>NW_028280780.1:755000-1445000 GCF_059751285.1 Brachycentrus maculatus
TTCGTGGTGTGTTTGACTTTCAGCCGGAATCCAAATTATCAATATTCACAAAATTATCGACAATGATGAATATTTTATGCCCCCGGCAAACTTGATCCGGTTATACAATAGCTATAATAATTGTGAACTAATACTCAAAGAATGGATCATATAGTATGAATAGAAAGTTTTCCATAAAATAACTGAGCTTTTACGTTTAGATATAGGGTGTAAAAAAACAATCTGAATTGTTTTTTTAAGACTCTTCACTAGTCGTGTAGAATAGGTTTATTTTCATGCATTGATTCAGCAGTCACTTTGTGTTAATGTCTTTGTTTTTTTAATTAAAATTTAGTATTTAAATAATGTACAATGTGAAATTTTCCTATGTAAATACCAGTATAGTGGTATTTGCCAAGTAAAATTTAAAATGACATAAAAAGTTGTTTTTTTTATATTTATGTCGATAACGATATATTTAATCGAAGAAAACATATATGTTACACATGGTTTATTTGATATCTGTATTTAATAAAATATGTAACAACATTTTGAGTGTGTCCAAATACTTGTTCACGAATCAGGGCTTCTCCACTTAGCAGTCCACATTCGTCTTCATCTATGTTGAGATATAAAATTAAAATAATTAGATATGTACAACTTAGTATCTCTCTTTCTTCTTCTAACCCTTTATAGCACCCATGGTGCATAGGGTATTGAATCGCATCGAAACGGTGTTATCTTGGTCGTTAATTACATGTCCATATATATGTATATATATATATATATTTATATATATATATATTCATAAGCATTCTTCTTATAGTAGATATGTTTATATTGAGTGTAAAATTTCAAAAGCTTGTACAAGTCCGGGAATGATATGAATAATATTTTCATTTTCTACCTTCTATTCCTTCTCCATTTCCTTCCCATTATAAGGTATGTAATGACAATCAATCTGATCTTTTTCACTTAAGACATTTGTATGTCTTCAAATATATTCCAATCCTATATCCAACTAAGTATCTCCAGTTTAGAACTGATCACCTTGCATTCAAATATGATAGTAAATTATCAAGTTAACCCCGCACTAATCCGATTCAATGCCCTATGCACCATTGTGTGTGGATAGAAGTCAAAAGAAGAGCTTCAACTCAACATCAATATTTTTGCAATAAATTTAATTACCTAGTTTTGAAAAACATTTTCCACCATGAAAATAATAATGACCTGTATTCCTTGGTGTTTTTTTTCCTGTATTTTTATAACATCCTGTTTATCTCATATCTGGAGTTTGGCAGATTTCCAAGTATTTCTACAAAATCGTAAAATACTTGTGAAGAAAATACTTACATTTGAATGTTCGTACTGAATTTAGGAGAGAAATATCGGAAATAGTTCTAATTTACAATATATGAAGAAACTACATATTTAATCCTGCGTTGTGATTTTAGGGTTATTGGAAAACCTTAATTCAAACATGCCTTATATAATATTTATACTATAGGTAAACATTAAAAAAATAAAAATTCTAAGAAAGGAAAAAAAACTAAATAATAATCATAATTTCAGTAAAAATAAATTGTAAATTGTAAAACTAGTGTAAGTCCCTTTCCAAGCACAAAAGCTCAGTCTCTTTTTTGGAGAGAACTGCGTTCTTAATTTTAAGATTGTAAGAAATGCTTAGAAAATTTATTAAAATTTTAAAAACATTGTAATCATATTATATAAATTTTAAAAAAAGTGTTTATATGTATAGATTTGTATTCTATAAATGTATAGTCAATTACCCTGATGATTCGACTGGGAACTTTCACACGTTTCAGTTCCAGCAATTCCCTTGTGTTAATGTGTAGGTTGAGCAAAAGACAAACGCAGAATCTACATCATCAGAGTGTGTTCTACAAAATCTATAGGTAAGGTACATCAACAATGTATATTTATTTATTTGAACTTCATGTTCAGAAAAGAAATAACAACATTAGCGGGCTTACTGCTAAAAATCAGTATCTTCCAACTAACCAAAAACAGACTAGTGATATTGGTTAAAACGTTTGATACCATATATCGCTCACTCCTTTAAAAACATCATAAATAAATAAAAAAACTTGATTTTTCAGGAGAAAATTTTGAAAGTTTAAAAACATAATACAATGTGTTAAAAATAAATATCAAGTCACTTATTGAACTTTTTACTGTGCAACAGATCTTTTTTGGTAAAACCGGAAGGTTTTTTTCTCCATTTGAAAAATATTTAGTATATTTATAAAAAAATAATTAAACAATACCCTTCCTTTAAAATGCAAAAACACTTTCTGCCCTGTAGCGGGTAGATATTAAGTTAAAAATATGCCATTTTCGCTGGGATATAGTACATTTTTTGGGCATTCCGAAAACATGCATAACTGAAAATTTACGATTTTTGATTTAAGGCTTTCTTGAAAGGAGTGAGCGATATAGCTGTTTGCAATCAGAGGATAAGTAGTACTTGAACATTAAAAAAATAATTTACAAATTGATGAAAATAGGGAAGGCAAAGGAAAAGGGAATTTAGGGAAGGAGGTAGAGGGAAAAACTATGGGAGGATGTTTGATGGACATTTAGGATTCTGATGATAAATAGTAATATCTCAGACGTTTCTTAAAAGTTATTAGAGAAGGTGTATTTGTTTACAAGGAGAGGTAATTCAGTCCATAGTCTGGCCGCTTGGACAGAGAAGGAATTACTGAAGAATGATGTGTTATGGCGAGGAATGGAAAGTGTTCATTCTTGGTAAGTTAATTAATTTTATTAAAATTAAACACTTGAATATATCACTTTAATGAGTTTTATTTATATAAACGACTAGTTTCGAAAACGACAGATGTTTTTATCTTCTGGTACAAATTAAAACTAACGAACCAAAAATATATTTAGGTGTATATATAGGTTAATAAATATAGGGAAGGGGGGGGGGGTTAAGGAACATGATTTTTTGTAAAAGGAAACATTGAAAATAATGGTGACGTATTTTGAAACAATATATTATTAATCAACGTTTTATCTGAATTTAAATTTTTATGTATTTCTAAATTTTCTAATTTATTCATGATTTGACCTTTGTTTGTAACAGAGTGTAATAATTTAAGTGTGTGAGAGTCAAATGAGTGGTTAGTTTCCATGATATGATTTGCAAATTCCGAAAAATAATTATTTGTTAGTCTACGGCGATGTTCTCTTATTCTAATTTTTAGACTTCTCGCAGTGTGGCCGGTATATTTTTTATCGCAATCACCGCAAGAAATTTCATAAATACCGCTTCTATCTAATATGTTTACTTTTGATTTTGAGTTTCCAAGAATTTGACCCAAGTTGTTACTGGTATAATACGCAGGTTGGATTTGAGAGGGTAATAGTTTAGAAACCCGTTAACCTATATTTTTTTTTTTTTTTTTTTTTTTTAACTCTTTATTCCAGCTTGACTAAGTGGTGGGTGCAATACTTAGTCAGCCATATATGTTTTACAACATTTTATTAAAACTATGAAATTAAAAATAAGAAGGAAATAAGAAATTGAAAGAAATAATAAAAAGAAATAATAAAAAATAATATTAATTATAATAATAAAAATAATTATATACACACCTAAATATATTTTTTGTTCGTTAGGTTTAATTTGTACCAGAAGATGAAAACATCTGTCGTTTTCGATACTAGTCGTATATATATATAAATAAAACTCATTAATGTGGTATATATTGAGTTTTTAATTTTAATAAAATAATCATGTCATTCCTCAAAGTTAATGCTGAATCAATAAATACTATATATTCATATTACATGAATACCTAAAATAGTAATGTACGTTTTTTTGTTCGTACGTATATTTAATTTTTGAGATGCACTACTTTGGCTGTGAGTTCTAGATTACCAGACATTCCGTATCAGTTGACGCGACTGGGAAAACGTTAAAAATGTTTTGCATAATGCATTGTGGATTCTACAACGCAAATGGCGTGCATTGCTATAATAGTAATCATATATTACGATCATTCGGAGCAATAACGACGCTGTAATTTCGGTCATTAAGCTGTGTTCACCGAATTTATCGGATGCATTCTACCGCATTAAAGGTGCTATCAAATTTATATATTAAATGTTAAAATCAAACGCTTAATTTTAAAGTCGACTAAATTGTACTTTTTATGTTATTTTTTGACATCTCAACAAAGTATTTTATTTATTGTTTTGGCATTTACTTTGTGGTAAGACATGTTACAATGATTAAAGAAATCACTTGTTTTATACCACTTGAGTTTTATTAAAGACTACATGTTTCAGAAGTCAAACATCCATCATTCAGATCTATACAATAACAAAGTAGAATAATAATATGGAAGCCTGGGCATTTACGGGGCATACGACCGTCATGGGCTGGTTTAAGTGATCACTTTACACACGTGTACATTCACCAATTCTTTCTGGCCATGATTGACAACTAAGTACAATACTCAAATTCTCGAAACTTCTATATAATATAAATATATTGTTCAAATTTGAAAAATAGTGCTTGAATTATTAGAATTTCACTAAAGACATCTACGGTGAGACGAAAGAAGCTTTTTATTGAACAGAAACTCTTGAATTTGTATTTATATGATTTACGAATCCTGGATTATAATAATAACATCCATGAGAAACGCTAGAAAATATCCTTTTTCATTTTATTATTTTATCTCATAATTTTACCAGTTAGTTTATTTACAACATTTTGAGTGTGGACCTGGATTATTTCGAATAATAGGAGTTATTTTCAAATTATTATTCATAGCAGAATACCTATGTATTTATGAATGTTGTTGTTTTTTTAGCAAAACAATAAAATAAAAAAAATTGACATCTCATCAAAGATGAAGAAGAATATGGAAGTCTGTGCATTTCCGGGGCTGACGACCGTCATAGGTTGGTTTAAGTGATCACTTTACACACGTGTAACGTTCATCAATTCTACCCATCATTGACAACCACACAATTCGAATTCTTTCATCTTTGATGAGATGTAAAAAAATAATAATAATATGAAAATAACTCCTGTAATTTGAGATAATCCAGATTTTGTGAACAAGTATTTGGACACACTCAAAATGTTGTAAATTATATTAAAAATAATTCAACAGGATCTGAAAAACAGAAAATTTAAGAGTTTATTTTAATACTGGAACTGAATCCAAAGTTTAATCTACCTCAGAATAAGATATCCATGTGCGTTTAATCAAATTCAACGGACGTTTCGTTTTATTAGAAATTTATCAGGAGTGTAAAATATAATGTAATGTACTGAGAATATAAGATTCTACGAGCGAGATAAACTAGTTCCAACGCCCATTGAAGGACCAGAAATCTTGCTCATAAATGGGAATTATATCATCCCAAAAATCATTCAACCCTCATTTTGCCAGAACCTCAACATGTCGTGCGCTGACCCTTATTTATTTGCTAAACTCATAATGTGTCACTACTACCATCACGCATCTTTATTGCAGGGGTAGGCAGAGAGGATAAAACACCACAAATTAGTCATATATTTTTAGGTCAACTATTTTTTTGTTGATGTCTCAACATAGGTGAAGAAGAATATATAAGTTTGGGTATTCACAGAGCTAACGATCTGTTATAGTGTGGTGAATGATTACTTTTTACACGTGTAAAACCATTTTTCAGACAAAAACACCATTTGAACCGCAATGGCAGCGCCATCTGTTGAACGTATCAGAAATACGTGCAATATTAAACAATGCTCATGGTGGTTAGTTTAATTCTTAATAGCAAATGTTACTGTCATTTTACGGTAATGTCAAACCATTTTTAATTTAAATATCACTTGGGAAATACCACCGTTTCTTAAAATCAATTAAGACAGGTGTTTCGAAGCATTCCATAGATTTTAAGAAATGGTGGTTTTTACCAAGTGATATTTGAATCGAAAATGTCAATATTTTCATTGCTTTAGAGCAATGAGCAATTCATTGCTATTGCTTATAGAAGCAAGTTAAATTATACATACTTATTACAGATTAATGTTTTCTCTTTTTTTCTTTCCATTTAACAAAATTTCAGCCCGAAAGCAGCGCGTGGCCGGATACAGCTAGTGATCAATAAATACAAACCAATTACAAATCGATTATTCGCCCAAGTTTCGAAAAACATCTCGAAGGTATTGTATCTTAATGATCAATTCTGAAGTATTTCCAAAGTTTGAGAAACCCCAGATTAAGGGTTTGTCTTCAGAATTTCCTCTAAGGCACTCACCCCAACCCTTTCAGAAAGATATTGAGTAAGTTTTGGTGATATACCTCCCTTATATCACTATTTGTGTACCCGAACAGCCTTCACCGTAATGGCGATATGTATATTATTATATTATGTAGGGTAAAACACCCTATTGAAGGTTTAATGCCTCATATACTTTAATCATGTTGCGTCCTTTCATATCTGATTAAAAAGTTCCCAAGTTCAAAAGTTCATAAGTCCAGATTCTTAGGGTCAAAGTACATTAAATCGAATTGAATTTGCTTTAAAAGCATAAAACATAACTTAGTTTAAAGATGTATGGTCAATATATTGCATTAACTTTGAAGAATAATATGGCATTATTTATTAATTTGTCATAAACTTTGTGGAATGACACGTCCTTCTTCTTGTTCCTGGCTACATCCCATCCTTGTAGACTACTGAGGTCAGCTCTCCTCGTCCTCCGGTTATAGGTCTTTCTGTTCTGGACAACGTCACTTAGGCCATCCCTTCGAATCATGTTATCTTACTACATCATCCATGAATGTCTTGGTCTTCCTCTAGATAACTTTCGAGGAAGATGTATTTATATTTCCTTGTTAACTACATGTTCGGGTTCTCTGCGTCTTATATGCCCATACCATCTCTGAGTTTTATTTCACACAATTAGTTTTGAAAACTACAGATGTTTTCATCAACAGATGCTCACAAAAACTTTTTGTGAAAACCGAACCCTGGATTATAATTACATCCATGAGAAACGCTAGAAAATATCCTTTTCATTTTATTATTGTACCTTATAATTTTAAGTTAGTTTATTTACAACATTTTGAGTGTGTCCAAATACTTGTTCACTGATCTTGATTATTTCTTGACTATTAGATCTTGATTAAAACATCTTCGTGTGAAATGAAATAAAACTCAGTAAGTGGTCTAATACAAGTGTTTAAATTTTAATGAAAAACACGGTGTTTTAAATATATTAATAAAACACTTGTATAACAACACTTTTGGGCTAATTTTTATAAACAGAACTAATTTCGATAGTTAAAGATTTTTCGTTAGCATGTGAAAATACAAAACTCAAAGTGGTTTATTATTACGAGTATATTTAAATATTTCTTTTATTTACAAAATTGTTGGCAAATCAAGCAATGATTAGAGCTGTAGATGAATATACATCTACAATTCAAATCGTGTTTTTTCGTTGCAAGACTTTGATGCGCTTTTACCACAAACAGTTTGTATTTTCATATCATAACATAAAACACCTGTACTTTTCGAAACTAGTCGTGTTTACATTAATAAACTCAAACGTGGTTTAGTACGAGTGTTTTCCTTACAAATTGATAGCATCATATTTTTGCATTACGTCAAGTTTCCCGACCCAAATTCGCCCAAATTCGTTTCAAAAAGGTGCTGACTACAATGACTGAGGTTATGGCTATTCCCGTATAGTGCGCATTGTGTATTGAGACTCGTTACCGCACATAATAAATCATTTTCTCATCTATAAGAATGTCTACCCGCGTATGTGCTTCGGTCGATAAGGTAATTAATCAAATGTTTGACATTTTGGCTGACCAGAGTCAGTGCTGACGCTATCCCAAATTTGACACTGCATGAAAATAAAAATTAATTCATGATTTGTATTTTATATGATCCCTAACATAAAGCACAAAATTTTATTTTTAATATCATATTTATAGCATTTACTTTGTGGTTAGTCATTTTAACTATTTTATTTTATTTTTTTAATTACTAAAATGTTAGCAATGTTCCTCTACCACTCACCGAGATTTTTCAATGATATTTCACTCAAATTTATCCCTGTACTGGTACATACTGAATGGATCATATTGCTTTCATATAATTAACGATCAACATAACATTGCATCAATTTAAGATTCAGTGCCATACGCACTATTTGTTGCAGATAAGGGTCAAAAATTGGAGTGGTATTATGGCAACAAACAAAGTACTACACGATCCAAAACACAGAAACACATCAAACAAAACCTATAACTTTTTTTGGGAAAAAAAACTTGTGATTATAAAAGCAATAAATATGTACAATCTGCTTCCACTATCCACAAAGTCTTTTTCTTAATTTACGAGAGAGCTATTCTATTTTTTAATCTCTCTAATATTTTATTTTTATTTTTTATTTAAATAATTTAATTAAACAATAAAACAAATTTACGAGGCGAATGTTATTGGAAAAAGGAGCAGAGGAAGATTGAGAAAAACTTTGCACGATCAGGTATGCCAAATACTTGAAAGCAGTCGGGTTAGGAGTCGTAACAATCGGCGAGAATGTATGAGGAGATGCATGAACGTGGAAGAGGTGAAGAATGTTTGCAAAGACAGTGGTATGGCGTTCTTTTCTCTCTGCCTACTCCTGCGGAGAAGCGGCGTTATGGTTAGTTAATTTTTTTAATATAAGAGTATTCATAAGTTGATAATTGAACTGGGTAAATATATAAATCGCATCATTTGGCATGTCGTATTCGATTGCATGTCATAAAAGATTTTACTTAAAATATACCTAGTTTTAGATATAAATATTGTAAAATGTGCCCTCGGCATGGAAAATCTCAGTGAATGGAGATTATTGTAATTTGTAATTATGTTTATGATGAAGTAACATAATAAAAATTGACGATAATTTTTGCTTCCCACACATGTTTCGATATTGGCAGCATATAACTATAACTTTCTCTCCTTGTTACTAGGTAATGTCTTGTAGTTAGGTTTGTTATTTATTGTATTTTATTAATTTCCCGTCCAGTTATTCCCGCCATTGTTGACGGGGAGGCGCCATATTGCCAAGGTAGCCGAGGGTAAATTGGAAAAGTTAACACCGGCGACACGTGAAATAAGAAACAAAGTCGTGAGCGATCTACCTAAAAAGACAACAATTAGCTTAATAGTGAACTAGTCAAAACTATCGGTGTATTTTCGTACGGCTGAAAGTATTTTCATGGATATTTGATGTCCCTTTTTATGAGTTTTTGTGCATACTTTAGGTATTCGCTAACTCGAGCCTATCCGCGAAGGGTTCGAGTCAGGGCTGACAAACTAAGACGCGTTTATAATAATAATAATAATAAATATTTTTCCTTCCTATATCGCTCACTCCTTTCAAAAACGTCATAAATCGAAATACTTGATTTTTCAGGAGAAAGTTTTTAAAGTTTAAAAATATAATATAATATTTTTAAAATTAATATCCAACCACTTACTGAACTTTTTACTGTGCAGCAGATCTTTTTAGGTAAAACCTGAAGGTTTTTTTTTGCCATTTGAAAAATATTTAGTTTATTTAAAAAAATAGTTAAACAATACCTTTTCGTCAAAATGCAAAAACAACACTTTCTGCCCTGTAGCGGGTAAATGTTAAGTTTAAAATATGCCGCTTTTGCTGGGATATAGTACAGTTGTTGAAAGGAGTGAGCGATATATCCTCATATCTTTCTGTTCCGTTATTCGTCTCTTATGACGTGGACTGCCAGCTGTTACACCATCGCTTTGTAGGTCTTCCAGGCGGTCGGTCCTCTTTCTTCTGGGTACTCTTGAAGAGCGATTCGGGCCAGTATTTTTACTTGCATACTATTGTGTGCATTCCAGAATCGTATTTGCTGTCTTCCCATCTGACTATATCCTCCGTACCACATATTTTACAAATTTCCTTGTTTATTCGGTCTCTTAACGTGTTTCCGGATATGCACCTTACTGTCCTGATTTCTTAGAAGGTCTTAGAAGAAATTGAGTGTTATATTGACATTGATTGTTAAGATTGATTACATAGTGCCATTTTTGTAAAATACTACCTCAGGGGCGCTTTCCTGTAATATAACATAAAACGGGAAGTGGCGTATAAATTAGTTACTTAAACTAAAGCTAACATTTTTCAAAAAAATAATTCAGACAATAAAATTGGTGCCTAGTTTCTTTTAAAACATGAATACAGAATGTTAGAACAACGTCAGTCATGAGTCTAATGTTTTTAGAAAATTCTATGATTTCATTGGGGTTGGTTAAAATAAATATTAGTGATGTTACACTCTAATATTTATTTAATATTACCCTGGACTGGTCCTTTAAGCCCAGGAGTGATCACCTTGCCTTCATGTAAGTAACAATCCAGATAACACTGCGTCAATACGATGCAGTGCCCTATGCACCATTAGGTGCGGATAAGGGTTAGAAGAATGATTGTACTTTCATCAATGTATTAAAGTACAATCTACGTAGCTTCTGGTAAGAAGCTACAAATAAAAAAAATAATTAAAATTGTAAGTACACGAGAAAAATGTTACGTATCTCTTCTTGGAGTGATATTATTTGTAATGGTTTACATATAGAAACGTACAGGGAAGGTATGTACGTGTTTGATTACATTTTACATAGCAATGGGTCTGGCAATAAAACCTGTACCGGCGGAGTAGGCCTGGCACAGTCCATCTACGCAGTAGCTAGGGTAGCATACAAATGATGAATTACACGGAAACGCTGACAACTTTAGATTAATAGCAGAGGATTTTGAGCTCTTTGTAACAAGGCGGACGAATTTAAATCCTTAATCTCTACCAAATTCACGGTAAACGGCTGTAATAGTTAATATATTATGATAAGGGTATTTACGTATATGCATGGCTATTAATGAGCAACTCTGCTACCGTCTTTATTATATAAATGTTATATTATAAAATTTATTTTATTTCTAACTTGTAACGTGTGTAAGTCCGCCTCCGTAGTGTAATGGTCAGCACGCTCGGCTACCGTTCTGGAGGTCCCGGGTTCGATTCCCAAGGGGGGTAAAATAAATATACGTGATTTTTTCACTCTAATATTTATTCAATATTATTACCCTGGACTGGTACCTGAAGCGGAGGGCTGATCACCTTTCCTTCATGTGTAAACGATCAAGATAACACTGCGTTTATATGACGCAGTGCCCTATGCATCATTGGGGTGCGGATAGGGGTTTTATTTTATTTATTATATAACGTGTAAAACCTTGATAATAAAATTTGAACTTCGATATGAAGTTTACGAAGAGAATTTAGAACTTACGTTGTAAACCAGTTTTCGTGTGAGTTTTTACACCGAGAGTAGTCTTTTGGTATACATATATTGGTTAAAAAATTAATTAATAAAATAGTTAATTTATATATGCATATGTATATATATATATATATATATATATATATATATATATATATATATATATATATATATATATATATATATATATATATATATATATATATATATATATATATATATATATATATATATATATATATGTACATATATATATATATATATATATATATATATATATATATATATATATATATATATATATATATATATATATATATATATATATATATATATATATATATATATATATATATATATATATATATATATATATATATATATATATATATATATATATACACACACACACGTGTGTGTGTGTGTGTGTTTGTGTGTCTTTTCAGTAAAATTTTATTAAAAGAAAAAAATGATTATTTTTCATCTAAAATACTAGTTACTCTATTCCAATATTGTCCTCTCCCCTATGGCTATAAAGGGTATGATATGGATACGGTTGCCAAGTTTTCATCATTTAGGCAGAGAGAATAGAACGCCATACAAATCTGTCATTGTAAATACTCTTCGCTACTTCCACCCACGTTCATGCATCTCCTCATGCACACACCCGGCGATTATTCTGACTCCTGATCTGACCATTTGAAACACTTGATCATGCCAAGTTTTTGCCGGTCTTCATCTGCTCCTATATCTAATCACATTCGTCTCATTACTTTGTTTTACTGTTCTTTCTTAGCACATTCGTTTCACATGCCCAAACCATCTCAACGCACCGTTATCAAAAATGCATATCTCAGCATTGCATTCATATCACCATTCGAACATCTATCATACGTCGTTTTGCCCCATATTCAAATACTTGATCATGTCAAGTTTTTCTTTGTCTCCCTCTGCTTCTATTACACATTCGCTGCATAAATATGTTTTACTATTCTTTCCTTACTCATCTCAACACACCTTTCTTAACTTTATCGATAATGCTTATCTCAACCTTGCGTTCTTTCCTTACAATCATTTTAAGTTAATATTTAAAGATCATCTTAATCAAATAACTAGTCATTGAATTTGAAAGTTAATGTAAAATAATTATAATTAAAAGCAGTTAGCTTCGAAACCGGTAGATATTATAATTAAGTTATAAAAGCATATTTATCGTGATTTTAAAACAAAGTTATATTTTTATTATGAAATGGAAAATTACAAAGTTATTACTTCAGATATCGCTCACTCCTTTCAACAACGTCATATATAAAAAAAACTTGATTTTTCAGGAGATCGTTTTTAAAGTTAAAAAATATAATGAATTAATGAAATGTATTAAAAATAAATATCAAGCCACTTATTGAACTTTTTACTGTGCAACAGATCTTTTTAGGTAAAACCTGAATGTTTTTTCTCCATTTGAAAAATATTTATTATCGTTAAAAAATAATTAAAAGATACCTTTTTTTTCAAAATTAAATGCGCGTAAATATTAAGTTAAAAATATGCCGCTTTTGCTTTGATATAGTACATTTTATGGGCATTCCGAAAACATGCACAATTGAAAATTGTCGATTTTTGATATATGACGTTGTTGAATGGAGTGTGCGATATAAATTGTTTGTAAAATAATTATATTATCTACAATACTTGGTTCCCTAAGATACCGTTTGAAGTGAAAATTTCACGATTCTTCCACAGTTTTTAATTATATTCCTTTATAATGTACCCCGTGTTTGGTTTTATCGAAATAATTTCACCAATTAACTGAGTCGCCTGCTTCGTTATCGGGGGTGTTTCGTGCTATCATCACGCGGCATCTTTACACTAATACTAACCCTTATTATACAGTCTCCCTTATTTGCATATTTTTTGGGTTATAAATAAAGCCGGCACAAAACGTTTTAGCTGCCATTTGATTCCAGACTTCTCAATGTTTTAAAACTAAAATGAAACAAAAATTTTTACGTATTAGAGCCATGTAGGTAAAAATGTAATGTGTCATCTTCTTCCTACTGGCTCCATCCCAACTTATCGTCTTTGTAGACGATAAGTTCGTTAGTGTTGAGATGTCAAGAAATGTAAAATTACATATCTTAAATATGTTTATATACCTTTTATGATAGATGGATTGACAGCTGGGAATCAACATCGCAGGAGGCTTATCCCTTTTAACGCTTTGACTGCCAGTGTCAGCCACCGGTAGCCGACACAAGTATTTTTTTTATAAAACTGTCCCACCGCATGCCCAGATCTGATACAGAAGCATCTAGGCTTCCTGACAGATCTGCTCTTGCTAAGCAATTTTTTTTAAACAAATTTGCGAAATTTATTGAAAATGTGAAACAATATATGTGATTTTACTGTGAATTTACATTTAAAAGCTTTCAAAATGCCTGTCACTGCCAATCTAAATAATACAAGTTTGTAAATCCGTCACCAAATTTTCTAGAAGTACCCCGGTGCAGGCAGTGAAAGGGATTAGTATATTTAGTTCAATTAGTCGGCTAGATCCGACTCCGACCCGACGTTGGCCGGTACACAGACGCCCACAACCCCGACCAGCACAGCAGACACGGAATAGTGCAAAGACATCTACAGAGAATGGTCAGTCATCGCATTCCAATTGCGTCTCGTCGTCACCGGAGGCTGACACTTTGTACCATATATTGTGAAATAAAGTCAACATAAGGTAAAATGTGTCAACCTCCGGTAGTCGGCTACCGGAGGCATTTCAATTACATCTCGTCGGCGAGATGTAATTGAAATGCTTTGTCTTCTACCGGTGGCTGACACTGGCAGTTAAAGTGTTAAAAACAGACCTTACACCAAGAAGAAGAAGAGAAGATATAAATTTGGACCAAAAACCATTTTCCTAGAAGGCCCCTTCATTACATTGACGACACGACATGTATTAAATTTAATAATATAAGTGCCAACCCGTTCAAAGTCAGCCGAACTTCGACTTAACCGCGCCGACTTGGCGAAAAGTTAGTTCGTAAGTTACGGCCATTATTGTGGAGCGACAAGCGAGACGGCTGGGTGTTTAGTATCGCTGCCTGTCTCCGAGTTGTCACTCAGGAAGCGGTTCGGAAGTTCGGGGAGATTCCTCCTCGGATTATCTCCCTAGCGCGGGAATTGGGCGGCGTGTGTGAAATCGAGATTTTAATAGTTTCCTAAAAGTCATCTTCTTTTCTAACGCTCCTATCACTGAGGTGCCTGCTGCAATAATATCGAACGCAAATTATAAGACCTGATCATTTTATGAGCAGGCTAATGGATCTTTGTCAGACGGGAGGAATAACTAATTTAACATACTCAACCTATAAAGGATTGTATTAGACTCGTTTTGTGTTTATAACAGCCGATGTAATTAAAATTTTCATTCATCATTTTCTTTTGGAAAATTTGCCTTCGAAAAAACGTTATTTTTGTAAGTTGGCAATGAATGACGTCACAGAAACGATGGAGTTATTTTAATGTTGGTGTCATTGCTAAATTATTGGCGGCTGTATTTGTTTATGTCTATGGTCCACCCTCCCAACCCCCCTCCCCTCATATTTGTATAACACAAATGGTAGTGTAGTGGTAAACAAACAATCCACACGACTACTATTACAGTTCTATAAACCATAGACAATAAACCATTTAACGTCATAAAACGTTCGATGACGGAAATTTGATGACATATCGCTCACTCCTTTCAAGAACGTCATACAAAAAAATACTAAATACAAAAAAACAGTATTATTTTTGTTACGTATTTATTGAAACCTGTACATAATACATTTTCATACAAATAATTGCTTCTCAACTGACATAGAAAATACAAATTCAAACTTAAAATAATATGTACAAAAAAATTCATTACTTCAGCATTTCTTATGGTTGATAATTTTTCTCTTTATTGTAATTTTAAAAATTAAAGTCATATCTATATGTGGACATACATATCTATTTATTTAAATAATAATATAATCGTAATTAACTATGTACAAAATATTATTAATTGAAATTAATACATTAGTAGAGATAGATAGCTCTCCTATGATTTTAGATATTACATCTCTCAATAATAAAAAAAATATATGTATGTATTTTAGAGAAAAAAATAGAGATTATAATTTGACTAAATTATTTATTTTGTATAATTTTTTCATTGTTATATACAAAGATATTTTATGCACCACTTTTAAAGAATAATAATTTAAAAAAAAAACATGATTTAATTTAACAATTACTTTTACAATTAGAGGTTTCTCCCATTTAAATTACACACTGATTTAAATATTTAAAAAAAAAAAAATTGTTTTATTAAAATTTTGGTTTATTATTATTTATGTAAACACAACTAGTTTCGAGAACTTTAGATATTCTTATCTACAGGTGAAAATACAAAACTGTTACACTACTCTAATCAACTATTTTGTATTTTTATCTATGTATTGATGGGAACATCTGTAGTTTTCGAAACTAGTCATGTTTACATTAATAAACTAAAAAGTGGTCTTATACAAGTGATTTATATTTATATTTAAATCATGTTATTTCACAAAATTAATGCCAAATCAATAAATAATATTAATTACACAGTATTGGTAAATAAAATATTTATACAATATAAATAATAAGATTAAAAAATGATTTCAGTTTAAGACATTCAATTGTCATACATGTTCCTTTATATCAAATTTCAATCCTCTTAATTTTACAAACTAGATGTTTTTTTTAATGATTTAATACAAAAATTGATGGGAGCAGTGACAGTCCTTGGAAAATATATTTTTTTCATTATACAAATTATAATTCACAAAAATAAGCCCTCACTGGGATTTCCCGTGCCGAGAGCACATTTTACAATATTTATTTATAAAATTATATGAAAAATAATTGTTTATGACATTCAATTAAATAAAACATGATCGAATGATGCAATATATATCAGATCTACCCACCGCCATTATCTATTTGTGAATAGCTCTTTTATACTTAATTTTGTTGTTTAATGACTTTATGGATAATGGAAGCAGGTTGTACAACTTTATTGCATAATAATCAAAGCTCTTTTGACCAAAAAGGTATGTTTTAGGATTTGTTTGATGTAATTCTGTGTTATGGATCATGTTCTTCTATATACTTTACCAAAAAGTGTGCTAATTGTTATTGTGTTCTTTGCTGGGAGGTGCTTTCTTGCGTTATGTGAGAGTAATTATTAAATGCACGTGTAAGGATTGTTTTGACGTATAGTTGTTTGACAGTCATAAATTGTAATTAATTGATATTTTCTGTTGGAGTAAATAATCACTCAAATTTGTAAATACAGACAACAGAATTTTGGAAAAAATTCAATAAATTATTACAAGCATGGTCATAATACCAGAGAAAAATAGTAGATATGTAATTTACTATTTTTCTTACTGTTTTAAAAAGATCATTATTTAAAAAAAAATGTTCACTATTAGAAATTGGTGACATAATTAATGAAGTATTTGGACACACTCAAAATGTTGTAAATAAATTATCTGGTCAAATTACAAGCTTAAAAAAATAATAAAAATGAAAATGGTATTTTCTGGCGTTTCTCATGTGTGTGATTATAATCCAGGATTCGGACCTCACATACTAATATAAGAGTTTCTGCTTGATAAAAAAGCTTCTTTACATCTCACCAATAGATGTCTCTAGTGAAGTTCTAGTGATTCAAGAACAAGGTTTCCAAATTGGTTCATATATATAGAACTTCCAAGAATTTGAGTAGTGTGGTTGTCAATAATGGGTAGAATTGGTGAATGTTACACGTGTGTAAAGTGGCCACTTAAACCAGCCGATGACGGTCGTCAGCCCCGTAAATGCCCAGACTTCCATATTCTTCTTCATCTTTGATGAGATGTCAAAAAATAATATAATTAATGATATTTTACTGTTTTTTTTTTCTCAGTGATCTCAGGAGGGATTAGAATCCCGCACTTTCATCTACTGCGCATAAAAACTTCACCAATTTTTAAAACAAGGCATTAATATTTAAAGAAAATAAACGTACATTTCTATTTAAAATAAATAATATTCAGTAATAATTTAGAAAATCTTGACTAGTAAATGAATATTTTAAACTTTTGAGTATGTTTATTATTACAATAATTATTATATTTACAACGTACAAACTAAAAATTGTACACTTTTGTAAAATCAAATTGTACATTTTATTATGTATTTGGTTTAAACATTAATTTTTTGTTTAATTCATTGAAAATAAAGATAACTGACACATAATATTTTACAAGTAGGTAATATGTATTACTTAAAATAGATTATAATTACAATACTGATCAAAATGAAAGAAAAAATGTCGTCATGGTAAAAACTTAAATAAATTACGAATGTACAAAAATATTTACAAAAATAAATCTATTTCATGGCACTGTTATTTGTTTGTCAAATATGGCTCAAATAAGTTATAAAATGGAAAATATCAAAGTTAATGCTTCAAATATTTACTATGCAAAGAATTCTATGTACTCTTAATGGAAAATTTATTATTGTTTTTGTAAAATTTATCACTTAGTATGTCATAAAAATCTCATTACACTTCGACTAACTTAATTGTAGAACGGTATACAATGGACCATTTTTCATTTTTGGATAAAAATTCTGCTGACAAGTTTGTCAAAGTGTACATCAAAATGTCCAAATATAAATTTTTAAAACAAAATTTTAAAATGCACAAAAATCTTTGGCGTTTTTATAACCTTAGTACGATAGCGTGGTATACCCTAAACATAAAAAAAATCTTTGAACAAAAAAACTTTTATAAAAAATAAGATGAGTTCATTGGTAAAACAATATCATGTACTAAACATTTTAACACTAACATATTTTCTTTTTTCTTTTTTTAATATATGGGATGATTAGACTTTTGATTGAGTTCGAACCCAGATTTTCCATAAGGACACTATTACTCTTGCAATCGTCAAATGAACCAAAAAATTTAGTTACAATTTTACACTAAAAAAATTGTTCTGGTTCTTTGTACGAAATTACTATTTTCACTCCCATCCACAATCCAATGGTGTATAGGGCACTGCAACGAATCAACTCATTGTTAACTTGATTTTTAATTATTTGATGACGGTGATCAGTCGTGCAGCCAGATTCAAAGATATAATCGTAGATATATATAAGAACGTTCTGTATGAAGGATATTAAAGCTGAATGGGAAGGTGAATAGTAGGTTCAGAGCACTCGGGGTTGCAAACCCGTACTCGTACAAGCTTGTACGTTGTAATCTCAATTGTGATCATAGAATATCATATGTACAGTCTTCCGCAGCATGGAAAAAACACACCGACTTTAGAACCATTTCTTTTCTAAATTTTGAGAACACTAAAAGTTAACACATAGTTGTCGGGCGGTTTTTTCATCAGCCCCGACCCTAATAAGTATTCTAATCAGGGTTATATACTACTCACAAGTAACCGCAAACCCAATTCCGATCAGTACAATGCTTTTTGGCGTTTCTCGTGCTCTACCAAAAGCAAATAAAACACTTATAAGCGTCTCCCGCTCTCTACCAACAGCATTTAAGTAAAATAGTCTGTTGATTAAATTATTTTAAACTATGTGCTTATCTCGACGTATAGATATTTGACTTAGACTTTTTTGCCAGTTATGGGGTGATATAATTTTACACACATCCACATTAACGAACTTCATTGTTTTGTTTCCATTAATAAATAATATTTGGTTCACAAATAGCACTATAAAAAAGAGTTTTTTTTCAACTATACATATTTTTGGCACTTTGATGAATGGTTTTGATGCACATAGTTTTTAACTGAGAAACGGCAGATCGCAATCACTCTCGTCCTGGGATCCGTCATAGCTTGACGGGGGGGTGTCAAGCTGTGGTAATCCAAGATCCAGGTATTCCTGATTCGCCGTGATGGTCAGGATTCTGTCCAGGTCTTGGACCAGTTCCGTGAACGAAGGTCTGTCGGAAGGCTGGAAAGACCAGCAGTCTCGCATCAGCATATATCTGGAAAATAATGATAATTGTAGATAATTTTTCATAAAATACTACCTCAAGAGCGCTTTTTATACAGAATTAAAAGGGTGTTTTAATCGGGTACGTTTCCATATGTAAACCATTACAAATAATATCACCCGAGGAAGACATACATAAGATTTTTGTTGTGACTAAGAAATTATAAATAATTTAACGAATTTCAGATTTTCCCTCAACATTTTGATGAAAGTAAAGATGACGTGTGTAAAGTGATCACTCAACTATTTTTAATTAATATTTTACTTAGTAAATACCACTATTTCTCAAAATCTACTGTGACACGTGTTTCGATGCATTCCGCATCATTTTCAAACACCGTAAATGATGCGAAATGCATCGAAACACGTGTCACAGTAGATTTTAAGAAATAGTGGTATTTACAAAGTAAAACATTTATTAAAAATGGAAAGTTATATAATTTACAAATGCTTAACTGATAGCGGTAAAAATTACAAATTTCTTAAGATTATAACTAAAACTAACGTAAGAAAGGAATCAAACAAAAGTTCATATATAGAACTTTAAAAAACTTTAAGTAAAACATTCAACAAAAATGGATAGATTTTACCACAAAGTGACTGCCAAATCAATTAATAAAATCACTCAACTAGCCTATGAGGGGTTATAAGCCCTGTAAATACCGTGACTTCCATATTCTTCTTCATCCATGTTGAAATGTCAATAAAAAACATATTTATGACAGTACAGCACTATACGCAATATGAAAAGCCTTGAAATATTTAAGTGTCAATTTAAATGTCTTTTAACCGTGATGGTATTTCAATCTTTGAATTTCAATGAATGTCCTTGAATGATGTTCAATAATGGACAAATAATATAAAAGCATTGGCTAGTTGGATGTGACATTGGGTTGGAAATAAAGTATTCTTACATACATTAGTATTCAGGTTGGAAACTATGTATTGTTTTGCCTGACTAATTCCACTATTTGTATTCAATAATGTGATCTTAAATTTCACTTACTGACACTTGTAAAAATACTTATTGGAAATAATTTCACTATGGGCGACTGTCCACTACCCGGAATTTGACCCTCCGGCAGTCCGGTTTTGAAAAAAGAAAGCGACTATGACAGTTTAGCATGATTGAATTTACGCGCAACGTGTTTACGCACCGATCCGAAAAAAGATAGACAAAAGCACAAGCCAATCCAAGCCAATCGTCGTTTTAAAACGCTAACTGACGTGCCGGACGGTAAAATTTTGTGTAATTCAATAATTCAATAATGCTCTTTAAATTAAAGAGTTCAAAATCAAAAATACAACATAACTTTCAACTATATCACTACAACATTTAACCTACTTCTTCTTCTTCATCTTGTTGTATGCCTTGTGGCCTGTTTTTAAGAGGGATTAGCCTCCTGCGATGTCGATTCCCAACTATCGACCCATCTCTTTGGTGGTCTGCCCGGGAGTCGTCTACCATGGGGTTGGATGTACAGTACAATGTGGCGGAGTATGGATGATTCCATTCTCCTCACATGCGCATACCATTGTCTCCTTCATTGCCTTCCCCACCTAACGACATTTTCGATCTCGCATATTTCCCTGATCCTGGCGTTTTTTATTCTATCTCGAACACCCTTGCACACACTAAATGCTTCTTAGAGTCTTCATTACTGACAAGATGATATGTGTGCGTAATATTTGTCAGCAAGAGCATAAATATGTATTGCTTTTTTAAATTCTATTTAAATGTTCAAAGACTTACACTTCCAATGAGCAGCACGGAGGCTTCTCCATGCGATGTCCTGCACTGAGATGTTGGTACATATACTGCCCTGGAACCGTGGGGTATGGGGTTCCGCCTAGAGTCATTATTTCCCACAGCAATACTCCAAACGACCATCTGAAATATTATTATTTATTTAGATTACATGTGATTAAAAGATTCGCGAAACTCGATTAGTCTGCCTTTGTAGTGTAGTGTAGTGGTATGCACGTTTGCCTTCCAAGCTGATTTTTCTTTTTTAAGAAATAACCTGCAAAGCCTCTTTTAGAGGGTTGTCTACAGGTCTACAGGTCAATAGTAAGTAGGTATTTCAAACCCTCATCCGCACTTGGTGGTGCATAGGGCACTGCATCATATAAACACAGTGTTATCTTGATTGTTAACACATGAAGGAAAGGTGGTCAACCTTCCGCTTCGGGTACCAGTCCAGGGTAATATTGATTAATATTACAGTGTAAAAATCACTTTCATTTACTTGCAAATGTAAAAATGCATCACAAATCACTCACTCCTTTCAAGAACGTCATAAATCAAAAAACTTGAATTTTCAGGAGAACGTTTTTAAAGTTTAAAAATATAATACAATGTATTAAAAATAAATATCAAGCCTTTTATCGAACTTTTAACTGCACACAGATCTTTTTAGATAAAACCTGAAGGTTTTTTCTCCATTTGAAAAATATTTAGTATATTTAAAAAAATAAAAACAATACCTTTTCTTCAACATGCAAAAACAACACTTTCTGCCCTGTAGCGGGTAATTATTAAGTTGAAAAAATGACGCTTTTGCTAGGATACAGAACATTTTATGGGCATTCCGAAATCATGCACAACTCAAAATCGACCATTTTTGATTTATGACGTTCTTGAAAGGAGTGAGCGAAATACCCAGACCAATTGAAAATAAACCTTTGTTGAATTTATTTTGCTATTGGTGGGAATCAAACCCACGATGCCAGTTTCATAGTCGAGTATCTACCCAACTATGCCACGATACCTGACCGACAATGGTCCCGGGTTCGATATATGGTATTCTCAGGTAGCTGAAAAGTCAATGAAGTGATTTCAAATTATTAAAAGAAAACGTACACATCAGTTTGCGTAGTGAAGACTTTATGATACAGAGATTCCGGAGCCATCCATCTCACTGGCAACCTTCCTTCCGTCTTCTTCCTGTAGTAGTCGTTGGACTGGACATCCTTGGCCAGACCGAAGTCAGCTATCTTCAGGACATAGTCGTCTGATACCAGAACATTACGAGCAGCCAAGTCGCGGTGAATGCACTGGAAAAAAATACTGAATTAAATACGCTGTATTGCATATTTATAGTTTTATCAAAGTAACGATTGCATCATTGTAAAATGTGGGTAAAAGATAGAGGGAGTCACTGAGTTCCTCACAAATAATCCAATTACTCAATATTAAACAACATTTATTTGTATTTTTACTATTTTTTCTTTAGCCTTCCGTCCTCCACTGCTGGATATTGGCTTCTTATGTCTCCTTTTCGGTCTGTTGCTGCTTGCAGCCAATTTCTACACAGCGGACCAATTTTTTTGAGGTCTTCTGATGCCTATTTTATTCTTCCAAGGTCTCCATCTCAAAATTTTAGGGGTCCACCTTATGCTGCCTAATTAATGCTTATTTATTATTTAATTAACATAATAATGAGAGGCAGATCCTTGGGTTTAGTGGAAAACACAACCACTAAGCAAAGCGCATTCTTAGAGACGAAGAGGACTTTGAATGTGACAAAGAGAATGAAAAGGACAAAAATAAAATTATAAAAAAAATTACAACTTACTCTTCTTGAAGCTAAGTATTCCATCCCTCTAGCAACTTGATAGGAAAATGAAACAAGGTCCTTCTGGGTCAAAGCTTTTCTTTCCTTGTATTGGTTGTCATCCATTCCCATCGCAGGCTCGTATCTAGAGAAACATAAATTCCATATTAATACATTTATGCGGAAACGCTTAAAGGCGTCTTTAACATACTGTTGGTAGAGGGCAGGAGATGCAATAAGCGATCTATTCGCTTACTTTTGGTACAGCGCGGTACGCAAAAAAGATTGTACAAATCGGAGTTGGGTTTGCGGTTACAAGTGATTAGGTAACTTATCATTAGTATACGACCCTAACTAGTATACCAATTAGGGTCAGGATTGATGAAAAAACCGTTGCCAACAATGTGTTAATTATATTCAACAATTTTTAAACGACAAAACACTGGATTTTAAATCTTAATGCGATATATAATCTTCTTCTTTATATGCCATATCAAGTCCCTCCCAGTCACTTGAGAGTATGTGTCTTTTAGGCAGCTCTAAACAGCGCCTCAACTGTTCTGATCCCCATCCAATCCACATCCAAATAAAGAGTTCATGCACTGATAGAAGCCTGATTGTAACAGACATCAATAGTATGTTAGAGGAAAGGCAATTGAAATGGTATGGGCACATACTACGCAGAAAACCTGAACATTTTGTAAGCCAGGCAATCACCACGGATCTTTTTGAAAGACATCGAGCGGAAGACCAATAAATTCATGGATGCTACAGAAAGAAAACATGATTTGAAAGCATGTCCTAGGTGACAATGTCCATGATAGAAGGAGCTACAAACTGAGAACGAGGAGAGCTGATCCCAACAGTCTACAAGGCCGGAGCAGTTGGATAATGGTCACAATTGTTTGTGGCAGAAAAGCGGCGCTTACCCGTTCCCTGTCCTGTGATTCCTGAGGAACTCCCTGAGGTTTCCGTGCGGAGCGTACTCCACGATGACGTAGAGTGGACCGCTCTGAGTGCAGCAGCCGAGGAGGTTGATGATGTTGATGTGCTTGCCGATCATCTTCATCATCTCCATCTCGGACACCAGGGCCATCATCTCGGCATCCGTGTGGCCCTCTGAACAAACCACTAGCTTAGCAAACAGTCATGACTCTATTGTTGACTTTATGGTCTGAACATGAAGAGTGAATGAAAATTAAAAGGATAGTAAAATAGAGGTAGAGATTATTTATTTATTTAAACTCCATGTACAGAAAATAAATAAGTACATTGGTGGGCAACAGAGGTTGACAGAGACGAAAGAATGCAAATCCATTGTATTTCCAAACACTCTTTGACTCTTTTCCATTCATGGATGATGTAATACTACACTCTGTCACAACCCAATAATTTTGCAAGGCATTCAACTAAACTAAACTACACTTTCAATACTACAATTATACTCAGTTCTGTTACTATTGTTTATACCTTTCAACATCTTAACGGCCACAACGGAGTTAAGTCCTTGCTTCAGGAGTCCATTCCCTTCAGCCATCATGACCTTCCCGAATTCACCTTCCCCGAGAACCTTACCCAAACCCAGCAGCTCCCTTGGAAGCTCCCAGTCTATATCGACGGGCAGCTCGTATTCCGACACAAGAGTGGAATCAGTGTTGGAGCTTTGCACTTGAGATAGCTTTTGCTTTTCGATTTTCACAATAGGCATCAACTGTAAACAATAATAAAAATTATAGATTATGATGACATATGGGATCGAATGCAGAGCGGACACTGCAGTTAAAAAAAACATGCTAAAAGTGTCAGAAATGAAGATTTTAAGGAGCATATCTTTCAAATTTCAATTTAACCATTTAAATTTGTTTGACAATGGCAAATTTTTTGGGAATAAAAATGGAGAAGTATTTAATGTAAAGTGTAGATATTTTAAATAGATAATATTTTCGGCATTTGAAAAAGATTTTTCATATTGTCTACAAGATAGAATAAAGAACACCAGGATACGAGAAATATGTGAGATCGAAGATGTTGTTAGGTGGGGATGGCAATGAAGAAGACAATAGTGAGTGTATGTGAGGAGAATGGAACCATCCAGACTTCCCTACATTGCACTGCACCATGGGCAACCACCAAAGAGATGGATTGACAGTTAGAAATCGACATCGCAGGAAGCTAATCCCTCTTAAAAACAGGCCACAAGGCCTGCACCAAGACGTCAGATCCGGTATTTCTCGCTAGAGTACCGAAAGCCCATATATCGGATTTTGGTAACCAAAGGGTTAAGAGTAAGAAGAAGTCATTCTTACCAGTGGTTCCGCTACAGTTCCAGTCGGCTGGCCATTCTCCATGTTCTGTTTCTCCACCGTGACCTTCTTGGTCCAGTGGGTGACCACCACGCCCACGGCGCGGGCCGTCTCTATGGCCAGATGCTTCTTCATCTTCTCTCTCTTCAGCTTCTTGAAGATGCAGATGACGATGATCAGAGCGACGATGAACATCGTGCACAGGACTCCCGTCAGGATGTTGACAAGCAGAGACTGGTGAGGTCTCAGCACGACGGGTGGTTCGGGGTATGCTGGCAACAAAAGACAAATTTTAAGATAAAAAAAAAATTGTCCACCTCCGTAGTGAAGTGGTGAGCGCATTTGGCTACAGTGCTGAAGGTCCCCAATTCTATTCCCAGGAGGGTTAACAATGTGTTTATTTAACTCCCATATTTATTTAATATCACCCTGGATTGTCTACGAGATAGAATAAGGAACACTAAGATAAAAGAAATATGCTAGATTGAAGATGCCGTTAGGTGGGGAAGGCAACAAAACAATGGTATACGAGTGTGAGGAGAAACGAACCATCCAGACTCCCCCACATTGGACTGCACGGCCAACCCCAAGGTAGACAACTTCCAGGCAGACCACTAAAGAGATGGATTGAACATCACAGGAAACTAATCCCTCTTAAAAACAGGCCACAAGGCCTACACAAGCAGAAGAAGAAGAAGTAAATAAAAAATGGCGGTAGACTGTCTGAGAATAATTAGGGTCGGTTGATGAAAAAACCGCCCAAACTGTAATTGGTCCTATCTGTAATTATGACTCTTTGAGCCACATCTGTAACCAGTGGCTCAAAGGAAGTGTGGGTAGGCCCCAGACAAGATGGTCCGATAACATTAGGAAGGTGGCAGGCCTGCACTAGAAGAGAGTCGCGTCCAACAGACAACTGTGGAAGTCCAAGAGGGAGGCCTTTGTTCAATATTGGACATAAGAAGATAGTTGAAGTAAGCAAGTAATTATGACTGTATGCAGATGACTTACATTCAAGAACAGTGAGATATGCTTTGGCGAAGGTTCTCCCGAGGCTGTTACCAGCAATGCAGACATACCATCCCTCATCCTCCAGCGTCAGGTTGGTCAGTTCCAAGACGGCCGGGTTATCGCTGTATCTGCTTGTCTAAAGACAGTTAAAATATAAGAATATTACAAATGTGTAACTACATATACAGTTGAAACAAGTGAAAAGGGAAGATGGCTTAGTTAGCTTAACCTAGCCAGCTCAAATAGGTGAATCGAAATACCCCATATGTGAATTTTTATTTAATAACTTAAGTATTATAAGAGCTGCTAACTCCATATTTTTTGTAATCTTAAAAATAATACTAAAGAAAATTTTCCCTTTTTTATTTTTACAATTTTAAATCATTCTATGTTTAAAAATACTGTTTCTAATAAAAAGTACAATCAGTCAGCATTACGAGTTCTACGTACTTATATTCCAGGATATTTATTTCCTTTCTGCTAGTGACATGTTATTTCTTTCACTTTAAGTATTACCACAAGGAGAGAGGGAGACAATTAGATTACTCCGCTTTCTTTTGATCCGATTTCCAGCCTCTTGATATGTTAATATCTTACTACTCGAGAGATTAAAGATCTTTTGATCAAAGCAAAAAATTATTAGAAAAAATCAGTTGAGACATTTGTAAGGTACGTATAGCTCACTCCGATTGAACATAATTTGTTCAGATTTCCCCAAATTATAAAAAATTCTGCAGTCTGAATGTGTTTTCTTTTTGTTTGATAAATAAAAACCATTTTACTATCTTTTTCAAATGCCAAGTCAAAGCACATAGGAAACAATCTGAAAATTCAATAAATTTTGATATGCTAGCTACTTTTTAGAGGATACTCATATTCTAATATAAATTGTAAATAAAATATTAAAGTACATCAAAAGATTGACTGCTATTATTATGAAGGATTACAGAATTTACTGTTTTTCTGAGATGGTTAGCCTTATTCTTGTTTAATTAGTAAGTCATGCATAAAGGGTTAGTTACAGAAGAGACCACAGCCAAATATATACCTTCACCGCACTTAAACTGAGGTCGAGAGATGTGTTAAAGGCTTCGTATGCGTCGGAAGCTTTCCTCCATTGAATATGTGGATGGAGATCAGACAGGATCTCACAGTGAAACTTTACATTCTCTCCTACAAGCTTCGTCTGATTCTTCGGCGCTTGCGTCAATACCGGCTTGTGGTGCAATCTCTCTATAAACGGATAATGTACGCACATGAAACGTTGTTTCAATACAAAATCATGTATTCAGAAATGTTCCTTGAGGTCCAGTTAGTTGAGATGGAGAGATCGAATACAAATAGTTATTTCATTATCAGGTTGAGACAGCAATATATCTTAAATACATAAATTGTTTTAATCCCTGAAAATCGAATAATAGTTATTAATCATATTAAAAGTGAGATGTACACAAAGTAAATTCTAACAAGTCACCAACTAAAAAACACTTTTTTGTGAACTCCCTTTTACATAATTTCGAAATAATACAATGCAAAAAATAGAAGGAAAAAAAAATATTTGTAATTTCCTGCACACATTGCGTGTACTTGTTACTCATATAATAATCAAAAGTGATATTGTAAATTTTTCATTTATATTTCGAATCGTTAACCTGTTAACCCGGCGGTCCGCTGTCCAACTACGCAACTTGTAACGGGCGCGAATACTGATTCACTCGGTGTCTTGAATTCATGTGGAGACATGTATGGATGACTTATACCTTTGTTGTTCGAAAAATGTACATCCTGCCCATTCCAGGACATATATTTCAAGAACGTATTCATATGTCCTACCTATATTGTTTACGTTTGACATATTTATGCGTCCCGCCCGGTTAACAGGTTAAGCAGCAATCATTACTACAATGTTGTTAGTCACAGGAAGAATGATAGAAATAGGCCGTCACCAATCGGTAGCAGTGATCACCAACAGAAACCAGCACCGTCAGCTTGCAGTACCTGCAAAACTACCCCGGTCGGGATATTATTGTCTTCTTCGCTGTTATCCTCCGTAAAAGGCAAATAATCCACCTTCAGCCATTCCATGAACGGCTCCAGGTCAGAGGTCGGGGGGCATTGGAACACCACCGTGGAATTTATTATCGAGGTCTTGTTCCCCGGGAACCCCTCCTTGATGTACGGTTTCGACGGGTATCGTTCTGGATGTCAGGAAAATAATATTTAACACACTAACTAACTAACCATCACGCCGCTTCTCCGCAGGGGTAGGCAGAGAGAAGAGAACGCCACACCACTCAAACTTCTCAAAACGTCTTTGCAAACATTCTTCGCCTCTTCCACGTTCATGCATCTCCTCATACATACCCGCCGATTGTTACGACTCCTAACCTGACCACTTTCAAGTATTTGGCATACCTGATTCTTCTCTGCTCTGCTCTTCTTCCTCTGCTCCTTTTTCCAATCACATTCGCCTCATAAATTTGTTTTATCGTTCTTTCCTCACTCATTTGTTCTACATGTACAAACCATCTCAACATACCTTTCTTAATTTTATCGATAATGCTTATCTCACACTCTATTTAACACACTTAGGACGGGAAAGGTATTTTTACCCGTCTGGTAGATTGATGCTTAAGGACGGAAAGGGTACTTTTACCCTCTGCGTCAGCCTAATTGTAATGTCAGAAAAGAAGGAATTATCTAATGTTTTTATATGAATATTATGTACCAATCTCTTTATTAACCTTCCCCTCCCGGTGATATGTATTTACTACAACATAACTTTTAAAATGGGAATATCAATATAAAATATAAAAGATACAGGCTCAGAATTTTTGAATTCCTCCATAATATAATCATGTATTACATGAAGGTATTATAATATGTATAAAGTAATTCATTTACAGCGACGGAAATAAATGATTTGTGAATAAATCGGGGATAAAATCACCAAAACACAAGCATTTCTGTGTGCCGTGCTTTGTGTACCTACAGGGGTATGTCGTAACGTGTTGACTGCATTATTAGTGCGCAGATCATCTAACGCAGCGTTCGTGTTGCTATGCCAGCTATTGCGGTGTATTTTTTTCCCCTTTTTTAGATACTTATCGGAGCTAACATTACCTAATTGTTACATTTGAACTTCAACTATGGTCAATAAAAGCAACATTTAGGAATATTCACATTTTTCCCGTTTTTAAACCACAATTTCATATGGTGTACAATATACATATCATTGGTGCACGCGGAAGTTTTTAGCACCGTAAGGGAAGGGTTAAGGTTTCAACTATATGTACATAATTTTTGGAATTTCTAAATTCAGTCACATCACCCCACTACTTCACAAACTCCACTGGTTACGCTTTCCCGAAAGGGTTGAATATAAGCTCTGCCTACTCATGTATAAATCAATACACAATATGGCTCCAGAGTATCTTAAAGAGCTGTGTATTCCAGATGAATTGGTTGGTAGACGTCTCACGCTTTGATCGGCTACAACATCTGCAATGGACAAAGTGATCTAACCAGCTCGCAACCAATGCACTAAATTTGGCGAGCGTGCCTTCGCTGTTGCAGGACCGACGGCGTGGAATCCTCTTCCACCAATGGTTAGAAATAGTGAGAGTGAGATGATCTTTAGAAAAAGACTAAAAACACATTTGTTTGCTAAATCATTTCGACGATAATATTTTCCCCAATTCATTCACAGTGAAGCGCCCTTGAGGTATTTTTTTACGAAAATGGCGCTATATAAGTTATCCAAATTTATTATTATTATTATAATTATAAAAATCCTGTCACAATGCCATCCACATGTGTAAAATACTCGTCTGAAATGTGTTATAACAATAATAATAATAATTTGAATAGTTTGTATAGCGCCATTTTCTTAAAATACTACCTCAAGGGCACTTATAAAGCATGGATAATAATAATATTAATAGGATGATGATGATAATGATGTACAAAAAATAAATGGATTGAAACGTCGTCAATCGGTCTCGGGCCGTCGAGTCTGTAGCTCGGAAAAGATGGGCCGACAAATTAAAACGCCTTCCTCTTGATCCCATGGGCTGGAGAATGGCTAAGGTGTTGGGCAAGACGTCTGCCTGAGCGATGGTCGTCACGCTGGAGGGTGTAAATATCTTACTACTCAAGAGTTAACACTTTCGTTATGCCATAGCTGCTATACTTGAGCATTACGGCAAACCATGTATCCCGCCTCTATGATGGCACTCCAGTGCTAAGGGTTAATTGTTTTAAGATATACATTTTTTTTTTAATTACCTATGACGTCTAATTTGAATGTGAACTCAATGCAGCCCATAGTGTTGCAGACTCTACAGGTGTAGTTGCCGCTGTCCTGGGTGATGAGGTCTTCGAGGGTGAGAGCCCAACGAGTTTGGGTTATTCCTCCGAGTTGTCTTTCCGGGGGGGTCATTCCATCCTTGTACCACGTTATGTTCGGGATTGGGTTTCCTATTAAGTGACAGAAAACAAAGTCAAATAAATGAATTATCAATATTAATAATATTTATTATATCGGTCACTGGATTATTCACCCCATACATGAGATGTCATTTTTAAAGGTGTCTAAACTTGGAACATGTATCATTCTTCCCTTTTTTTTAAAGGAGTAAGCTTCAATAAACACTTCAAAAATCCCTAAACTGATCGAACATACTTCACGGGTATACCAAAATCTTACCAGCATGCAGAAGGATCTAAGACCAGAACTAATGCAATATGGATGTTCAATAATGGGCAGAATGGTAAACACAAGTGTATAAAGTGATCGCTTAAGCCAGCCAAACACCAGGCCATAAGCCCCGGAATGCTCAGACTTCCATCTTCTTTCATAAAAAAGGGAAGAATGACACATGTTCCATATAAAGTTGAGACACCTTTAAATTAATTATATGGTACGCATATCAAAGTTCTTGCTATGTACACTGTAATTGGCTTTAGCTGTAGTATGCATCTTAATTTAAATAAATAATCATTTATCTTAAAAGACTCTAAAAACTATATTTAAAAACGATATGAACATTTACATATGTAAATATATTTTTAATTAACCATTATGTTTAAAATATACATACCTTCAGCTGGACACTTCAGTTTGATATAATTTCCGGCCGGTTTAGCTTGAATCCTGTGCATCCGGTCTGGGTTCTTGAAATGCGGAGCCGTCATGGACAGCGAAGTGTCCACTGCCCCGGCGACTGTCTTGCTGCCATCCTGATCTGCGTCACGCGAGTCCGTCTTCGGCTCGGCGGTGACCTCGTACTCGGTGTCCGGTTGGACTTCGTCAGACTCCATCTCGCTGCCATAGTAGGTCTTGGCGTTGGCGTCGAGGGTCTGGTCATCGTTGTCATAGTTGAAGGACTCTTCGTCGAGAGACTCCGTCAGCGCGGCGGTGCCCGGAAGGCCTCGCTGTGACAATATTTCGAGATTTCGTTTGGGGATATCAGTGTCGGCTTGGTAACCTAAAATTCATTAAATTTTTAGAAAATAATCAAGGATTTTCAATGTAAGTTTTACTTAGTAAATGTCACTTTTTCTTAAATGTACTGTGAAACGTGTTTCGATGCATTCCGCATAATTTTCAAACACCGTATGTGAAGCTTATTCTAAATTTTATAGTTGGGTCCTTGGGAGATTGAAGGTTGAAGAGGGGGTGTCAATTAATGTAATAATTAAGAAGTTTAAATTATTATTTTGATCCTCATCTTTATGAACCGATTAGAGGCATTCCAAATGTGGCTACAACGTGGAATGGATACGGTCAACAATGCAAATGTGATCCAAAGAGCAAAAGCAAGGAGACAGATGCACTATTGCATGTCAGACCTCGGCTATTAATGCATGTTTGTACTGCAACCCCTAGTGCATGTTGGTCCTCGGGTCGACCAAAAAAGCATGTGTTAAACATTTTGTGTAGTTGTAATAGTGTAAATAGTGCTATGGTGGTGATGGGTAGTATTGTTTGCATGCTGTTATAGTGATTGTCTTGACGAAGAGACGGGAACGTCTCGAAACCGGTAGACATAAAAGTCTCGGTGAGTGGTTATATACTAATATTACTAACATTTTTGTAAAAAAATATAGAAATACATAGTTTATATAATAACAAACTATGTAAATTGAAATAATGTAAAATACTTACAGACTTTTCCATATTTTAATGGCAAGACCTAAGAAAATATTTTTTACGAATATTGCTATGTTTAATAGTGATAATAGCAGAAAAAATAATGATTACTTTAATCAGATTTTTGTAACTCTTTAAAGTACTTAACTTAGTAATCAATATAAAATTGAATTTTAAATATTAATCGAATACATTACATATACAGTATGTGAAAGATAATAGAATTCAATGTTGGACAGTAAATGTAGAAAGAACAATGCTCGTTTCTTACTTTCGCTACTTGAGGTTTATTGGGTAAGTGTAAGAAAAATTCAAAGCAAAACTCTTGACACTGATTTGTGCTGATGACTATCTTTTGCGCTGATCAAGAAGAGAGGTTGATCATAAAAACAGCGGAAACAAAAAATAACTACCTTCTAAAACATCCTGAAGATTCTCCTGGCTAGACTCAGCGATGGGTTTCTTATCCACCATAACCTGTATTGTTATGTTCCGGCTATCCGTAATGATCTTTTTCTTCCGGTCCTGTGATAAACAAGAGTAGGTTCCGGCATCTACCAGCCTCACAGATTTTATTCTCAGCCTGAAATCAAAAACAAAAAGATGATTTTCAATCAAAATGGACTATAATTTTGCTTCGATATCTTAACTAGAAGAATATGGAAGGCAAGCTAAGACACAAAATGCCGAACCCTCTTCTTATTTTTTGACATCTCATCAAAGATGAAGAAGAATATGGAAGTCTGGACATTCACGGGGCTGACGACCGTCATAGGCTGGTTTAAGTGATCACTTTACACACGTGTAACATTCACCAATTCTACCCATTACTGACAACCACACTACTCAAATTCTTGGAAGTTCTATATATATGAACCAATTTAGAAACCTTGTTCTTGAATCACTAGAACTTCACTAGAGACATCTATTGGTGAGATGTAAATCGTCAGCCCCGTAAATGCCCAGACTTCCATATTCTTCATGTCAAAAAATAATATGAAAATAACTCCTGTAATTGGAGATAATCCAGATTTTGTGAACAAGTATTTGGACACACTCAAAATGTTGAACCCTCTTCTAGTGGAACGGAAGGTCTGTTGACGACAGTCAACAGTCCAACATCTCCTGAGGAGTTTCATATGGTTTCCTCCCAGCAATGAGCAAATGCTGAGAAGTTCCTGATTGGCCCACACTAGATCATCCCTCCTGTTCCCAACACAGATTAAAACAAACCTTTTTTTAGCTAGATGAATAAAATATCCACTTAATGATCTATAAACCTTGTACCAAGGTAAATAATAAATGCAACTCTCGTTGAAAAATAACAAACAAAAAAATTTTGAAGCCATTCTATGCATTATTGACAATTGCACTACTTAAATTTAAAAAATTCAATTTATGCTTCGATTAACACCTTCATTAAAATGCTACTTCTCGGCTCATATATGGATGAGTTAAGTTTCTTTAGTTAGCAGAGACCTTTATGAAATGTTTGTAGATTGTTCCCAAACTATTTCACATACTAGGAGACGCTTAAAAACATGATTTTTTTTTATTAAACTTATATTATGGCGTAATCAAAGATTTGGACACACTAAAAATATTGTATGATTTTTATGTTTCTTGTTTAGAACATTTTGAGTGTGTCCAAATACTTGTTCACAGTTTTTTTTTTTAATAATAACTCCTATAATTGGAGATAGTCCAGATTTGTGAGCAAGTATTTGGACACTTTCAAAATGTTGTAAATAAATTAACGGGTCAAAAATGAAAATGATATTTTCTGGGGTTTCTCATGTATGTGATTATAATCTAGGATTCGGACCTCACATAATATAAGAGTTTCTGCTCAATAAAAAAGCTTCTTTTCATCTCACCAATAGATGTCTCTAGTGAAGTTCTAGTGATTCAAAAACAATGTTTCGAAATCGGTTCATATATGTAGTACTTCCAAGAATTGGAGTAGTGTGGTTGTCAATAATGGGTAAAATTGGTGAATGTTACACGTGTGTAAAGTGATCACTTAAACCAGCCTCTGACGGTCGTCAGCCCTGTAAATCCCCAGACTTACACTATATTTTTATTTATAAATACCACTATTTCTTAAAATCTACTGTGACACATGTTTTGATGCATTCCGCATCATTTTCAAACGGAATGCATCGAAACACGTGTCACAGTAGATTTTAAGAAATAGTGGTATTTACTGAGTAAAACATTCAACAAAAATTGATAGAGTTTACCACAAAGTAACTGTCGAATTAATTTATGAAATCCCATATTCTTCTTCATCTTTGATGAGATGTCAAAAAATAATATTTCTTGTTTAGTATTCTTCATATTCATCCTTTATTTACGTTTTATCTTATTTTCTCCCTAATTTATTGTTTTAAAATATAAAGCATATAACTCACCAAGTTCTTTGTAACTTCACACGATTTTTTGTTGACGGTTTCAAATCTGAACCATCCTTTAGCCATTTAATAGATGACGTTTTAGAATAAGCCGCACTGCATCTAAGCTGCAGTCTCTCACCAAGGAATACTCTTTCCGTAGCATTGTATGCATCTGTAATAAAGAGAAAATAGTTTGAAATAATACACAAAAACACATATTTATTTATTTATTTAAACATCTTTTACAGAATATATATACTCGTACATTTGCGGGGTTATAGCTAAGAAGCAATATCATCAAACGAAATAAAAACAATTTAAAACAAGAAACATCTTCCCCTCTTCAATCTTCAACGTCCCAAGGACACAACCCTAAAATTTAGACTTAGCTTCACATACGGTGTTTCAAAATGATGCATTGAAACACGTATCACAATATATTTTAAGAAATAGTGGTTTTCAACAAGTAAAACTTTAATAATATACGAGAGATTTTGCATCCGCAAATCGCGGATTGCGAGAAATGTCAGACTCGGAATTCCCGCTTATTTTGGAGACAAAATTCTGCAATAGATGGCGGTAGTAGGCTTAATATTTAATTTTCAACTGTTTTTGTTGTTATTTTAGATTTAAGAGCATTTTCCTCAAAATCAGAAATTTGAAATACTTATTTAAAAATTAACAGATGTACAATGTGAAAATATGCAAGATCAAATAGATCTGTAAGTATTGTACAAATACGTATGTATATTTGGTTGGCAGTAATAAGTAGTTACCTACGTACAATAATTTTTTTATGTTTATTTTAATAATAATTTTTAATACGTTTTTCTTTTTCTTTTTTTTTCATTTCATTTTATTTAATGTACATACCATATGAATCGCTTAGGCTTGTACAAGATTTGGAATAAATATAAATAATATTTAAATACATTTGAAAGCGTCATCACTATGCACGGAACATATTTACACTATATAGGTACATATTCAGTTAACACGCTTCTCAATTCATTAAATAAATGCATTCAAACACACATTTACATTGTACACACTTTCATGTAGATAAGTACATGTATCTACATTCGACATAACTTAACACCATCTATATTTCATCGCGTTAATTACGTTATAAAAAAGCGTTGACAGTTTTAAAGAAATATGCAGCTGAGTGGACACCTAATGTTTTTTTTAGGCAAATATAATTGAAGAACTCGGTACCTACACGACTTGGTCGTTCGTAAACGATTGAATCTTCATACAATCTGTAAGCTACATTCAATAATTATAATAAATGTGGATAATTTATATAGCGCCATTTTCGTAAAATACTACCTCAAGGGCGCTTCAATGTGAATGAATTGGGGAAAAGAAGATGGTGGAAATGATTTAGCAAACAAATGCGTTTTTAGTTATTTTTTCTAAAGATCACTCTCATTATTTCTAACCACTGGTGGAAGAGCATTCCACGCCATTAGTCAAATATTGAATGGAGCTTTTTCATGAACTTTTACCCATAATTCAAACATTTTGGATTACACAATTGAACGTAGAGAGCCTAAACATGTTGTAAACCAGGCGATTGCCATGGATCTTCCTCGAAAGACGTCTAAAGAAAGACTAAAAATTCATGGATGCTACAGAAAGATAACACGATTCAAAGGCATGGCCTAGGTGACGTTGTATGTTATATGATAGAAGAACTTACAACCTAAGAACGAGAAGAGTTGGCCCCAACAGTTTACAAAGACTATGTCTATGTTCCCACTGATAATTAATTAATTAATTATCAATTAATAAATAAATAAATAAAAATGAGAAACGGCTCCTACTCCCTTCCCTCTTCACCCTTCAACGTCCCTAGGAGACAACTCTAAAATTTAGACCTAGCATCGAAACACGTGTCACAATGGATTTTAAGAAATAGTGGCATTTACTAAGTTAAACATAAATTAAAAATGGATAGATTTTACCACAAAGTGACCGCTGTATCAATAAATAAAGTGTACAAAGATGATAATTTGTCGATAATCAATTAATTTGATAATTAATTAATTTGAAAATATTTCCAAGCTAAGGAAGAGAAAAAGACTACTGAAGCTACATCCCTGTATTTTGACCACGTTACAATAAAACTGTGGGTTTAGTTAGATAAGATAGACTAAACAGTATGATAATAGCATTAGCTATTGCACATACAAATATAGATTATGGCATTTCCAAGCTAAGGAAGAGAAAAGAGCTACCGAAATACACCCCTGAATTTGTATAATGTTGCCATAAAACTGTGGGTTTGGTTTGATAAAATATACTAAAACTAAATAGTATGACAATCGAATTAGCTGTTGCACATATAAACATAGTGTGATGGCATTTCCGAGCTAAGGAGAGAAAATAGGTACCGAAGCTGTACCTCTGTACGGAATCAGAAATAGAATTCTGCATACGTTCGTCGCAGATTTTGTTACAACACAAAGAATTTACAAATTCCGCTTGCAGACTCTGGTTAGAATTAAAGCGATAAATTATTTTAACATTTTAACGTTAAAACTGAAAGTCCGTCATATAAAAATACGTTTAAAATGATTAAATAACCTCTTTTGAGAATATAAACACTGTATTTAGATATAAATAAATAATACGCCCATACCTCGCTTTACGGCCTAGATACGTTCCACGAAACTTGGCTGCAAAGCGAAAAGCCGTATAAGGAATCAATTAATAAGAATAATAATCTTGGATGATTTATATGGCGTTATTTTCGTAAAAAAACTACCTCAAGGGCGCTTAATTATTCTTATTCAAATTCATACAAGTTCAATGGGATCGGTTCCAAATTTGTTAAATTCCGTATAAAATAAATGTCGTATAAAGAGCGGCCGTATAGCGAGGTATGGGTGTATTATACAAAACACAAACAAAATTCTATTTATGATTATCATGGCCTGTTAAACTTGTGTGCATATGGCAACACATGAATTTGAGCACGTATAATATTAAGAGGACATTTTTTTTTATTACCTTAAATGTTACCTGGGTTTAAAGAAAATTAAGTAGTTATTTAACGAATACTAGGCATTAAAGCTTTTAGGTTGATAGCCGCATACATGTATTGTATTTTATTATGCTCGTATAATAAGATGGGCTGAAGAAATGGCGTCGAAGAGAGAATGTGCATTATGCGTGTTTGTTTAGAAGAAGAATCGGAAAGTTATTGTTTTAAATAACTAAAAGGGTTTCCACATCTTCAGACTGTAAACATGTCAGGGGGAATTTGGTTGTTCGGTAAATAGTTTAGCTAGAAAATCAAATGGATTCACAGTAACCCAATGCCATAAGGTCGGACCCAAATGTGGGGAGAATTGGATGGGTAATTGAATACAGAATTAATAAAGCGCGTATATGAAATATAATATACCTACGTATCAGTAAAATTCAAACTGACATATCGGACTGTTTTGAGAATACATACAAACGAAATATTTTAAGACTGCAAGAAAGTAGTATGTACTATTACTTTAATTAAATATCTACGAGAACTATTTTTCATTAATTAAATCGGCAGTCACTTTGTGGTAAAATCTATCCATTTTAATTAAAGTTTTACTTAGTAAATACCACTATTTACAGTAAATACCAAATAGTGGTTTTGTTAAATGTACTATACATTAAAGAAAGTTGTTTTTACTAAGTAAAACTTAAATTAAATAACTATGTTTCAATTGAAATTTACTTAATAAATAAATATATTTCTTAAAATTTATTGTGACGTTTCGAAGTATTCAACAAAATTACCAAATACTGTATTTGAATATTTTGGCATCTCAACATAGATGAAGAAGAATATGGATGTCTGGGTTTACATTGATTACGGCGTGTTATAGGACGATGAAATGATCACTTTATATACGTGCAACATTCGCTATTCTACCCATGTTTGACACCTCTATCAGGTACTCAATTTTTTGAACTTCTATATAGATGTACATATACGAACAATCTCATGACACAGTACATATGAGCTCACAATAGTCATATATGTTGGATTGAGGAAAGCTTTTATTTGGCAGAGACCCTTTTATTTGTATGCAAGGTCCGATTATTTTAACATACTGGAAACGCCTAAAAACATGATTTTTTATGCAGCTTATTATTTGACCAGTTAATTTTATTCACAACATTTTGAGTGTGTCCAATTATTTGTTCACAAATCTGGGTTTTCACCACTCCTAGGTGGAAAAAATACAGATTTGTGAACAAGTATTTGGACCCAACCGTTGTGAATTACTATTTAAAAACAGTTTTTTTTTAATTAATATTTATAAAAGGCATATGAATATCTAATATGTCTAAGTGTACTTTTTGTATTAATATTTTTTTAGGTTTACGTTCACACTGATAAAAAATACGAAACAGTATCTACCCTATTATCACCCTTCAACGTCCTAAGGATACGTCTGTAAAATTAAGACTAATTTTTAATTTAATTTCCAATTCTTTTTAAAAAATTCTAGATTTCTGAAAAACTAATAGCGTGGTATCGTACAGCCAAAATGTGACGATTAATAACTTCCCGAAACATCACTATTTCCCGGAGTATTCGTCAGTGATTCACCGCAAATGTTTTGACGAACTTACGAAAAAAATAAGAATACCATGTGTTAATTGCTTGGAGTTAATGATTCATTGATAAACATGGGCCTATTTTTGTGCTTAGTGAAAAAAATATGACCATTGATAATCGTCTGGCAATTTCAGTTCCTGAAACATTGAATGAAATGTAATAATAATTAAGGCAAAAAATTGTCTGTGAATCTGAAACATCCTTCGTTAAAAAATATGGGCTATTTGTACACTATGGACTTGTTACTTTGTTATGGTGACATAAATATAAACCATCGTTCTTTGCCAATCGAAAAGCTTTAACAAAATTATGTGTGATAGATGTTCGAATGGTGAAATATGGAAATAATGCTAGGCTGAGATAAGCATTATCGATAAAATTTAGAAAAGTGTGTTGAGATGGTTTGGACATGTGGAACGTATCAGTGAGGAAAGAACCATTAAAAAATTATGGGGTGAATGTAGTTGGAAAAAAGAAGCAGAGGAAGAGCGAGGAAAACTTGACACGATCAGGTATATCAAATACTTGAAAGTGACCAGGTCAGGAGTCGAAATAATCGGCGGTTATGAATGAGGAGATGAATGAATGTGGAAGAAGCGAAGAATATTTGCAAAGACAGAGTGGTATGGCGTTCCATTCTTTCTGCCTTCCCCTGCGGGGTAGTGGCGTGATTTGAAAAAAATCTATTACTACATATTATTTGAATAACACATGCTGTTTGTTGTTTTCTTATGATAATGTTATGATTTGAAGATGTGAAACGCGCCGATATATAGCCAAGGTATGTATGATCTACGTAGTGTAATCTATGGATTACAGCCATCTCCTCTAGACACGCGGTAGACACGTGTGCTAGTCCTGCGGAAGCCGTTTTACGAGGATAATCACACCCGACATAGTCCATACACAATCCTGCACGTTATAGGTACTTTGTAAACCAAGCACAAAACTAACATACAACAACTTGTATGTATAAAATGTACATTTTTGACATCTCTACATGATGAAGAAGGATATGGAAGTCAGGGTATTTACAGGGATTATGACCTAATAAGGCTGGTTAAGTGATCACTTTACACACGTACAATGTTCACCATTCTACCCTACATAATATTTTACCTAGTTACGAAAGCTCCTTACAAAAAACAGAGGCAGATCTTTACTCCTTGTATACGTATCCTATCCTCATGCAGTTAAAAAATTAATATGATTTGTGAATACGGATACAGGGCATATTGTAGTCATACAGGAGAAAATGACCAAGTGCATTTTTTACAAAAACGTGATTATCGACTATTTGATATCTTACTAGCTTAATATTGCCCTGAATCATATCCCAAAGCGATTTAAAACTTAGAAGTATAATATATTGACTTTCTAAAAATGTCTAATTGCATTGATGCTTATTTTCTTGCCAAGCAAAAGTGAAATAGCCCTCCTGAACATTTTACGTTTTGTTAGTTGGTCACTTTCTCCTGTACGACTACGATATAAATCAGTAAAAATCACTCATTTTGAGGGTTTTAAATCTTCTCTAAAACCGTTTGAAATTTTTCATCGAAGAACATAAGAGTTGAATAAAACATTTAAAAAAACTGAAGACGCATTTGTTTGCTAAATCATTTCTACTACCTCATTTTCCCTAATTTAATCACAGTGAAGGGTCCTTGTGTTAGTATGTATATTACGAAAATGACGCTAAAAAAATATCCTAATTTATTATAATTATACAAGTAAATGATTTACAGCTGTTTAAATTTAAATATTCTTTTATAATATAAGGATGATTTAAGTAGATGATTTCGTGTATTTGGGTAGTATGATTTCGTGTATTTGGGTAGTATGTTTTCTAGGGATGGAAAGATTGATAAAGACATAGAAAGGAGAGTGAATGCTGGGAACAAAGTGAACGGTGCACTGAAATCAGTTATAGCAAATAAAAACCTATCAGCGGAAGCTAAACTGGCAGTGCACAACGGAGTCCTGGTTCCAACTCTAATGTATGGAAGTGAAACATGGAGTTGGCAAAAGAAGGATGAAAGTAGACTGAATGCAGTCGAAATGCGATCTCTCAGAAGAATGTGTAACAAAACGATGTATGATAGATGTGCGAATAGTGAAATAAGGAAAGAATGCAAAGCTGAGATAAGCATTATCGATAAAATTAAGAAAGGTGTGTTGAGATGGTTTGGACATGTAGAACGAATGAGTGAGGAAAGAACGGTAAAACAAATTTATGAGGCGAATGTTAGCGGGAAAAGAAGCAGAGGAAGACCGAGAAAAACATGGCACGATCAGGTATGCCAAATACTTGAAAGTGGTCAGGTTAGGAGTCGTAACAATCGGCGGGTATGTATGAGGAGATGCATGAACGTGGAAGAGGCGAAGAATGTTTGCAAGGACAGAGTGGTGTGGCGCTCTATTCTCTCTGCCTACCCCTGCGGGGAAGCGGCGTGATGGTTAGTTAGTTAGTTAGTTATAATATAAGGCATAATAGAAGTTAACGTTTTCCATATTATTATTACAGATGCATGCTACAATTATTCTCATGGTGTTATATTACAAGAACTGATGTATTAAAATACATTGAATCGTTCAGGAAACCATAACGAAAACATTACAACAACATCATCAGTTAGGATTGAAGAAATTACTTGAAAATGAGTATTACTTCCATTCAGTTTCCAGTTCGGAAATATCAAATTAAAAATACATCGGGAGTTAGTACGAAAGTATGCGGATATTGCCAGTTCTGCTTCCGCTGTTATGGCACATTGGTATTTGTGGAATTCCAAAACATCAGCTACAAAACACCTACCCTTTACAAAATATTTCATATTTATGTTAAATTACCATGAAATTCGAAGTGAAAATAGATGCATGTACTTGCTTACTTTTTAACTAATATATTTATCATGTATGATTTAATTAGATAGGTAAAAAGTTCAACTATATTTGGGAGAGCGGCTGACTGCTGACTGCTCTCTCAAAACTAGTATTTTTATATTTTGAATATTACAAACATTGTTTACTATGTCATTGTTAGTTTTAATTTCATCACAACACACATTTCTTAATTTTATCGACTAGGTGTAGATAATGCTTATCTCAGCTTTGCATTCTTCCCTTATTTCACCATTCGTACATCTATCGTACATCGTTTTGACAAACATTCGTCTGAGTAATCGCATTTCGACTGCATTCAGTATACTTTTGTTACGCAGATAAAAAATATACTTAAAACAAACGGCTATTCATCGTGGTCAACCTTTTTAGAATACTATTAAATTGATAGTTAAAAAATTAATATGTTTATTACAGTACGCATATATGTACTTATATGTAATTCGATTTCGAAAGCTGTAAATAAACGGTGTTTGGAACCGATTCGTCCTTGTGTCGTCACCGCTATCACAGTTGTTGCTTATAGAACCAAAACAATGACAGATTAACATATTATTCACGTTGAATTGCGATCCACAGCGAATTATTTGTATTATTATGGAGTTATGACGTCTTCACAAATTTAGTATTCACTCAATCATTACCACATGAGAATATAAACAAATAATATTTAAAACACTTTGCATAGTCTGCCTCCGTAGTGTAATTTGTCTGCCTCCGTAGTGTAATGGTCAGCACGCTCGGCTACCGTTCTGGAGGTCCCGGGTTCGATTCCCAGGGGGGGTTAAATAAATATAAGTGACTTTTTTCACTGTAATATTTATTCAACATTACCCTGGACTGGTACCTGAAGCGGAGGGCTGATCACCTTTCCTTCATTTGTAAACGATCAAGATAACACTGCGTTTATATGAAGCAGTGCCCTATGCACCATTGGGGTGCGGATAAGGGTTTTATTTTTATTATTATTATTGCATATTACAATTAAGTCATAAACTACCGTCAATTCCAATTGCAGTATACTTCAGTATATATTATATGGATAGTGGATATCCTTCATTTTATAATATGTCTGATTGCTTTTGCATCATCCAATATTTGTATCGAAATGTGAATACAAATGATCGCATTTCATAAATTCAAATATGTTTTTTTTTTCAATATTTATTAAACAAATAGTGAACTCTGTCGCATGTTCTCCCTTCAAGCAATATTATTTTATTTTCTTCTATGGAGTGTAATTTATGAATTTAAGAGTATATGTATTTGTGTCTGTCTCTATATTGCAGTGGTTACTGCATGTGGCTACCGCGCTAGAGGTCCTGGGCTCGATTTCTTAAAGGGTCAAAATAAATATGAGTTACTTTTGCTCTCATATTTATAATAATTTGGATAATTTGAATAGCGCCATTCTCGTAAAATACTACCCAAAGGACGCTTATAAATACATGGATATTCATAATAATAATAATAAAAGGATGATGATGATAATAATATACAAAAAATAAATGGATTTATTTAATATCACCCTGGAAGTTTCGTTTGCATTCGAATATTTAAAGATGTTATTTTAAAGATTCGTCAATATTCTACGTGATTTTCCCATAAAATGAAGACGTCAAAAACATTATGAGTAGGTGGTAGAATTTTTCGCCCATATAACGAACAAAAATCTTTGCCTTACACATCGTAAATACAAATTCGCCACATATGGTTGTGGTCCTACGACCCTTCTCCAAAAAAAAAGAGTTCGAAAAACACGAAACAAAAGCTCGAAACCCATAAATATGGAATATAAAAGAATTTGGATACATTTATGGACACTGAGATGGGCGACCTTAAGTTCCCGACATCTCTAATGAACATGTGGACATATTTTTAGTTCGTGTTTCGAGCTAATGACAGTGTGTTTCCAATAACCGTTCGGTTTGGGGTCCGAAATCGGCTTGTGAAATTCTATGGCGTAACCAAAACATCTAAAGATTTTTGGCAAAACTTCAACGGAAATAAGATGTTCATCGTTCCGGAATCCGCTCCAAAATACTTGTAATTCCGACACGTTGATATCTTGAATTGCTGACAGTCAACATTACTTGAGGTTTTGACATTTAAAAAGCAGACCGGAGATATTATTCGTGTATCAAGCGGAAGTTTGAGACTTTAAATTTATTTTAATAATTACAGAAAAACCTGCTGAAAAGGAAGGAATGCAATGGTGAGATAAGCATTATCGATAAAATTAAGAAAGGTGTATTTAGATGGTTCGGACATGTAGAACGAATGAGTGAGGAAAAAACGGAAAAACAAATTTATGAGGCGAATGTAATTGGAAAAAGGAGCAGAGGAAGACCGAGAAAAACATGGCACGATCAGGTATGCCAAATACTTGAAAGTGGTCAGGTTAGGAGTCGTAACAATCGGCGGGTATGTGTGAGGAGATGCATGAACGTGGAAGAGGCGAAGAATGTTTGCAAATACAGAGTGGTGTGGCATTCTATTCTCTCTGCCTACCCCAGCGGGGAAGCGGCGTGATGGTTAGTTAGTTAGTTAGTTAGTTAGTTGGAAAAACCTCGATGTAACGGATTATCTGGAGGGAGGAGGTGTCCGTTTAATTTTTTTTTAATTTCTTTATTTTTGCATTTCACAATATATTATAATTACAAGTACGATGAGATACCATATATCGACTCCTATCTACAAAAGAGGTCCTTTGCGAGTATTTTGTTTTTATATTCACATATTCAATATTTATATATTTAAGGTCAAGTTTAGTATTCGCTTAATAGCTACTTAATTTATTTATTTATTGTTTCGGCATTTACTTTGTGGTTTTCCATCCTCAGGTCTAAATGTAAACGAATTTACATATAAACCTGAGGATGGAAGCTTAGCTTCAGAAACTAAAAGTCATAAATAAACTCAAGTGGTATAAAAACAAGTGTTTTCTTTAATAATTTTAACTACTTAATTTTGTTTAAACCCAGGCAACATTTAACGTAATTAAACACTGTTTTTGTTGTGTTGAAAATACAAATTTTTCTTCGAAATAAATAAATAATCATGGTTTTGAAAAAAAACAGTCATTGAAAGGTAATGGGTTGTAAAAAAACTGTAAAAATATTTTTCAATACATATTTTGAAAAAAAAACAAAAAACAATTGGGCGGGCCAAGACGTCCGGTTCTAGGCATTGCCGGAAGGAGACTGAGTTTTATTTATGTGAGTTTGGCCTTATACATCAATTATTTGCATTCGGATTTAGCATTTAACAAATCCATCATAGTTACTTGAAAAATCGACAACATAACCATTGTGAGTTGCATTATTTCAATTGATCGTTGAATTAAATTAAATTACTATGGAGTCAAATTAAGCCAATTGCTGTTTATTACTCGTATGAACGTCTTGTCAAACTCGACCGAGCAATGAAGGTGGCCGGCCCTATAAGCGAGATGCAACCAGTAATGGTATGCACGGACCGCCCTTAGCAATATGGGAACGATTTATTCTCCATATTGTTTTTTTACATCTAAACGATAAGCATTAGCTGTTTTTACAACATTTTGATGAATAAGAATATGGAAGTCTGGACATTTACGGGGCTGACGACCGTCAGAGGCTGGTTCAAGTGATCACTTTACACACGAGTAACATTCGCCAATTTTACCCATTATTGACAACCACACTACTCAAATTCTTGGAAGTTCTATATATATGAACCAATTTCGAAACATTGTTCTTGAATCACTAGAACTTCACTAGAGACATCTATTGATGAGATGAAAACAAGCTTTTTTATTGAGCAGAAACTCTTTAATTAGTATGTGAGGTCCGAATCCTAGGTTATAATCACATACATGAGAAACGCCAGTTAAAACTGTTTTCATTTTTATTATTTTAGCTTATAATTTGACCAGTTAAATTATTTAGAACATTTTGAGGATGTCCAAATACTTGTTCACAAATCTGGATTATCTCCAATTATAGGAGTTATTTTTCATATTATTTTTTAACATCTCAGCAAAGGTGAAGAAGGATTTGGAAGTCTGAGCATTTACGGGGCGTACGACCGTCATAGGCTGGCTTGTGATCACTTTCCACACTTGTAACATTCACCAATTCTATGCATGATTGACTCAAATTCTTGGAAGTTCTTTTTACGTATATGATCAAATTTCGAAACATTGTACATGAATCATTAGAATTTTCACTAGAGACATCTATTTGTGAGATGAAGAAGCTTTTTTATTGAGCAGAAACTCTTTCCTTTGTATGTGAAGTCCGAATCCAATTTGACCAGTTAATTTATTTATTTTTACAATGGAAAAAAAACCTTACTAAGCATCAAGCCGTTTCCCACAGCGGTAAGCAGAGAGAATAAATCTGGAATGGACCGTTATATTTAAAAATAGTAACTAAACGCAATTAAAGCGTGAAAAAAAGTATCAAAAATAAAAGTGGCTTAAAACAATGTTTGAGTTTAATTTTATAAAGTTTAAATTGTTATAAGAAAAATCAATGGAGGAGTTGGTAAAAATAGCATCAAAACGCAATTAAAGTGTACCAGCTATAAAGCACAAGTTGTTTTTTCATTTGCCAATAAACCGGGCGCGAATTGAATATCAATTTGTTCGATTTAAATAGATAAGTACACCTAGTTGTCACTTGTAGTTACGCCATTAGAGCGTGCCGATTTCCCAACTATCTCGATGGTTCTCAAAACCACTGTAACACCACCGCTTGTTACAAAAGTGTACCGAATCTAACAACTTGATTGGCAATGTCACAATCACTCTTCTTTAGCGCTCGTGTTTCGGCTGATTGATACAAATTGAACTGGCGAAGTGATTTCTTTTCATAGCTGGCAATTTGGGTGGACCGAGGCTGAAAATTATGAGGTGGATTGTGTCGCCTAATTTCAAAATCCGCCAGATCCATGTGAGTCGATTTTACAAAAAATGCAAAATTCTCCAAGTAACATCTATGTTTCAAAGATTTGTCTATATTTAGATAAAATATTATGAAATAGAGCATTTTTTTTTTCAGTTTTTAAAAAAAACACGAGACACAAACCGATGATGACGTCTACTTAATTTTTTACCTATCCCCGCTCTCTGATTGGCCGATATGGGTCAGAAGCTAAGATCTAGCGGAGTTTGAAATACAACGCTCTTTTTAAGTATTTTTTAGCAGGGTTTTCTAGTACATAAATATTTAAAACAATAAAATCCACAATTGGCATTCCGATAGAGTATTCATTTTAAAATCTTATAAAATTGGATCTGGCGGATTTTGAATGTAGGCGACACAATTATTGTATGTGGACCCGCGGCGTACACTAATGTAGCACTTCGAGACATGAACACTCGCCTTTCAATACTGTGGATACATAACAAATCACATGTATTTTTGACACACATGAGTTGCTGGTAATATTTTCCCAAAGCGACATCGCAGAGCGTATGTTTAAATATAAATAAAAATCAGTCTTCTTCGTGGGTTACGATCTGTGTGATGATTGGTTTGCTTCTTTCATGGTCAGTCTCCATCAATCTCGATCCTCCGTTTGTGCCTTCAACTCGGCGTGTCCACTACAGCGCCTACAGCTATCCAATAAGCGCTCTTGAGGTAGTATTTTACGAAAATGGCGCAATATAAATCATCCAAGATTATTATTATTATTACAACGCATATCGGAACTAATTTGATCCATGTAGGTAAACCGGGGTCGTCCTCTGCAGTTTGTGCCTTCGCATATCTGTGTGATGATTGATTTGCTTCATTCATGGTCAGTTTCCATCAGTTTCTATCATCCGCTCGTCTCTTCAACTTAGCGTTGCGTTGACATGCGTTGTAGCGTATGTCAGAGATACTTTGGTCCATGTAGATTAAGCGGGGTCATCCTCTGCAGTTTGTGCCTTCGCACATACCTTCCGCAATCGTACGAAGCAAGCCTGGGTGTCTTATATTATGGTCTATCCATTTGGCTCTAAGTTGGGCTATTTTATTTAGTAAGCATCTAGACTTTCCAGCCCTCCTTAATACCTCGTTGTTCCCTACATATATGCCAATAAATCCTCAACATGCGCCTGTAGCACCATGACGCTTACTGACAAGGTATTCGTCGATACAACAGTGTATGTTAGATACATTTTACATATCGCTCACTCCTTTCAACAACGTCATATATAAAAAAAAAACTTGATTTTTCAGGAGATCGTTTTCAAAGTTTAAAAATATAATAAAATGTATTAAATATAAATATCAAGCCACTTCTTGAACTTTTTACTGCGCAACATATCATTTTTGGTAACACCTGAAGGTTTTTTCTCCATTTGAAAAATATTTAGTAATGAAAAAAAATAATACAACAATACCCTTTCATCAAATTGCAAAAACAACACTTTCTGCCCTGTAGCGGGTAAATATTAAGTTAAAATATGCCGCTTTTGCTGGGATATATTACATTTTCTGGGCATTCCGAAAACACGCACACCTGAAAATTGACGATTTTTGAGATATGACATTGTTGAAAGGAGTGAGCGATATCTCAAATGTGATTAAGATTCTGATAGAAATCCTAGGTTTTATACTCTTTTTATGATTTTTATTTTTCAAGCACTCCTCATTTCCGTATGATTACAAAACCCAAAGGTATGACAATGACAGAAAGTTGTGAAAATTTCTGAGGATGAAGATTGTATTTCAGTTGTGTAGATTGGAAATAGATCAATAGCCAGCGCCCGAGCAAATAAGGTTCACATAATTAACTTCAAAGGAATTCTGGAACACAGGATAAACACGTGGAGAAGAATTTTCACAGTGATATTTACAGGTTTCTGTCATACTTTATACCTACCATTGGACGATTAGGATCAAGGGAATTATCCACCAATATGTCCTGTTCATTCATTAAAAAATATACATATAATGCACTTTAAAAAAAAAAACAAACTATTTTTTTACACTGATTAAAAAAAACACTTGTTTTTTACCACTTGAGTTTTATTATAGACTATATGTTTCAGAAGTTAAACTTCCATCATTCAGGTCTGTATATTATTATACAGACCTAAATGATAGAAGTTTAACTTCTGAAACGTGTAGTCCATAATAAAACTCAAGTGGTAAAAAACAAGTGTTTTCTTCAATCATTGTAACATGTCTTGCCACAAAGTTAATGCCGAAACAATAAATAAAATATTTTTTTACACAATTTAATACAATTTCTATTCATTTCTAATTAATAAAAATAATAAGTTTGGATAATTTATGTAGCGCCATTTTCGTAAAATACTACCTCAAGTATACCTATTATTTAATACAATCTTATAATTTTAGTTGCGCTGAGCCTCTCCAAAAAAGGGCCTGAGCTCTTGTGCTTGAAGAGGAGCTTTTTTTCTTCTTTAATACATATAAATCCTTACACCAAATGGTCTCCAAAATATTTATCGGACTTTTGTGTACTAGAAATAATAATATATATAAAAAAACCCTTATCCGCACCCAAATGGTGCATAGGGCACTGTGTCATATAAACGCAGTGTTATCTTGATCGTTTACACATGAAGGAAAGGTGATCAGCCCTCCGCTTCAGGTACCAGTCCATGGTAATTTTGAATAAATATTACAGTGAAAAAAATCACTAATATTTATTTTACCCCCCTTGGGGATCGAACCCGGGACCTCCAGAACGGTAGCCGAGTGTGCTGACCATTACACTATGGAGGCGGACGACAGAAATAATAAACTATAGACAATCCACACTTATAATAAAAAACAACTTTAGAATTTCCACATTTATTTTATTTACCCAGTGACTGAGTTTTGTCGATACCGATATCATCAGACTGGTGGGAGGCTAGACAAAATTCTATGTCATATACACAACAAGGCAGGGGGTTGAAAACCATGAATTTGTATAATTTTTCTTAGAAAATGCGTTTAAATATAACGAATTTTATTAATTTATTGTTAATGGATTTTTTATTATCAAAAGATGTCGAACTGTCAACTTTGTAGGAAATGGAAATACAGAAAGCTCAATGAAATATGTGACTTGATTAGCTTTAAATAATCGAATCCAAAAACCGAATTATTTAACGACTTCTTTTAAGGCACCGTGACGTAGTTGGGTAAACGCTCGACTACGAAACTGGCGTCGCGGGCTTGATTCCCGCAAATCGCAAAATTATTTAAAAAAATATTTATTTTAATTCGTCTGGGTGTTTGTGATGCATTTTTACACCAACTTTCCCTTTTCTTAATATCCTACCTGCAGACAAGCTTCTAAAATATAGGCTTTTCGGGTTATTCCTTAAAATGGGAAAAATTATGAAAAAATTCATAAAAATGTAAATTATTATTTGTGGTATATTTTTATTTTTTTAATGAGTGTAAATACAATCGTAAATATTGCTCAATCTAAGGCCAAACCTTTTTTTGAAAAAAAACTTTTTCATTCGAATTCGTGCTAAAAACCACGTTAACTTTTGTGTAACATTTTGTAAACTTTTAAAGCTGTGGAATGGATAACCTGATTTATATTTTTTCTAATTAAGTTATACCTTGATGCACTAGACAAGTTGCAATACGCAAAAATTACTCACGAGTAAAAACGTTTGAATTATCAACATGCATCTCTTTTTCTGAGCGTAAGAATAAATAACCCCTTTGACTAATTTTATTGATATCACGGATGCTTGGATTTTTAGGATGGAAATTTATTTTAAATCCGACGTTCTTAAACGTCAAGCTGTCGACATTTGGGGTCAATAAGACGGAACAGATGTGATTTTTAAGATATTCCTCTAGAAATTGAATGATTTATCAACATTGAAAATAAATTAATTTTTGTTCAGTATTCGTAGATACGATGAGAAATTTCGAAAGCAATAAATCTTTTTCAGGTATTTTAAGAATTACAGAAGAATGCAGGGAATATAATGAATAGTGCTCTGAATACAATCTTCTTCTTCTTCCTGTCTCCATACAACTTAGCATTTGTGCAGTGTTGGGGTCGTCTCTCCTCGTCTTCAGGTTGTAGGTCCTTCTGATAACATCACCAGTCACTTTGTGGTAAAATCTATCGATTTTTAATTTAAGTTTAACTTAGTAAATGCCACTATATCTTAAAATCTACTGTGACACGTGTTTCGATGCATTCTGCTTCATTTTCGAACACCGTATGTGAAGCTGGGTCTAAATTTTAAAGTTGTGTCCTTGGGATGTTGATGGTTGAAGAGGGAGTAGGAGCTGTTTCGTATTTTTATTATTTTTTGAATTTTTTTATAAACTTCTTATCAGTGGGAACATAGACATAGTCTTTGTAGACTGTTGGGGCCAACTCTCCTCGTTCTCAGGTTGTAAGTTATTCTATCATGTAACAAACAACGTCACCTAGGCCATGCCTCCGAACCATGTTATCCGTGGCATCCATGAGTTTTTTGGTCTTCCTCTAGATGTCTTTCGAGGAAGATCCGTGGATATTGCCTGGTTCACAATATGTTCAGGTTCTCTGCATCCAATGTGCCCATATACCATCTCAATTGCCTTTTCTCTACCTTACTATTGAAGTCTGATACACTCAGGCTTCCACGAATGACTTACTCTTTATTTTGTTTCTAAGGGGTACTCCAACTAACCATCTAAGCAATCGCATTTCAGCAACAGTGAATGCAATTAATTATATATGACCATCGAAACCATCGTGATTGGTTAACAGGAGATAGTAGAAAAGATTTAGCAAATAGGTGCCTTTTTTATTTTTTGTGTATATAACACTCACCTTTTCATTCATCGTTCACTTTGTGTAATATCACTTTAAAAAATACACTTATTCGTGACTGCCGGTTTCGGAATAATCATTCCATCGTCAGGTCATTAAAATGAAAATTTATTTTTGTATAAATGTCTTACATTTATACAAAAATAAAATTTTGAAAGAGATAAATAATAATAACAATGAATTAAAATAATTTATATGGCGCCATTTTCGTAAAAAAGGGCGCTTCACTGTATATAGAATTCTCATTGTGATTCATTTGTCTTCTTTCTCTATTTCAAAATTTTATTTTTGTATAAATGTCAGACCATAATAATTTTATTATAGTGACCTGGTGATGGATTGAGTATTCCAAAACCGGTAGTCACGAATAAGTGTATTTTTTAAAGTGGTATTACACAAAGTGAACGATGAATGATAAGGAGAGTGTTAGATGCCTTTTTTTTGTTTCTAAGGATCATCTCACTCTCACTGTTTCTAACTACTCCTGGAAGAGCATTCCACACCATCTACAATATAAAGTATTATTTTTACTGAAATATGTAGTCGATGTCCATAGTAATGGACGTGTAGGACGCCTAGAGCATAAACCGGGCTCATAAATTGGTCAAATCTAAAAACATCTGGTGACCAAAAGACCAAGACGTGAATGGTGGTAAGAGCTAAGTATTGTTGGAGTGAACAACTAAAATGAGTTATGAATGGTTCGGAAATTTGGGAATAATGGTCTTGAAACAATGTATTATGTGAGTAAGAAAACAAGAACGGGTCGGATGCTGAATACATATCATAAATATTTACGTTATAATGAATATTTGAAGTCACATAGCTTTACACGAAAATGTATTATAAAGACACATAAGGTGGCTTGGCTTGGTGGGTCTCCTCAAAATATAACATGTTAATTATGTTTTTGAATTTATAAAGTAATGTATAGATGTATGTATTTATATGTATTTTACTAAGGTACCTGTTACCTGAGATCTATGAAAGAGTACATAGTAACGCTAGACTCGCTTTGGTCTTAATATAGTCTGACGTTAGCCAGAACATAGACATAAAGCTCTAAAACAACATTTTACAGCGGACGTTGAGAGGCTGGACTTCAAAATGATTAATTCGTAAAACGAAACTAAGCAAACATTTTAAAATTAAGTTTTATTTGGTAAATACCACTATTTCTTAAAATCCATTGTGACTCGATCTCAGCCTTGCGTTCTTTCATTATATCACCATTCTTACATTTATATTACGATAAGGCACTTTCCATTATCGAAAATGGTAATTTATTAATTATCTAAAATGATTGCTTATAGTACTGTATTATCTTTATAAAATTAATAGACTTTGTTTTCACCACTTCTTTTCATTAATACAATTCAACCTACCGGTTTCAACTTTTAAATCAAAAACATTAAAATACTTTCACCAAAAACTTCCACACACTCCATAAAAATCCTAAATGTTATTTTTATTATTCATTGCATAGCAACCCCAAATAACAACTAATGGAATCACCAAAAAAAAACAGTATGAAGCTGCCCCCCAGTATGGAGAACACACAAACTGTGCAGAAATTTTAGGAAAAGAAGTTGGAAATGTTTTTGTATTTTTTAATGTACCACAAAGTATATGCAGAAAACATTCAAGAAAAGAGCTTATAGTATTATTACAATATTTTTTTACTGTGAAAATTGAGTACCTTCATATAATATACTGTATTGAGTTTGAATACCATACAGCGATATGAACTTCAACTGTCAAGCCAAGATGAATACCAAAATTAAACTACTGTATCCCAAGTACCCACTTAAGAGATAAATTTCTAAGGATTCGAACCCTTTGAGATTTGAAGTATCTCTCCAGTCGGTGTTGGCAAATATCTATGTCTAAATCATTACATAATACTATCTGACTTCTCCATTACTTAAGGTTCGACTGAAATATCGCTGTCAATTTTTTGTGGTTTGTGTGAACTTATGATGAAGGCAAGACATTCTACTTATCTGACTGTGACCAGCGCTAAATTAGGCCGTTTGGGCCGATATGCTACTTGGAAAAAGGGATTGAATCGTAAAACAAACAAAAAAATATGCGTGAGACTCACGCGTTACAAGTGAAACTTTTTAGGTCCTAGAAACAGTCGATTTTATTCATGCTCTCCTGGTATTTTTTGGCGATTTTATTATTTCAGGTATTTATTACTGTATTTTGACCTAACGGCGAGATCGATGCTTCCAGTATATTTTTGGATCTTAAGGAGGTTATATTGTCCATCGTTTTCCTATAACGCCATCTGCCTGGCTTTAAATTTTATATTTCTTTCTAAACCAGTTTTGGGGTTTTTTTCTAGTTTATTTGTTTTTTGTACTCTTAAGGCTTGGGCTCTTTCCATACACATAATTTTATCCTTATTATTAAATATTAATAATTTACTTGCTAAACAGTGCAAATTGTTATGTAATATATATATATATATATATATATATATATATATATATATATATATATATATATATATATATATATATATATATATATATATATATATATATATATGTATATATATATATATTTATATATATATATATAAATATATATATATATATATATATATATATATATATATATATATATATATATATATATATATATATATATATATATATATATATATATATATATATATATATATATATATATATATATATATATATATATATATATAAACGCGTAAGGCTATCGTAATATACAGTATGATATTCAAGCGTCTACTGGTTCCCTATGCTACGAGATCCAAAATTTGAGTCGAGTGATTTTCAATAATGGAGAGTTGTAAATGTTACGCGTGTATAAAGTGATCACTAAACCAGACTACGACAAGTTGTTTGGACTCACTCAAAATTTACTAATTTATATATTTATTTTATTTTATGTACATTGCGATTCTCATCATATATTACATAAAAAATAAACATGGAATAAGTCATTCCATATACACACACAACAAAATGTTGGGAACCATACGTGACGTGCCAATTGATACCGAAATATACAACGAAAATGCAATGTTTGGAAAGCCAATGAATTCCTTTTCGCACGTGTTATACCTACCTAGTTGTTCTCAAAGTTTATTTCGTTAATCTAAATTCAGGGTGTGTGACGGGTGTCTTTTCATTGAAAAAATATTATTTTCCAGAATACAGTTATTTTAATATTTCGATGAACAGAACAACAAAAAGATTGGAGTTATTTAATAACATATTAACAGCATGTATAATGACAAGACGAGTTTAATTTAAACTAATATGACGGCTGAAAAATTAAAAATTTCAGTTTAAAAAAAATAATAATAATAATATTTTAAACGACAAACTATACAACGTCATTAAATATACACTTTGTTGTTAAATATAATTAAATAATAATTAAATATAATTAAATAAACAAAAATTGTTTACACGCATAAACGTGTTACCCAGTAAAATGTTTGAGAAGCTCATAGTGTCGTGTGAGTGACTTAAACTCCAAAACATAATTTTACTTTATCGTATGCAGCTGTTCGCAGAGTGCAGTTTTAGGACATTCATCAATATAATAAGTGCACTGTAAACTTACTAGCAACCTCTATATATATTGAGCCAATCCACTATTTCTAGTTTTGAGGTTAATTCTAGAATTATGAACGGCATAACACACTTTACAAAATGAAAGTATAAAACTGACTAACTAACTAACCATAACGCCGCTTCGCCGCAAGATTAGGCAGAGAGAATAAAACGGCATGCCACTCTGTCTGTGTGAACCATATTCGCCTATTCCACATTCATGCACCTCACATATCGCTCACTCCTTTCAAGAACGTCATAAATCAAAAAACTAGATTTTTCAGGAGAACGTTTTTAAAGTTTAAAAATATAACGCAATGTATTAAAAATAAATATCAAGCCACTTATTGAACTTTTTACTGTGCAACAGATCTTTTTAAGTAAAACCTGAAGGTTTATTCTCCATTAAAAAAATAAAGTACATTTAAAAAAATAATTAAACAATACCTTTTCTTCAAAATGCAAAAACAACATTTTCTGCCCTGTAGCGGGTAAATATTAAGTTTAAAATATGCCGCTTTTGCTGGGATATAGTACATTTTCTGGGCATTCCGAAAACATGCACAACTAAAAATTGACGATTTTTTATTTATGACGTTCTTGAAAGGAGTGAGCGATATGTTATTGGCCGATTATTCTGACTCCTGACCTGACCAATTTAAGTATTTGAAATACCTAATCATGCCATGTTTTACTCAATCTGTCATGAAAATATCATCGAAAAACGGTTTTGCCTCCTTATTACCAAAAATAATAATAATATTTTTTTATAATTTTTAGCCATTTTCCTAAAATACTACCTCAAGGGCGCTTATAAAGACATGGATAAAAAAACGAAAATGAGAAATACAAAATTATGTAGAAGTAGAGAAAACTAGCGACTTAGAAAACGTAGCCTTATTGCAAACGTAGCCTTATTGCAAACGTCGTATTGCAATTTTTCGTACCACATTTTTTTCATCTATTATAATAAATGAATGATGATGCTTTAATCATAACAATAATTCTTGTTAAAACGTAATTTTTATGATACATGTTAACACTTCTCGCCAGGTTATTTGTAACAGGTGAATAAATAGACCATAAACAATATTCCATACATAGAACTAGGTAAGTACTTTAAATTGTTTTGTTAATTGCCTTTGAAGATTTTGTTCGTAGTAATTTATTACTTTGCGTAACTATCTAATTGTAAACATGTGTGACTGTAAAATCCTTAAATTCATGCTTAAATGCGCCCTTGAAGTGATTTTTCCCGTAAACTATATGAATTCAAAATATAAATTTGCCATTATTATAAATTATACAAATAATAATAATGATATGAATGAGGGTGTGTTTCATTAGTCCTAAGCTCCGTTAATTTACAAGAGAATATGGTAATTTAAACTCGATTATGGTGGGATACAAGAGTAAGAATAGGACAAATATGAAGTATGAATTTAGTTTGAAGTTTTAGTTACAAGGAGGAATTTTTAACAAGTTTTGTAAATTGGTCGTTTTGCTGAAATTTACAAACCCTTTTGATAAGATTTTTAAGGGAATCGAATAGTAAAACTCTGAGCCAAGATACAAATCTAAAATTCTCAGTCGTACAACAGCCGCTACGAAATGTCGTGCTTTGGGAATTCAATCCAGAATAAGAGAGATCGCCTTTGTTTTGGTTCGAGCCACACGTTCCAATTGTCGTTACAAGTTACAATAACTTATTCAAGGTGTGAGGTATTCCAAGGAATCTTATCGATCAATCAGGAAAGAAATTACGGTACAATAATCATCAAGGTACAATATTTAAAAAAAATTATATACTAACAACTCAAAAGATTCACTACATTTTGAGTTAGTCCAATTATTTGTTGACAAATCTAGGTTTTCTCCAGTTAATAATTATTTTTACATTTTTTGACATCTCAACGCATTATACATGAAGAAAAATGTGGAAGTCTGGGTATTTAAAGGGTCCTGTAAATACATCTGTGTTGAGATGTCAATATAAAGGTATTTATGGATTTACCATCAACTTTGTTTAATTAAACAATAATTATTGTACATTTAATTTTTAAAAAAAACTCTGGAATAAGACCACTTTTGAGTTTTTTTAAATGTCAACAAAATTAGTTTCAGATATTCTCATTAACGGGCAAAAGGGTGATATTTAATCCTAAGTAAAAATGGTCAAAGGTTTAAAAAAATAACAATAATAATAGCGGTTAACAAATTTGAAATTTGTTTCATAAACAGTACGAAAACATTATATTTTATTTGTTTTCTTATCGTCGAAATAATAAATACCCAAACGATAATTAGTCATTGATCGCTATTCCATCGAGCCGGCAATACTTGGAACGCTTCCATTATTGTGAGTTTGGACCTGAAAGCTCCTGCATTAATAGGCGGATGGAGTACCGATCACTGGGCGACAATGTTCAGAGACTAATTGTAATTCTTGATTTGTGGCAATAAAAACTGATTGATGGTCAGGTCTGGAAGAAACTTAGCAATGTGATCCATTAGGTTTGTTGACCGGTGACTTCAACAGCATAATATTATTATGTATTGTATTTTTAAAATAGAAGAGTTCTAGGAATGGGAGGCTTCATAGTTTAGGTGCTTTAATTACTGATAGATTCCAATCTAGGGTAACGAATCATATCCCTGCACACAAATAATTTTATTTATATTACAATATTTACACCCATTAATACATGATGAAATAATGAAATAAGGAAAGAAAGTAAGGCTGAGATAAGCATTATCGATAAAATTAAGAAAGGTGTGTTGAGATGGTTTGGACATGTGGAGCGTATGAGTGAAGAAAGAACGGTTAAACAAATTTATGAAGCGAATGTAGTTGGAAAAAGAAGCAGAGGATGACCGAGGAAAACTTGGCACAATCAGGTATGTCAATTACTTGAAAGCGGCCGGGTCAGGAGTCGTAATAATCGTCGGGTATGTATGAAGAGATGCATGAATGTAGAAGAGGCAAAGAATGTTTGCAAAGACAGAGTGGTGTGGCGTTCGATTCTCTCTGCCTACCCCTGCGGGGAAGCGGCGTGATGGTTAGTTAGTTAGTTAGTTTAATACATAAAATTATATTTATAAATATATGTATTATAAGTAAGAAGATACGATTGAGCAGGGGTGTGTATGAATAATAATAATAATATTTTATGATAATTTATATAGATATTTTCTGAAAATACTACCTCAAAAAGCGCTTTGCTATTTTTTTTATTTGTATTTAATATCTGATTTGTATTTGATAGTGTGCGTGTGTAAGAAAAATAAACTTATCATATTAAGACCGATGTATTTTTTCGAGATTATTTATCTGCCTAGATATTTAAAATACAAATCTCATAAAAGAGTATGTAGTTAACAAAATCGTGGATTATTTTTTCTTAAATTAAAGAGTTACTAGTTAAACACCACAATAAGTGGTATTTACCAAGTAAAACTTAAATTAAAAATGGATAGATGTTACCAAAATATGACTGCCAAATCAATGAATGAAATTAAAGAATATTTTTTGATGTTGCAGGGTTAATTTTTTTCTTCTTCTATATTTCGATTTAAATAAACTGTTATTCATAAATCAATAACAACACTATTTTCCGTAATAAAATAGTTTTCATTTCCTAGCCGCTAGCCTTTCAATACTCAAATTGTAAAAACTAAGTAAAGTGAAGAGTAATGAAAGATGTCTCCGACATACGCTTATAGCCTAACCTTAAACATATCTGCGTATGTGAAAGTGACTATCTACACTGTACACATACGGGTGAGTGAGTGGAAGTGAGGTGGTGACGAAAATCACAACAAATTGGTTGATTTATGTGAGCTTGATTTATACAGGGACGGTGCATGAGGGTACACTGTATGACACTTGTACCGTCTGCTTACAAATGAACATGGTCACTGCTCACTGTATTTTCAACATTTTGAGGCATATTTATATATATATATATATATATATATATATATATATATATATATATATATATATATATATATATATATATATATATATATATATATATATTTATATATAGCTAAACTGGCAGTGCACAACGGAGTCCTGGTTCCAACTCTAATGTATGGAAGTGAAACATGGAGTTGGCAAAAGAAGGATGAAAGTAGACTGAATGCAGTTGAAATGCGATCTCTCAGAAGAATGTGCGACAAAATGATGTATGATAGATGTGCGAATAGTGAAATAAGGAAGGAATGCAAAGCTGAGATAAGCATTATCGATAAAATTAAGAAAGGTGTGTTGAGATGGTTTGAACATGTGGAACGAATGAGTGAGCAAACAAATTTAGTGAACAAATTTATGAGGCGAATGTTAGTGGGAAAAGAAGCAGAGGAAGACCGAAAAAAACATGGCACGATCAGGTATGCCAAATACTTGAAAGTGGTCAGGTTAGGAGTCGTAACAATCGGCGGGTATGTATGAGGAGATGCATGAATGTGGAAGAGGCGAAGAATGTTTGCAAGGACAGAGTGGTGTGGCGCTCTATTCTCTCTGCCTACCCCTGCGGGGAAGCGGCGTGGTGGTTAGTTAGTTAGTTAGTTATAAATATTTATATTATATATTTCCATTATGTACCCGGCCGCGCGAAAAGCCACACGTGTTGACTATGCACTTTTTTTTAGTTTATGGTATATAGGAACTAGGGGAATAAATATTTTAACTTTTTTTTTTTAACTCCTTGTCTTTCAATTATTCTTTTCTTTTCAAAACCATATATTTTTATCGAAGAGAAACTTATGTTTTCAATCCAAGAACGGTGTTTTAAGCGAAAAATAATAATTATGTTCAATGTTACTTGGAATGAATGAAAATAAGTTGGGGACTATCCATTTACCTTATTTAGAAAGATTTTTAATTGGTCTAGGAGTTTGTGATGTATTTTTCACATTTACCTTCCATTTCCTTACTATCCTACCTGCAGACAAGTCTCCAAAAGTAGACGCTTTACCGGTTATTTCTTTAAAAAATATAATAAAAACTTTACTTAGAAGCCTAAGAGAATTATGAAATTTATTTATATCACAAATAGGGGTTAGTTATTGATCGATTTGAGAAAAAAATACTTTGCATGTAGATACGTACTAGACGCAATTTTTGTGTAGCCAAGTTCATATTGGTCTGACTTGGAAATGGACTCAAGTACGCCATCTTGAACGTTAGGGGAGACCTCTTAGATATCGCAATTGAATAATAGCACCCGTAATTCGACGTATAGACTGCCAGCGGACAATTACCAATAAGTGTACGTACCACTGCGCCTGTGTAGATACAACACGTCATACCTGATGACCAATAGTTTACATCTTCTGACTCCTGGTGTCCTGGTACTCCAAAATAGAATCATATATAAACCGCATCACTTTTTTATTTGTTGAGTTACGGGAGATGCATGAATGTGAAAAAGGTGAAGAATTTTTGCAAAGACAGAGTATTGTGGCGTTCTATTCTCTCTGCCTGCCCCTACAGAGAAGGTTGTTGGGTAGTAAGTTAGATGAACTGTTGTTTCTGTCTAAATTATGTGTAAAATAACATTTAACCCTTTACGTGCGACGATTGCTTTTTCATATTTCTAGGAAAAGTGTAAATATAACACAAGAAATAAAGCATTATGTTTGTATAAACACTGTGTCATATTACGCTTACATAAAACCACGAAAAAGAGTGGCCGTTTTATTTATTTCAAAATATATTGATGATATATTGTTTTATTTATTTGTTCTTTTGTTATACATATTACGTACATAAGTCATAAATACAATATTCCCAAAGAACAATTTCCATTACTCATTTTAGGATATGGGATTAAGGTTGACAGGACTGACACACAAATAAGAAACTAAAATAAAATACAAAAAATTAAACAAAACTAACAAAGGCCAAAATATGAAATATAAAACAATAAACGGGCATAGTAAATAGGCATATAAAAAAATCATATAATAAGAAGCATGTTTAAAGGAAAAAAATGAGAAAATATAACAAATCATTAACACAAATATCTTTCCAAGAATTTTTTCAGTTCATTCATACAGACAAGTGTTCCCTACATAATGACGACTTAAATTGATATCGGTATAGTACACGAGCGGATTTTTTTATGGCCGTTCCTATATCGTAGTCGTAAGTGACTAACTAACAATATGTAAAATTTTCAGGAGGGCCATTTAAGTCACTTTTGCTTGGCAATAAAATAAACATCAATGCAGTTAGTCATTTTTAACAAGTCAATATATTATACTTCTAAGTTTAAAATCCTTTGGGATTATTTTCAGGACAAAATTAAGCCAGTAAGATATTAAATAGTCAATGATCGCGTTTTTGTAAGAAATGCACTTGGTCACTTTCTCCTGTATGACTATGATATATCGGCACACAGAACTCTAGTGTCGTCCCGACAAAGTGGCATGCAGCATCTAAGGGTTAAATGAAAATCGTAACTTCGTTAGACATTTAATAGGTCAGAAATCATCGTAAAAGCGATTTTTGGTAAACAGAAAAGCACATAAATTTTTAAAAAGCACTCAAAATAGTTTCAAAAAGAAAACAACAATAAATCGGGCGAATAATAAAAATATCGTAAAATCTGCGCTGTACGCCAACTATGAGTTTAACAGCCATTTTCATTAGCGCTGTTTTACGACGGAACATTTAAATTATTAGAAGAATATTATTACGTTTTGGTTATTAAATCCGCTATTATGTGGATACGGCTGAAAGCGATCATACGTCACAGCTCAATGAATAAAAAAATACAAAAACTAACTAATCATTACTCGGTTTCTCCGCAGGAGTAGGCAGAAAGAATTAAACGCCATACTACAAACAATCTTCACCCTTTCCATTTTCATGCAGCTCCTCGTACATATCTGCCGATTATTCCGACTCCTGACATGATCACATTTAAGTAAGAAATACTCAATCATGCCAAGCTTTCCTTGGTCTTCCTCCGCTCCTTTTTCTAACTACATTGGCTTCATAAATTTGTTTTATCGTTATTTCCTCACTCATTTGTTTCATATGACCAAACCATATCAACACGCGTTTCTTAGTTTTATCGTTAATGCTTATATTTTTTCCTTATTTTATAACCAATTACCATATATCATTCGATAACCTAACATACATCATTTTGCCAGACACTCGTCTGAGAGTAGACTGAATACAGTAACAATGCGACATTAGCAGTAGAAAGTAGACTGAATACAGTTACACTCGCATTGTAACTGTATTCAGTCTATTTTCATCTTTCTTATGCCCTTATAGTGAAGCGCCCTTATATTTTACGAAAATGGCGCTTTATAAAATTTCCAAATTAATTATTATTATTATTATAGAAGTAGACGAAATATTAATAAACACCCTTCCAAAAATAATAAGAAAAATACAGGTCTGTCTATTAGCTTTCTTTGAGTGTCATTGAACATCTCATAGAAAAATCAAAGGGTTCCTAAATAGCCATTGCGATTTCATCTTTGAGATGATTATGATGGATGTAACATCTAGATTCTTCCGACAGATGTCTCCTTCCCCGGTCGTCTCCAGACATAATCCTGACAAATTCCTGGTATTAGAATGAGGAAACTAGGGAGTCCATGTGTTGCGATATGAGGGCTATATTTTGTTGACAGTAAATATTGAAAAAAGTGTTATCTCCTTAACAAAACATTCTGGACTTTTCGATAAAATCTTTGGAATTTTTCCAAGAATTTGCTTGCAGATTTGTTGTCATAATATGATATGTCATCATAAAATTGATTACAGCAATTATTTAATAAAACATTCATAAGTTTATAACACATAATATATTTAACAATAAAATATTAAAATTTTGTAATGAGAATTCTTGGTTAAAATTGTAATAATAATAAAACAAGAACTATGTAAATACTTTTTTTCCTTTTTTTATTTATTTGATTGGTGACCGGGTTTCATCGTTACTGACGTCATCAGACTTGTTTGATGATGTCACTAGTATTTATATATGCAGTTAAGGTATTTTATTTAATTTACACACTTTTTGTTTTTTTTACATTATGGGTGAGCGCAAATCCTTGTTCACAAATCTGGGTTTCTCCACTTATATTTTTGTACGTATAAATTTTTATATTTTGACATCTTAACATAGATGAAGAAGAATATTGAAAGTGTATCGCCATTTGAACACCTATCATATGTACATATATGACTTTAAATATGAACATTTACTTGAAATATTTAGACAAAATATTGAGTTTCGTGTTTTTTTTCTTGAAATATTTTCTTGAAATATTTGACAAAAGTTTCATGTCTACGCAGGATGGCACAGGATTCGATAAATCGCAACTATTTTTTTAAACCTGGGTAACATTTGACGTAATTTAATTCTTTGTTAAAAACACTGTTTTTGTAAAGAAAAAATAAGATTTTTTTCAAAATAAATATATGGTTTTGAAAAAAAAAGTGTTTGGTAGGTAAGGAGTTTAAAAAAATATCAAAATATCCTTTAATGTATATTCTAAAAAAATGGCGAATTCCATTATATTATATTCTAAAAAAATAAGTGCGAAAACACGACCGACAACTGAAGTCTGCGAATTCCTCCTTATGTACTTTTGAACCAAATTAACGATAAAAATATGGCCGTTCGCATTCAGAATTTCACCGTTTGTGATCTAAGCCTTAACTAAGAAAAATAAATAAAAGTCTGTTCCCACTGCGTCAGGTCAGACGCACAGTCTCCCTCCGTGACGCACCGTGTCGCGTTATGACGGATGCGCGACAAGCCCGCAAGGAGTATGACATAGCAGACAACAGACAAGTCTGCGGTATTATTATTACCATTATTCGCCCCTAAAATAACGCCAAGCCACAATTAGTGTGTGCGTGCGGTGACAAAATGAAGAAAGCGACACTACAACACCGGCTGTCTTTGATTTACGCGCTTTTTATTTTAATAATTAACGCGAGACATTTTGATAATTCCGTGAATGGACGGTTGAGATGCGAAGGAAATTATCAAGTGAATCGAATGAATGAATAAAAGGGTGGGATTTCCTGAACTTTTGGGTAGTTTTTTGAGAGGAAACCCACCCGTTTCACACAAGAAAGACCGTTGAACTTAATTAGACTTTAAAGCTTAAACATGTAGGTATGTGGATATACAAATACGTACAGAAACATTTCAATTAGTCCTGCTCCGAGTATGACGTTTCTAATATCATTATAATTTAGAAGTAACCTCGAAAACCGGCGTTATTGAAGATGGATATTTAGTCTATGCAACTGAAATAAGTGTGTGAATACATATAATCAATATGATATCCGCACCCACTGGTGCATAGGGCACTGCGTCAAATCGAAGAAATTATATCTTGGTCGTTAATTACATAAAGATAAGGTGATTAGTCCCGCACATCAGATGTCAATCCAGGGTAATATTAAATAAACAAGAGAGTGAAGTGAAAATCACATATGTTTATTTTGACCCTGCTGAATATTATTCAATATGATATTTAAAAACTTTAATTTCTTATGCTATAAAACCATAGATATGTATTAAATTGGCATACATAAATATGTATGCCAATTTACGCCAATTTGAAGAGTCTCTATTTTAATCTTTTAATGAACTGATTTGTGTAATATAACATCCAGAAAATAGGTTGGTACTAAGACCTAATAACAAAATATAAGATTGTCGGTGATTGATAGCGTTCTTTTAAACCCCGGAACTGAGAGATTTAAAACCCAGAAGACAGCCGTCCAAACCAGACTTAAACCCATTTCCAACAACTGACAAGGACTTAAAATTATGTATTCATATGATACAAGCATAAAAAATATCAAGTAAGTGTCTATTGGATTTGTTTTTGTAGTATTCACCGAAAGCCCTTCAGCTGTGTGAGTAAATACACAAATTATTATCTTCAACAAAATGTATTTCGTATCGTATCAAAGTAAAACAAAACAATTGACTGGACCCCTCAGAATAAGATCAGATGTAAAATAGAGCAGGTATATCAATACAAATATCTGGACTGTTGACCTTGATGATCAATGGAAAATATGAATATTCCCAAAAGATCAAACCCAGGATAGAAATGGCGAGTAACTGCTTCTAAAAATGCATTACCTCCTCATTAATAGAAATTTTAATATTTTCAATTAATTAATTAATTCTCAATCTGCGCACTATAAGATAATAAATCTTTTCTCCATAGTTACCCATGTTACCCATGCTACTACAAAGAGGATTGAAGCATTCGAAACATGGTACATATTATAGAATAACGCTTAAAATATCAATTGAAGATGTTTTAATACGTGCAAGAAAAGACAAAAAAGTTATACCATATACTCGTCAATTTTTTTGTAGAATGGCGTTTTATTGAAAATGTAATGTTTTGCCAATAATAATAAATTTTGATAATTTATGTAGCACCATTTTCGTAAAATACTACCTAGAGGGCAGGCTATGTCAAGTAAAATAATTTTATTTTATTATAATACAAAGAATGGAGAGCTAGAGTACTTCGGCCTGCAGATCGAAGAATTTATTCGATATTTTCCATAATTTTAGTTAATTATTGATATTGTTTTTTATTTATTTTCGCTACCCTCCTTTTAAATCATTTTTTTATTAATACAATGTATTTTGTTTGTAACAGCTGAAATCAAGCCAAAAGGCTGCCACAATAATAAGTACAAACTTTGCAAACATTGCAAACGAGTGAAAGTAAAAAAATAAGTAATTTTCCTACTTATAAAGGCGATATCTCGATTTTTTTCTATTCCAAGATCGGCATGTTAAGAAATTAGTATCTCGAGATTAAATTTGGATATTGCTAAACTCACCCAATATAATTTCTCTTGAAGCAGGCGACGATTGAGCACAGGGGAAGTTGACGTACATAAACGCTGCAGCGAGAAGAATGAGGTAGTTTCGAGAAGCCATTTTGGCAAACGATAGTTTGTTTTGCCGCCAAATCGAGTCAAATGTCCTCATCTGTCCCTCAGCACACCATTATTACAGCCTGCAACAACAGAAAGTACAAATTAACATGAGGCTGCAGTCAAATAAGTGCATCGGCATTGTATTCATGTTTCTCTCATAAATGTATACATATATAAATTACAACATTTACAAAATATGAGATGATACATACTTATATACAATTTTCATGAAAATGGTATTTTCTGGCGTTTCTCATGTGTGTGGTTATAATTCGGGATTCGGATCTCACATACTAATATAAGAGTTTCTGCTTAATAAAAAGCTTCTTTACATCTCACCAATAGATGTCTCTAGTGAAGTTTTAGTGATTCATGAACAAGGTTTCTAAATTGGTTCATATATTACCAATTTAGAAACCTTGTTCATATACTTCCAAGAATTTGAGTAGTGTGGTTGTCAATAATGGGTAGAATTGGTGAATGTTACACGTGTGTAAAGTGATCACTCAAACCAGCCTATGACGGTCGTAAGCCCCGTAAATGCCCAGACTTCCATATTCTTCTTCATCTTTGATGAGATGTCAAAAAATAATATACATACTTATATTGTATACTATTTAACCGATTGCGATGAAACTTACAAAAGTTACTGCGTGCATGTCCGCGGTGGTTTCTCTAAAATGGGAACATAAACAAAATAATATGTAAAACTTTTTTCACATTATGACGGTTTTCTTTCACAATTTTTTTGACATTTGGAAACACTTTTTTTGTTCCAAATTTTTATTATATAAATTTGTCCTGTTTAATATGAATTTTAAATGAGAACACTTGTTTTTTACCACTTGAGTTATATTTATTTTAACGACTAGTTACGGAAGCTACAGGTGCTTCCATCTTCGAGTCTGAATATAAACTGATATATTCTGTAAGTATATATTCAGACCCGAAGATGGAAGCATCTGTAGCTGCCAAAACTAGTCGTTAAAACAAATACAACCCATGTGGTAAAAAAAGAGTGTTTTCATTTAAAATTTCATCATATCTTACCACAAAGTGAAAGCCAAAACAATGGATAAAATATATATTTATTGATTTGGCGTTTAATTTGTAGAACTCCATTTTAATTAATGTATTAATTTTAAATCAAACACAGATATTTTGAGTCTACTAAGTTGTATTTTATTAACAAAAACACATAAAAAATTAAAATTGAGACAGTTGTTTCGTCTTGTTAGGGCATTATCAAACATTCGTTTGATAATGCCCTAACAAGGCGAAACAATTGTCCCAATATTATTTTTTATGTGTTTTTGTTAATAAAATACAACTTAGTTGACTCAAAAAGTCTGTGTTTGATTTAAAATTAATACATGAAATAAAATATCTATTTAATAGGTATATGTCATATATATGACCTCCGACTACGTATTACTAGATGTATGGATATGAAGAAAGCTCAGAGTATATATCAGGGTAGAAAAGTGTGGCACTTGATCGGCTCAATGGTGGAGTAAAGAAAATATATTAAAAATAAATTTCACTGACACTGGATAGATATGACTTTTTGAATATTGTCGTATATTTGACTTCAGTCTTCATTTGGTATGTGAGGTACGAGTGTATGGAGGGCAAGATGCATTACCGTTATGAATGCAGCTGGGTGTTTCACTACACGCTCAGTGCATAATGTTTTATTGTCAATCAATGAAATCAACTTCAACATCAAACACAATTTCTTGGTACAGGTGTTTATGTTTGATTTTTGCAACTATGTACATATTACGTATAATGCACACATATGTGCCTCATAAGACAGCTAAACGAGTGCATTTGTTTGATTACTAATTTGGTTATCCAATAATTTTTAGTAACACTGTATCTTTTTTATTAGGTTTTTTTTTCAATCTAACGCGGTGGAACGGCGTTCTGGTAACCTTTTTAAGATTTTTTAAAAGTTTCAATTAGACTACACAATGTTTGTGATTACGTAATACTATACGTACTTATTCAATTCGTAGAAATGGTAAAATATGGTATTGGTATGAAAGTTTAAATGTTATTTTAAATTTGTTTTTTGTAAAAAGCTTGACATGAAGTGACTTCTGGGACCTTTTTCGTTTAAAAAAGCCCTGTATTTTATGATCCAATAATGGTTTATCAAAATGAAATGTAAAATCCTCAGATAAAAAAAATACTTCTACTAACATCACGCCATTTTCCCGCAGGGGTAGGTAGAGAGGATGGAAAGCAACACTATTCTCCTGGTATACACTTTTGCCTTTTTTTCATTTTGAAACTGTTCAGTCGATAAACCATGTGCGACAGAGATACGAAATTCCATTTATTAACGTTTATTAAAGAAGTTTAAAAATAAATAAAGAGGCATATATTTGTATTTTTATTATTTACAACAATACTTTCATTTTCATACTATTTCTGTGAGCCTAAGTGTTTCATTGACAAAACGAGGTAACAAATTGTGGTAGTGGGTTCGAGCCCAGAAACTCTGACTCAAGAGTCGACGACACTAACCACGGGACCACAACCAGACCGATTAAACTCTTGATCATTTTATGTGTGATTACAACAGTTCTTTCAAATGATATGTTATTTTGGTCTGTTAAACCAATTTCACCGTGAAATACCATAAATCAAAGATACACACATTTTATGACTGCGGAACTTCAACCAGCCGAGGTGAGCGGAAGTTCTCGCGAAATTTGGAAACAAAAATATTTGCGCGGAACATATTCACTGATTTATGTTGTTGCTCGCGTTTCCGATACCGAATGGACTGCTGATCAATCTGCGTAATCCGAAATACCAAGAACTCGGGCCTAAAATAAACAGTTTGTTATTTCTGTACCTTGAACGGCGCACATCGGTCCATTTTAAGCTCCGCACTCACTTTCCCGGTGCAAACTTGCTCACATCGTTCCGAGGTGATTCTAAAATCTGAATCTGTTGATATATTCAATAGCCCGCAACTAAATTAATTTTCTTTAAACCCCGGTAATATTTAAGGTAATTGAATTTTCGCTTAAAGCGCCGTTTTTGTATTCATAAAGTTTTTCTTCGAAATAATTATATGGTTTTGAAAAGAAATGAGTCAATTGAAAAGAGAAAACAAGTGAAGAAATAAACAAATTAGGATCCTAACCAGGACCTTGACAGGACACTGCAGACTGAGGAAACACATGACAAAAATCGGACTACATGACTCCCCAGTATACAGATTTTGTATGGAAGATAACGAAACACCAATCCACATTCTCTATAATTGCGACGCACTCGCTCGCAAACAAAGTCACATCCTTGGAGGACCACTACTGGACTCCGAGAAGGTGAAGCTCTTACCACCAAGACAGGTCGCGAGCTACATGACTCATGTAGGTCTTGAGAGTGAGCTGAGATACAGAAGGAGGTCACAATATACCTAATATGGTCGCAGTTACATAAGGGATGCAAAATCCCTTGACCTCACAACAACAACAAAAAAGAAGTCAGTTCTTGAAAGGAAGGAGTAAAAAAAATATAAAAAAATTTTTCAATACATATTCTAAAAAATAAATCAAGTTCAAATTCCAAAAAAAATATTAATATTCTAGAAAAAAGTATACATCTAGTCATACATGCCCTACGATTACGTAGACTTTTGACACCACCAGATTTTAGGTTCTGATTGATCTGGTCGTGCCAAATGTTTATTGGCCGTTCTCGTTGTATTCTCCCGTTCACATTTGCCAAATATCATAGTAATCGTTATCCATTCGCTCCACATGTCAATATTACCGTCAAGAACTTTTCTTAACCTTTTCAACTATCCTTAGTTCAGCCTTACATTCCTTTCAAATATCCTCATTTTTAATTCCGTCATACAACGATTTTTCATTCGCCATTAAAATGCGTTCCTTCAACGGCATTCACTCTGCTTTGCATTTTCTTCTTGATCTATGTTGAGATGTCAAAAAGCGTAAAAATAACTCCACAGTGGAAAACCCCTATTTGTGAACAAGGATTTGGATACAAAAAATATTGTGAATTTTATTTATTTATTTTTGGATCTGTATATATTTTGAGCCAATTTTGCGATTATAATTTCCAATGAATTATTCAACAGAATAATTTATTGGAACAGTTCTCGTCAGAACTTCGGGACCCGGATCTGACTTGGGAGGATGCAAGGGAGCTGGCAGCCGACAGAAAAGCCTGGAGACAGTTTGTGGACTCCATATGCTCCACCTAAGGAGCGGATATGGTTTATTATTTTTTATTATTATTCAACAGAATTCACGTAATTTTTGTATTTACAGTAATATGGAAATACCTAATGTGAATACATAAATGGGAAACCATGTAGTGTTATTATGTGAAGATTGTTCCGGTGCCAGTAAAATGTTGGCAGCGATCACCAGAGAAACTCTTGTAATAGATTCATCACAATATCTTTATAACGAATCTTGCACATCGATTACATTAATCAAAGAAAGTAACTTCTTATGACTGAAACCAAATTTATTAAAATAAATTCTAGAGAAAATTTATGATGAGATCATGCATGTATGTATTTAAAAGTGTTTCAAGAAAAATTATGAAACAAGAATGCAAAGGAAAACATTGCGAATGCGAGTGTTTTTGCCTAGAATTTTCACTCATGAATTATATGAAATTATAGTAATTTTAAACATAAAGAGTAAATCAAATCACAAGTAGGCATAGGCTATAAAATTTAAGAAGTTTAAGCCTGAGTAGGGTCATGATAAGCGGTGTTGCATAAGCCGTAGCTAGATTTCAGAATCATTTAGACGTGAGGAAATAAATAAAAAAACATTACAAATTTTAAGTGACAGCAGCTGTCAAGATGCACGCTATCCACCATGAGCAATGTTTAGAATAACGCATGAAGCTATTACGTTCAAAAGATGGCGCAGACATTGGAGTAAAAAGGCTTATTTAAAAAAACGTTTATACCTGTCACAGATATATAAAAAATTAGCTTGCTTTTTGAAAAGAATTCGTGGAAGCTTGGGTGTAACAGACATCAATAGTAAGGTAGAGGAAAGGCAATTGAGATGGTATGGGCACATAGGACGTAGAGAACCTGAACATATTGTGAACCAGGCAATCACCTTGGATCTTTATCGAAAGACATCTAGAGGAAGACCAAAAAAATTCATGGGTGCTACAGAAAGATAAAATGATTCGACGGCATAGCCTAGGTGACATTGTTCATGATAGAAGGACTTACAAACTGAGGACGAGGACAGCTGACCCCAACAGTCTACAAAGACGATTAGTTGGGATGAAGCCAAGAAAAAGAGCGTGCTTCCTGATTTTTTTACCACTATGACAGGTTGTAAGCCAAGTAAATACCCAGGCATCCATATTTTCCATTATAAGTTAAGGTTAACCCTTCGACTTTTCTTTCTTTTCCATTTAACAAGACTTCATCATGGCAACGGGCAATAAATTAATTTAAATTACAATTTCGTTTGAATGTTGTAAATGCATCTAATAAACTAAGGATACAAATTTACGGCGCATTTCAGGCGAAGTTTCGGATCGTTAACTTATTGACTTCTGAAAAAGCTCCTCCGTTAAAAAGCTCGCAGCGAGATGTTGGACGTTTGTTTGTTTGGCCTCTCGATAGCCTGTATACAAAATTGTGATCCAGAGAGAAGTACGTGGGTACCCGAAATAAAAGCTCCGAACTCAGCCAAGGAATCGGACCATTACAATAAATCAAACTCAAATAGCATTACTAGAGCTTTACGTTCATTGTAAAAATTCGAGTTAAGTGTTATAGATTGGAAAATATTCAATGTATGTAACCTATTTATGTATGTATGTAGCAGTACGTGTAAAGTATGTGCGTAAATATGAACTTGCTTAAAAATATAAGACATGGGTTATGAAATTATCAATCGGAATCGTATACGTAAAACGATTTTTTTAAATATTTTATTTTTATTTGGCCCTTACTTTGTGAAATAATGTGAAGAATTGAATTTAAAAATTAAATTCTCGTATAAGACTACTTTTTTCAGTTTATCAATGTAAATACGTCCAGTTTAGAGAATTACGGTTTGTTTGATAAAAAAATATTTATGATAAGTAGTTTTGATTGATATCACAACGATTGGCGAAGAAGAATATGAAAGTCATGGTATTTACAGTAATTACAAAAAGCGCAAGACAGATCTTGCCTTCATGAAATTCAGGATCAAGATAACACTGCGTCGATGGAATGAACTGCTCTTTGCATTATGGGGTGTAAAAGAAGAAGATATTTTGTACAATTATTCATGCAATGTATTTGTAAAATACAAACACTTGTTTTTTACCATTTGAGTTATAGTTAGCATGTGTAAGACGGAGGATATCGTGCGGTGGGGACGACAAAACGAAGGCGATACTGGAATGAGCATATAAACAGAATGTCAGAAGACAGACTTCCGCGTATTGCCCTTCAAGGAAACCCTGAAGGACGCAGACCCCCAGGCAGACCTTCAAAAAGGTGGAAAAATATCAAAGAGTCAACATCCCAAGAGCGACAGGCGGAGGCATAAACAGATCCTTTGGATTTACAAAAAGAAGAAGAAGAGTTAAATTTATTTTAGTTTCGTAAGCTTTGCTTCCATCTTCGGGTCTAAATATAAACATTTTTCATATTAAGAAGTTTTTTCATTGCCACCCACCCTGTATTTATTAAATAAGCTTTTGAGATATTGCTTTATCGCGAGCGACGCGACGCGTATAACAAAACTATACTGACGACTCGGTTTTTGACGACGTTATAAGGTCATGTATTGCACATATGAACCGCAATTGACCTGCGGTCTACTACTCCTAATTGATCGTCAAAAATGTCAATACAAGAGACATATTTTACGACATGGAATCACTAATTTAATGGTATGCTTCATAGAATTGCTACTCGCAACTACTCACAGCGCTGCGGTCTAGTCGGTGTGGTCGGTAGCCACGCATGTGCAATGAGCAAGTATGCACTTTTAAATTATTAGTACTGTTGCACATAAACAATATTGGACGCATATTATTTTGAATAATGGCTCGGTAGTGTTGATTTAAATGAATCGTTTAAAACGTGTTGTGGTTATAAATACATTATTATAAATGAATATGATTAGAATAATCCACTGTACATTAATTGTTATACAGTAAAACCTCAATATAAGGGACTAATTGGGGAGAGGGGATGTTCATTAATGCCGAAAGTCTATTATATGAAAATTGATTTAAAATAAATCAAAATACATATTTTTGGGAATATGACAACTGTATTTAGATAAAGCGAAGAATGTTTGCAAAGACAGGGTGGTATGGCGTTCTTTTCTCTCTGCCTACCCCTGCGGGGAAGTGACGTGATGGTTAGTTATTTAGTTAGTTTAGTTAAATACAACATTAATATAAAAATTATATGGTGAAAAAGTTTATACACATGAGTGTGGGAACCATATAAATTTTTAATAGAATATCTTTTCAATTAATTACTATAATGAGGAACATGCAATGCTAAAGAGTGATTAATACGTAAAAAAATAAATACATGTATGCATTGCAAATGCACACGCTTTTATAACTACGTAAGTTCATGAATGATCAGTCGGCACAGGATGCCAAGTTTATCTCTCGGCATTCATTAAGATTGTTCCAGGCATTCAGTTCCTCTCAATTAGTCTTGTCCGGAGATCGATCCACTATTCTTGATGTTGGCCTTTCACCAATCTAGATAGTCTATTTACATTCACACAAACCTATTATTAACAGTCGCATTATCTTAGTCTTGGACGACTCGCGGTTAAATCTACATTTGAAATGTTACATTTGTAGTCAAATGTAACATTTCTGTTATGTATAAGGATTTATAGCATATTCACTTTATATATCGTAGTCGTACAGGAGAAAGTGACCAACTAACAAAACGTAAAATTTTCAGGATGGCTTTTATGCCACTTTTTCTTGGCAAGAAAATAAACATCAATGCAGTTGGTCATTTTTGACAAGTCAATATACAATATTATACTTCCAAGTTTAAAATCGTGGGATTTTTTTCAGTGCAATATTTGGCTTGTAAGATATCAAATAGTCAATGATCACGTTTTTGTAAAAAAAATGCACTTGGTCACTTTCTCCTGTATGACTACGATATCTTAAAAAATATGGTGAATTTGTATAGTAAATAATGAATGAATGAGGTTCAATACAATACATGCAATGGATTCAATATATAATATCAAACAAAAAAAATCAAATTGTTAATTTATTTGTCTTATTATTCATGTAAAATTTTCTAAATTAGACACACCTAAACCTAACCTAACCTAACCATTTCGACTGCGTTTACCCAGTTTTCATCTTTCTTTCGCTAATTCCACGTTTCACTTCAATTCATCTACATCACCATAATAAAAGTACCATTCATTATACTGTGTGCTTTCACTCTTCCCTCATTCTTTTTGCCTATTTTCCATCCCTTGAAAACATACATAAAAATAAATTGCAACTGTTCCTGGCCATTCATTATCTCAGGATATATTTTTCTTAAATTGTTAATTCTTTAATTGTATGGACGTCTCACGCTTCGATCGGCTACAACTGCTATGAGCAAAGTGATCTTACCAGATCGCAACCAGTGCTCAAAATGTAATCTAATCTTAAGAAGAAAAAAAACTACAGATGCATTTCTTTGCTTTATAATTTCCGCAATCTCCTTTTCCCCAATTCAATCACAGTGAAGCGTCCTTGAGGTAGCATTTTACGAAAATAGAACTATATAAATTATCCAAGATTATTTTTATTATTTTATATCTAGAGAAATAGGTAGGTACCTTGCCTAATACAAGATACACTAATGAATATTTAATATAATTTATTGTATCCCATATCGGGAACCCTTGAATTATTTCTTGGTAATCACACAATCGCTTACTCATTTACCCACCTAATCAAATAATCAATTTGGTTTCTATACCATAAGATATTAGATATACGCAAACACTGAATATTGCAAAGATTTTATCTCATATAACATTGATTTATTAATGATACAATAACATCAATCGTAGGATTTTGATAGTATCCATCATGACCAGTCAATAATAATTTTTAATATTTACATTAATTTTATTTGGCTTTTTATTTTGTTATACTGTACATTTTTTATTTATTTATATAGCTTATATTGCATTAAATACAAACAATTATTTACCCTTAATTTACACCTTCTTACATTCAGTACACAAAACATTTCTTTTTAAATTCTTTCAGACTCCTTTCATTCTTCACACATTCAGGCTTCTAATCATATATTTTCAAACCCTTGTATACACTATACAATTTTACGATTCATTTTTTTTATGGCAACCTTATTTTATCGTTATTTCTAGGAACATATTTTTAATTTTTTATTATTTTAAACTTCTTTTTCTTGAAATATTTAGGAATTCCATTGATGAAAATTACAAATATTTTTTTATAAATGCAATTTAAATGAGTTTTAATTTGCATTTAAAAATAAAAATAAAATCAATAAGATCATTCGATAATTGGATTTGCGAAAATTGCTTATTTAAAACAGCATTTGAATTATTTGACCACATATTGAGTCTTTTTGGCATGTTGGTACCAATACCGCCAAAACTTAAGAATAATATAATATTTACCTACCACTTTCGTCAGTTTCCGACTCCTATTACGAAATACTTAGAATACGGTCCGCAAACTCTTCGGTAACGGATCGCATTTGTTTTGAATTCAATCGATTAGCTGGCAATGTTAGCTGTTTTTAAATCATTTATTCAGTTGGCATCACTAAGCTCCGACATGATTCGAAGCCAACTTCACGATCGCCGAACCTACAATTTTGAACTGATGGACAGGCTGTCTCTCGCCTTAAACTGGGAACAGATGTAATGTAGCTGAATGGGTGAACACAATACATATATACTTAGCTGGTTATCTTCCAGAAATCGGGACAAGAGATCTCTTCATCTGTGACCAAGTAAATAGAAGTAGGTAGGTACCTACCTATAGAACTTATATGAATGCGTACGATTGTACATCGCTCTACAAGTATGTATATTGTAATGTGTACTACATTTTCTCACTTATACTCACTGAACGACGTGTAATGTGTGTAATTAAAATAAAATAAAAGGAGCATTATTCAAACAAAATATAGAAAAATCCATAGTACTATATAATTGTAAATAAGTATAAGTTCTTTGGACATGTGGAAAGAATTAATAGCGACAGAATGGCTAAGTATGCACATTGTAGATCCTTCTTTTTTTCAATTTCATTGCTTCAAAAGTAAAAAAAAAATGTGCAATTTCCATTTTCTTTCTTTTCCATTTAACCATACCGAGCTACTATAACACGTGGCAAACTACAACTTGTAGTCTTATAAAATAAAATAAAGTTCAAAATCAATGTTTTCCATTTCATCATTGTTCCTTAAATTGTTGGTATTTTCATTAATTCATAAGCATTGTGAAATTAAACATGATTTAAATTTAATTTAATATTAAAATTAAACAATTCAAAACGCAATAATACGCTGTGCACGTGATATAATTATTACGCAAAATATTATTGAAAAGTTTCAAACGTTTTTTTTCAAGCAACCAACAATTTAGCGTCGGGACAAGCCTAAATCCGACCACGAACTCCCAACACCCACTCCAGCTGCCAACTGGAATTAGACTCGGCTGTCGTTTGTCAACTCGTGTGCAGATTTATCGCAATTTATTCCAGACATTTCGCATTATGTCCCGAGGTTCATTTTTACCTTTTCCTCAGCCATTCCGTCTGCGTCCGACTTGCTCCTTTTTCCCGCTCAGTTCTGGTTCGTGTTTCTGAGCAAACATGGCGTCAAAGGGCACACAACCCAATATCCAATTAGTTTTTTCAACATCTCAACATACATTTGGTCCTGCTTTATAACAGCATTATCGATAAAATTAAGAAAGGTGTGTTGAAATGGTTTGGACATGTCGTAGTCGTACAGGAGAAAGTGACCAACTACCTAAACGTAAAATGTTCAGGAGGGCCATTTAAGTCACTTTTGCTTGGCAAGAAAATAAACATCAATGCAGTTAGTCATTTTTAACAAATCAATATATTATACTTTCAAGTTTAAAATCCTTGGCATGATCAGGTATGTCAAATACTTGAAAGCGTTCAAGTTAGGAGTTGTAATAATCGGCGGGTATGTATGAGGAGATGGATGAACGTGGAAGAGGCGACGAATGTTTGCAAAGACAGAGTGGTGTGGCGTTCTATTCTCTCTGCTTACCCCTGCGGGGAAGCAGCGGGAAGGTTAGTTAGTTAGTAAGTTTTTATATAACAGCCTTTTATGGCTCGAGTACTACGTGGTAGTACATCACGTTTAATTGTATCACTTCGTAAAAATGATTGTGTTTCGAGAAATTTGTTATTTTATTTGCATTATAATTTAAATTTTACAGGGTGATTTTATTTCCTAAGACTCAATTTATTTAGTTGAAAAAAATACCAAAGGTTTTATTTTTCTGATAAAAAATTGACATTTGAACTTTACATATCACATTGTTTTTTTTTGTTAAATAAAGGTGCCGAAGCTCATTTCCTGTTGAAATTCAAAACCATGAAATTTAAAGTAGTACCTTTTTTTAAGAATTATTTTTCATTAAAAAAATAAATTTATTTTATATTAATAGAATATACATATAAATAAAATAAATTAAAACTTAATTAGGAAAAATATAAAAGTTTAAAATGATATTTTTGTGTCTGATTTTTTTTTTTATTTTACGTCCGCAATTGCTGATTATTGAAATCACAATTTTTTTTTAAATCGTTGAAATCATATATAATAATTGAAAATAAATCTTTCTTGATTTTTTTGCGATTGGCGGGAATTGAACCCGCGATGCCAATTTCGCAGTAAGCGTCTACCCAACTACGCCACGGCGCCTGTCATTAATAAATAAATCAGTTATAATTATATTTCTAAGTTTGTGTTTGGTTGAGTGTTTTCATGATAGGAAGATCCTTAGTGTCCTTATTTTGCCAAATTAACCGTAATACCATCTGCATCCGCTGTAAGTATGTTTTTACTTAACAAACGCCTCCTAAATCCACTTACTAAATTCTGCATTCGGAACATTAATGCTTTAAGTATGTTATGTGTAGGTGTATTGGGACCTTTGTGTATTTGTCTGGAGAGCGTATGATTTGTTGCAAACCAAATAAAGCTTTGTCTTAGAAATATGGTTACTATAAATCAAGATTATAAAATAAACACCGAACTCAGAATACTTTAAACATATATCGACGTGCCCTACGTAAAGTGCTCTTACTACATTTCTGTCAATTTTGAAATATTTGGTGTACGTTATCAACAGACCGTTATCTACATATATAAAAAATAGAAAAAAAAATAACGCCTAGTTTTCAGGCGTCTAAGACGCTATCTACATCGAATTTTCGAAATGAACTGAACTCCTAAAATGCTAACTACTTAATTTTGACAAGGCATAAAGTTTTAAAACGATTTAATACATTATTTCATCCTGTTTTTGAATTATAATACTAGTTTAGAATTTCAGGTAAAACCGTTAATTAGTTAAAAAAAATACGTTGAAAAAATCTTCTAAGCTCTCTCCTGTAAAGTAACAGATTTGAGTACTTTACGTAGGGACCGTCGATATAATAAAAACATTTAGGTATTTCAAACTCACTATTTTAATCCCTTCTTCGTACTCTGTATACTTATACTCAGCGGTGGGCTGCAGGGGGCTCGGAGGGGCTCGCGCGAGCCCCTTGTTAAGTTTGACTTGGGCCGGCGAGCCCCTTGTTAAATTAAGAAAAATCAATATTCTCTTATTAAATCTGTATATAAATGCACTTTAGTGATATCATATTATTTTTTAACATCTAAACAAAGATAAAGATGGATATGGAAGCTTGTGCATTTACGGGGCTTACGACCGTCATCGGCTGGTTTAAGTGATCAGTGATATCATTATTTTGGGTCATATCTATATTTTGTTGTTTGATGTGCATACAAGGTATTAAGTATTTTCAATTATTATGTATTTTGGATGTATATATATATATATATATATATATATATATATATATATATATATATATATATATATATATATATATATATATATATATATATATATATATAATATTTGAAATTCTTTGACTAATAATTCAACACACTTTTTTATACGAATGTAATTAATACAGTAGTGAAGCGTGGAGTTGGCAAAAGAATAATGAAAGAGGACTAAACGCAGTCTAAATGCGATCATTGAGACAAATGTGCGGCAAAACGATGTACGATACAGGTTTGAATGGTGAAATAAGGAAAAAAATGAAGACTGATATAAAGTTATCGATTTAAAAAATAAAAATAAGGTGTTTTGAGATGTTTGGGAATGTAAAACGAATGAACGAGGAAAGAGTAAAATAAATATATAGGAGGTAGACACAGAGAATGATCAAGGAGCTTTTGGCATGGTCATATCCTTCAAATAATTTAAACTGGACAGGTTAAGAGTCGGAATAATTGGCGGGTAATAATAAGAGAGTTCATCAATGTGGAAGAGGCGGTAATGGTTTCTAGAGGATTTATATGGTATTTTATCTTCTCTGCCTACCTCTGCGGTAAAGCAAGATGATGGTTAGTTAGTTATTTAAATTATATGTTTTTTAAATGACGTTATGTTTAACGATAGAACGAAAATTATTTTCATCTCTAAAACATGTATTTGATTAATTTTTGGTATCAAAATGTTTATTGACATTAAGTATCACTGATTTTTACATTTTTACAAGTGCAGTGTTTCAAAATAATTTTTAGGTCGAAGTGCGAGTAAATGAACTTAGCAATATGCCCCAAAAATAAACACCGATATTTTGTATATTATTTTTAATAAAAGCTAGCTCTGCATAATGCACACGTTTAAATATATAAACAAAAGCGAGCCCCACAGTTATAAATTTACTTAAATATCTTCTTGTATATTTATTTTATCTGGTGGTAAACTTGGATCCCTTCGGGTGTTATGATGGTCTGTTCCGAAGCCAAAATATGACCTGGTGAGGACAAAATCCTACAAAAACTATGGATGCTCGACCTCCACGCACATCTGGCCACCATTTCTTGCTTGCCAGATGCCGTGGGCCGGCCCTAAAAGTTGTTTTTACGGCTAGCAATAATATTTCGGACGACTTCTGCGTCCCTTTTGACAGAACGTTGCGCGCGCTTTTGTCCGTGACACGACGGTGTCGGATTTTGAAATTGGAATATTAAGCGATCCGAAATATGTGCAAAAACTTTTCATCCATAGTTAAATAATTTTTAATGAGTAAGTACCTACCTATAAATCTTTTTTTTTTTGACAGTGAAAATAATCACACCTTTCTGTTGGTACACACATTATTATCATTTTACACGTACTTAGATGGATAGGCATGGGCATATACAACTGTCCAAACTCAAAACACAGTAAGGGACATTTTTTTCGTAGTACCTACGTTTTTTTTTTGCATTTTTGGACTAAGTAGATTCTACATAGTCCAAAAATGCAAAAAAAAAACCTGCTACAAAAAAATGTCCCTTACTGTGTTTTAAGTTTGGACAGCCGTATATTCCCTCATACAAACCCAACGTTTATTCCGATTCCTGTACTCTGAGATAAAAATATTTTTTCCAATCCACTTTTTTAGAAGTTCCACTCATTAAATTTACGACGTTTATATAAAGATTTTTCTTAAAATGAAAAGGTTTATATTATTGGTACCTAACTACTTACATAATATTTCTACTTACATAGTTTTTCAACTAATCACCGGATTTTCAATTGACAGGCTTAAATTGGGAGAATGATATTTTTAACAGTAGAAGTTGGCTAGGATCACAGAAAATAATATATGCCGATTGAAATAATAAAATTATACAAAATCATCATTACGTTGTGTAATTATTATTTTAACAAATAAAATATTTTCATCAATTGATTCGGCAGTGACTTTGTAATAAAATCTAACCATGTTTAATTAACGTTTTACTTAGTAAATGGTACTCACTAAATAGTGGTATTTACTAAGTAAAACATTAATTAAAAATAAACGAACTCCCTCTCTAAACACAAGTATCTACTTTATTAGAGAGGAAGAAACGTTATATTTTCAATACTTTGTATATTTAAATATGTATTTTGTAAAAAAAAATATTTTAATGAAAAATCAAATATTGTGTGCGAGTGTATACATATAGTTTATTTGTCCTTATTTAATATGAGTGGTCGAGAAGAAACATTTTAACATTTCATTAAAATTCAAAGCAACTTTTTAAATTTGAGGAAATAAAATGATTACTATGGAGTTTTAGATGTTTGCGCAACTAAACTAACTAACTAACAAACCATCATGCCGCTTCCCCGCAGGAGAAAATAAAGCGCCATACCACCCTGTCTTTGCAAACATTCTTTGCCTCTTCAACATTCATCCATCTCCTCATACATACCCGCCGATTATTACGACTCCTGACGCGGCCGATTTCAAGTATTTGACATACCTGATCGTGTCAAGTTTTCGGCGGTCTTCCTCTGCTGCTTTTTCCAACTACTTTTGCCTCATAAATGTGTTTAACCGTTCTTCCTCATACGTTCCACGTGTCCAAACCATCTCAATACACCTTTCTTAATATTATCGATAATGCTTATCACAACAGCCTTGCATTCTTTCCTTATTTCACTATTCGAACATCTATCTTGCATTGTTTTGATGCACATTCGTCCAAGGGATCGCATTTCAATAGATTTTTACAGATATATAACTAAACATGAACAGGAAGGATGAAAGCAGAGTGAACGCTGTTGAAATGCGCTCCCTCAGACGAATGTGTGGAAAATCTTTGTATGACAGAATTAAAAACGACGATATAAGAAAGGAATGTAAGGCTGAACGAGGAATAATTGAAAAGATTAGGAAGAGCTCTTTGCGGTGGTATGGACATGTGGAGCGAATGGATAGCGAGAGAATGACTAAGAAAATATATGTGGCGAATGTGAGAGGGAAAACAGAACGTGGACGACCGAAAAAGACTTGGCACGATCAATCAGAACCTAAAATCTGGCGGTGTCAAAAGTCTGCGTAATCGGAGGGCATGTATGACTAGATGTATGGATGTGAAGGAGGCGAGGAGTGTATGTCAGGACAGAAGAGTGTGGCGTTCCATCCTCTCTGCCTACCCCTGCGGGGAAACGGCGTGATGGTAGTAGTAGTAGTAGTAGTATAACTAAACATTTAATGGTTGTATAATACTTGTCTTAAATATGTTTATTTCTGTGTATATGAATATATATTTAAAATTTTATAAAGTACTCATCAACACTTAGTTATTTTTATGTAATTAAGCCATTTGGTATTGAAAAATTATTTTACCAGAGGTAACTCCAGTTCATTGGTCATTGAACTTCGTCACGTATTTAATGCAATAATAAATATCTAGATTTTGATGTAAACAGTCATTAGGAGTAAAAAAAACAACAATACTAATATTGTACGTCTCTTTCTATAAACTTATAATTCATAACAAGGTGGTGAGAAATATAAGATTCCATTTTTTCTTATTTGCGTTGTATCTATTTGTAAAAAAGAAACATCAAAATAAACACGCTTATTGAGATAAGCTGACATATCACCCCTAGATAAGTACCTTTTCAGTAAAAAGAAGGTATTTTTTTATCTTAATCCAGGTAGGAAAAGGTATTCCTTGATAAATCAACAAAGAATGATAAGAAATGAGATAGTAATTTTATTCTTACCCTCTCGCCGTGATGCGTTCAAAAATCCAAATGGGCTTTGAGACTTGGATGATAATTATAAAAATTATTATTCAACACATGTGAAATCCATTCTAAAGATTTTCATCACTGAAACACACAATTTTTTAATAAACCACAAATATTTATATTTTACGAATCGTTAACTATCCTGTTTGTGTATTTTATCATAACGTCATAAAATTTTGAACGGGGCGCATTTAATAAACTTGGTAAAAATAGTTTAACTGCCTTAAACATCAAAGCGTCACTTTAATTAAATATCGAATGAAAAACAGTCCCGAAATCGATATAAATCGAATATCGACAAAAAATACCCCGGCACAACACTATTAAAATGTTCGATATTTATATTTTAAAATTTGAAAGAGTGGATTAATTATTATTATCTATGACTTTCCCGGCCGTTTTGAATTTCGTATGTGCTACCGCAGCGCGCGAGCGTAGTCGACGAGCTTTCAGTATTAAATGATTCCGTTTTCATGTTACATCGGCTTCGGTTCCACGACGCCAAGCCATTGGCGTAGGGATGTGCCGTCTCCATTCAACAAGTCAAAATGAAAATAAATAGGTACCTAACCAAAAGATCTCATTACAACAGTCGACCAGAAAATAACACAACAATTTTACATTTTATTTTCTACTCTTTGGCTCGATTTTTCTGGCAGTTCGGAGATATTTAAGGACCGGATAAAATTGTGAAAAATTCAACTTTTGCCACGTGCGGTTTGTTTACGATAGGCAAGTAGGTACCTATGTATGTACATACATATACACATCCCTGTATAGTTCGTGTATTATGTTTTCGACTAGGTGTACAAATATTATTGTTACGCAAAGATGGTAGAATTTTGGAAGTCTGTTTTTTGTCACAGACAAAAAACATTATAGCCAACCGCGTCGTAAATTTAATGAAAGAGAAAATATTGTTATGTCAACAGTGCAACAATGGCAAATCAAAATCTGAAGAAGAAGAAGAAAAATAAGAAGAAGAGCTTTAAAGACGATGGTAATCAAATGTTTGTAAGATTGATCCTGTGTATTTACATGCGTACAAAAAATAGCTTTCGAATAATTTTAATAGGTTTTTTCAAAGATGTTTTTTTTTTTACGAAAACTTAGTAAGATGTAGATCTTTTTAATTTTACTGCCAAACACGACTCAATTCTTCAGTTTATACCAATCACGAAATAAATTGTATAACTAACTAACAACCACGCAGCTTCCCCGCAGAGCTAACCCTGCGGGAGAGTAAATAGAACACCATACCTCTCTGTCTTTGCAAACATCCTTCGCCTCTTCCACATTTATGCATCTCTATAATATTAGGATATTTAAAAGGACTAAATTGTGTACTGCCAGTTTGTTTTTTTTTAAATAAATACTGTTAAATATGCCCTCGGCACGGGAAAACGCAGTAACGGCATATTACATATTGTGATTTATAAAAATGTGTACGATGAAATAAAAATAAACTAAGAAATAAATATACACTTATTTATTTTTTACAAAAATGTTAATAATATTAGTATATAACCATTCACTGAGATTTTTATGTCTACCCGTTTCGAGACGTACTCGTCTCTTCGTCAGGACAATCACTACTACAGCACGCAAACTATACCAATAATTATATTGGGAATAAATATACATTATTTAAAAAAAAATGCACAATTTCATATTCCAACATTTTGAGTGTGTCCAAATACTTGTTCACAAAATCTGGATTATCTCCAATTACAGGAGTTATTTTCATATTATTTTTTGCTTAATAATAAAAATGAAAATGGTATTTTCTGGCGTTTCTCATGTGTGTGATTATAATCCAGGATTCGGATCTCACATACTAATATAAGAGTTTCTGCTTGATAAAAAGCTTCTTTACATCTCACCAATAGATGTCTCTAGTGAAGTTCTAGTGATTCATGAACAAGGTTTCTAAATTGGTTCATATATATAGAACTTCCAAGAATTTGAGTAGTGTGGTTGTCAATAATGGGTAGAATTGGTGAATGTTACACGTGTGTAAAGTGATCACTTAAACCAGCCTATGACGGTCGTAAGCCCCGTAAATGCCCAGGCTTTTTTTTTTCTTTGATAATATCTTTGATAAGATGTCAAAAAATAATATTTCATATTCCATCTACAATGACACAAAGTTCCCACGAAATAACGAATTACTAATAACATTCAATAAAACCGATATTTTGTTATTCTTATTGTTGTGAAATATATACAAGGTGTACCTACTTCCTCCATTCTAGCCTAATTAGGGTGGATTCTGTTCCCAAATAATATCATTGATGATCCCCACCCCTTAGTGAAATCAGTTAGTATGATTGGGGGTTATTATAAATCTAATAATAACTTTAGTGGATGCGGGTTGCATTTGGTATTAAATCATAACGAAGGAGGGGATGATTGGAACTGATTTCAAGAGGGTCTTTCTTTATTTTTCTATGACCTTTATATTTGGATAATTTTCAATGTTTTTCAATATCTTAAAACATAATTTTTTTAACCATTAGTTACCAAAATATTTTAAGGAAAAAATTAAACAGTTTAAAAATTAAAGTTTTAAACAACAATTGTCCTGAACATATTACTAGAAATAAGGATAAAATAAGACTGCCATTGTTGAAATAAACCGAGTCGCAAAATTGTCTAATGTATAAGAAAAGAGTCTGAAATAATTTTAATATAAATGTTTTGTTAACTGTAAAAAAGAGAAGTAAATATATATATATATATATATATATATATATATATATATATATATATATATATATATATATATATATATATATATATATATATATATATATATATATATATATATATATATATATATATATATATATATATATATATATATACATATATATATATATATATATATATATATATATATATATATATATATATATATATATATATATATATATATATATATATATATATATATATATATATATATATATATATTTATATATATATATTTATATATATATATAAATATATATATGTAAATATATATTTATATATATATATATTTATATATATATATATATATATATATATATATATATATATATATATATATATATATATATATATATATTTATGTATATCTAAATATATAAATAGATTATGTAAGTGTAAATAATAGTTTATATAAGTTGTAATATAAGCTAACTTATGAAATAAAATTTTAAAAAATATATATAATTGTTAAATATTTGCTTATAATCAATCGTGTTTAAAACAATATATTTTAAGACATAGTGGTATTTGGTATTTACCAGGTAAAACTTAAAATTGTAAAAATAAAACACATTTTACCAGTTGAGTTAACTCAAGTGAAAATTCTATGCAATTTTTTTTTTTTTTTTAAATTTTTATAATTTAATAAACCTACATTTTTAACACGGTTTAATACAATTCCTATCCATTTAAACACGTGGCAAACTTATAATTTTAGTTTCCTTGTGCCTCTCCAAAAAAGAGACTGCGCTCTTGTATTTGGAAAGGGACTTACACTCAAGGTTTGTTTGTATTGTATTATTTGATTCGTGGTATAGTGGTCTCTTTTTTTTAAAGATTTAAGTGTAATGGGCATTAACTTTTTTCTTAAGAATTTTTATATCCACTAATTTTTTTAAATTTCTTTAGGGAGTTTATTGCAATTCACTCTCCCCAAGTGAGAAGCGGACGTTATATAATATTTCATTGTAGGCGAAATATTAGACCACGCTTTTGTGGCTACCCTAAATAATGCTAGAGGCGCGACACGCTAGAAACGTGAAAGTTGAAAGCGCGCGTGAAACAAAGGTACATTTGTAAAAATATATCGTTAGATTATCATTCACTCCGGCAATTTGAGCGGGAATAAATTGCCACTGCTTCCTCTTCCGGAGACAGCTAATGACAATCGAAAATGCTCCTCGCAGGTCTCTCAAATAGACAAAAGCAAAATTAAAAAAAACCAAACGTCATAAGAGCCGCCGGATGTTACGGATAGGCGGGAATACTACGATTCTGAATTCTACGCACGAACCATAGAGCTTAGAACATAGATGACGCTGAACGTTTTCACTGAATGGTAAGTCTACTTAAAAATTATGATAAATTATCGAACTCGAGAAAATCATATATGAGATGTAGGTACTAGCACATATTAACATGGGACGATATTTCTTTAAAATATCGCTTCATATTCTTCTTTTTTTCCTCTAATCTATAACCTCGTCAATGGTGCATAGGGCACTGCATCGTGTATGGGTAAGCAGTAAAATCTATCAGTCTTATATAATAAATGTTGCCTACCGGTTTCGAAACGTCTTCGTCTCTTCGTCGGGACAATCAGTACACCAGCATCCAAACAACACTACACATTACTTACCTTACCATTATTTACAAACAACAGTTACACAAAATATTTATCACGTTTGTTTTTGGTCGACCCGAGGACCAATATGCACAAAAGAATATAAATTTTGTTTTACATCAAAAGATCTGGGATCTATATTTTTTAACATAAACTGAACGACGAATGATAAAGTTTTAGATCTGGGATTTCGAATATGATATTATAATTAAGTTTGTGTAAGATAAAGTAAATAGGAAAAAATAGTAAAAATGAAACGATCATGAGCATGTATTATTTTTGCTTATATCACAACATATACGTATAATACATTTTATGATGTAGAACATCTTGTAACATTTTTAAAAATGTGTGTTTAATTAAAATTCAAGAGTAAAGTTAAAGTATTGCAAGGTACGTTATAATTAGCATGTTATTCATATGTACTAAGATATTTTATAATAAATGGTAGGTACCTTGCTAAAAGAATTCATAACTTAGTTAAGCGTGCTCAGCGTATTAAGTTTTGTCGGTGAAACCCAGCCATTGAGTACCTACCCACGATAGACAACTGAAACGGAAGAGCGTTCCTACCTTGTGATATTAATAGTAATATTTCAGTTACTTTTTTATGCCGCCATATTTCGTCTGTCAATTTTTCTTTTCTTTTTACATTGTATCCACTACACCTCCCCTCTTGTCTTTTGAAATCTAAGAGCATCTGTTGTTTTCCGTCTTCATTAATAAAATGATTATTAATGTTGGCCCATGAAAGGGTGATTGTGTAACCGAATACAAGGTTAGCAGGAATGTAACTTTGGTCATGTCGTCATTAAAGTGTCATATCTTTTGGATTCTAGAGATACGATGTATTGGCCCTATTTGACAATGTCAAAAGGAAAGTTTTGGAAAGTGGATTCAATTACCTTGTACGAGCTGCATGTTTAAATAAGGTAGTTTGTCATTTAAGAGGTATTCAAGAATAAATTCCGACCTCCACGAATATGACGTGACAGTTTTTATCTATATATCGCTTAATATGATTGCTTATTTAATCTTATATTAAGATATACAACAACTAAAATATACATATATTCATCTCACTCCCTAGTGCAGCGGTTAGTTCGTTTGTTTGCCGTGCTGGTGGTCCCAAGATGGATTCCCAGGGGGTCAAAATAAATATAAGTGATATTTATTATAATTTATATTTGAAGCACTAACTTTGTGATTTTAAAACAAAGTTACATTTAAATTATGATATTTATTATTTATAACACTGTACTGGTATGTGAAGCACAGGACTGATAACATTGCCTTCATGTAATTAAAGATCAAGTGCCCTATGCACCATCGGGCGCGGATAAGGCTTAGATACTACTACTACCAACACACCCTCAGTATAGAACATAACACCAATCTGTATTTGCAAACAATAATTTCCTCTACAACATTCGTGCATCTCCTCATACATATCCGCCGATTATTCCGACTCCTGACCTGATCCCAGGCCCCGTGGCGTAGTTGGGTAGACGCTCGACTTAACTACGTAACTGGCGTCGCGGGTTCGATTCCTGCCAATTGCAAAATGAATTCAAAAAAGATTTATTTTCAATTTGTCTGGGTGTTTGTGATGCATTTTTCACATTTACCTTCCTTATCCTTACTAACCTACCTGCAGACAAGCATCTAAAATAGATGCTTTGCGGGTTATTCCTTTAAAAAAAGGGATTTAAAATACTTGACGATGCCAAGTTTTCTCCTGGGTTTTCCTCTGCTCCTAATTTCCAACCACATTCGCCTCATAAATTTGAACTAAATTTTGAGGTTGAACGTATAGTGGATAAAAAAATGCCACTATTTTTACAAGGATAAAAATACCCTTAACATCACAAGGATATTAATTTCACAGTTGAAATCCCAAAGCGGTATTATTTTAACAGTTGCAAATTTCACACATTTTGGGTATTTTTAAAATAAATAATAAAGGAAGCATTTTTTGTTATTTCTGCAAAAATTTAGGGAAGTTAAAAAAAATATGACAGATGCATTTCATCAAATCATAAAGCTCGTTTTCTGCTGTCACATCTCTTACATGTCATTTTAATATGTAAGGGTGGGTAGGTAGTGAAATATAGTAACACAAAACCAAATAACTTTTTCCAGTATTATTTATTTTACCAGTGACCGGGCATCGTCATTATTGACATCATTACCGATCAGTGATGTCGGTAACAACGAAACCCGGTCACTGGTCAAATAAAATAAAAAAGCTATACGCTATTTTATTGACAGTGTATCTTTATACACCTCCGTCGTGCGTAATGTAATGCCATATGCACCATCGTGTGCGCATAAGGGTGAAAAAAGGATAATGCGTTTCTTTCTCCCTGTGTAAAATTTTATTTTTCTCTTTGGTTTTGTCGTTTTCAATGTTGTATTTGATTTAACATTTTTTTATAACTAACTAACCAACTACCAAACCATCAGGCCGCTTCGCAGCAGGGGCACGAAGAGAGAATAGAACGCCATACCAATATTTCTTTCTTTCAATCTTTGCCTCTTCTACAACCACGTATCTCCTCATACATACCCGCCGATTACTTTTTATTATTAATTTTATATTGCTTTTATATAGATATAATAATAATTTATTTACATATACATTTGGGTCTTTTTTTATACGATAGATACATTCCACGGGATTTCGCATTAAAAAAATCGTTTAAAAAAAGACTTGAACTACATACAAAACTGGGGGACAGTTTCCATTACTTTTAAAAACCGCATAACTTCAAATTAATATGATATGATATGATGAAAAGTTTACAAAAAAAAACATATAAATAAAAACAGAAGAGCTTTTTCCTTAATTAAATATCCACATATGGGAAATCGTTTTTTAAATACATCTTCTTCTTTCTCATTTTGAAAAAGATCTCTTCTACTGCTCAACAGCTGTCACGGTTATAAAATATCGCATACCACACTTGCACATTATGTACGTATAGCATACCTACATAAATGTGCACTTTACAACTAATAAAAGTTGAAAGTGGAGTTATGTCGGTTAAAATTTTAAAATGTCTATTTTTATCCGTGGTTCGTGCTCTCTGACTCGGTTTTATTGGTACAAGACGTGTTGGTTTAGAAACTTACCCCAAATATGTGAGGAAAGTATCTTTTTTGCCTAAACTTGGGGTAAAAATCGAGATAAGTTCTGTTGACATTGGCAACAACATTACACCTGGTGTTCCGCCCTGATGGGAGAAGGCATAACGTGCCGACGAATCGAAACTTCATAGAAGATCGTATTCGTCAGCCTTTCTTTAAGAGAGCAAGCACATTTTCATATGTATCACAGGATCATAATCAGTATTATCATCAGCAACTCATTGGTGCTTAAATAATGTTTAATTTTCCATGGTTCATAATGTTTTTAAATGAAAATGCATTAAAAGGTTAAGTACTTTTGAATCTTATTTTGTAATTTTGCAAAACATCAATTCCAGTGCACATATACTTATGTAAGGAAGTGAAGCATGGAGTTTATTATTTTTTTATTTGTTCGGGAATTGTACAGCTTTACATGTAAAAAAAATTATATAATATACAATAGTTACATTAACAATAATAAACATTACATTACATTAACAAAAATAGTTACATGAAAAAAAAAGCCAATTAAACAATTCCATATTTATGTTATACTTAATAACTATTAAAAAACATTCAGAGATAAAAAAAAGGGTATGGTATAAAAATAGATTTTACAAGAAGGAGTTAGCAAAAGAAGGATAAAAGAAGACTGAATGCAGTCGCAATGCGATCTCTCAGTTAAATATGCGGTACAACGATAAGGAGATGCATGTATGTGGATGAGGAGAGAATTGCTTGCAAAGATAGAAAGACAGATTCTCTCTACTAACTCCTGCGGGAAATTACCATGATGGTGAGATACATTTTTTGATGTACACACACATAAAACAACAAAATAATTCTATAATATATTATTATATATAAAAGAAAAAATAATAAACCACCAATATTCATCATGATAGATAATCAGTTAGAAAATCCCACAATTTCCCTTTAAAAAATATTACAAATTTGAAATTATTAAGTAGAAAATGGCATTTAAATGACTATCGGCGGATATACCACCTAAAAAATTTATGATTCGCAGGATCAAGACGTCATGCTATCCGCCCAGATGGTTTAACGCAGGGCAAACCAAGGACCATTAAATAAGCTGAATAATCCACAAGATGTAATCCCTCGCTTAAGATAATAAGATTTAGGTTCGGGGAGGTAAGTTCGCCGGCACATATTACCTAACGCAGCATGTGGTTGGGTAAACCGAAATTATTGTAAACGTGCCTAATACGTATATACCGATCAATTAATAGTAAAAAATATGCTTGCCTTACCAACACCGGTAAGTTTCACTTCAAAAGAATATTTTTTATTTTGGAATTCATATGAATTCAAGATGTGTTTAAGGATGCTTACTTAATAAAAGAAGAAAAGTAATTTGTGATAGGGAGGATTGGAGGACTAAGGATTGCCAAATACAAGCAGATAAAATAAAATCCTTATATAAAAAAAAATCCTGTCAGGATTTTCATTACTCGAAATACCCTAACGAGAATGTTTTGTATAATAAAACAGTAACGCAATAGTTTTTTTTTCCATTAATTTTATTTTACTTACCAGGTTTTGTTTTTACTGACGTTACTGGTGACGGTAACGGAAAAACCCCGGACACTGGTCAAATAAAATTAAAATTCAATCAAATAAAAGTGGAAAAAGTACATATATACGTAAAGTTCTTGTTTTACGAGTAGGTACCTACCTATTACTTAATATGCCGATTCACCAAGAAATGTCAGTGCAAACCTTGAATCTAATAAAATTGATTTCGTTTTCGGTTGTAGGTACTGTGTTTATTTTTATCTATATAACGAGTAGAATGAAAAACTTTTTACCTCCCTGGAAATTGAAACTGAGTCCTCCAGCATGGTATCCAAATGCGCTAACCACTACGCTATGGAGGCCGACAAAATTACTACTACCACACTACCAAACGCCATTTCACTGCAAGGGTAGACAGAGAATGTAATGCCACAATATTCTGTCCTGACATACACTCCTGGCTTCCTAAAGATCCATATATCCAGTCATACATGCCCTCCAAATACGTAGCCTCAAAAGTTAAAACACCTCCAGATTTAAGGTTCTGATACATCTGGTCCTAAGTGTTTTTTGACCGTCTTCGTACACTATATTTTCTAAGTCATCATCCCGGTATCCATTCGCTCCACATGTCCATACCGTCTTAAGAGCTTTTATTAATCTTTTCAAATCTCTTCTTCATCTTCTTGCTCAATGCTGAGCGTCGTGGTCTTCTGGAATGTCAGGCACTTGGTGCACAAGTCCTCTCCATTCTTCCCGGTCCTGGGCCAACTTGATGGCAGCGTTTAGCGAGGATCCGGTTAATTCCTTTATTTGGTCTGTCCATCTTGTTGGAGACCGTCCTCTTGCCCGCTTGCCTTCAACTGTACCTGTTACTACCAGTTTTTCAAGACTCTTCTCGTTCTTTCTGGCGATATGCCCAAAGTAGGACAGAATCCTTTTCCTGCAAGTCGTGGAGAGTCTTTCTGTCACTGACAGTTCGCGGAGAATGGAGACGTTTGTGCGTATTGCAGTCCAAGGAATGCGCAGCATCCTCCTCCAGCACCACATTTCAAACACATCCAGCATATGTCTTTCAGATATATATATAAAATTTATATTAAAAATATTTTAACTGTCCGGTGATTAAACGATAATTATTTCTCGAGTCATTAAAAAATAATTTAAAAACATTTTATGTATAATAAATTGGCCAGCTGTTTCGTGGTCAGTGCCAATTTTATCAAACTGCTTTTGAGGTTATTTTTAATCCTCGTCTCAGGGAAATTTGTGAATAATCTCTACGAGACATATGAAACGAAAAACAGGAAGAAGACAAAATAATATGTCTCCTTTTTACAAAACTAACAAGTAACAATGGCGCAGTTAAGCTTTCAATGTGCAGTTCAGGACGTACTCGTACATGGCTGCTTAACTGCCTGCCCTTCCGGAGACTACAAATGATAGATAAGTATGCTTTTCACATCCACAACTTCAGCCTTCTTCTTGTGTCCAGTATTGAACAAAGCCCTTCCTCTTGGACTTCTACAGTTCTCTGTTAGACGTGACTCTCTTAGAGTCATCGGACCATCATGTCTGGGGCCTACCCACACTTCTGCATCCTGTTCTAGGCCTCCAGTCAACTTTTTCTTCCATCTATCTTCAGACACACATACCACATGACCTGCCTAGTCCCAGTTTTGTTCCGCGATTCTTAAAGCAACATCTGTTACATTGGTATTTTCCCTTATCCAAAGATTCGTTTTGAATTTTTTATATATTTTTATTAATAATAATTCATCATTGAAAGACGGGATTAATTTGAAAAGGAAATACATACTTGGAATAAACATTATTTAAATAAAACACTTGCCTTGTTAGGATGTTCATGTGACTAAAATTTATATTTTTTATATATGTATTTAACCTGTACCTTTATTGTTTCTGTAAGCTTGTTGTGTTCTCATCTAATTGATGAAAAACATTCAAACAGTTTGTATTTCACTGTATTTCATTTATTGTAATATGTTTTTCATTGTTTGTGAACCATAAATAAGTTATGTACATAAAATATGTACATTGCTTCTTATTTTTGCTATTAAGTACTGTGAATAGTTTTTTTGCATTATTAGCAGAAATACATAAGTTGCCTACGATATATTCTTCTTCTAATTGTTATGCGTATCAAATGATGCATCGCATCCAGGAAGTGTTAAATTCATCGTTAATTGTATAACAATTAGTCCTGCGCTTCAGGTAGGGAAATATTGAACAGGCATTATAGTGAAAAATAACTCGAATCTATCTTGACCCTACATAAGGGGACAAAAGTATAAATTGTAATTATTTGTATGATGAAATAAATAAAAAATAATAATGAATTTGTGAAAAATTATAGTTTTTCAGCTGTTACAGGCTGACTACAGGCTTACAATACGTGAGTCCATTTTTAATAATTTGTTTTGTTAAAAATTGAAAATCAAATGTTAATATGTAATAGTCATTCACTAATACAAGCATATTTCTGACACATACGAGTATAAGAACACCTGGTCTTCTTCGTTAAGGGTAAATCTAACTACAAAACCAAGCTGTGTTGTGGCTTTGCGAAACTGCTGGGCTAAGTTTGCTACTATTTATTGATTTCTCGAAGCTAGATGGTTGTGTGTTTGCACCAAGAGGGCAGTGACAAATCTGGTCACAATGTGTACCGAGTTTTATGGGCAGTACTTAGTACATGGCGCGTGCCAGAAATGGTTCAAGTTTTATGACCCTGGCTTGCTTTGGGTATTTGTAAAGCAACTGGTAAAAAGTAAGTCCCTCGGTGGTGTATACATTTATACAAGGGTAAAAGGACATTGTATCTTATTCAAAAATAGTCCTAATTTGGTTTATGTGAGTAAACTTTATGTAAGTACGTATCATTTAAATCTGCCTACAACCAACCCCTTCGGAGAATCAGCGTGGTAGACAATGAGTTTTATAATTCTTTTGTTTACATTTACGTACCATGAAATAAATGTAAACTTTTTTTTAAAAATAAGTTTGTTATACTTAGTTACATTTCTAAGGTTGTGTTGAGTTGAGTGCTTTCCTGATAAAAAGATCCTTAGTGTCCTTATTTTAGCAAATTAACCTTAATACCATCTGTTTCCGTTGTAAAGTATGTTTTTACTTAACAAAAATATCTCACATATATATATATATATATATATATATATATATATATATATATATATATATATATATATATATCATTATTAAAATAGAATTAAGATAAGTATATCGTTTTAAAAGATAAAATAACTGTAAATTGTAAAGCGCCTTTGAGGTGATTTCTGATGAAAACGATTAATTCGGTTGTTACTTTGCGGTAATATATAAATATTTTAACTTGAATTTTAATTGGTTAATTCCACTTTTTCTTAAAATCTATTATGGATCATTCCGCATGTTGTTAGAAAATAATGTGAAATGCATCAAAACACGTGTCATAATAGATTTTAAGTGGTATTTACTGAGTAAAAATTAAATTAAAAATAAATACAATCGTTGGATAATTTTGTTGACATCTTAACATATATGAAGAAGAATATGGAAGTCTGGGCATTTACGGGGCTTACAACCGCCATAGGTTGGTTTAAGTGATCACTTTACACACGCGTAACATTCACCAATTATACCCATCATTGACAACCACACTTTTAAAATTCTTGGAACTTCTAATTATATTGAATAAATTGAAACAAACTGTTTTAATTAACTGGAATTTCACTAGAGGCATCTATGATAAAATGAGACAAGCTTTTTTATTTGGACAAATCATAAATGTAAAAAAATATTTTTGGAGGGCTCGATCTCTGGTTTTAATTTATTAATTTAATCCGGATAAAGGAGAAATGGACTTGATATTTCGAATGCTGAACGATAGAAATTGCATTTTATTTTCAATTTATATTTTTATGGTAATTTTACATGTGTTAGCGATTTTCGGAGTCGTTCGCGGAACTTTTAGTATCCATTTCATTGACTGAGGACCATCTATCATCGCGTGTTCCACATGTATCTCGTTTTACAAAAGAGCTCTCTGCATCCCAATTTGGCAACGAGAATAAACGGTTCCACGTGACAAACATCATTACTTGAGTGTACATTTCTCGGTCTTTCTAAGGTATAATAAGCGGCAATACATTCTACTGACACTAAAATTTAATAGGACACCATTTATCATAATTATTTTGAAATAAAGTATTTAAAACCATTAAGAAAGGGAATTTTTACAACATTTTGATTGTGTTCAAATACTTGTTCACAAATCGGAGTTTCTCCACTTGGTTCGTTCGATCAACTCGATCATATGCCTTCTGCAAATCCACAAGTGCGCAGAAAAGTTTTTGACTACCTACATCAAAAAGTCGAAATGATTGAGGAAATCAAGATTTATTCCAGTTTTTAAGTAAATTCCCTTTATTGATGTCTCTATATAGATGAAGAAGAATATGAAGAGAAGTCTGGGTATATAAAGTCATTAAAAAAACTATGTACAAAAGAAATAAGAGTATTATTCTCAATATTGTTAATATTTAAAGCGTTTACTTTGTGGTTAGTCATTTTTACTTATTTTTTTTACAAAAACGTTAATAATATTAGTATATAACCACTCGCGGTGAGTGGTTATAAGTGAAGTAGAAATAAGATTCCTTGAGGTATGTAGTATAGTAACAAAATAGCGCTTTTTAAATTTTACATTTTTTATTATTTATTATCATTAAAAGAGATATTTATAAATGGATATCGGAGGTGAATAGATCTGAAAAAGATCGCATCGTTCGGCCATGTCATATTAGATTGCATGCCATAAACAATTCTCTTTCACAACATTTTCAGTGTGTTCAAATATTCGTTCACAAATCTTGGTTTTCTCAACATATACGATATTTTTTAATTTTTTGAATCTCAACATTCGTTCATTCAAACCCTTATCCGCACCCCAATGGTGCATAAGGCACTGCATCATATAAACGCAGTGTTATCTTGATCATTAACCCATGAAGGAAAGGTGATCAGCCCTCCGCTTCAGGTACCAGTCCAGGGTAATATTGTATAAATATTACAGTGAAAAAATCACTTATATTTATTCGACCCTCCCTGGGAATCGAACCCGGGACCTCCAGTACGGTAGCCGAGCGTGCTGACCATTACACTACGGAGGCGGACAATCTCAACATAGATAAAGCATATTGCAGGGTTTATGACCTGCTATAATATATTACCAACCATAGACAGGTCAAAAGTCCAGTGATAATCAGACTTCCATATGCTTCATCTATATATGTTGAGATATCAACAGAAATATTTATAAATCAGTTTTAGCAAATAAAAATCTATCAGCAGAAGCTAAACTGGCAGTACACAATGGAGTTCTGGTTCCAACCCTTATGTATGGAAGCGAAGCATGGAGTTGGCAAAAGAAGGATGAAAGCAGACTGAATGCAGTCGAAATGCGATCCCTCAGACGAATGTGTGGCAAAACGATGTTTGATAGATGTTTGAATGATGAAATAAGGAAAGAATGTAAGGCTGAGATAAGCATTATCGATAAAATTAAGAAAGGTGTGTTGAGATGGTTTGGACATGTGGAGCGTATGAGTGAAGAAAGAACGGTTAAACAAATTTATGGAGCGAATGTAGTTGGAAAAAGAAGCAGAGGACGACCGAGGAAAACTTGGCACAATCAGGTATGTCAAATACTTGAAAGCGGCCGGGTCAGGAGTCGTAATAATCGTCGGGTATGTATGAGGAGATGCATGAATGTAGAAGAGGCAAAGAATGTTTGCAAAGACAGAGTGGTGTGGCGTTCGATTCTCTCTGCCTACCCCTGCGGGGAAGCGGCGTGATGGTTAGTTAGTTAGTTAGTTAGTTAGTTATCAACAGAAAAATCTTTCATATAGTTTTTTAAACGAGTATTGTAAAATGTGCCCTCCGCACGGGAAAACAATGTGAAGGCGCATTATCGTTATTTGTGATTTTTATGTATGTTTAAGATGAAAAATGAAGATATGAATGTGACATTAAATGCATCGAAGACTCATAAAAATGCAAAATTGTATCTTATCTCTCCTTTTTTCCCGTGTGCATTAAGCGTATGGCTACGGAACAGAACACATTTATCACGAAATTCTAACTGCGTCCACTCGCGTTGAAGCATTGAGTCTAATTTATAGAAATATATTTCATCAAAGACCTTACTGAATCATCTTCAGGAGGAATAACGATGCAAGTCCGGTCTGGTTAATTTTCAACCTCTCCGGAATGGGCCTTGATCTCTGCGCGTTGCATTCTGAAACAAAAAATATTTTAAAATTTTAATGATCATATTTCTTGAATCATTTCTGACACTTTAACTCACAACTAACTAACTAACCATCACGCCGCTTCTCTACAGGGGTAGGCAGAAGGAATAGAACGCCAAGCCACTCTGTGCAAACATTCTTCGCCTCTTCCATATTCATGCATTTCCTCATACATACCCGCCGATTATTTCGACTCCTGACCCGGCCGCTTTCAAGTATTTGACATACATGATCGTGTCAAATTTTCGGCGGTCTTCCTCTGCTTCTTTTTCCAACAACATTCGCCTCATTAATTTAATAATATATTTTTACCTTTTTTCACAAAAAAACATTTTTTTCTATTGGTATTGAGTCAAGCATAATCACTTACTTCAACATTTCAGAATGTCAAATTCTTTTTGGAAACGATATCATTACGATAATAATAATAATAAAATAAAGTATTAATAAAAAAGTATTAATAAAATGTTAAAAGATTATTAAATCGTAATTACTGTAATAATCGTAATTAATTAATGTAATAATTACAACATCGGTCCGATTTGAAGCCATTTACTAATTATAAAACTATCGTACATAAGGCATAAAGAATTCACTGCTGTTTATTATTACCGGCACTGTCTGTATTTGGCGTCCCTCCGAATATGTACCCGACTGTATAACTATAAAGTATAGGCTGGCAAGACCAGTATGGTAAGAATAGTCGAGTACAGTTACTGTGAATAAGGAGTTCGCGACAGTTTCGATCGTTTATTGAATACGTTAAACTGTAGGACGCTTAATAAAAATATAATAATAACAATTTTGTTTAATATATGTTAACATCTCAATATAGACGAAGAAGAATATGGAATTTCATTAATTTGTGATAAAATCTATCCATTTTTAATTGCAGTTTTACCTAGTAAATACCACTATTTCTTCAAATCTACTGCGACACGTGCGACACATACGACGTTTGAAAAGGATGCGGAATGCATCGAAACACGTGTCGCAGTAGATTTTAAGAAATAGTAGTATTAACTAAGTAAAACTTTAATTAAAAAAGAATATGGAAGTCTGGGTATTTATAGGCCTTACGACTTGTCTTGTAGGTTGGTTTAAGTGATCGCTTTATACGCATTTAACGTTCACAATCTGATTTGTTATTTGTCCATTTTTTTCTGTCGTATGTTAGGCCTTAATGTGTCTTTTTATTTATAGTTATGTATGAAGATCTGTAGGTACGTGTGTGTAAATGCGATAATATGTAATTATCCCAAAATGTGTTCGCACCCACGATAGACAACCACACTACTCAAATATTTGGAAATCATAAATACGATACATAGCACTGGTTAAATGCCAAAAGGCCACAACGCAAAAAAAATGAGCTTTTTATTCCAAAAATATATTTAAATCGTTATTTTCATATTTGAACCCATTATTGACATCCATGATTCTAGCGTTAGAAATGTCCATTTCTAATGCTAGAATCATGGGTGTCTTTTGAATATAAAAATATATTTCCGATTTTGAATATGAAAATGTTGCCGATTTTGCTCTTTAACTCTTCACACCATTTTTGCAATAAAAAGTTTAATGATTTTTGCGTTGTGGACCTTTGGCATTTAACCAGCGATAAATGAAATAATTCACACGTCACTTCGTTTGTAAATCCGCGGCAGTATCTATGGTTGACTTAAAAAAGCTTTTTATTCAATAGAGACCTATTTTTTTAAATGTATTCAAGTTTATTCCATAATCATTTACACATACTAAGAGACGCCTGAAAACATGATTCTGAATTTAATTGGGAATTATATTTCGACCAGTTATTTTATTCATAACATTTTATGTGTGTCCAAATCCTTGCTCCCAAATCTGGCTTTCTCTTTTTTATATTTGACAAAAATCTAAACCCATATTTGCTAACAAAGATTTAGACACACAAAATGTGGTCAATTTTCATTGAGCCTTTCACACATAGAAGCAGTAAGAATGAAATGATATTTAGATGAAAAAAAATAAAAACGCATTTGTATGCAAAATGATTTCTACAATTTTCTTTTCCCTAATCTTATCACAGTGAAAAACTGAAACTGTAATTTTTATTCATAAATCCATACAAAATATTTTATATGAGGTAGTTTTTTTTAACCATGAGGTAGTTTTTTTTGTTTACAAAAATCGCGCTACATAAATTATTATCATTTTGGGTGCACAGCATGCCTTGGATAAGTAAATAAATACATAATACTTAAATAAGTTAAAACGAATTTTAAAAAGGTAGGTTGGACTTAAAATGCATTTTAGATGTATCTCATAGTGACAGGAAAATTTATGACGACTTCTTAACTCAAAGAAACATTGCTTTCCCCCTTTTCACACCAACATGAGTTTGTTTTGGAGAAGTGGTTTTTTATTATATTTTAATGCTGTCTGGGTTATAAATACTGGCCCATATTCACTTCTCTAATACAATTTTCCTGTAACAATAATTGGTGTGTGTTTCACCTACATATATGTGTACCTACATATATAATATACTTGCATGCTTTTTCTGTTGCTCATATAAACTATTTTGTATTAATTTATGAATAAAAATAACGGTTTCACTTTTTCAACCGGATTTTTTTTTTATTACCTAACGTCCAACTGACTTTGAAATATAGCTACGGCTTATGCAACACCGCTTATCATGACCCTACTCAGGCTTTAACTTTTTAAGTTCCTTAACCTATGCCTACTCGTGAGTGGATTTACTCTTTATGTTTAAAGTTACTATAATTTCTTGTAATTCATGAGTGAAAATTCTAGGCAAAAACACTCGCTGTGGTTCGACCTGAATGTTGGAATATTTATTTTAAACTTGTTTTTTTTTCCATAATATTTTAAGCGAGTCTTAATTTTCATTGCGATATTGAAAAATCTTGTTATAAATAACTCTAAAATGGAGTTTGTAAAAAAAATAACACTCAAAATATTTTTTTAAATAGTATGAAAATAACACATTTTCAATCTAAATATTTGAATGTTTTTTTACACTATTTTTTATCAAATATTTATTTTTATTTTTCACAATACATTGAGCGTGAATTAATTTTGGGTGGGATATCAAAAAAATTATTGATATTAATAACTCTAAAAAAGGGTGTTTGTATAATGAAAAAAAAATATAATGATTAAAAATTACAGTTACTCTTTTAAATCTGAATATTAGAATATTTATTTGAACATTTTTTTCTTGTCTTTTAAAACAAGAACAATCAAGTCTGTATTTCCATAAGTAATTGCTGCGAGTCAAGTTAAGTTAATTTTAGTTTTGCGTCGCGTCGGACTGCTTACTGAGAAAATACAAATAATTGCATTTATTTAGCGTAATTATGCAATTTATTTTTGTCTGTATGTAAAAAACCGTTCCGTATTGTGCGAAAGAATGTCTATTGTCTCGTAGAATCCCAAATAATACAAGAAAGTTTTAAAGGCCAGTTTTTAACCGTCACACGAAAACATGATATCGTATTTTAGAATAATATCGAATGAAAAAGTCTGAAATACAGGGGAATAAATAAAACTAACTGACCTGACCACATCCATGTATTTCTAATAATTGATCATACCAATTCTCACCACACTATTCTCAATATTATTAATATTTAAAGCATTTACTTTGTGGTTAGTCATTTTTACTTATTTTTTTTAAATGTTAAAAATATTAGTATTTAACCACTTCCCGAGATTTTTTAAGTCTACTGGTTTCGAGGGGTGCCGTCTCTTCGTCAGGACAATCACTACTACAGAATGCAAACAATACCACCCTTCACCGCCATAGCACCATTTACGTTTTTAGTGTTTAGTAAGTAGTTTTAAGTGTGTAAATGGTGCTATGGTGGTGAAGGGTTGTATTGTTTGCATGCTGTGGAAGTGATTGTCCTGATGAAGAGACGGGTACGTCTCGAAACCGTTAGACATAAAAATCTCGGTGAGTGGTTATATTCTAATATTATTAACATTTTTGTAAAAAAATAAGTAAATAACAATATACATTTGTAAACTACCAAAGTAACTAAACATCGCGTAGCTTCTCCCCAGGGGTAGTCAGTTTCGAAGAATAGTGAAGGACATTGATACCATCAATTAAGCTAGGACACAAAATGCCGAACCATCTTCTAGTGTAACGGAATGTTTGTTGACGACAGTCAACGGTCCAGTTTCTCTTGAGGAGTTTTACTTGGTTTGCTCCCAGAAATGAGCAAATGCTGAGAAGTTCCTGATTGGCCTACATTATTATTATCCGTCCTGTTCTCAACACAGATCAAAATAAAACAATTTAAATTTAAATTAAAGAATGATTGCAAAGTCAGAGTAGTGTGACGTTCTATTCTCCCTCTCTACCCCTGCGAGGAACCGGCGTGAGGTTGGTTAAAATTCTTATGGCTACTGAAATCTGATTTAAAGCTTCTGGCTTCTATTTTTAAGTTCGTTACCTTTTTGCGAGTTTTGTGGTTTATAGTTCAAAATTTTATCGTTTTATAAGCTACAAATGAAAAACTAGCCTCGGACGAGTTTGAGGAGAGTTTATACAATTTAAGGAATGAAGAATTAAATCAGTAAAAGTATCATAATGGGACAAAGGAACATTCAGGTACGTAAACCAACAATTTAGCAACTTTAAAAAATTTGTATACTTAAATCGTTTTAAGGCGCGATATTCGATAGCCTGCAACTTAATTTTCTTTTAACCTAGATAACATTTTACGTAATTGAATTTTTTCGCTAAAAACCCCGTTATTATAATGAAAAAATAAGTACTTCTTCGAAATAAATATTTATGATTTTTTGAATTAGGGTGGCAAAAAATTTATCATCCTATTTGTTTTTTAACTTTTTTTTTCAATTACAAACTCGAGTGATGGAAATCTTTCTTGCGTACTTTAATTTTTTTTGTAAAGTAGAAAAGGTGATATCCGTTAAGTGGCTGCCGCCAGTGTTGTTACACATTTGTACCCGTTTTATTAATTTGTTTGTATACTGCAGCTGGCTAGTTCACAAATGCCAAACATGATTGACGAACGACGCCATTTGCAAAAATTATAACATCTTCCGATAGGGTGATTATTTTGCGCCACCCTGTATACTCGTACATTTTTGCACAGCCTTGACTATCTATTGCAGGTAGTCAGTATGTATGTACTTGCATATTTAAAGCGTTATTTATATGATCTTCAAGGTTACATTATGGCCATAAAAATATTCATGAATATTAAAGAAGCTGGTGGATACATAACTCTTCTTACGCAGTCGTGAATCGAAGATCTGGGATCGAACCCAAGTCACGTATCGCGAGGCGTCGTCGCTCGGCCTCTACTATCTACCACAAACCACTAAGCTACTGGGCATCTCGCATGATACTGCAATGTAACAATGATTGCGTAATTCATAATGCCTTATTCAATATTTTATGGTTGAAATTAACATATCGCATTATCGTTCTGAGTAAAGATAGAGGACCACCCGCGTAGAGAAGAATAGCATTTCAGTTATTCTTTAAATAATTTTCCATTAAATTTATATTAGAAAAGTCATCACTTCCATACATACATATATGTATTAAGGTTGAAACTTTATTGTGTACTGCCAGTTTAGGTTTCGCTGATAGCATGGCTTGACTTTGGCCAGTATCTGTACACGACGCATTCATCAGTTCTTTGGACACGTTACGCGTGGCAATGAGGATAGCCTGAACGACTGGTTGTGATTGGTAGCTTGGAGGGGAAGAGAGGGAATCCACACGATGAACCAATGAAAGTAAGGCAACAGCAGGCACATCTGTTCACTCTCCTTTCTTTATCATAATCAAACTTTCTCTCCCTAGAAAATATACTTCCCAAATAAACGAAATCATCTACCTGTCCAAAATTTCCCTATTTATTTATATATTTATTAAAACTTCATGTTCAGAAAAGAAATAAGTGCATTGGCGAGCTTATTGCTAAAAAACAATATCTTCCAACCAACCGAAAACAGACTTGTGATATTGATTAAAACGTTTGATACCATATAAAGCTGTTTACAATCAGAGGGAATATTGCACTTCAACATTTCAAAAAAATTAAAGGGTCTCTGGTAAATAAAAGCTAACTCAAATCAATCATAGATGGTGCCGCGAACTCAAACAAGAAGCGACGTGAGATTTATGATATACGTATGAGACCCAGAAATTTGAGTAGTGTGGTTGTCAATCACGCGTATAAAGTGATCACCATCCTATCACAGGTCATAAACCCTGTAACTACCAAGACTTCCGTATTATTCTTCATCTATATTGAGAAGTAAAAATGTTAAGATAATTTTAAAGTATATTTTATGAATAATTGGCCAGGCATTTTCAATAGTCGTTTAAACTCGGATTGGAGCAGTATTTAAACAAAAATGGCGGCTCATTATTTCGTATGCCACAGATGACAGCGCCGGAATCTGAATTCTGATTGGCGAGCCGTAAAGCTTTGACAGCAAGGCGCAACGCGCATGCGCGCGGAATCATTAATCAACCATAGAACATGACCGCAAGTGCGCACGAACAATCATATTCCGAAATGGAACATCGAATAAATTTCAAGATGACTAAAAGAAATTTAGTCTATGATCCATAGTGTAGATTCATTTCTTGATAGGTACTTTAAAATAATAATTAGGGTTAAAACTGTTCGTAATGAGGATAGAAATGCAGTTTTGTCCCAGTTTTTTTTTTTGTTTGAATTAATGACTTAAAACGTCATACCCGAAAATTCGATAGCCGTTAGTAAACTTTCGTTATTCTTCTCCTTCTTATTCCTCATTTCTGAGGGTTGTTACCATTTTCGAAGCAATGACTCTTCCCTATTTATCCCTTGAATGCACTGGGTTCGATTCCCAGGTGTTTTAATATTTATTGAGTTTTAATAACCCCTAATATTATTTTTCTTTCTTCTTCTTCTTCTGTGTGATGTAGGCCTTGTGGTCTGCTTTTAAGAGGTATTAGCCAAATATTTTTATTGATTTTTTTCATTTATTTAATATGGTTAAAAAAGATTTAATTAATTTAAAGGCATTTCTACTTTTGCTATCATATATATTTTCCCCCTCTTGATCCCCACCTTGTTCCCCCTCTTGATCCCCACCTTGTCCCCCTCTTGATCCCCACCTTGTCGCGGTGAGGGGGCTTGCGTGCCTCAGTGATTCACCAGGCTATGGCGGTAGTCTAACTACCAGAAGGGTCTCCCATGCCAAGCAGGTTGGTGAAGAGAGGCCAGACAAAGCGGGAAACAAGGTTGAGCCAACCTGGTGAGGGGTCCTCGGACCTCAGGCCTCGGGAGCGCAGGGCCAATCACTCTGCCTCCCTAAACCCTTCGATTACGATAAGTCCACGAAATGCCTCGGACACCGGCTTCTCTGGCACCCCCCGACCCGGCTGTGGTATTAGGACTGCGCTCACTAAACGGCTCCTATCCAACAATTCATCTTTCCGGATTGGAACGTACAATGTGCGGACAATGCAGGTCCACGGTAAAGATATTCACGCGACTCGTATCATGGATGACTACAAGTTAGACATCCTAGGACTGAGCGAGTCGCGATGGAAAGGATCTGGAAAGAGGTTGTTGGATAGTCACATGTGTCTGCACTCCGGCCAAGAACGATATCACCGTCAAGGGGTGGCAATTCTCCTTTCAGAAAGAGCAGCAAAGTGCTTGCTTGGTTGGGAACCAATTTCTGAAAGGCTTATACGCGTCACCCTCCAAACGGCCGATAGTTCTGTCACTGTCCTTCAGTGCTACGCGCCTACCGAAATTGCAGATGTCCAAACAAAAGATGCCTTTTACGACTCTCTCCATGCGGTCATCGCCTCTCTCCCAAGAAGAACCCGCGTGGTAGTATTGGGAGATTTCAACGCGAGAGTCGGAACAGACCCATCACTTGCCCCAACGGTGATGGGAAGGCACGGCTATGGGCAAGCCAATGACAATGGAGAAAGACTGGTCGAGTTCGCTAGTATTAACGACCTTGTCATTGGCGGTACGCTATTTCCCCATAAGTCCATCCATAAGTACACCTGGACCTCCCCTGATGGACGAACAAGAGCGCAGATAGATCACGTCCTCTATGGACGTGCTAACCGGCGAGAGCTCCTCGATGTCAGGTCCTACAGAGGGGCCGACATTCATAGTGATCACGAGTTACTCGTCGGAAGAATCTGTCTGCAGCTCAAACGTCTGCCGAGATGTCCTCGGCGGAAGAGAATCAACTTAGACAAGTTGAAGAGTGCCGAAATAAGATTGAGATTCGAGGAAACGGTCGGACAACGTGCCCAGCAAGAAACCGATCCTCAGTCCATTTATGTTGACTCAATTGAGGCGCAGTGGGCTAGTCTCAAATCGGCTCTCAACTCTTCCGCCAATGAGGTTCTTGGCCCCAGGATAGGAGAAAGACCCCATTGGATGTCAGATGAGACTTGGGGAAAGATAGCTGAGCGCGCTCACTTAAAAGCACTGAGGGACAGTGAAAGTGACCCCTTCCAACTGGACACCCTCAGAGATGACTACAGGCGCCAAGATCGTATAGTCAAACGATCATGTAGACTCGATAAGCGCCGTCATCTCGATTCTCTTATTGTAACGGCGGAACATGCTGCCCAAGGAAATGACACGCGGAAATTATTCCAAATTACAAGAAAGATCTGCGGAAAGAATTCGATAACCCCTGGAGCTGTGAAAAACACAAATGGAGTTATCGAATCTGACGCGGATCGTATAAAGGAAATATGGCGTGATCATTTCCACAGGGTCTTGAATCGCCCTCCTCCACCAATCATCCTCGATATTCCCTCGGAGGCTGCGTCAAGCATTCCGCGGGCGGTCGCCATACCTGATGGTCCACCGACACAGGCGGAAATTATAGCTGCCGTGTCGAAATTGAAAAATGGGACTGCCCCTGGTGTTGATGGTATCCACCCGGAATTCTTGAAATGCAGCGTTACTGGCATTATTGGCCCTTTACACCAATTAATGTCCAGTGTGTGGGAAGAAGAGCGATGCCCTAGAGACTGGGTAAATGGGGAGATTACCGTGTTACATAAGAAGGGTGATCCACTCAACTGTGACAACTACCGCGGCATTACGCTACTCAGCGTACCTGGGAAGGTGCTTGCCCACGTAATCTTGCAGAGAATCCGAGCCCCCATTATGCAGGTGCTCAGAGAAAACCAGGCAGGGTTTCTGCCTGGCAGGTCCTGTGCGGATCAAATCCATAATATTCGCCACATTCTACAGCAGAGCCAGGAATTTAACAGTTCTCTGGCGATGTGTTTTGTAGACTATGAGAAAGCGTTTGATAGTCCGCACAGGCCCACACTCTGGAAAGTACTGGAAGCTTATGGGGTGCCTGCGAAATTAGTGGAGCTAATTAAGTCCCTTCACCTCAATAGTGAATGCCGTATGAGAGTTGACGATGTTGTCACGGATTGGTTTGGGGTCTCTACCGGAGTCAGACAAGGCTGCGTCCTTGCGCCGTTTCTCTTCATCATCCTCATGGATTTCATTCTTCGAAAGTCATTACCATCTGACCGAGGTATAACCATCTCCCCCTCCCGGAAACTCTGCGACCTAGAGTACGCAGATGATGCTGTTTTAATTGATGACTCCGTCGAGGGTCTTCAATTAATCGTCGACAGGGTAAATAGGTACTCTACGCACATGGGGCTAACAATAAATGTTGCAAAAACCCATGTGTTGTGCAACAGCTCATGCCTAGATGCCCAACAACCCTTGATGTTGAGTAACCAACGCATCGAAAGGGTCGAGAGTTTCAAGTACTTGGGAGTGTACGCGACTGAAAATGGCAGCCTTCAAAAGGAACTGGGAGTGCGATTAGGACTCGCAGGGTCCGCATTTAACAGTATGAAGGCTGTCTGGAGATCGGATTTATACTCGGTGAAGACCAAATGCCGCCTATACAATGCCTGCATTGCTCCTGTTCTCTTATACGGCTGTGAAACATGGCACCTTACAAGGGCCCAGAGCAGCCGTGTACTAAGCTTTGAGAACAGGTGTCTGCGGAGAATTTTAGGCGTGCGGTGGTTTGACTTTGTGAGGAATGAAGAGATAAGGCGTAGGACGCAGCAAATCTTGGTCACAACTGTCGTCAAGAAAAGGCGATTCAGTTGGCTTGGCCATGTACTCCGCATGCCCCCTGAGAGCCTTAATCAAGCTTGCCTCTTTTACAAGGCATCAGGTTCGCGCCGCCCAGGACGACCACTGCTGACAATTCGTCGGCAGTTCTCGTCAGAACTTCGGGACGCGGATCTGACTTGGGAGGATGCAAGGGAGCTGGCAGCCGACAGAAAAGCCTGGAGACAGTTTGTGGACTCCATATGCTCCACCTAGGGAGCGGATATGGTTTATTATTTTATTTTATTATATATTAATATTATATTATTAGGTATTTTAAGTATACTAATATTTATTCAGCATAAATTACCCCCGACTTCATAAGATACCCTAAGCGCAGGGCTAATCAATCACCTTACCTTCATATATACATGTAATAAACGATGAAATTGACAGAATTTTATTACTGTTCCTTATCTACCATTGAGTGCGGATAATTTTCAGTATTATTATTTAAATTAAATACTAGATTTCGCTCCAATGCCAATGCTTAGATCACGGGTGGCCAACCCGTGGCCCGCGGTGATGAATCACGAATATATTTTTTTTAATTATCGGGTCAAAATATATTAAAAATCATATTTAAGTTATTAAAACCAATCAATTTCTGTAAATACATGGAATGCGTATATTCTGGTGAAAAGAAACTCAAATCTCGCACTGAGTGGCCATTGATAAATTGGTTTTATTTCAAATAAAATTGGTAATATTGTTTGATTTATGTATCCTTATTTATAATTTTGGTTGTTAAAATTGATAAGTGTCTTTTTCACAATTACCCTGATTGTACTTTCTAATTACCTCTGCATTCACATTATTTATAATACTTATACTAAAAAAAATCAATTAGTATGAAATTCGTTGTATTTAAATAAAATATTACTGTTTGTATGCGGCTCTTAGGAAAAATTTGTGTCACGATGCGGCCCGGGGTGTAATTTGGGTTGGCCGGGCCTGGCTTAGATGGTCAGCGGGAGTGTCCCTTAGAGATAAAATAATGAGTTCACGCATTCGTGGAAGCCTGTTCGCAGACATAAATAGGAAGGTAGAGGAAACACTATTGAGACGGTATGGGCATATAGAACGCAGAGAACCCGAGCATGTCGTAAACCAGGCAATAGAAATGGATCTTCCTCGAAAGATATCTAGAAGAAGACGAAAAAAATCATGGATGCTGCAAAGAGAAAAAATGGTTCGAAGACATGGCCTAGGTGACGTTACCCATGACAGAAGGACCTACAACTTAAGGATGAGGATAACTGACCCCAGCAATCTACAAAGACGATAAGCTGGAATATAGCCAGAAAGAAGAAGTATTAAAATTTTTAAAAATGTACGCAACTAATAACATATTTATATTTAGATGTTTCGTCTTATAAATTCTCAGAATTTCTATTGCAACAAATGATGACGAATATATTGAAATAAATATATATATTATTAGTATTCACTCGATGTCTTTTTTGAGACAATGTTTGTATCCTAACATTTTGACTTAGAAGTCTCCTCCAGTCTCGCATACTTCACCTTCTTAGAATTTAGATATAAAAAGTTAGATCCTTTGATCGGTACAAATTGAAATGCACGCGCGATGAGATTTTTATCTCAACGTCATATTTATTTCGATGACATAGGTATGTACCTTAACTTTACAAATAAAAACATAATCCTACCCGATACGTCGAGATATTATTAAAATGATAAACTTTGGTTTGAAGATGGTTGGTTGGAAGATATTGCTTTTTAGCAATAAGCCCGCCAATGTACTAATTTATTTACTGTACATGAAGTTTAAATAAATAAATAAACTGTCAAATTATCTTAGAATTGGAAATAATCTGAGCCACAACACCAGAACCAAATTTCTAGGTTCTTTTACATGAAATATGTTTCTAGTTCCTACATATGTATTACGATAAAGTGTTTTTAGTGCGTTCGACAACCACATTGTGAAGGACATTAATACCATAAACCAAGCTAAGACACAAAATGCCGAACCCTTTTCTAGTGGAACGGAAGGTACGTTGATGACAGTCAACAGTCCGGCATCTCCTGAGGAGTTTTACGTGGTTTCCTCCCAGCAATGAGCAAATGTTGGGAAGTTCATGAATGGCTCACACTAGATTATCCCTCCTGTTCCCAACACAGATTTAAAAAACATCTTTATTTAGTTAGAAGAAACAAAAATCCTGTTGATTATCTATAAACCTTGTACATAATAAGTAAGGGAAACAACAAATGCAATTCACATCCAAAATAACGCTTGAATATATATTTTTAAATGTGTTAAAAGTACGTACGATGGCTATGCGACCCTAACGCACCCAAGGAAAAATTTTACCAGGCAATCTGACGTCTTACCCAAAGGAAAAAAAATATTCGTTTTTTTTTTAAATATTCATTAAATTTTAAGTTTTACATTCATTTTGCCCAAGACTATTATCATGATCCCATTTTTTTATAAAACTTATAAGGATTGTGTTAAAAGAGCGTGACTATATGTTCATATTATAGTCCCGTTCGTTGACGGAATACACATTTGACCATAATATATTGACCTCGTGTGTTATGGTCACTTCCAAATACTCAGAAGTCAAGAGAAATTCATATTCGTGGCTGGTTGGCACTCTTCACAAATTTGGGTGAAAGCGAACACGACATGACTGATGAAAAACATTCCCTTAAAAAAATCAATAAATTAAAAACAAGGTAACCGAAGCATTATATTTTTGATACTATATACTTATCAAATAATCTGTTAGTTATATTGAACGAAGCATTAACCTAGTCACATCTAACAGGGGGATTAAAATCCCCTATTAATGAATTTTAGTTCGATAACTTTAGTATTATAAGAGCTACTTACTCCATTTTTTTGAAATATAAAAAATAATATAACTGAAAATTTTATTTTGAATAATTAAAAAAAAATCAATGGGTACCGCGAGATTTACTTATATATCAGCATGTTATTTTTTTGGCTTTTAGCGAAATGTTATTTCTTTCTTATTTATAAATGTGGTATTACCATTATGAGAGAGCGAGACAATTAGACTACGCTGCTTTCTTGTTTTAAGTTTTACTTAGTAAATAGCTGTTACTTATTAAATATTTACTAAGTAAAACTTTAATTAAAAATGTATAGATATTACAACAAAGTAACTGCCGAATCAATAAATGAAATTACTCCGCTTCCGTTTGATCCGATTTCCGGCCTCTCGTTTATCAGATGGTGGCATTCAGTCGGAGCTTGGCGGCGCGTTGGAACAGACGTATTGCCTATGACTAAGCTAGCGGCGAGTTAATTCTTGCTGCAAGCTGCGTTCTACGATTTCTATACAAATATGAACTGGGGTATTATGGTACCCCGCTTCGAATCACTTGAATTTTTAGATTATCTGTACGGGAAAGGTAAACAATGCAACCATAAAAGCCAACGCTTTAAAAACACGTTGCAATTATTTGGCATTCAGATATTATGCTGATGACTCTATTTGGCATTCCAAAAAATACGTTCAGATTAAGTTTAACTGCAAATTAGATGACGAAATATATATATTTCACAACCGTAAACCGTCGGTTTTAGTTAACTAGGTATTTAATCAAAATTTCTTTTGATTTTTATATTGTTTCGTTAACTGTAATCCTTGGCGATCTTTTAATATTGCTGTGCGCGATAATCTCTCGGTTCAGTTTGAGCGTTATTCGATTGTGGGAATGTATTTTTGCTGGACACGTTCGACTTTTAGTACATTTAAATGACGATCAGCGAAGGTGAATCTGAATAATGTAGACAATGATGCTATTAGAATGCATTCGAGGACATCAAGACTGCAGGACTTAGCATAAGCGCTTACATCAAGGCAATTTGGTGCCAAAACAGACTTAATTTAGTGACATCAATATACCATGAACCCCTTTCTAGCATACCTAAATGCGTTTTTTACTCAAATGGGTATTTTAAAAACACACTAAGAAAACAAAGTTAGATAGTAAATAATAATAATTATATTATAAACGAATTACAAATGTGTGGCAAAACGATGTATGATAGATGTTCAAATGGTGATATACGGAAAGAATGAAAGGCTAAAAATAAAAAAAATGTATTAAATTATGAAAGAATAGGAAAACAAACTTATCAGATGAATGTGGTTGATGAAGAAACAGAGGAAGATCGTGGAAAACTTGGCATGATTAAGTATTTGAAATACTTGAAAGTGGTCAGATTAGGAGTAGGAATAATCGGTGAATAATGTTGAAGAGGCGAAGATTGTTTGCAAAGACAGATTGGGGTGTTGTTCTCTGCCTATCCCTTGTATTTTCCTCTTAATGGCTAGTTCGCTAGTTTGTTGTCAAACAAAAAAATCTTGTCCACCTCCGTAGGTCAGCACGCTCGGCTACAGTACTGGATATCCCGGATTCGATTCCCAATGGGGGGTTAAATAAATATAAGTGTTTTTCTCACTCTAATATTTATTCAACATTATCCTGAACTAGTACCTGAAGCAGAGGGCTGATCACTTCCCCTTAATGTGTTGATGTTCAAGATAACGCTGCGTTTATATGATGCAGTGCCCTAAGCAGAATCGGGTGAGGACGAGGGTTTTAAGAATAATCAAAACAGAAGTTTATTATATCAACGATTAGTTTTCGGGGATTTCTTTTCGAAAGTATGTTGCTATAAATATAAAAATAAATTAACTCATAATATCGCTGTCTCATTATTTCGTTATTTAAGAAAAAAAAACAGCGATCAGTTTTTTTTAAACAATGAGTGCTGTTGATTAATACTCTGCGTGCAAAAATACAATTGATTAAACTCCCGTCACATAGTTGGTATAAATATTATGACATGCGAGTTGCATGAAGGATGCGCCATGTATGAATAACTGATGGTGGAAAATGGAGGATGGTTCCCAAGCGAATCAGCGCTATTTCCAGACGATTCAATATCCGTTTCTTGGAACCCGGAATAATGCAGCAAAGGCCAGGGGTCTCCAATAAAAACTTGAAAAAATCTAGATTTTAATTAACATACAGAAGAAAAAAAGGATATGAGCTGATAGGCATGGAGAGGCAGAGATAGGCTGATGAAGAGCTCCAACCTTACCATTGAACTGTTTGTGGAGCACAGATGGGGTCTGGTCATATGGCAGCACAGAAGTTGAACGTTAAGATTGTCAGCGAGCTACACATTATATGTATTATATATCATCTCTTCAGTGTTATTTATCATTTCTTTATAAAATAAAACAACTTCGTTTTAACCACTTTTTACTGGTAAACTTTATCCAACCGGTTTCGACAAGAATCATGTCATCATCAGGGTTTATGTACTAAATTCTCAAACATTTAAATACTCATAGTAAAATACCCTTCCCTTATCAAAAACTTTATATGAAAATTAACTATGATTATTTAAATGTTTAAGAATTTAGTACACAAACCCTGATGATGACAAGGTTCTTGTTGAAACCAGTTGGATAAAGTGTACCAATAAAAAGTGGTTAAAACAAAGTTGTTTTATTTTATAAAGTTTATTAAATGTGCCACAAAGTATCTGCGAAAAACATACAAGAAATTATATCAATTCTTAATTATTTTAAAAATTAAATCGTAGTTGCCTATGTTATCCTATTAAATGATAATAAATTAATCTGAGAAACTCACACAATTAAACAAATTTACAGCTATAAAAGTAATAAACGAAAAATAACAGACGCACGTTTGAAGATTTATTATTAGAAGAAAAAGTTTTTTTTAAAACTTATATAATAATAAAAACCCTTATCCGCACCCCAATGGTGCATAGGGCACTGCTTCATATAAACGCAGTGTTATCTTGATCGTTTACACATGAAGGAAAGGTGATCAGCCCTCCGCTTCAGGTATCAGTCCAGGGTAATATTGAATAAATGTTACAGTGAAAAAATCACTTATATTTATTTGACCCCCCCCTGGGTATCGAACCCGGGACCTCCAGAATGGTAGCCGAGCGTGCTGACCATTACACACACGGCGGGACACACTAAAATTACAATATTAATTATTAAGAAAAGGTAAAGTAGGTCTTTCTTAAAAATAAAAATTATTTAATGGTGTACTCTAAAATATGCAAGGTTAATTACACGACCGGCTTAGAGAGAAGCCACAATTGTTGCCCGCGTACATTTTTGATTGGAAAATTTATTCGAAATTCTTTACTCCTTACCTTTTATAACTCTTTTCTTTTCAGAACCATTTTTTTCTTTCGAAGAAAAACTCATTTTTTCAATACAAAAACGATGTATTGAAAAAAAATCAATTTCGATCAAAATAACCTGGGTTTAAAGAAATTTAAGTTGTAGGTAGATAGATTTTAAGAAGTATTTTGTATTTACCAAGTAAAACAAAATAAAAAATGGATAGGTATTACCAGAATGTGACTGTTTAATCATTTAATGAAAATAATGCAAACTTGTTCCCGACTTATTTTTTATAATATTATATGATATTTAATTTCAGTTGTTGAGATAACCTGCATTTCCGAAATTAAAATTCAATCGTGGCACCCAATAAATCCATCACAGCGTTGCATTAGCAATTTGTCTACTGCCAACTGCATATCATTATGATTGCAAAATATTTATTTTGATAATAACACCTCAGGAAATATGATTTCTTACCGCGAGGGCAATAACAGGAAACACGTGTCAATAATTTTACTTTATTATTACCGGTGAATGGCCTATGCATAATTTATTCAATTATTTATATTTATTTATATGGTCACACAACGGAGTCCTGATTCCAACAGTAATTAATGTATAGAGATGGCAAAAGAAGGATAAAAGTAGACTGAATGCAGTTGAAATGCTATCACTCAGACGAATGTGCGGAAAAACGATATTTGATAGATGTTCGAGTAGGGCAACAAGGAAAGAATACAAGGCTGAGATAAGCATTATCGATAAAATTAAGAAAGATGTGTTGAGATGGCATGTGAATCGAATGAGTAAAGAAGGAACATTAAAACAAATTTATCAGGTAAATGTTGTTAGAAATAATAGCAGTGGAAGACCAAGAAAAACTTGGCATGATCAAGTGACTGAAATACTTAAAGGTGGTCAGGTCAGGAGTCGGAATAATCTACGGGTATGTATGAGTAGATGCGTGAATATAGAAGAGGCGAAGATTTTTTGCAAAGACAGATTGATATGGAGTTTTGTTCTCTCTGCCTACCCCTGCGAGAAAGCAGCATGGTGGTAAGCTAGTAAGTTAAATTTTTGTACAAGACGTGTATTATAATACATAAACTAACTTCAAAGGAAATCATCCAATAAATTTATATTTTGATTATGAATTTAAAGCAGCAAAATAAAACTTTTGTAAATATAAGGGATGATTTAAAATAAATTTAAAAACTAACTAACTAACCATCACGCCGCTTCCCCGCAGGGGTAGGCAGAGAGAATCGAACGCCACACCACTCTGTCTTTGCAAACATTCTCCTCATTCAAACAGACTCCTGACCCGGCCGCTTTCAAGTATTTGACATACCTACCTGATTGTGCCAAGTTTTCCTCGGTCGTCCTCTGCTTCTTTTTCCAACTACATTTGCCCCATAATTTTTTTTTAACCGTTCTTTCTTCACTCATACGCTCCACATGTCCAAACCATCTCAACATACCTTTCTTAATTTTATCGATAATGCTTATCTCAGCCTTACATTCTTTGATTATTTCATCATTCGAACATCTATCAAACATCGTTTTGCCACACATTCATCTGAGGGATCGCATTTCGACTGCATTCAGTCTGCTTTCATCCTTCTTTTGCCAACTCCATGCTTCGCTTACATACATAAGGGTTGGAACCAGAACTCCATTGTGTACTGCCAGTTTAGCTTCCGCTGATAGATTTTTATTTGCTAAAACTGATTTTAGTGCACCATTCACTCTGTTCCCAGCATTCACTCTCCTTTCTATGTCTTTATCAATCTTTCCATCCCTAGTAAACATACTACCCAAATATATGAAATCATCTACCTGTTCCAAAATCTCCCCATTTACCAATATTTCACACTCAGATCTACATTCATCTCTTTCAAAAACCATGATGGATTTGCTAACATTCATCAATAAATCACTTTCCTTGCACACATTATACACTTTTGTCACCAAATAAATCTATCATATTATTATATCTTATATATAATTCTGTTTTTTACAATGGCTTTTAATACTTTCATTGACCCATTTCCTCTTGATTGTACAAGTAATTTCTCAAATAAAAGTATAAATTCATGATGTATGAGGACGAAATGGTTTGTAAATGTTTGGACGTGGATTTCAAATACAAAATACATGAACTCGAAGGTATCAATAAACATGCGTAGATTAGCTACCAAACATTTCACTAATGCAATGGGTTTGCACACAACAGATGCAATAAGCATAGAGATTGATGGATGGATATTTTAAGACTCTTAAGATAACATTAATTTATCCTAACATAACAATATCTTAAAAAATTATAAATCAAGTTAAAGGAAATACATTTTACCTAACCGTTTACGTACCTAAGATGACTACTAAAAGCTCCTACCCCATTTTCGAATCTGATACAGAAGCTTTAAGCTTCTTGACAGACCACTCTTAGAATACAACGAAATAACAAGATTTAAAAAAAAATCTATTAAAATTTGTATCGCGACTTCACTGCGAATTTACATTTAATACACAATATTTTGAATGTGTAGAAATACTGATATGTATTTGAAAATACTACAAATGTGTCGCCTACTTTCGAAATCCGCCAGATCCATGTAAGTCGATTTTACAATAAATGCAAAACTTTCCGGGTAATATTTATGTTTGAAAGATTTGTCAATCTTTAGATAAAATATTATAAAAATAGAGAATTTTTTTTTTTTTAATTATTCAGTATTTAAATAAAACACGAGACCCAAACCGATAGTGACGTCATCTCAATTTTTGACCTATCCCCGCTCTCTGATTAGCCGATATGGGTCAGAAGGCAAGTTCTATGAATATATCGAAATTTTAAATACAACTCTGTTTTTAAGTATTTTTTAGCAGGGTTTTCATATTTATATTATAGAGTATTTATTTTTAAATCTTTTAAAATTGGATCTAGCGGATTTTGTTGTTAGTAAAAATGGTTGGTAAAAATGGTTGTAAGTGATCACTTTACACACGTGCAACATTTACCATTCTACTCATGATTGATTACCACTCTATTAAAATTTTCGGAACATCTAGATATATTGTCTTCTTCTTCTTCTTCTTTTTCTAGATCCTAAAGATCTGTTTGTGCCTTCGCTTGTAGCTATTGGGATGTTGACTCCCAGCTGTCTTTCTATCTTTTTGGAGGTCTGCCTGGGGGTTTGCGTCCTTCGGAGATCCCTTGAAGGGCGATACGTGGAAGTCTGTCATCTGACATTCTGTTTACAGATATATTATGATTTTATTATCAAAACATTCATAAAAAAAGAATAATCATGTTTTCAGGCGTTTCCCAATATGTTAAAATAAGATATTTTGTGATTTTATTATTTTAACATACTGGGAAACGCCTAAAAACATGATATATATTTTTTCATGTATGTTATAATTTGACCAGTTATTTTTTTTCACAACATTTTAGAGTGTGTCCAAATACTTGTTCACAAATCTGGGTTTTCTCTACTTTATAGGGGTTATTTTTACATTTTGATATCTCAGAGGTTCGGATATTCCATACAAATAAAAGGGTGTTTAAATGAAAGCTTTTCTCAATCTAAAATATATGTCTGTTACGAATTCATATGTACTAGGTCATAAGATTGATCAATATAACAAAAAAATAAGTAAAAACACAGATTTTAACCGATAGCTTAAAAAATTTTATTTGGAAAGATTTTTTGTTATGATGTTGGTATGAAGTCCACAAAGTCAACTAACCATCACGCCGCTTCCCCGTAGGGTTAGACACAGAGGATAGAACGCCATACCACCCTGTCTTTGCAAACATTCTTCGCCTCTTCCACATTAAAACATCTCCTCATACATACTCGACTTATTTCGACTTCTGATCCAGCCGCTTTCAAGTATTTGACATACCTGATTGTGGTAAGTTTTCCTGGGTCTTCATCTGCTTTTTTTTTCAACTACATTTGCCTAACAAATCTGTTTAACCGTTCTTTCCTCACTCGTGCGTTCCACATGTTCAAACCATCTCAACACACCTTTCCTAATTTTATCGATAGTGCTTATCTCAGCCTTGCATTTTTTTCTTATTTCACCATTCGAACATCTATCTAACATCTTTTTTCCGCACATTCGTCTGAGGGATCGTATTTCGACGCTTGAACGACGTCTCAAGGGCTTAATTTTTCTTATTTTTTAGAGATTAATTCTAAGCATGCCTCTAAAATCCATATAAACAGACAGCCCTTTAATTTTTAATACCTTTCTGGACGATTGGTCTGTGAGACAGTGCGCATGACCGGAAGTCGGTATCGGAAGCTGCGCGCGCACCTGATCCGACTGACCAATCACCGCGCGAGATTTGAATTTGAATATCGAACAGAAGATTTGGGAGGCTGATAACGAACCGCGCTTTTTTGTAAGGTAATACAACGCCTTAATTTTATGGATGAAAGCTGTGGGAAGAGAATGTTGACGATATGACATTATAAGCTTTGCAAAATGCAAAAATAAAATTATTTAGTATTTTTTCCTTATATAAACAGTCAAATGGAAGTTGTACATAAAATAATTGACTAAGATAAACAGGGAAGTAATTGGCACACCAAACATATTAGCAGCTTATCAACAGATTAATGTTCTTGTACATATGTTACCAACTGTACTTGCCACGCGTTGGTGTGCCTCAGTCTAGTCACATGAAAAGAAAGATAAGAGACAGCTCTTATTTCTTATATGCTTAATTTACTATGCTTGTGATTATATAATATTTTAGCAGCTATCAAGGAGCATGCTGTCCACTACGAGCAATGTTTATTATTGCATGTGTTGTTTGTAACGTAAAAGATGGCGCTGCCATTGTGGTATAAAAAAACCTTTGTTTTTTCTTAAAAAAACATTTTTTAATAAATATTTTGACATCCCAACATAGATGAAGAAAAACGTAGAAGTATTTACAGAGCTTATGACCTGTCATAGGCTGGTTAAATAATCATTTTTTACACGTGTAGCATTCACCATTTTACCCATTATTGCAAACCGCACAGTTCAAATTTTTGGTATTTATTTGGAACATTTTTTTTAACATTCATCTCTTTTTTAAATTTTTATTTATACATCGTTGAATATATTCGGGTTTTAAGATTGCTTAAAACATTATGTAAGTACTCTTCTTTTGAACTAAATTAAGCATTTTTTTATTCAGTGGCAACTATCCTGTTTACACTACATCATTTATAGTACTCCCAACAAATGAAGACTAATAAATAGCTAATCCACAAGAAAGCGGTTTAAACAATAATTTGGCACAGTTCCTAAGACATAATTATATTAATAAAAGCAGTTAAATTGCCACGTGTTGACAAAAAATAATCAGGAAGCCTTTGATTGATTAAACGATAAACAGGATACTCATGATCTCACATGGGTAGGTGAAATTTTCAATTTATTACAAATACGAGTATGTATGTAACCATCTATAAGAGAGTGTAAATATGTAATTGTAAAGATGTAAAACAACATATAAAAAAACTGTAGTGTAGGCAAAAAATGGATGAAAGTACACTTTTTGCAGAAGAAATCGATCTATTACTTGGAGTGGAAGTCCCTCTCCAAGCACAAAAGGTCAGTTTCTTTTTTGGACAGGCACAGCGAATCTAAAACTAAAAGTTTGCCATATATATAAATGTTTAGAAAATGTATTATGTTCTGCTTAAAAATGTAACTATTTTAAATGAAAAATAAAAAAATATTATTCGATGCATGAATGTTGAAATAAGGAAAACATCCAATTAAGCATGGTCGCTAAATTTAAGAAATGTGTTTTGAGATGGTTTGGACATGTGGAACGAATGCGAAAGAACGGTTAAAAAAACATTATGCCAATGTAGTTGGAAATAGGGGCAGACGAACACCGAGCAAAACTTGCCATGGTCAAGTATCACAAAACATCAAGTTAGGAGTCGAAATAATTAGGTATGAGGAGATGCATGAATGTGAAAGAGGCGAAGAAAGTTTCAATCGTCTATCCCTACGGGGAAGCGGGATGATGATTAGTTATTTTGTTATTATTAAGTATAAAAAAATGTAAAATACGTTAGTTGTAAATTGTAAAAAGTCCTTAAGGTGATATTTCAGGAAAACGGCGCTATATCAATAAATCATTATTATAATTATTCTGATAATAACTAGATATTAATAAGTTATTTGAAATAAATTATATAAATATAAATCCATAAAAAAAGTAAGTAAAAATTACCAGATGTACTAAATACAGAAATTTAAAACGTTTGAAGGGGTTAGTTTGAAGGAGGAAATACACACTTATTAAAGGACATTACATCCAAAAGAGGTTTTCATAAAAGTGTAATTTTATATCTCTTTCCTGTTACAACAACAAACATTAAATCTAAAGGATTTTCTACAACGATCCATTAAAAGTACTTTTAAAAATCACCTTTAATACTAACACATGTTAAAACACGCGCTTATTGAATGAACAAAGATGTAAACGTTAATTTGGCCCCCTTGTCAAAAAAGCGTAGCGTTTAATAAGTAGGATAGTAAAAATGAAATGTATTTTTGCTGAAATACCGTCATTTTACTTGTAACGTCTGCACGAGGGCAGCATTTGATGAAGCACATGGCCGGTTTGAAAATAAATATCCCGCTTTGATTTCTGTCGGTGTGGAGCTTTGAGATAAATGACTACCGAAAAAATTGTGTTATTTCTAGAATGTTAAAAGAGTAATTTGAAAATGTTATTGAAATAACATTTATTAGGTTTTGAAAGGGAGGATTCTATCAAAATTAATCGATACTGGTAACTTGAAACACAGAATCGGCATTCTGATGAAAATTTCGAAAAAACGCCTTAGGACACCTCAAAAACATCGTCATCCCTACCTAGATATTTGCGTGGGTATCGATTCCAAACGGAAATTTAACACTACTTTCTGATTTTTTATTTATTTGTTGATTTGGCGTTTTATTTGTAGAACCCCATTTTAATTTATGTATTAATTTTAAATCAAACAAAATATAAGGGTACGTACCTACATCCCCCATTAGCTACTGTTGTCTCCCATAAATTATTGCTGCACATGTTAAAACTGTCACTTTGTATAGCTACATAAGGACCGTAGTCCATTTGATCTTTATATTCGTTTGATAATGCCCTAACAAGGCGAAACAATTGTCACAATATCAATTTTTTATGTGTTTTTGTTAAGAAAATACAACATAGTAGACTCGAAAAATCTGTGTTTGATTTAAAATGAATATATAAACTACTTTTTTACTTTAATTTCTATGACTGAAAGTTTTAATCGGCTAGTCTATTCGCATTAATGATAACAACAATATTAATAAATTTGTATAATTTATAATGTTTTATTCTCGTAAAATAATACCTAAAGGGCGCTTCATTGTGATTGATTGGGGAAAAAGAGACGACGGAAATGATTAAGCAAATAAAATTTAAAAAAATAATGATATTTGGATGTTAATAATTGGCATCATAATTTATCATTCTATCAAGTAATAGAAAGCAATAGGGAATAATGAACACGTAAGTGTATAAGTGATCACATAGGCCAACCGAATGGCAGATTATAATCCCTAGAATGCTCAGACTTCCATATTCCTTCGTATAAAAACATTAGATGCAGCATCTTAGTTGGGAAACCTTTAATATATGTCGATATTTCATCCGTAGGAAGAACACTAGTTTCTATAATTAAAATATAACTTTTTTCTAAAATCACTATAAATATTTTATTTTAATTAAGTCATAATAAAAAAAATATAGTGATTTTAAAAGAAAGTTACATTTTAATTTTAAAATGGAAAATCATAAAGTTAGTGCTTGAAATATAAATTATAATACAGTTTCTGATAAAAATGAATAATTTTTAAAATACCGAAATATCCGATCGTTTTTTCTACTATTTAGTTTAAAATTTTACGGTTTCTCAATTTTTATAAAATAACCAAGACTATCTGTATATGGAAATTAAATTATTATCATGAATAGTAAGGATATAAAAGGACAATCAAATGTTTACAAAATACATAAAATAATTTCTAAGAAAGGCCGCTTATCAATGCCCGAATCACGTTCATCTTCTCCGGCTTTGATGTTTGGAGGAAATGTAATTTTTGTACGCGCAAAGTGGAAACGTCTTTCTCGAGAATAGACAACACAGTTCAGAGGATTGCCGCCCTCTTGAAAGCGTAGACCACAGATAAAGACGCTGGCAATAAAGGGTTAGTAATATTTAAAGTACCTACTTTCAATATTCAATTTGAAGGTAAAAACTAAATGTGGGTACATACGAATTGTACTTACATATCGCTCACTCCTTTGAAGAACGTAATAAATAAAAAATCATCAATTTTCAGTTGTGCGTGTTTTCGGAATGCCCAGAAAATGTAGTATATCTCAGCAAAAGCGGCATATTTTTAATTTAATATTTACCCGCTACAGGGCAGAAAGTCTTGTTTTTGCATTTTTTTGCAAAGTTATTGCTTAATTATTTTTTTTATTTTATTAAATATTTTTCAAATGTAGAAAATTCTTCAGATTTTACCTAAGAAGATATGTTGCACAGTAAAAGTTCAATAACTGGCTTGATATTTATTTTTGATACATTGTATTATATTTTTAAACAATGTATTTTTTCAGTTCATTCATTTTGGATCCCTGACTGGGTTCTATTTTATATTTTAACTCTTAAGGTGGCCTCTATGAAGATATCTTTTTTCTCAGTTAGATATCAAATGAAAATATGAATACATACAAAATTTAATTTCTTAATATTATATATTGGAATAGCTGCTTACTTTGCATAAAATCAAAACGAATACAGTATTCTGGTAAGATAAAAAAATTTGAATTTTATGTCACGATATGTTTAATGTAGGAAGAGTATTTTGAACAAAAATATCCACCTATATAAAAAAATAGTTAAAGATTATAAGGACTCATACAAATTCCACACCACACTTGAAAACAAGAATGCCGCACCGGTAACGAATTTATTTAACGTTCAAACTGATAACACATTTTTAAAAAGGTGGTTTAAACAAACATACTTAAATCTGAAAAAATAGCTGTAATGGTTATAAGTGAAAGCATCGGTGCACCTATTATACACTGTTTGTTCTTAGCAATATTTAATGTCTTCAAGGGTAGTCATTGAGAAGGCGGCATAGGAATATCAGCGTCGGTGGAGCATTCAAAGGAAAATGATAAGATTTCTACCATTATTTAGTCCATTGACAATAATGTAAGAATTTAATACATCTAGAGATGTGACTAATGAGCAACTGTTACTTATTCGGTTACCCGATTCGGATAGTATTCATTACTTTTTCTCGGTTAGTGTAAGTCAATTTATTAGAAACTAGAATTTGAAACGAGATGCACAACCAATTTTGGGCAGTGATTAGCGTTAATGATCGAATCTAAAAAGGAAAATTAATACAATTATTTTAATGACCTTAAATCATTATTAAATTCCAAATTCATACAGATGGTGTAATATATATATATATATATATATATATATATATATATATATATATATATATATATATATATATATATATATATATATATATATATATATATATATATATATATATATATATATATATGTTTGTGTGTGTGTGTGTATACCATATATACTATGTATAATTATATCTCTGCTGTGATGGGCTGCTTTACTATGCATTTTTGACCAAAAATTCATAGATGCTAGAGAAAGATAACATGATCATAGTTCAGGTGACGGTGTCCATTATAGAAGGACCTTCAACGTGAGGATGAGGGAAGCTGACCCCGACTGTCCACAAAGACGACAGGATGGAGCCAGGAAGAAAAATATATGTTTTTTTGATTTTAAAGGTTTTGTGAAGCTTATATATTATGTTTGATTTGATTCATTCTATCTGCACATCTTTTAGTGTTTTGTTATTGGTGTGTGAATTTCTTAAATGCATATATAGAGATTATTCTAGCTTAAAGTTAAAAGCAGAAATTTGTTGAATATTTCCTCCGTGGGAGCTTGTTTCGCAACTCTAAGTATTATTTTCATGAAATAAAATAAATAAACAGGAAATTTTAATTTTGTATTTCGATTAACCGGAACCGCTATGACTAATAATTACTATAACGTAGTAGATAAAGATAATACTCATTTCATTTCATCACCGGACGTTGCGTACATTATATTCTAAGAAAAACAGTCCAGAAAGCACGATTTTGTTTCAGTTTCCCGTTTTCCTGAAACATTGCAAACATTTCATGAAGTTTCCTTCGCGCTTTGATGTTGTGACCTCGACTTTCAAACAATCGTTATTTATACTTGAAGCTGTTGATAAATTTCTAGAATTTCTTCAATACATTTCAAGAAAAAGACAAATAAAATTCCGCACTGAAGGGTATAAAAGCATAACATGCACGTATTAAAACCAATGAAAATAATTTTAATATACAGATAATAAAACACTTATATGTGTATAAGATCACTTGAAACGAAACATGTATCGTTATTTTCCTTTTTTTATGAAAGAAGGTGGAAGTCTGAGCATCCAGGGGCTTATGACCTGGCATTTGTGCAACTTTCATTATTATGCCCATTATTGAACATCCATATTGCATTAATTCTTGAAATCTGTATATATACAATCTTCTTAGATCCTTTCGCATACAAGTAAGGTTTTTGATACATTTGTTAAGTATGGCTGATTGTTACACCATCAGTTGAGGAATTGGTTAAGTAAAATATTTAGTTTATTTAAAAAAAATAATTTAACAATAGCTTTTCTTCAAAATGCAAAAACAACACTTTTTGCACTGTAGCGGGTAAATGTTAAGTTTAAAAAAGGCCGCTTTTTCTGGGATATAGTACCTACATTTTCAGGGCATTCCGAAAACATGCACAACTGAAAATTGTCGATTTTTGATAAATGACGTTATTGAAAGGAGTGACAATATGTTCTTTACATCACCAAACATACATTTATATTTGATACGTTTGAAAACATGTTTATTATTTCTTTGTTGAAGAACCCAGGGTTTTTCAGCAAAGAAAAAATAAAATTTCAGGGCATAATAAGTAATGGTATGCAATAACGCATCGTGATTCATTTGCACTCAGATAATTTTAATTTTTACTGCTCCAATCACGATTTTTCCAAGTATCGGACCCTTGACAACTCTTTACTGTTTAATTAATGACAAAAAATAATTCAAGTCCTAGAACAATGCCTAGCTTTTTCCGACTACCATTTTAATAGTAACCTATCGAAAAATATATTTATAGTTGTACGTACGTGTCGAGTTCCATTCTAGTGTCCCGACGATTGACGGCTGTAGGATATGTATGTGCCCACAAAGGTGGCGGAAGTATTGCACGTGTTGAGGTGGACACTGAGATGTGCATGTGGAAGCCAAGCACGTGAGGGTAATAATAAAATATGGCTGACTTACCACCATAAAAAGGTATTGGGTTATAAAAAATATATAAATTATTGACTGTATTTTTGAATTTTTTTTATTCGGGAATTGTACCTACAGCTTTACATTTAGTAAGAGTATATAATAGAAAATAGTTACATTCATTTAAAAAAACGCCAATTACACAATTCCACATTTATGTTATAATAACGATCAAAAACATTACTAGATAAAAAATAAACTAAAAACGAGTATGAGTGTGTGTGTGTGAGGAAGGGAGTAAAAGGGAGTATTCAATAGAAGTTTATTGAAGTAGTGTTTGTTTAGTAGATGGATAAGATTTGGCTGTTGAACTATGGACCTTATAGATAATTCTTTGTCATTCATCAATTTAGCCATATATCAGGAAAAATAGTTTTTTTAAACAAAAATACACAAATTCTATAAAAAAAAAACAAAAATATGTTATTGCCAGATATACAGTATGTTTTACTAGTGAAGCAGTGAATGAGATTCACTCGAAACGGAGATCCGGTAACCCGATCAGTGTATCTGAACGAATCATTAAGATCCGTTTGTACACGAACGACTCGACGCACAGTGATTCACCCAGAACAAGCTAGGTGGACAAAAACATTTTATTCTACGATTTGATTGTACTGGTATTGATCAATATTATTTCATTGATTTTTCGAATAATTATGCATTGTTTGATAATTCTGAAGCTTTGGGAATATATTAATTTAAAAAAACTTAAGTACGAAATAAAAAAAGTATTTAAAAAAAATCAGTATTGTTATAACAAGAAAATACATAATATACACAATTAATACAAACCCTCATCCGCACCCCAATGGTGCATAGGGCACTGCATCATACAAACGCTGTGTTATCTTGATCGTTAACACACGAAGGAAAGGTGATCAGCCCTCCGCTTCAGGTACCAGTCCAGGGTAATATGGAATAAATATTCGAGTGAAAAAATCACTTTTATTTATTTGACCCCCCTGGGAATCGAACCCGGGACCTCCAGAACGGTAGCCGAGCGTGCTGACCATTACACTACGGAGGCGGATACACAATTAAACACATCATTAAATATACAAATAAATTTACTCTTAATACTATACAATCAACTTGTGAGGGCCTCCGATAGTCACACATCAATGGCATTTTATGACCAAAATCGCGTTAATTCTTAAATAATTATTAAACCAAAAATTAAACCTGTGGTAGGCAAATAATTATTTCCATATATTATTGTAGAATTATAGCAATTTTTATCATAAAATGCGATTAAACTGTCGCTGTCAGAAGCCCCCTTAAGTTATTGTTATTGTACCTATATACTTTACGGAAATAATTTAGATTACAGAAATAAACATAGAATAACATTAATAAATAATATACAAGACTAATAATCATTATCACGACTCATCATCAATCTCACAATCAGAGGAATCAGATATGAAATAATCACCATCGTTACATGGATGAAAGTTATTTGCCACCTGATGTTCTGCTATTGAAGGCAGGACAATTAAATTCAGAACTTCCAACGGTAATTTATCGGTTCTCTTTCTAGGTACTTCTCTGAGTGAGTTAATTACAGGATCGGATGTTTTCAAAAGCATATTCAATAAATCTGTATTCGTGGAAGTACGTGACAGTTTCCTAGTATGGTGCTCGCGGAATCTACGACAATCTTTATTTCGGGCCTCTTGAGATTCTTCCGAGAGCTCCCCGACTGGAAGAATGAATGTTTTAAAAACCACCGTACTGTGTACTAGACTTGAGGTTGACTTCCTCCAGATGATGAAGAAGCGCAGGGATGATGCATTTTTATATTAAATTTTACATCTACGCCCTCTAACCAATTTTTATTTTTGTTTAAAAAATGGTGCGTATAGCTAATGAATGTAGCTACATAATATCAAAAAATTAGCCTGGATACATCTGGGGACAAAAAGATGCATACGTTCAAAAATTTAAAACGAAAAAAAAAATTACAATTTTTACGTAGTTTTTCAAACTCTATCATAACTCATACTGTCGTGCATTTGAACCAAATTTAAAATTAAATAAAAAAATTAATACCCTCTTAAGTAAAATCCATTACAGCAATAGGAATATTCTTCACTTCAAGTCTTGTAAGATGTTATTGAAAGCACTGCAAAATAGCAACTAAATTGTTTACAAAAAAGGAATAACCTTATCACTTCATTTCAACCGCTTATGACTCATCGTTCTGGAATATTTGCCATAATAATTACCTGGATTTGTGACTAATGGGGGGTTGTTATTATCATGTTATCATCAATAAGTCGATTCATTGAATTGACTTTTGTCTTGCTGGCTTGTTCTGGGCGAATCACTGTGCGACGGCTAGTTCGTAGAACTCCTTGTAAACAAAGCATATTTAAAATAAGTAATATTTAAAGATAAATATAAAAAATACGATATTTAAAACATGTAATATTAAAATACGTAATATGAATACTATTTAAACTAACGCTGCTTCCCCGTGATAAAAGTAAAAATGTTATAAAAGTAATAAAAAAACACAACATTTAAATAACATCTGATATAGTATGAGTGAATATTTTATATTAATGAAACTGTAAATTGATGATGACAAAGCGAAGGAAGAAGGATTAAGTTTGGAGTTGACGGGAAAGAAGCAAAGGAAACAAGGAAGAATAATATGATGGACAGTTCTAAGGAAAAGCTAATGTTTCACTCGTTTCATGAAAGAAATCAGATATGGAACATTTTTAACGTGCAGAGGTAATTCGTTCCATAAAAGGAATAGCTGAATAATGTTATCTTATGACTAGGAATGGAAAGTGTTCTCTCGATATTAATTTATATATTAAGATTAAAAAAAATCCCTCGGTGCTAAAATGCATGCAGTAATTTTGTTCTCATTTTTTATTAAAATTTTCCATGATTATCAAAAATATACATTTCAATATAACTGGAGTTCCATAAAAGGTGCTTGCATGACAGGAAAACATGAATATCATAATCAATGGAGTATACTCGTATTGGTAGGGTTCATTTGAATATTTATTTATAATGGCTGTTGACGATGGGTTTTGAACTTTTTCTCTAATATTAATAATAATAATAAAACCCTTATCCGCACCCCAATGCTGCATAGGGCACTGCGTCATATAAACGCAGTGTTATCTTGATCGTTTACACATGAAGGAAAGGTGATCAGCCCTCCGCTTCAGGTAACCAGTCCAGGGTAATATTGAATAATTATTACATTGTAAAAATCACTTATATTTATTTGACCCCCCCTTCCCAGGGGGGGTCAAATAATCAAATAATCAATCGAACCCGGGACCTCCAGAACGGTAGCAAAGCGTGCTGACCATTACACTACGGAGGCGAACAAAAATGCGAAAAAAATCTGTAATATTATTTTATTAATATTCAATATAAAGGTAAAATTTAACGTATAATGTCAGGTTTATAAAACTTTTAAATTTTTATTTTTATAAAATACTTAAATTGAAACTAACAGTTACATAATAATGGTGAACAATAATTTATTTTCACAACATTTTTGGGTATCTACAGATATTTATTTTTAAAAAATCCAATTATCGCTACTTAAGAGACATTTTGACATCTGAGCACAGATGAGGAAAAATATCGTATTTACATGGCTTATGACCTGTCATGGACTGGTTAGGTGATCACTTTACATAGGTGTAAAAATGTTGAAATTGTTACAATGAACTAACTAAATTGCGAATGTAAGGACATAACGAGTGGACTAATATAAAAAGAGTTGTGATACCTACTTAATTTATTTAAAAAAAATGGACGATCCTTGTATTTCCCTGACCCACCCTTTTCAGAAACATGCAAGAAGACGGAAACGTTGTACTCGGATGAATAAGACAAGTGAGGTTCCTCCTGTCTATTCTGAATACAAATCGTTGTATTTTTTTGTATCTCCCATCTCTCTTTGTATTCCCCTAACACCTCAACAAGAGTTAGATTTTTCAATTAATTCATGGCTTCTGTACGTGACCAGAAATACATTTAAATTAAACGAGTATGTAAAATGTAATGTGTTCACTTATTCAATTAATTTCAGACACATGGCCGTCATTAAAAGAAAATGAGGAAATACGAATTTCGCAATTATCAAAACCCTCTACATAAGTTTATGAACCAATTAAACTAATATCCCAGGATTAATGTCAAATGACTATAATTACTTTCAAGATTTAAAAAAAAATATATTGTTTTTTTTTTACAAAATACATATTTAAATAATACAAAACAGTTGGTAAATATACAAAACATTTCAAATATAACGTTGCCACCTCTCTAATAATGTAGATTCTTGTGTTTAGAGAGGGAGTTCGTTTTACATTTCTTTTATAAACAAAGTTAATTAAAACAAAGTAAATTTAAAAAAATATATTCCTTGGTATGGAGTCAAGGTAGAGGTGAGTCTTATATGTTTTTTAAATTTAGTTTTAAAGGGTGATTTTGAGTGGTATATTTCAATGATTTATATAATAATTACATAAATGTATAAATATATAATATATATATATATATATATATATATATATATATATATATATATATATATATATATATATATATATATATATATATATATATATATACATATATATATATATATATATATATATATATATATATATATATATACATATACATAGAAATCTGAAAAGAGGATTAGGCCATCCCCTGTAAAGATAGGCCGATGACATTGTCCCATTAATGATTAAAATCGCATATATGACTAGATGAATGGATGTGACATGAGTGTCCGCCTCCGTAGTGTAACGCTCGTCTACCGTACTGGAGGTCCCGGGTTCGATTCCCAGGGGATCGAATAAATAAATTTAAAAAAAAAATCACTTCTATGTTTATTCAATATTATCTGGGGCTGATACCTGAAGCGGAGGGATGATTTGATCGCCTTACATTCATATGTTAATGATCACTGCGTTTATATGATGCAGTGCCATATGCACCATCAGGTGGGGATAAGGGTTTAAAGATGAAGAAGAGTTTGCCAGGAGTGTATGCCAGGATAGAAGAGTGTGGCATTCCATCTTCTCAGCCTACTCCCGCAGGCAAACGGCGTGTAGCAGTTATAATGTCGCAATTGTCGACCCATTTCCTCGATCAATCGAGAGCCACGTCTGCCACTGAGACCACTGTACGCTTGGTCAAGCCGTCCAGTGATGGCGGATTGCCAAAAAGCTATTTCCGGATCGCTAAATCCATCGTCTGGCGTTGGCAGACGATAAGGAGTTAGTGCAGATTACGGCCGTGATACCTGAGAGATTCGCAGGTGAAGATGTGTTGATACGCCAACAGGATGTGGAAAGTTTTGAATTTATCAATTGCATATCCGGCTATATCGAGAGAGGTGAAATGTGTAATTTGATAGGATTTCTAAGCCAGAACTCATCGCTCACTCCTTTCAAGAACGTCATAAATAAAAAACAACTTGATTTTTCAGGAGAACGTTTTTAAAGTTTAAAAATATAATACAATATATTAAAAATAAATATCAAGCCACTTATTGAAATTTTTACTGTGCAACATATCTTTTTAGGTAAAACCTGAAGATTTTTTTTTCCATTTCAAAAATATTTAATATGTTTAAAATAATAATTAAACAATACCTTTTCTTCAAAATGCAACAACAATACTTTTTGCCCTGTAGCGGGTAAATATTAAGTTAAAAATATGCCTATTTTGCTGGGACATAGTACATTTTCTGGGTATTCCGAAAACATACTGAACTGAAAATTTACGATTTTTGATTTATGACGTTCTTGAAAGGAGTGAGCGATATTTCTAATAACGTGTACATGTGGTAAGAGTCATAAAGGTGAAGACTGACCTCCACATTTTGTCGTAACGTAAAGGTGGAGACTGACCGGAGCATTTCGTCGTAACGTAACACGTTACGATGCGAGCATTCAGGCAGTCAGTACACCGAGCCGAGTGCTCCATCCATAGTTTCGGATGCGAGCGAGCGAGCGATGTTACGACGTAATGTTACGACGAAATTCCACGGTCAGTCTCATCTTAACATTCGCGGCAAGCATCCGCCTTCGGATGGAGCACTCGGTACGCTGTGCTGACTATACGAATGCTCGCATCGTAACGTTTTACGTTACGATGAAATGACTGGGGTCTGTCCCTACATTAAGAGATAGTATAAATTAAAAAAAAACACATACTTAAATAATATTATAATAACTGAATTCTCCTCCCTACTATCCATGTTCCCACATATATATATATATATATATATATATATATATATATATATTTTTTTTTTAAATAATCATAATAAGAAACAGGTCCTACCTTTTAATCCTTCTACGTCCCAAAGACGCAACAAAATTTAGACTTATCTTCACATACGGTGTTTGAAAATGATACTGAATGTATCGAACATGTGTATCAAAAATTTTTGAGAAATAATGATATAATTTTATGATTTTAAGACTAAGAATAATTTTATGATTTTTTAAAAATAATTAGCGATAGTATTAAAGATCGCAATTAATGACACGCTACAAAAAATTATTTTAAAATCATTTTAATTAAAACATATGACAATAACATTTAAAACGGTTTGAGTATTGTAAAATAACATAATGTCATAATTACGTTGATGTAATTGTATTACTGAATGAATCAAATTAACCCTCAATTAATTGGAAATGACAAAATTAAATATTCGTTCCTGTCACTAATTGAGCTACAGTTATTTTATATCGTTATGTACCGGAAATGGGAATATAACGTTTATTAAGAGTAAGTATTCTAGAACCGCCATTCTTTCTCAATTGAAGAATACAAGGGAAAAATACCACTTTACTAATGTAAACACGACTAGTTTCGAGAACATCCGTAGTTCTCACAACTAGTCGTATTTACATCAATAAACTTTCATATTTTGAAATCATGTTTTCTTCTATAAAAAAAATCCTGTTCCTTTAAAATTTTGGATTTGTGTTTAAGGGAATACAACATGTTTCGCCGATTTTTTTAAAGAATGTATTTTTTTTTGTTTTTTCGAATAAATATAAAGAAAAAATATAAGAAAAAATATTTTTATATTATTTTCAACTCCTTACTTTTCAATAACTCTTTTTTTCAAAACCATATATTTATTACGATGAAAAAAATATTTTTTCAATGCGAAAACGGTATTTTAAGAAAAAATTCAATTACCTTAAATGTTACCTGGATTTAGATCGGGACTGTGGAAATTTAATAATTATTTTTCCAATACGATTGATCCCGCCATCTAGCAATCAATAACAGTATCAATGATTGTGCGAGTACGTTATGAATGTATTGATACTTTGAAAATTTGGTTTGAATCCTTACTAAAATCATTATTATATGGTAATTGATCCACTATTTCGCACCAGTTATACATATTTTTTTTACAATAACCCTAACTGCATTTGCAAATATGTCCATGGAAGCCAAACTAGTGGTTCATAAGGGGGTGCTGGTACCGACATTGATTTATCGAAGCGAAACATGGAACTTGCAAAGGAAGGATGAAAGCTGAGTGAACGCTGTTGAAATGCGCTCCCTCAGACGAATGTGTAGAAAATCATTGTATGATATAATTACAAACGAAGATATAAGAATGGAATATAAGGCTGGAAAAGTTATAATTGAAAAGATTAAGAAGTTATTTAAGGTGATATGGACATGTGGAGTGAATGGATAACGAGACAATGATTAAGAAAATAAATGTGGCGATTGCAAGCAGGAGAACAGAACGAGGACGGCCGAAATAGGCACCATCAGATCAATCAGAACCTAAAATCTGGTGGTGTCAAAAGTCTGCGTTATCGGAGGGCATGTGTGACTAGATGTATGGATGTGAAGGAAGCGAGGAATGTAGAAGCTGTCAGGACAGAAGAGTGTGGCGTTCCATCCTCTCTGCGGAGTAGAAGTAGTAGCATTAATAAATTATCAATACTCACAACATTTTGGATGTGTCCAAATCCTTATTCACAAGTCTGGGTTTTTCCAAAAAAAAATATTTTTCATTATTTATATGCTTGACTGCGAAACTGGAGTCGCGTGTTCGATTCCCGCCAGTTACAAAATGAATTCAAGAATGAATTTATTTTCAATTGGTCTGGGTGTTTATGATGTATTTTTCACATTTACCTTCCCTATTCTAACTATCCTACCTGCAAACAAGCATCTAAACTAGACGCTTTGCGGGCTATTCCTTAAAAAAATATAAGCGTGTTTTTATTATTGCAGAATATTTAAAAAAAATCGTATCGAGACATTTAGAAACTGTCAGGTTTTAGATAAACGTGTTGAAATATTTATTTTCAAACAGAAGTTAAACCATTTAACCTTTTGGTCGCGAGGACAGATATGGGTTAGATAAAAAAAGCTATAAAAACAGACCTTTTAGGTCGTAATTCTCTCACGCTTGGTAGCTTGGGAGCATTTTACCTGCTCTCTTCAAAATATAACAAGCGATTACGATTTTTTTAAATGATTTTTTACCTCTTGGATAAATAATTCTCAGAATGGCACGCTTCGCAGATGACTTTATCTTCGACTACATCAAACTGAAATATTTTAATAATAACCCTATATTCATCGAGTTTTATTGTTTACATTAAAAAACTGTTTTTATTAAACATTTTTTACATTAAAAAATACACATCAAAAAAATGTTTACCGTTGAAATCATCAGCGGGTATGTATGAGGAGATAAATTAATGGAGAAGAGGCGAAGATTGTTTGCAAATACATATTGATGTGGCGTTCTATTCTCCCTGCCTACCCCTGCGAAGAAGCGCCGTGATGATTGGTTTGTTAGTTAGAACGCTATGTAAATACCCTATGTAAAAACTCCGTGTACGTATATACTTGCATGGGCACTTATGGGCATGTTAAAACTTTTACATCCAACTACTTCATTTTCTAACTAAATTTGTTTGACTTTCTTTTAATACGATGTCGGCCAATGCGTCCAAACATCCTAAAATTCCGAATGGAAAAAGGATATTGACTTCCCCAATCCTTCCGCCTTTCACCTTTCATCTTCTCGTCTAGCGACGGAAGCGATTCACACCCCAATGTACCGCTAGATTGAGAATATTATAAATAATTTTCCTATTTCACCTCTAGCGGGAAGAGGACGAATGCATTTTTCAACAACTTATAATCTATTCGCTCGAGATAACTTCATAATAATGTCCTCTCTTTCTTACTTATGTTTCCTAAAGGACAGGAATTGTTAAACTGTGAGGCGACTAAAAATGGTACCCGTAGCAAAAAACCTTTCAGAATCCCTTTAACAAATAATAAATAAATGAATTATGCTTGTCGCTAGTGAAAATAATTGGTACATTAAATTAGTACTAAGCGTTATTGATCATAACAAAATATAATTTTTTACGTACATTTTTAAAGAAAAGGTTTTAAATTTCACCAAAAAATTAACAATTTCTAAATGTGACACAATATTTGTGACCAGGGCTGTTTTTTTCGTTGATTTAAACTCTTATCCAATCTGTGCTTTATAATATTATATGTAGCTGTTAATTATAATTCTAATTCCAATGTCTAAATATCCATATTTGTTTTATTTTTAGGAAATTCTCGCAATGTTTTATTTTAATATTACTATTTAAAAATTTCATGAAAACATAAACTATAACCTTGTTTTTAATTTTATTTTTATATTAACATTTTAGAGAAATATACCAAAATTCATAAATCCAGCCAAAATACTGGTTATGTAAAATAACCCGTAAAAAAGGGTTTGTTGGAACATGGGAGAAAGGCTTTAGTCAATGCCAAGCCTTGGGATGCTCAGACCTCGATCTTGCTTCATTTATACACGATAGATGTCTTATCTCAAGTTGAGACAGTTGGAATATTAATATACCAGTATCTGATAAACATTAATAATAGAATAAATAATTTTAAAAATGTGGAAGACATATTGCTAAAAATAAGATTCTGTTACTATCCTCTTTTCATCCTTAAAAATCCCATAGGCACAACCATCAAATTTAGTTAAAAATAGGTGATAACATGACATACCTGTAGGCTTTCTAACAATTGTTATCATGTCCTCGACCATCAAAATGTCTCGATTATATCTCGAAAAAATATGACTCTAGATTCATAGATATGTACATACATGAGTCAGGTAGAGAACTTGCCGGGGAACGAAACTTTGCAGTGACAGGTCCTGCTGTTTAGAGCCTTCATATTTGAGGATCATCCAGAATCCCAATTTTCGTGTGCGGTGTTTTATAATTAATGATGTTGAATGCATTGAAACACGTCTCACATTTTTTATAGACCGTACAAATTAAAAGATAAATTAAAATATTTATAAGGTTTGGGAAGCGCACCGTTTCGGCGTAATAATGAATCCATCTTCAATGGCCCAGTGCTACGGAAAACAAGCATATCCGTTCGGGGGACTCACATCCGCCAAAACAGATCATTTCTACTATGGCAGGTTCAAAACGAGATACATTTCTATGGAGAGAAAATAACTTTGCCTAATTATACACCACGAGCCAAATGAAAAATGTCGTATTTTTTTAACGGGTCGATTATTTCGTTTCCGTATTCCTTTTTCCTCTTCCCGTTGGGTGCAGTGTTATCTTGGTCATAAATTACATAAAAACAGGTGATTACATGACATACGTGTAGGCTGACAATTATTATCATGTCCTCGACCATCAAAATGTCCCAATTATATCTTGAAAAAATATGACTCTAGATTCATAGATAAATACATTTTTTTAATTACCTAACGTCCAAGTGACTCTGAAATCTAGCTACGGCTTATGCAACACCGCTTATCATGTCCCTACTCAGGCTTCAACTTTATAAGTTTCATAGCCTATGCCTACTCGTGAGTGGATTTACTCTTTATGTTTAAAGTTACTATAATTTCATGTAGTTCATGAGTGAAAATTCTAGGCAAAAACACTCGTGAGTCAAGTAGAGAACTGAGCACCAATTTTGAGGAACGAGACTTTGCAGTGGCAGTTCCTGCTGTCTGGAGCATTTTGCTTTTATATTTGAGGATCATCCAAAATCCCAACCAATTTTGATCACAATTGAAAACTCGTCTTTCCCAAATCTCCCATCCTTTCATAATTGAAATTAGGATCAAATTTGAATTTAAAGCCTTTGTCAAGCTTTATTCGTTTCCTTTCCTTTTCTGTGGAGTGTAGTTTATTAAATGCATTTTGATTATCATTTAGATCTTTTATTTATTTTATAATTAGTATCGTATATCTGTAGTATCTTACATAGCATTAGAATAGCATTAGTGAATAGAAATATGTAAAGCGCCTTTGAGATGATATTTTGTGAACATGGGGTTCCATAATATGGTTTTATCCACTTTTAAAAATTTTAGTGTGTAAATACCACTATTACTTTAAATCTATCGAGACACGTATTTCGACGCATTACGCATCATTTTTAAACACCGTATCTTTTATTTTTTATACCTTCTTATTTACTCAGGTTTTATTTTATACCTTCTTATCTCAAATACTCAATGCTTCGTTGCTGTTTCAGAAATGATTCTTTACTGACTTTATTTTCCAGTAAAACGACTAAAAAACGAAGAAACTGACAAACGAGGCGATTTTCGGTTTCCGCGTCAAAAAATGTCATTTAGTCTCGTATCTGGTGAGTGAAACAAATTATTGTCGGTTCTGAGGAAATTCCAAGATGTTTTTTTAGAAATGCATTGTAAAGTCGATATGTCACGTGTAGCTTTCTTCTACAAAGGGGACTACACATAGAACAAACATGAGATAAAATATATTTTTAAATTTAAATAATAATAAAAACTGCTTGTTGTTACATTTATGCTGTTATTTTGCAGGGGCCAATAATATTTTTATATGTTAAATATGAATTTACATATTAAATATTAAAATCAAATACTGATTTTTAGAATCTAATAAATTGTCATTTATTATTTTTAAAAAAAACATCAAATTCTGACAATTATTTCGCCTCATTTTGGGATTTTCACACAGCTGTATACAAATTTCAAATTTCAAACTAGAGTAGTTTGAAAATGCCATAACAAGGTGAAACAATTGTCACAAATTTTATTTTAATATGTTACAATATACAATTTAATAGACTGTAAAGATCAGTGTTTGATTTTAATATTTTTAGAAGTAGTATTACACAAAGTGAACGATGAATGATAAGGGGAGTGTTTTATTAATTACCATACCACAATGTTAAAATGCTTTTTACATACAAGATATAAGTCATTATATTAAAATGTATTACAGTTATAACATTCACCAGTAGTAAGTGTGAGATGTTCTTTAGAAAAAAACTGTTTTTTTGCTAAATCATTTCCTCTATCCCCAATTTATCCCAATTTAATCACAGTGAAGTGCACTTGAGGTTGTATTTTACGAAAATGGCACTACTTATATAAATTATCCTAATTTGTTATTATTTAAATTTTAATTCTGTTACCTTGTGTATGCCCAACTTTACATCTTAAACCAAACACTAATGGAGTGTAGAACAAACAATTCTTAGGGTGTTTGGTATTTCACTTAAAATAATGAGATTTCTTAAAATAAATTCAGGACAAGGGTAGCAAAGCAAACTCCGCGTTCAAGTAGAAAGTTTTTAGAACTATGCATGGTTGGATATATACTCAGATATATTAGGAAATCACTTTTTTGTATTGACGTTATTTTCCGTGAATTTTGTGCCATTGTAGACCCTTCAAGACCTTTTAATGATCTTGACATTGTTGACGGATCTAGGACCTCCTGCTGTCTTCGAGGATTCAAATGGACGATTGGCATAATGAATCCTGGAAGTGACAAAAGACATTACATGAAAAAAATGCTAACTGAACTCACAATTTCCTGGGTGAAATAAGAATTTATCTTTGTTCTATAAATTTCACACGCACTTTGATGCAGTTCGATTAATAAATATACTATTTAAACCCGAAAAAGGGTATTTACAGGGCTTGCGACATGTCAAAGGCTAATTAAGTGATGACTTTTCACCCGTTCAACATTTGCCATTTCACCCATGATTGACAACCACACTACTCAACTCCCATACATAAGATCAATCTCATGACACAATTCATATGAGTTCACAACAGCCACCTATGCTGGATTGAGAAAAGCTTTTATTTAGCAAAAACCCTTTATATATTATTTTTTGGATGGAAGTCTGGCCATTTACGGGGCCCTGATTCTTCTTCATCTATGTTGAGATATCAAAAAATTAATTTGAAAATTAATTCCTAATTAGAGACAATCCATATTTGTGAACAAGTATTTGGAAACACTCAAAAGGTTGTAAAAAAAAACTTTACCATTATGTGTGTAAAGTGATCACTTAACCAGCCTGTGACAGGTCATAATTCTGCAACTACATATGTTGAGATATCAAAATTTGAAAATAATACCTGAGTGGAGAAAACCCAGTTTAGTGAACAAGTATTTGGACTCAAAAAGTTGTGAAAGACGCGTTTGTTTACAAAATCGTTTCGATAATATTATATACTTATGTGTTTTCAATTCAATGTCATATTTATATTTCACAGTTCAATCGTAGCGCCCTTGAGAATTTTGCGGAAATGGCGATAAGAAAAAATGTAAACATTCCAAATCTCGTCAATAAACATTTATTTACAATGTTTAAATAACTAACTTTATAAGACATTTATTATTTTGATTATTTATGGTCTATTTGGTGGTTCATTACAAATGATAGTCAATGATTTATCTTTATAGTGTAGATAATTTATATCAAAACATACATTTTTTAGCACAAATTTAAAACGCATCAAGCATATATATCGCTCACTCCTTTCAAGAACGTCATAAATAAAAAAACTAGATTTTTCAGGAAAACGTTTTTAAAGTATAAAAATACATTGGAATGTATTAAAAATAAATAAAAGCTACTTATTGAACTTTTTACTGTACAACATATTTTTTGGGAAAAACCTATTTTGGGAAAAATATTCAGTATATTTAAAAAAAATAATTAAACAATACCTTTTCTTCAAAATGCAAAAACAACACTTTCTGCCCTGTAACGGGTAAATATTAAGTTAAAAATATGCCGATTTATTTTTAATACATTGTGTTTTATTTTTAAACTTCAAAAACGTTCTCCTGAAAAATCAAGATTTTTTATTTATGACGTTCTTGAAAGGAGTGAGCGATATATATTTATAAAATTAAATATTTATATGGTTTTGCCACATATATTTAATATGTATACTATTATACTACTCACTATAGTTTTCAACATGAATATATGTGGAAAAAACTATATACTTAATTGTTATTTAAGTTTATAAAATGCAATTCCACTAAGAAATGTCAAATTAATAAAAAAAAATAAAAAAATGCACATATTTATTGAAAAAACAGAAAAACTCTTTATATATTTTTTAATTTATAAAGATTTTGCCTTTAAGCCATGCTATATATTTTTCCATAATATATACACATTTGACTTTGTGTAATATGATAATATTTACGATTCAATTCCAGTAAACACATGACCACATGACTACGTGACGTCATTCCAAGACGATCTGTAAATAAAGTTATGCAGCAAATCAATATGGGAACGACCATTATTTTCTAAAATAATTGAATAATTTGGTGACATGGTAAATAACACAGCTCCCTAAAAATAATTATTAGTGTATGGTCCGTCGTAATCACGTCAATTCTGCAAATAATTGCCTTGGCAGGTCTTCTTAATCTGTGAGATGCAATATTTTTAAAATTGACGAGAAAAGTATTTGTATTTTCGTTTTGATTTTATATTCTTTAAACATTTATTTTCTATTCTTAATATGATTAATATTTATAGTCATTTTTACTTATTTTTTTTACAAAAATGTTAATAAAATTAGTATATAACCACTCACCGAGATTTTTATGTCTACCGGTTTCGAGACGTACTCGTCTCTTCATTTATTTTCTAACTATATACATACTTGTACTGCACATTTATTTAAAGATTTATAAGCGTAATTAACATATTTCTTTAGTAGAGACCCACCAAGCTCCTTGTGTGTCTTGTCGGTGGAGTTCTTTTAACATGCCTTTTTTATTATTTTTATCTATTTTAACCCACAAAAAAAGAAAGAAGAAAAAAAAACACTTTACATTTTTTATAGAACTACCTCTTGATCATTTACCCATTCCTTCAATTTGCCTTTGTTCCATATTTTATTTTGACCTCATCCATTAACATCCATTGGCAATAAATTAAAAATGTTTGGAACGATACATTGAAGTGTTTTACTCCATATTTATTGTTAATTATTTTAATAATAAGTATGGATAATTTTTTGATTTATAATTTATAGAATTTATAGAAATCCATTTAATATCATATATTTAATATTAAAATCAAACACTGATTTTTAGGGTCTGCGACAACTGTGACAATTGTTTCGCCTTGCTATGACATTTTCAAACTACTGTCAAAATTAAATAGTGAAACAATTGTCACATTTTTTTAAACAAGGAAATACAATTTGATACTCTCTTAAAATTAGTGTTTGATTTTAATATTTAAAATTTAATTATGCAGTCAAAATGCGATCTCTCAGACGAATGTCCGTCAAAACTATGTATAATAGATGTTCAAATGGTGAAGAAAGGAAAGAATGCAAGTATTATCTATAAAATAAAGAGAGATGGTTTTATATGGTTCGGGTATGTGGATCGAATGAGTGAATAAAGAATAAGAAAATTAATTTACTAAGCGAATGTAGTTAGAAATAGGAACTGAGGAAGACAGAGAGAAATTTCGCATGATCAAGTATTTGAATTTTTTTAAAGTGTTAAGTTAGGTTTTGAGTCAGAATAATCGGCGGTTGTGTGTAAATTGATGGATGAATCTGAAACAAGCGAAGATTGTTTGCAAATACAGATTGTAGTGGCGTTGTATTCTCTTAGCCTACCCCTGGGATGAAGCGACGTAATGGTTATAAAGTTATTTTAAAATAACTATATAAAAACTATCTTACAGCATAAAAACATGTGTTTTTCATTTAAAAAATAATAGTTATCATAATCGGCAATGACAAAATAAAATTTTGAGAATCGCTGACTGAGCCGCTTAGTAAACAGTTTTGTTGGCGCCATCTATTGACTAACATGCATAAACACATAATACACTTCACCGACACGGACTAAAGTTCCTGCTCACTTTAATTTATATTCAACAAGCGTTTTTACCCGGCTACACTCGAGATGTAGATATATTTTTTACTACTACTACTACTACCATCACGCCGTTTTCCCGCAGGGGTAGGCAGAAATGATGGAACGCCACACTCTTCTCTCCTGACATACAATCCTCGCCTCCTTCACATCCATACATCTAGTCATACATGCCCTCCGATTACGCAGACTCTTGACCCCGCCAGATTTTAGGTTCTGATTGATCTGATCTTGCCAAGTCTTCTTCGGTCGTCCTCGTTCTGTTTTCCCTCTCACATTCGCCACATATGTTTTCTTAGTCATTCTCTCGCTATCCATTCTCTCCACATGTCCATACCACCGTAAAGAACTCTTCCTAATCTTTGATATATTTTTTTATTTATATAAAAACAACGATAACATTGTTTGTTTGTTTTGAATAATTGATTGTGTAAGGTGTTAAAAAAAACTTGGACATTTGGCTGAAAAAGAGATAAGCCTTCCAAGCCAACAAAGTTTAAAATAATAATAATAGCAGTAGTACCTTTTTCGTAAAACCTCAGAAGATTTTTGGAGTAATAAAGGTAAGCCCCTGGGGTCAACAGATTATCCCAAAAAGGTAAGCCTCACTTAACTAATAAAATAAAGTCTTCTTCATCATACATACATAAATATAAGAATATATTTTCCTCTACAATGTAGTTGTTAGCAACTAACTACTATTCTGGAGTTCTCGGGTTCGATTTCAAGAAAGGCGGTCAAAATAAATGTAAGTGTTTTTTCAACTCTCATGTTTATTAAATATTTGTTTTAACATCCACGCGTTGCTGTGGCTCAGATGAGTTAAATGCAAAATAAAGAAATATGAAATACAAATTTCTAACAATGGAGCAATGAAAATATTTTTAAAAATCTATGAAACAACAATTGAAAAAAAGAGGTAAGTAACAGCTGTCAAATGGCATGCTGTCTACCGTGAGCACATGTTTAAATTGCGTGTGTTGCTGTTACTATAACTGATGGTGCTGTCATATGCAGTTAAAAATACTGTTGTCAGATTCCATTTAAAAACATATTAATTAAAATGCAACATTGTGTCAAAATTTCAAAGCAATCTGTAAATTACCCAAATTGTTCAACCTCGCGATTTTTTAAATATATTCATTAAAAAAACAATTATTCATTACAACTCTAACCAATGTAATTAAATTGCGCCGGGAAATTAGACTTCGATTGTACATATTCATTTCTGAAAACTTTGGACGTGCTGTGTATGCAAATGAGTATTAAGCATTATTAAAAAAATGCTGAAAGACAACCTTTTATTAAAATTTCAAAGAAATTCGTACAACAGAAACGTAATAATAGATTTCATGACTTAAACTGTAAACGCCAACATTGCAATGCGTCAGGATTAATGTATATTTCGAAATAAATAACGTAATAAATTTTATATGTTAAATATTAAAATCAAACACTAATTTTAAAATCTACTAAATTGTATTTTATTATTTAAAAAAAAACACATAAAAATAAATTTGTGACAATTGTTTCCCATTGTTGTGGGATTTTCTTACTAATGTCAATGCCATAACTAGGCGAAACAATTATGTGTTTTTTAAATAATAAAATATAATTTAGAAGACTGTAAAAATTTGTGTTTGATTTTAACATTTAATATATAAATTAAAATGGAGTTCTTCAAATTAAACGCCAAATCTTTAAAAAAAAACATTAAAAAGGTTTAAGTTATAGTCGTATGTATGTTAAATAATAAGTAACATTTTACCCGGGCTTTTGAAAAAAATATTCAGGTAAATCGTTTGCATGAACTGAAAGTATAGTGAAAAGATAATGCGTTATCTATGTAGAGTAGATAATTTCTGTAATTTTATTTCTAACGACTTTTTCAAACCGGTTTTCGATGTGCATTATGAAGAGTTACAACATTTTGAATGTGTCCAAATACTTGTTCACAAATCTGGATTATCAAAAATTAGGAGTTTTTTTTTAAACTATTTTTTTAAAGAGAAATATTTGTGTTTTATTTTAATTTTATTGTTTAAAAAAATATTTTAATTTCATACTTTTTCTGTAAGCCTAAGCGGCTCATTATTAGAAATAGGCATCAAATTGTGGTAGAGTGAGTTCGAACCGAGAAACTCTGACTTAAGAGTCCGCGACACTAATCACGGGACCACAACCTGACACGAATTATATTTAATATTATTTTTTGACATCTCAAGCTCTATGTTTCGAATTTGAAAAATATATATAGAAGTTCCAATAATTTGAGTAGTGTGGTTGTCAATCATGGGTAGAATTGATAAATGTTACACGTGTGTAAAGAAATCACTTGAACCAGCCTATGACGGTCGTAAGCCCTGTAAATGCCCAGACTTCCATATTCTTCTTCATCTATGTTGAGATGTCAAAAAACAATATCAAAAAAATAAAATGTTTTTAACCGAATAGAAATGAAATTAAATTTATCTACACTACGTGATTAAAATCTCAATTCGTATGGAATCTCAGCCCTGAAGCCAGAAAGAGATAGAGAGATACGAGATAAATAGATACGCGTCACGGATCGCGTACATCCCGAGTTACAGATGACAGCGCATAAATCTTGCATCTACATACATTAGCGTGCTATAATAGTGGAATATTGTTGTATGTTTGTGCAAACTGGTATCTTTTTGGTCGGCATTTAGTTTACTGCCATACTACAAGTAAACATAGGGCGCTTGTGCACTACACGGAATTTTACTGTCCGGCAGTCCGGCTTTTTTAAATAAAAGCGACTACGACAGTTTAGCGTGATCGAGTTCACGCGCACCGTGATCGCGCTCCGATCGAGCGCACCGATCCGAAGAAAGATGGACAAAAGCACAAGGAAATCGTCCGTTTTTTCATGCTAACTGGACTGCCGGATGGTAAAATTCCATGTAGTGCACAAGCGCCCATAGTTATATAGGTACTGATATCGGCCGAGTCCCACAACACAACAGCGAGTGGCGAGTGGTGCGCGGTCGCCAGTCGCCTCGTGGCCGCCCGTCTAGCCTGAAGCGCCCGCTGTGTTCGTCTCGGTCTGGCTGCAGCCCACGCGCCGGCTTTTTATCTACGCTCATTAACACAGAAATGCCGCGAACATTGCGTAACATCTGTTGACAAGATACAATAGTGTCGTCAGTCGCGAAGTGACAACATGGCCCGCATCGGAGAAGTGACGGGCAGCCTGGCGTACGCCTTGTTTACAGCCGTACTGGGCATGCTGCAGTTCGGGTATCACACAGGTGTCATCAACGCGCCGCAAATCGAGATAGAAAGTTTCATTAACCAGTCCTACCCGGGAGCATCCGGCGCCGGCACAGGTAAACAAACGGCGCAGACTCTGTTCTCTCTCGCTGTGGCACTCTTCGCCGTGGGGGGCATGATCGGGAGTGTCAGCGGAGGATGGGTCGCCAGCAAGAAGGGGAGAAGAGGCGCTCTTCTCATAGCTTCGTCACTCGGAGTGTTGGGATCCATATTCATGGGCATTTCCAAAGTATCTAATTCCTACGAGCTGCTCGCCCTAGGACGCCTGATAGTAGGACTCAACTGCGGTTTGGCTACGTCGGTGGTTCCCATGTTTGTTTCCGAAATCTCTCCCGTCAATATTCGAGGTGGTATGGGAACCGTCAACCAACTAGCCGTCACTTTCGGCTTAGTCGTAAGCCAGATCCTCGGAATCGACGTCATCCTGGGGACTCATACAGGGTGGCCGTGGCTCCTGGGAATCGCCGTCATTCCTTCCGCTTTGCAGGTCATACTTCTTATAGGGTGTCCAGAATCTCCGAGGTATCTTCTCATTACGAAACGAGACGAAGAGGGAGCCAGGAATGTTTTGATGAAGCTGAGAGGTAGGGTGGATATCGATGGGGATATTGCTGAAATGCACGCTGAAGACCGTTCGGAGAGATCTGAAGCGGCTGTTTCTTTGATGGAGATATTCAGATCCAAGGCATTGAGGATACCGTTGATGATAGGAATCATGATGCATCTTTCCCAACAATTTAGCGGTATCAACGGAGTATTCTACTATTCAACCTCGCTGTTCGAGTCGGCTGGATGGGAATCTGAAATCGCGAAGAAGGCTACGATCGGTATCGGAGGTACGATGTTCGTCATGACCCTTGTGACCGTACCTATTATGGACATAGCGGGAAGAAGAACCTTGCATTTATGGGGATTGGGAGGAATGTTTGTTTCTTCGATACTGATGACGGTGGCGCTCTACACCAACGAAACGGTGACAGTCATGAGATCGTTCGCTATCGTCTTCACGTTCATGTATTGCGGGTTCTTCGGGTTAGGGCCTGGATCTATTCCTTGGATGATCATGGCGGAGTTATTCTCCCAGGGCCCGAGACCGAATGCGATGGCTTTTGGCGCCCTCATCAACTGGTTGGCGAACTTCATCATCGGCTTGATTTTCCCCGTGATACATTCGGGACTGAAGAACGCCTCGTTCGTCCCGTTCACCGTTTTGATAGCGATTTTCTGGTTGTTTACATACTTCAAGCTCCCGGAAACGAAAAATAAAACTATCGAAGAAATATCCCTCCTCTTCAAGCGATGATATCCCCGCTGATAAGTGCTGTGTGGGGTATTTGCGATGGTGACAAGATAACACTTTGTTGACACTTTATGCATTGCGGTCACGACTTGCCGCGAAGTTATTTTGCCGAATAACACTGACGTTTACATCATTATTGTATCAGTATTTGCATAATCGACCAACTCGATTGTTAAGATGCCATTCAAACCATTCATTCGACATTTTTGTACGTGTACTTATATATTTTTGTAATTTTAATGAAAATGGATATTATTTGATTAAGTTGATATTTTTTATATAATTATTGTTATATTAAGTTATTGTGTATTACAAATCATTCCATCTTTACACCTCAATTGGTGAATATTCCTAAGTGTATGTTTAGACATTTATATTTTGTTTAAATATAAACATCATTTTCTATTGAATATTCCTCTGTGTATTATTTGTTATTTATAGTATAGGTATGCAAATTTTACATTTTTAACATATGCAAAGCACGTCGACATTGGAAAGGAAAATAACTTGAAGCGGCACTTACGATAATTGTTTCATTAATTGATTCGTCAGTCACTTTGTAGTATTATATATCCATTTTAAATTTAAATTTTATTTGGTATATACAAATATTACTCTAAATCTATTGTGACAAGTATTTTGACGTATTCCACATCATGTTTAAACATCGTGTTTAAAAATGACGCGGAATGCATCGAAACACGAGTCGCAATAGATTTTAAGAAGTTATGGTATTTACCAAGTGAAATTTAAGATAATTGTATTAAGAGGAATAACAAAATAACTTTTCAGAATCAACACGTATTTTTTAATATCAAAAACAAACAACACAATGGAGTGGAAAACTAAATTAAATAATAGATTATGTTTTCCTGAATATTAATTGCAACGAATGCGTTTTACGATGGTGATATATAGTTGAGACCCAATAAATAATTAATCATACCTCATTCAATTTTATGGGGTCAAGAAAATACACCATCACAGCAAATGGAGCTATTCACAAACAATACGAGCATTCGTGCACTAATTGAAAATCAATACAATTAGAAAATGAAACAGTAAATAATAATTGATATAAAATATAAGAATAAAAACATTTTCCATTTGTTACCGATAGAAGATTTTGTTTATACATATATCTTATCATTTTAATTTTTTTATTTAATATACAGTTGAACTCGGTTATAACGAGGATGAAGGGACCGACTGAATTTGTTCGTTATAACCGTCATTCGGTATATCCGAGAATTTTTTTTTTAATTACTTGTATATTTTTTTCAATTTTTTACAGAAAATTATTAATCAAACCTCAATTATTAACCAAAATTAAAAATATAAACTTTTCACTGTATTCTAAGTGTATAAATTTTTGTTCACAAATTTTATACTTTCCTCCACTTAGAAGTCCACAAAAATGAAGAAAACATTCCTTGAAGAAGAAGCACGAGATAGATGTTTTTAATTGAAGGACAAATATGAATTCCGAAATTTCAGTAGTGTGTTTGTCAATCATGGGTAGAATGTTGAATGTTAAACGCGTATAAATTAAACGCTTAATTAAGCCAGTGACATGTCGTAAGCCCTGTTAATGCCCAGACTTCTATTTTCTACTTTATCTTTATTGAGATATTAATACAAAAATAGTAATGATATAAATAAGTCCTAGTATAGGAAATCCATGATATCTGAACAAAAAATTAGACACTTCAAATTTAATAATTTCTTTATGTGTGAATAGTTTCGATTTCAGGTGACAATTTTATCTAAAAGACAGATCGTTCAATGTTTAAATATTGTTGAACTAATGGCAAAGCATTAAAGCCATAAAAATATGGTTATTTTAAAATTTCCATGATTATTCGATTAGAAATAACTTTTTGATGTCACTTTGACATCACTTTGACATGACAATGTCAAACACATGTAAAGTGGTTACTAAAACCAGTCTATGACAGGCCGTTAGCCTTGTAAATACTCTGACTTCTTTATCTATTTTGATATGTTAATAATTTAATAGGAAAATGTGTGATTGCAGTTTAATAAAGATAATATTTAAGTGAATGGTTTAATCGCTTTTCACACACTTTCGACATTTTGCAAATCTTTGAGAATTGCACCATTCGAATGTCATATTATTATTTTATTATGAATTTATCGGTATGAAGGTTCCCAGTCATCGTATGTAGGTTATAACCTATTTGAATAACAAATTCTTCCTCTATGAAACATCTATGAATAACAAAACAATGACTCGATTGTGGTTTTAGAGACTCAAAAATAATAATAAAGACATCACAGAATATATGAAAAGAAGTATTCGTTAAAGTGATTTATTTTTTTTTACAATTTAAAAAGTCAAATAAAGTGTCAGTTTCTGTTTTCTTTTTAAATTATAGTTTTATTTGGCGGCAGATGATTTTTACAATACAATAAATTAAAAAATGCAATTTCAGATTTGTTTTTTTAAGATGTAAGGTTTATTTGGCAGCAAAGGATTTTTACAATTTGAAAAGTCAAAAAAACTACAGATTCTGATTTTTTTTAAAGATTTTTATCTCATACATACCCGCCGATTACTCAGACTCATGACCTGACTACTTTCAAATATTTGAAATACTTGATCGTGATAAGTTTTCCTCGGTCTTCTTCTTCTTCTATTACTAACCACGTTCGCCTCATAAATGTATTGTACTTTTTTTTCTTCACTCATTCGTTCTACATGTCCAAACCATCTCAACACACCTTTCTTAATTTTATCGATAATGCTAATCTCAGCTTTGCATTCTCTACTAATTTCTCCATTCGAACATCTATCTTACATCGAATTTCGGCTGCATTCAGTCTAATTTCATGCTTTATTACCAATTCTATGCTTCACTTACATACATTAGGGTTGGAACCAGGACTTTCTTAACTAATTCGATTCGCATGCTCAAACCATGTCAACACACCTTAAGCTGGATGTGATTATGAATACAGTAAGCCCCCTATACCGTACACTAGTATAAAGTTTCCCCCTATAACGTATGCAACATTTTTTCTATAACCGTGGTCCCTCCCCCGTATAACGCAGTAGGCCCGTTCGTTGAAATGTAAAAATAAAATTTAAAAACATTAGCCCCCTATAACGTTTTCCCCGATAACGTTGAACCTATTTCAACGTTATAGGAGGGTTTACTGAATTAGTTTTTTTTGTATGGGTACTTAGTGTTTTTACACAATACGTTTCTCATATTCCCATAATAGACTTAAGAATGTATTCTTATCTGGCCATATCGTCGTTGGTCGCGATCATCATGACATATATCTAAATTAGTATCAATTAGCACAGTCGTGCTCACGACAAAAACATCACAAGTGATGGGAAATAATTTGAATTACCATAATCAATAATATATAATTTATTATAATATTTTGACATCTCAACACAGATGAAGAAGAATTTTAAAGTATGGCTATTTACAAGGCTTACGAACTGTCTAAGACTGGTTTAAGTTATCACTTTATGTACGTGTAACATTCACTGTTTTATCCAGGATTGACAACCACACAATTTTTTTTTAAAACTCAGGTTATTAAAGGAACATTTTTTCATATATACAGGGTGGCGCGAAATTAATAACCCTATCAGAAATGTTATAATTTTTGTAAATGACGTCGTACGTCAATCATATTTTTTGACATTTCGCTCACTCCTTTCAACAACGTTATATATAAAAAAAAATCGTCAATTTTCAGTTGTGCATGTTTTCGGAATGCCCAGAAAATGTACTATATCCCAGCAAAAGCGGCATATTTTTAATTTAATATTTACCCGCTACAGGGCAGAAAGTGTTGTTTTTGCATTTTGAAGAAAAGGTGTTGTTTATTTTTTTTATATATACTTAATATTTTTCAAATGGAGAAAAAACATCCAGGTTTAACCTAACAAGATCTGTTTCACAATAAAAAATTCAAAAAGTGGCTTGATATTTATTTTTAATACATTTTATTATATTTTTAAGCTTTAAAAACGATCTCCTGAAAAATTAAGTTAAAAAAAAATATACCATATATTTATCGTTGTTGAAAGGAGTGAGCGATCTGTGAACTAGACAGCTGCAAGATACTAACAGATTCAGAGTGGCGCTAAATCAATCATCCATTTTTTTAATAACTTTTTTACTGAATAAAAAATAATAATAATGATTTTGAGTGATGGAAATCTTTACAATGATTAAAGAAAACAATTCGTTTTTTACCACTTGAGTTTTATTATAGACTACATGTTTCAGAAGTTAAACTTCCATCATTCAGGTCTGTATAGTAACAACAAATAAAACAATAAATAAAATATGGAAATCTTTATTTGGACTTCTACATTTTTTTCATTCAAGTGGAAAAGATAATATCCGTCAAGTGTTAATACACATTTGTGCCCGTTTTATCAATCTGTTTTCATACTGCAACAAACTGTTGTAAAAAAAGTGAATCCCTGACCTTTGATATTCATGTCAAGGAATACTTTATAAAATAATTAAATAATTTTGATTGTCGTATCATGTCATACGTGCTTATCGAGTTATCTGTAATTATATTCAGACCTGAGTTGAGAATACGGAAGTTTAAGCGATTTTTTTAATGAATTAGCAGTGTGTAAATTAAATAACTTTATCTTTATTGGCATTTTGAATCCTGTTGTGGATCTGTATTATCAGGAATTAGTTTTATTAATATTTACAAAAACACACTCACTCACACACACATACACACACATATTTATATATATTTGCATAGGTAGTTATATATATATATATATATATATATATATATATATATATATATATATATATATATATATGTATATATATATATATATATATATATATATATATATATATATATATATATATATATATATATATATATATATATATATATATATATATATATTTATATATATTTTTAAGATACATATGTGTGTGAGTTATATTTGTGTGTACGCAATAAATCACGACACACTGAGCTGTCTATAATAATGTCTGGTAATTTCGATTATTTATGACTGATTTACGATAATCAAATGATTTAAATTCTTATCGGTGATTATTGAAGAAAATTTATTAAGTACTCATAATATCTCCATTGTTAAGTTTATCTCCGATTACTTATCTAGAAAATAACATATTTGATCGAATATTTTTATTAGATTGATGACGTGTTTCATATATTATGTATGTGGATATGTAAACAAAAAAATATGTTACAATAATGGATACAGGCCCCTTATATAAGTTTTTCTTTTCAAATTAGACGCCTTACAAATCAAACTGGACGTTTAACAAATCAAATTAAAGTTAGATTTTTTTCTTCATATTAATACTACATATATGACAGTGTGAATACATGTCCACATATTATCTTTGTAAGGCTAGCTATTGCGTTAGTAGTCACGTTGGCAAGCCTGCGCAGCGCCGTTATAGCGTGCGCGCGATGTGTACTTAAATTGTCAGATAAGATTTTCAATACTACTTTGAATTTTGAGTACTACTTTATATTTATATTTTTAAAAATTCAAACTTTTTTATAAAACACAATATAACGTCCAATTTGTTTTGCAAAACGTCCAAATTGAAGTGATCAACCTGTACCACACATACTATACTAGGATGGGCTAATGAGGCATTGAGTGGCAGGCTTCCGGGAGAGGCTGATGAAGATCTCCAACCTCATACTTAAATTGCTTGTGGAGCACAGTGTTGCGATTGACAGAGAACCGATCTTCTCACATCATCACTCCAGAGTTACCTTGTGTTATTTATAATATTCATATTTTTTTACCTTTTGGTCATTTCCTTATTTTATTTTGACAAAATATGGCTGATTTAGATAATTCCCGCTCCTATAAAACAATATGAACAGTTCTAACAAGGTTCTCTCAATGAAATGTATAAAATGTACACCTACTAAATACTTTGGTTTTGAAGCCTTATAACTGTTTTGTTTTACTGATACCTATGGTATACAAAGGATTGTGAGTCGCAAACTCGTATAATATGGTTTCGTGAAATATTAGGTAACTAAAAACCCTGCCCGTCTACTCTTTACCTAATCCTACTTCCTTTGCCTTCCTTGTTTTCGTCAACTGACAATTTTAATAAATATACTATGTATGTTGTAATTATTTGTTCATTCATACTACACTTAATTGTTATTTATATGCTTTTATTTATAGATTTAGCGTTTGATTTGTAGAGCTCCATTTTAATTTATATTTTAAATGTTAAAATTAAACACTGATTTTTTGAGTCTACTAAATTGTATTTTATTGTTAAAAACAAATAAAAATTATATTAGTGACAGTTGTTTCACATTCTTATGACATTTTCAAACGAATGTCAAGTGTGATATATATAATTTTTATGTGTTTTTAACAATAAAATACAATTAAGTAAACTAAAAAAATCAGTGTTTGATTTAACATTTAATATGTTGTATTAATTGTTTCGGCATTTACTTTGTGGTAAGACATGATGAAATTATCAAAGAAAACATTTGTTTTTTTTTTACCACTTGAATTTATTTATGACAACTAGTTTCGGATGCTAAGCTTCCATCTTCGGGTCTAAATGTAAACTAAAACATAATAAATAATTATCCTACCCCTCTCTTTATTTATACAACAGTTAATTATTTACACTTTTATATAGGCACTTTCTACCCTTTAATTTTAAATAGCTTCAGTAGGTTCAAACATTGATTAGTATTATTAGTAAATTTTTGGCTGGTTTAAAGATATTCCTACTTAACAATGACCCCACCAATGGAGATATTTTCTATTCAAGAAGTTTAATAAATAAATAATGAAAAATCTTCATCGTAAATATATGGTCAATTTTTGCTACATTACCAATCAATGAAACGTGAAATTCATTTATCACAAAATTGTGAAAGATAAGGTCAGTGTACTAAAACTTACTGAATTGGCGCATTTGCAATTTTTCTTTAAATGATGTCGTAATTTGAAATACTAAGAAAGTGCAAGGTCTCGATATTTCAAATGAAATTTCAACAGCGCCAGCGACTTGATATGAATAAATGCAATTATGAATAATATGAAAAATTGACAAATAAGTATATAATAATATTGGGGTTAACAACTATACTGTTTTTTTCCACACATATTTTTTATTTGACCAGTGACCAGGATTCCTCGTTAACGACATCATCAGACTGGTGATGTCGGTAACGACGAAACCCGGTCACTGGTCAAATAAAAAATATGTGTGGAAAAAAACATAGTTATTTTATCATATAAAAAATGACAGAAAACAATGCTTTGAAAATGTGTTTATATATTCTCCTTCTCCCCAGACTCTTATCGAATCAAATGGTGCATAGGGCACTGTATTGCATCAAAACAGTGTTATATTGATTGTTAATCACATGAAGGTAAGATGATCAGCCCTGCACTTCAGATACCAGTCCAGGGTGATATTAAATAAATACATATATTTTGTCATACAGAAATACATTCATCTCTTCATACATACCCGAAGATTATTACGACTCCTGACCCGGCCGCTTTCAAGAATTCAACATACTTGATATTGCCATGTTTTCCTCGGTCTTCCTCTGCTTCTTTTCGCAACTGCATTCGCCTCATAAATTTGATTTACCGTTATTCCTCACTCATACGTTCCACATGTCCAAACCATCTCCAAAATTTGAAATTTTTAGGCTGGAATAAAAATGATTATTGAATTTATTAAATTTGAAATCTTAAAATGTCGCCAAAAAATGTGGTTTCTTACGTATTGCGCGTTTTTCTCGTTTTTTCGATATAAAAGCATCGTGTTTACCTATACAGATAATATCTATAAAACATGCAATTTATTATCTAGAATCTACAATAGGCCAGGGATGGGGAACCTTTTCATATCTAAATGCAACATTCATTCATATAGGATAATTCAACATACAAAAAAATCACCTTATCATAATTATTGTTGCATACTTGTCAATTTCTCACTGTGCTTAACTGTAGGAACTTATTTTTTCATTAATTGATTCAGCAGTCACTTTTTGGTAAAATATATAAATTTTAAATTTAAGTTTTACTTTTATTATTTATTGATTCGGCATTAACTTGTGGAATGACATGATTATTTTATTAAAATTAAACACTTGAATAAACCACTTTAATGAGTTTTATTTATATTTACGACTAGTTTCGAAAACGACAGATAAAATCGAATGAAAACATCTGTCGTTTTTGAAACTAGTCGTAAATATAAATAAAACTCATTAAAGTGGTTTATTCAAGTGTTTAATTTTAATAAAATAAGTTTTTACTTAGTAAATACCACTATCTCTTGAAATCTATTGTGACACGTGTTTTGATGCATTCCGCATCATTTTTAAACACCGTATGTGAAGCTAATTCTAAATTTTAGAGTTGGGTCCTTGGGACGTTGAAGGTTGAAGAGGGGGTAGGAGCTGTTCTTATTTTTATTTAATAATTAAATTTTTTAAATTTTTCAAATTTAAAAAAAAAAATTCTTTCTTTTCAGTGTGAACAAAGACATTAGGGGAAAAGATTTAGTCATTGTCATTTTGTTAGTCATGGGTTAATTATAATTTATATTTTAATGAATTTGTATTGTTTGAAAATTTTGCAGTTTATGAGTTATCGTATTAAAATTTAGAATGTATTGCAAAAGATTCCCCACATCTGATTTAATTGCGAGGCAAGGATTAGCATAAATAATTATAAAGTCATGTGATATTGAAATGCGAACCTATTATTCCATGTTTTTCTATATTTGTATGGATGGAATATTATAATAATTATATATATATATATTTTTTAAATGTTTATAAATTTTTGAAACGAAACGTTTTTTTCTATAATGGTACAATAACTTTATAGTTTTTTTTTTGATTTTATTTGACCAGTGACTGGGTTTCATCGTTACCAACATCATCAGACTGATGGGATTCTAAAACATATAACTGAAAAAAATATAAAAATTGATTTTGTAGCTGTGTGGTCAAACGGATCTGCGATGTGAAGTGATGGGGCAAGTAAATAAGGCTGCAGTCATCTCAGGATGCCTGAAAAGTTCTATTTGGAAAAACCCTGACATGAAGATCGCCAGCAAAATGAAAATATATAAAACTTGTGTGCGACCTATAATGAAATATGGGAGCGAATGCAGAGCGGACATCGCAGTAAAAAAAACGCGCTTAGAGTGTCAGAAATGAAGACTCTAAGAAGCATATCTGGCAAGAGTCTATGAGACAGAATAATGAACAAGTTCAGGGTAATATGCGAGATCGAAGATGTCGTTTGGTGGGGAAGGCAACGAAGGAGACAATGGTATGCGCATGTGAGTAGAATGGAACCGTCCAGACTCCCTCACATTGCACTGCACGTCCAACTGCAAGGTAAGACGACTTCCGAGCAGACCACCGAAAACATGGATTGACAGCTGGAACCGACATCGCAGGAGGCTAATTCATTTTTAAAAGAGGCCACAAGCCCTACACAAAGCAGACTAAGAAGAAGAAAAAGAATTTGTAGCTGGAATCTGATTTGGTCTGATCTTAAAATAAAATTAAAATTAAACGTATGTTCATGTGTTTGGATGGCGATAACTGAAAGTAATAAAATGTTAATTAATTTTATCGCGAATGTTATCAAGGCAGCATCAATAAACCAGGTAGGTGCACTGATAAAAAATAGTGGTTTGGAAAGTATGTCATAAAAATATATTCTCTTCTTCTGACTCTTATCCGCACCCAATAGTGCTTAGGGCACTGCATCGTCTCGAAGCAGTATTTCAAACATCTATATGCCCAATATACGTTTGATTTCAACATACATAATTCATTCATTCATGAAACCCAGGAAACATTATAAAATTAAACAACTTTGTTTTAAACACTTTTTTATTATTAGTACATTTTAATCTACCGGCTTCGACAAGAACCTTGTCATCATCAGGGTTTTATTAAATTCGTATATAAACCGGTAGATTAAAATGTACTTATAATAAAAAAGTGATCAAAACAAAGTTGTTTAATTTTATAAAGCCGATAAATAATTCCAGGAAACATTCATACGTAATTGAATTTTACGCTTAGAATACCATTTTTGTATTGAAAAATAAGTTTTTCTCGCAAAGAAATAAATGGTTTTGAAAATAAAAAGGTTATTGAATGTAATTTTACTATTTTTTAATGCTACTTTTTCTTTAAAAAGGTCAAATTCCAAAATATTTATTGGAATTTGACTTGCTTTGAAGGCACGGCCGACCTCTTACGAGGTCGTCAGCGTTCTGAAATATAATTCTGCGAATTCCCCCTTTAACTGGTACTACTTTGTGAAATTCAGCAGTGCGCAGTTTGAAAGTGCATTCCAGAGATGCGGTCCACTGCAGATAAGAAATGATCTGTTTAGTTTAATTTTGAAGCATTTATTTGATTAATGCATTAAGAGAAATCTACCAGAAATTGCAATAGTCTCTCGAATCAATTACATATGGGCTTTTGCGATGTAGTTTTGTTAATAAAAATCAATTCACTGTTATTACTGTTATTACTTGTGATAAATCGTTGTAGATCAACATTTGGCATTACTTACTTAATTATATAACATTTTGAGTGTGTCCAAATACTTCACGAATATGGATTATATCTAATTATTCATTCAAACCCTTATCCACACCCCAATGGTGAATAGGGCACTGCATCATATAAACGGAGTGTTATCTTGATCATTAACACATGAAGGCAAGGTGATCAGCCCTCCGCTTCAGGTACCAGTCCAGGGTAATATTAAATAAATATCAAAGTGAAAAAATCACATAAATTTATTTGACCCCCCTTGGGAATCGAACCCGGGACATCCAGAACGGTAGCCGAGCGTGCCGGCTATTACACTACGGAGGCTGACGATCAACACGACCTATCCAATTATAGGAGTTATTTATTAAATTATTTTTTTGACATCTCGACATATATGAAGAAGAATATGGAACCAGCCTATGACGGTCGTAAGCCCCGTAAATGCCCAGACTTCCATATTCTTCTAATTCCTTGATCACAAATCTGGATTTCTCTATTTAGGAGTTATGTCATAATGATATCTCAAAAAAGTTTTAATATTAACTGTTTTACTTAATTTTACATATCGCTCACTCCTTTCAACAACGTCATATATAAAAAAAAAACTTGATTTTTCAGGAGATTATGTTTAATGTTTAAAAATATAATAAAATGTATTAAAAATAAATATCAAGCCACTTATTGAACTTTTTTACAGTGCAACAGATCTTTTTAGGTATATTTAAAAAAATAATTAAACATACCTTTTCTACAAAATTAAAAAACAACACTTTCTGCCCTGTAGCGGGTAAATATTAAGTTAAAAATATGCCGATTTCGCTGGGATATGGTACATTTTCTGAGCATTCCGAAAACATGCACAACTGAAAATTGACGATTTTTGATATATGACGTTGTTAAAAGGAGTGAGCGATATAAGATATTACTAATATTTACCTAATTAATATAACTGTGAAGTATTTGCGTTTCACGATTGATTCATCAAATTGTATACAAAACTGGCCAAAACAGTCACAGAAAGGATTAATGCTGTCATTTATAATACCGAATGGATATCACATTCACAAAATTATCTTCACAGCTGTCACAAAACCACCTATCGCTGACACATTCACCTATAACTGATTAATGGTTATTTATTTACATTGTGACTACTGTCCGTATTTTTATCTTTCATTCAGTCACATATTGAATGACCTTTCACCGATTCAGACACAGAGTATATTTAAATATAATTAAATAATTAAAGCCTTATTCACAATAATATTGTATAATTCATTAAGCGTCCGGTTGCGCTGAGATCCGCACGTCATTTCATGCCCGATTTTTATTTAATTATATAAATTTATATATTTATATTTAAATATATATATATATATATATATATATATATATATATATATATATATATATATATATATATATATATATATATATATATATATATATATATATATATATATATATATATATATATATATATATATATATATATATATATATATATATATATATATATATATATATATATATATATATATATATATATATAAATATATATATATATATATAAATAAATATATATAAATATATATATATATATATATATATTTATATATATTTATATATAAATATATATATATATATATAATATATATATATATATATATATATATATATATATATATATATATATATATATATATATATATATATATATATATATATATATATATATATATATATATATATATATATATACACCGCAGGACAAAAAAATTTACGAGTTTACTTGCTACCGCACGCTTTGACTTTACTGAACTCTTTTTCTAAGAAATCCTTTATCGATACCTCTTTCTTTTGTTCAATAAATTAAAGACACTTTGTGTCACCTTTCTACAATATTTACATTTTAAAATGTCTCAACAATTTTGTTTTACCCGCGTTTGAGGGAACATAACACAACAATCGTGGAAAGTGCAAAGCAAATGTCGATTGCGATAAAATCCAAAATAATCACACTGTCGCAACAAAACATATCTAATTGTAAAATATCTCGTTGAGTTGGGTATTCAGAAGGTGCAGTGAGGTTTTTATTTAAAAAATTCCAAGAAACTGGATCCATAGAACGGAAAAAAGGAAGCGCATGGGGGCGCGCGACATCTGCCCGAGATGATCGCTTAATAAAAAAAATTGTTATGCGCGATCGATTTTTAACGGCACTTAAAATACACGCAGAGGTGCAGTCTACCAGCTAATCAACATTTTCCGTAAAAACAGTGTCCAGGCGGCTGTTGGAGCATGGTTTCCAAGCACGAAGTCCCGCAAAGAAACCATTACTGACGAACAAAATGCAGAAGGCTAGACTGGATTGGGCGAAGGAGCACCAGAATTGGACCTTGGAGGATTGGCAAAATGTTATTTCCTCCGATGAATCAAAATTCAACCTTTTTGGTCCAGACGGCAGAAAGATAGTTCGACGAAAACTTGGGGAAAGATACCATCCGTCGTGCGTCACTCGAACCGTTAAACATTCACCCTACGTCATGATTTGGGGGTGCATGACAGCGTACGGTTTGGGACCTTTAAATTTTATACAGGTTACGATGAATGCCATCCAGTACAAAAAAGTGTTGAAAAACCATCTTATTCCAACAATCGAGGACATTACGCAGTATACCGCGGACCCGATTTTTCAGGACGATTTGGCGCCGTGCCATAGAGCCCGCACTGTGAGTATAAATATTTATTTTTTAATGCACTTTGTAGACCACTTGATAAATAATTTATTGTTTTTCTTACAGATCATTGAATACAAGGATAAAATTGGCTTAAAATCGTTGACGTGGCCCGGGAGTAGTCCTGATTTGAACCCGATAGAAAATTTATGGGCGATTATGAAAAAAAAAGTTGGGAAAAAAATAAAAAAACGTTGAGGAATTAAAAAAAAACTTGATTCAAGTTTAGGAAGAAAAAATAACATCAGAAATTTAAGATTCGCTTTACGCTTCGTTAAATAATAGAATTTTACATGTTATAAAAAATAAAGGTGAATTCACTAAGTATTAAATATTTTTAAATGTTATAAATATGTTTAAATGTAAAATACCTTAATTTAAAATAAAGCGATTAGAACCTTCTTCTTAAATATGAATTAAAAAATTACATGTCTTTTATTACTCCATCACAAACACTCGACCATAAATGAACCGTTATGGGTCTCTAAGGTTCGGATAATCTGATACCTGGTATATAATGGCAATTTCTAAGTACAATTCATGAGTAAGATCTTTCATTTTAACCTTGAAGTAACGAGTAGTCATCACATATGTTAAACAATACAAAAAAAACTAATTAAATATCAAGAATAATTCATTATGTGTCATTTTAATTTTTTTGAGGACTCGTAAATTTTTTTGTCCAGGGGTGTATATATATATATATATATATATATATATATATATATATATATATATAAATATATATATATTTATATATATATATATATATATATATATATATATATATATATATATATATATATATATATTTATAAATATATATATATATATATATAAATATATATATATATATATATATATATATATATATATATATATATATATATATATATATATATATATATATATATATATATATATATATATATATATATATATATATATATATATATATATATATATAGAGTTTTTTTTTAGTATATTATTTTCAAAACCACACATTTATTTCGTCTAATAACTTATTCATTCCTATTATTTTTTGCCATCTCATCAAAGATGAATAAGAATATGGAAGTCTGGGCATTTACGGGGCTGACTACCGTCATAGGCTGGTTAAAGTGATTTACTCACGTGTAACATTCACCAATTCTACCCATTATCGACAACCACACTACTCAAATTCTTGGAAGTTCTATATATATGAATATTTCCATATTCTTCATCATCTTTAATGAGATGTCAAAAAATTATATGAAAAATGACTCCTATAATTGAAGATAATCCAGATTTGTGAACAAGTATTTGGACACACTCAAAATGTTGTAAACTTGTTCTTTCAATACAAAAACAGTGTTTGAAGAAAATAAGCAATTACGTAAAATGTTACCTATGTTTAAATAAAATTGAGTTGCTATTTAACGTATGTAGGGCCTTAACCATCACGTTACTTCCCAACAGGGGCAGTGAGCATAAAACGCCACACCACTGTCTTTGCAAACATTCGCCTCTTCCACGTTCATTCATAATTCCTGACCACTTTCAAAGATTTGAAAAACTCGATCATGCTAAATCTTCCTGAGTTTTCCTCTGCTGCTGTTTCCAACGACATTTGCCTCATATTCATTCCGTTCTTTCCTCAGTCATTCGTTTCACATGTCCAAACCATCTTGAAACAGTAATGCGAATGACGCAAACAGAGAGAAAAATATATTAAATAAATGAAAAATAGATTTTTTTCAGAATTTCCGGGAAAAGAAAGTCATTATCTGTTAAATACATTAAGAAAACATATTACTATTTTGATGAAGAATCATTTTCGAGATCAAAATTATTTTCAAAACGACCATTAGTCAGCTCCTACGTATGTACGTAATTATACAAGTCACAAAATGTAATTTCATAGAAAGTTTTTTTATACCCCATAATGTTATTCATAGTAAATAGTATTTAAATGCATTTTTTGCTTGTTAATTGAAGCCAAAAATATACTGAAATTTGTAAACATGTGTCTGTTTATTTAAAACTTTTATTTATTTATTTGTGCTAAAGTTATTTATTATTTCTTATTTTTTAATGAATTTAAATGAAATAAAATTCTTAATATGAAACATTATTACACCAAGTTTCTCAATGTTGTAATTAATTAATAAGTGAATTTATATATCAAAATTAATACTCGTAATTTAAAAAATATATGAAGTTAAAAAAAAACTAGTTATTTTTTTTAAATGTATTTTTTAGGTTGACATAAAATTTCAAACAAAAAAAATAAACAATATGTATTATTTTTGTTAAACAAACAAAAATGTGACTAATAAGTTACTGTTACATTTTTAGGCTTATATTTCTTCCCAGCTTAACTTTTTAATGTCAAATATCATATAAGTAAGTAAGTACATACCTACACAATTATTTATTAGGAGCAAGAAATACTCAATACTCAACCAAATTTGTGCACTAATTGGTGTGATTAGGTTCAATTTATCGAATTAAAAAGCCGAATAATATAACGACTTTTAAGTAAGTCATAGATCATTCATGTCTACAATGAATCATATTTATCTTTCAAGAATTAACGCTTTTGGCGACATCTATCTGTTATATGCCAAAACTTTTTCCTTGCAAGTTATTTTAGCAACGAGTATTAAAACAATTCATTTTTATCGTACAATATTGATTTTTATCAACGAATATTCAAATTTATAACCATTTAAAAATAAGTGTTTTATTCAATTAAATAAACAAGGTAGAAAACATTATTTTTTCTAATACTATTATTTTATTTCAGTGACTTAATTTGCAATAAAAATAGTTCTTCATGTCCAATTATTATACTAAAGATACTATTTCTATGGAAAAATTTACATTAGAAGTATTATTTTCCGTTATTTAGGCATTCTTTCATATAAAAATAAACACAACTTTCAAATTAATTTAAGTAGTAAAAATAAATTATTATATGTTCATTTATTAAGTGCTGATAACAAAAATACGGTATATCGTAAACACAGAAGGATAAAAATTTCTCCCTTTCATACATATATTTTTTTAATGAAATTTTTTGAATACCTACCTGATAAAATTCAAAGTGAATCGATGATTTTTTGTCAACAACTTAAAGAATTAAGATCGGTGTTCGTTTATTATATGAGTCATGTATAAAAATGACATTAACTATATACTTAACTATTTTTTTTAAATTAAACACTTGAATATACCACTTTTATGAGTTTTATTTACATACTTATACATATTTACGACTAGTTTTGAAAAGTTACAGATGTTTTCAAATTCAGATAAAACGTCAATTAATAATATACTGTTTCAAAATACGTCGCCATTATTATCAATATTTTTACAAAAAATCTTGTTCCTTAACCCCGCCCCCCCTTCCCTTTATTTATTAACCTATATGTACCCCTAAATATACTTTTTGTTCATTCAAAATTAAAGACTTGAATAAGTGGTATATTCAAGTCTTTAATTAAAAAAAAAATCAACACTTCATTCCACAAAGTTCATGCCGAATCAATAAATAATATAATTATAATTACTTATATTATAATTATATTACTAACTGAAAACAATTTAATAATTAATTAAGTTAAAATAAGAGTCAAAATAAATAACCTAACGATAATAGTTATTTATGTTACATTTTATTTTATGAAAATTATAAACTTTGAACGAAAAAAAAATAACGAAATTGTATGTATGTATATTTAAGTTTCGTACTGACATTTCTTGGTAGAACTGCATTTAATGTAATAAAACAGCAATTACACAATCACAATATTTCCATTTTTGTTTTATTTCATCGTGATCTATAAGTTTTAAGATATTGGAAGTGACGTAACCCAGTCACGGTCAAATAAAATAATAGTTGAGAAAACTATTCAGTGTTGTTCTATTGTGGAAAAAACAACTGCAGATGTTTGCAAAGATTTTCTTACCGTCGTATATTTTACGATATTACCTATTAAGGAACATCGGTCTAGGGCAGGGGTCGGAAACCTCTTGGACCAAAAGAGCCACACGTGAGAAGCAAAACGTTTTGGAAATTTTTAAGAGTCAATTTTTTATTTACAATCATTTTATTGAATTTATTGAATGTTCAAAGGATTTTTTTGGTAACAGATTTTTAATCGAAGAAACTTTTTTGCATAAATTTATACATCCATTATAGATGTATAAACCAGACCAAAAATGATTTCAATACCGCCTTTTTTATTGAAATAAACAGATTTTTGAGTATCTCCATTACTTCAAAAATATTTAATGTTACCTCTGAACATTCAACGATTTTTATATTTTATTATGCATTTTTATTTTTTATATTCATTTAGTAAAGAAGACAGAATAAAATTAAAGTACACATTTAAAAGTTCGATTTTTTTATGGACAGAATAATTTTTAAAAATATTTATTTTCTGTTAAAAATGTCGATTTGAATTTGTCAAAGAAAGAGCCACACAAATTCCTTAAAGAGCCACATGTGGCTAGCGAGCCACACGTTTCCAATCTCTGGTGAAGGGTTAATATGCACGCCGGTACTTATTTACTCATGTAAGAAGTTCCGTTTGTACCTACACGGTACCTACGTAGTGTCTATCTCCCAATAACGTTCCTCAAGTGACCACTTGGCACAGATTCATCTAATTCATTCAACCACTTGTATCCTAACTCGACCATTAGATAATCGGTCTGCCGAGGTATGTCGTCGTCTTTCAATTGAGCAAAGTACTGCACAGTTTGCTCTCAGTTCCTACTAACCCACCTATAGATGCAAATTGCACATGCTTTCAATAATTTCAATCCTGGAGTTGGCAAAAGAAGGATGAAAGTAGACTAAATGCTGACGAAATACGATTTCTCAGACGAATGTGCGACAGAACAGTGTATGATGGATGCTCAAATTGTGAAATAAGGATTAAATACAAAGGTGGAGACTGACCGGAGCATTTCGTCGTAACATAAAGTCGTAACAGCGCTCGTGGCGAGCATCAGCGAGCATCCGAAACTATGGATGGAGCGCTCGGCTCGGTGTACTGACTGCCTGAATGCTCGCGTCGTAACGTGTTACGTTACGACGAAATGCTCCGGTCAGTCTCCACCTCAAGGATGAGATAAGCATTATCGATAAAATTATGAAAGGTGTGTTGTGATGTGATGGTATGAATATGTGGAACGAACGAGTGAAGAAAGAACATAAAAACAAATTTATGAGGCAAATATTGTTGGAAAAAGAGCCAAAGAAAGACCGAGGAAAACTTGGCATGAACAATTATTTAAAAAACACGAGAGTTGACATGTCAGGAATCGGAATAATATGCTGGTATGTAAGAGGAGTCCATGAATTTGGAAGAGGCAAAGATTATTTGCAAAAAAGGATGTCTTGTTCTATTCTCTCTGTCTACCCCTACGAGGATCGTGATGATAGTTAGGTTAACTGTGGTAGAGGGCGCAGAAACTCTGACTCAAAGTCCGCGAAACTTTCACGTGTTGACAAGAACATCCGTAGTTCTCAAAACTAGACGTGCTTACATTAATTAACTAAAAAGTTGCTTTTACATTAATTAACTTAAAAGTATCTTATTATAAGATATTAATACTTGCAAATTGTCAGGCACATTATTAGTTGAAAGAGAGTAGGTGTAAGAATGTCTAGACAGTGTATTTTATTAAATAAATGGTGTATTTTTATTTGTTTTGATTGTCACCAACTTGTCCAAATATTGAAAGGCTAATGAACTAGACAATAAAATACAAAGTACAAAAACCTGAATGACAAAAATCGCAATGAGGTAACAAATCCAATCAGAGAGATATTTTTAATGTGCAAACGGTAAAATGAAGCTCCTCAAAAATTATTCATATGAGTTGGTGAGTATATAGCATTTATTTTTTTTACAAAAATGTTAATAATATTAGTATAAAACCACTGACCGAAAATTTTATGTCTACCGTTTATGTCCAATTTGTTTAATTATTTTCGCTAACTTGGTAATTATCACCAAATTATTATCAAAATGTGTGAATACCAGTGTTTGATAATGAATTTGAGTGCACCGAAACGCGTGTCACAATGTATTATAACGTAATAATTAGTGACGTTTACCAAGTCAACCATAATTAATAGAAAACATAGAAAACCACAAAGCCGAATCAATTCATGAAAATATTATTTTCATAAATTGATTCAGCAGTCACTTTTTGGCAAAATATATCCATGTTTTATTTTAGTATAGGCATATGTGTGTATGTGTGTGTATATATATGTTGGAAACAAATGATTACTCTTTTTTCCAATTTAAAAATTAATTTCGTTATAAAATCACTACATACCTTATCATAACTTTATTAAAACAAATGAATTTTATGTTATAATATGGAACAATTCGAAACTAGGGTTTCAATTATCATGTTGATTACTTTAATCACTACATTGCTGTAAAAAATCAAAATATTTTTTGTACACAGGTCGATAATTAGGCCCGCTACCTTGAGGTGAACGAAATGTGGTCTGTTGTCTAAAAGCTTCGACCCCAATCATAATCTACCCACATTCACAACACATTGCACATGTAATATTAGCATAAATACACTATGACTTTAACGCAAAACGTGACGATACCAGTATCCATTCATAAAAATTGCTTATAAATCGAGATTTGTAAAATATTTCAAAAAAACATGTCTAAAATATTTTTTTCAGTTTATTCAAGTACTCATACCTGTCGAGATTCAATCGATTATATTGATATTCTAAAAATAATACTCATTCCTAAAAATTTGATATTCATCTCAATATGATTCGTTAGATATGTTTTCCAAATAAATCCTAGTTTTATTTATTTATTTACACATAAATAAATCCACATTCTTTACTCAACAATAAAGGTTACTAATAAGGGGGTACATTCTATATAGGCAGAAAGTGCCTATCCTACCATACGTATTAAAACGCAACCAGTACCTACCCTACCTTACTAAGTAGTACCTAGTTTACCTTACTACCTATCTCCACTGTCTACCCTAATTAATTCTCTGAGCACGCCACTGGTTCTCAATATGTTTAGACCCATTACCTTCAAGGAGATTATTTCCTGTTTTTTTCTCAACTTTTCACGTTTTTATCCGAAATTTCCTGAAAGCCTTTTTTAGTTTTTATATTAATTACTTTTTTACCATTTTTTCCCCTAAAAATATATTTTTTAATACTTTTAATCCAGCATAAGCATACCCATTAATAATAATGGTTAATATATATATATATATATATATATATATATATATATATATATATATATATATATATATATATATATATATATATATATATATATATATAAATATATATATATATATAAATATATATATATTTATATATATATATATATATATATATATATATATATATATATATATATATATATATATATATATATATATATATATATATATATATATATATATAATATATATATATATATATATATATATATATATATATATATATATATATATATATATATATATATATATATATATATATATATATATATATATATATATATATACATATATATTTTTTTAACGTAGCACTGTTTTGAAAAAAAAAACAACTCCAACTGTGCTATACAATTAACAGTTATTTACATATTTTAAATAACAAACGAAAAAAAATTTACGTCAATATCTGTAATTTTATAAAAATGATAAAAATATTTATTTATAAATACGATGTAAAATTAGTACCCAATTTCAAAAATTCAATACACCCCCATATAATAAAATCTAAGTATTTAAAATGTTCGGTAGAAATGAAAATCATTACCCAAGATCATGGAAAATCCTTCCCCACATAGGTCTTAAAATAAAAATAAAAATAAATTATTTAATTTATATTTTAAGCACTAACTTTAGGATTTTCCATTTTATAATTAAAATGTAACTTTGTTTTAAAATCAATATAAATATTTTATTATAACTTAATTATAATGCTACCGGTTTCGAAGCTAACCGCTTCTTTATCAATATTAATCAGTCTTGATAAAGAAACGGTTAGCTTCGAAACCGGTTGACATTAATACACCGGTATACATAATAAAGTAATAATACAATATTTATAGTGATTTTAAAACAAAGTTATATATTAATTATAAAAATAAATTAATCACCCTCCAAGCACACACTTACAAAAAATAGTAGCGATATTAACCCCATTGAGAATCACTGCTCTTAACAAATACATTGTATCATTTTAACACCGAAACCAATAATCAGTTAGTAAACTTGTTTCGTACATACCATGTATGTCTTAGTACTTTGTAATGTCTAGTGACAGTAAAAGTTACTACAATGTTTATATCTATTTAAAGATTGCACGTGTCGATGTTAGCTTCGTTTAAGTTTTTATTATCCTTTCAAGGTTTTTGGTTTCATTGGGGGTCGTAAATGACCCGAAATTAGAAATGCACTGAAGTATGTAGATAGGCCCTGACTGAATTTTCATTGGACCTCGTTTATATACTTTGGGATCGAGCGTAATTGGTTTTTAACATAACGATATCATATTTAATTGGAGACAGAATGTGCGAAAGTTGACGTAAATTGCTGAGGCAATAGGTTATAAGGATATATTAGTTTTTTAATTTAAAATAAAATAAAATAGTTTTTTTCCAACATGAATTCATGTGGGAAAATTACAATTCATGTGAAAAAAACATCACAGGTAGGTATTATTGATTGATTCTACAAAATGCAGTTTCGCCAAGAAATGTCAGAACAACACTTAATTCTAATACTTATATCAGGTTTAGTGGTGTCTTATTTAGAAAATATGACAAGAAGAATAAGACAAACAAAAGAACTATGTGAGAAATCTTGATTGATATAAGATATTAATTCCATCGAATTGTATTGTTTCTAGGGATTAACCTCATTCATTTGTATTTTACTATACAAAATCGCTTTAATTTTTAAGATATAAGTATGTATTTCTTACTACATAGTTTTTATATTGTATTAAACTGAATATGCTTTGAATCCTTGTACAAAATTGACAAGGATTATTTTCTTAGACAAATAATAAATGTTTAAAAAAAAAACGAAATCATTAACAGCCGAAGTATTTACGACTTGTCGGTCAATAAACAGTCGACAATAACTTAAGATTTCGCCAGAGTAGTTCGAAGAAAAATTTAATTTCATGAAAATTTTCAATATAAAACTTTTTTTTTTTAATCGTACCTACCACATTAACTTTATTTGACCAGTGACCAGTCTGATGATGTCAGTAACGATGAAAACCGGTCACTGGTCAAATAAAAGAAAGTGTAAAAAACCATATCGCTCACTCCTTTCAACAACGTATCAAAAATCGTCAATTTTCAGTTGTGCATGTTTTCGGAATGCCCAGAAAATGTACTAAATCCCAGCAAAAGCGGTATATTTTTAACTTAATATTTACCCGCTACAGGGCAAAAAGTTTTTTTTTGCATTTTGAAGAAAATATATTTTTAATTTTTTTTAATGCAGTAAATATTTTTCAAATGGAGAAAAAACACTGTAAAAAGTTCAATAAGTGGCTTGATATTTATTTTTAATAGATTTTATTATATTCTTAAACTTTAAAAACGATTTCCTGAAAAAAAGGAGTGAGCGATACATGTAGTTTTTATTTCATTATACGAGTGGGTATATTGATGGTTTTAACCGACAAATGTTTGACCTGCACTTAATATCATATAAGCATGAAGTTTTCCATTTCATTGGATTTTATTTGTGTTTGCCTTCGAATATTAAGTTGCGTTTGTTTACGTCTCATATGAAGGCTAAAATCACATTCAATATTTAAGTAGTCCTTACACGCCTCACTGATCACTTTTTCAGCAGACCAAAACACAAAACGCTCTTAGTTTTTTTGTATTATTTTTTATTCTTGACTTGTATTGTTTTTTTAATACCAAACTCGTAATAACTCTTCACAAAACATGAATTGTTTACTTTCAAATTAAATATTTTTCTTTAATATACACGCATGCGTGCATGATAAGTAGATAACACTATTTATTAACTATTTTTAAACATGTAATCATAACATTTTGAGTGTGTTCGATTACTCGTTGACAAATTTGGGTTTTCTAAATTTTGGAGTTATTTCTACATTTTTGTGACATCTCAACATAGATGAAGAAGAATATGGAAGTCTTGGTATTTACATGACCTGTCATAGGCTGGTTAAGTGATCACTTTACACACTTGTAACATTTACCATTCTACCTATGATTGAAGGCCACACTACTCTTGAAAGTCTTTAACCTTCAACGTCCATCCTCCATTCTCCAGGGTCCTAAGGGCACAACTCTAAAATTTAGAATACGCTTCGTATACGATGTTTAATAATGATGATGAATACATCGAAACACGTGTTACAGTGCACTTTTTTTAAAGTGGTATTTACCTAGTAAAATATAAATAAAAAATCGCTAAATTTAACTTAAGTTCCTCACTTCAATGTTTTTGGTATGGTTCACAAGTAGGTATGCTTAAATTTGCCGAACGACTTATATTATTAAGATTCAGTGGATATGCTAAGTACAGTTATAAAATATTTGCATAATATTAGGCTAAATGATGCCTCATTTGGAATTAATCGTCTGTGTCAATCCACATTGAATCTTGTGTCTACTGAAGTGATTATCGATAGAAATGTTTTATTTTATAATATAGTTACGCAATGTTTTGTAAGTTAAAAATAAAAATTATTACGTAATGTAACTAACCAACTAAAGAGCCATCACGCCGCTTCTCCGAAGAGGTAGGGAGAGAGAATAGAACGCCACACCAATATTTATTTTCAAGCAATCTTCCGCAATCATGTATTTCATACATACCCGCTGATTATTCCAACTCCTGACCTAACCACATTCAAGTACTTAAAATACATTAAATACTTGAAAGTGGTCAGTTCAGAATGCCAAGTTTTCCTCGGTCTTCCTCTGCTTCTATTTCCAACTCCATTTGCCTCATAAATAAGGTAATAATATTCTCAGTCATCGTGCTCAGTCATGTTTTCTTAAGTCTCATTTGCTTTCATTTCTAAATACATTCGCCTCAAAAATGAGGTAAAAATAAAAGAAATATTAACTGTTTCCATACCGATTAATTTAATTAAATTGTCAAATAAATTAACAATCAGAAAATAATATAAATAAATAAAATAAAACAGAATATGGAAGAAGATTTACGGAGCTGACGACCGACATAAGCTGGTTTAAGTGATCACTTTACACACGTGTAACATTCACGTGTCGTCATATTCTTCTTCATCTTTGATGATATGTTCAAAAATAATATGAAAATCAACTCCTATAATTGGAGATAATCCAGATTTGTGAACAAGTATTTGGAGACACTCAAAATGTTGTAAATAAAGAACACTTTAAATTTCATATGAAGATTCTAAGATTACAATTTTTTAGAAATAATTTGACTTTTAATGATGAAAAAAAAATCAACAACCATCACGTCGCTTCACCGCAGGGGTACGCAGAAAGAATATAACGCCACACCAATCTGTCTTTGTAAACCACCTTCTCCTGTTCGACATTCGTGCATCTTCTTATAAATACTGGCCAATTATTCCGACTCCTGACCGACCATTTTCAAGTATTTGAAATTGCATGTGAAATTATCAATAAAAATATTGCTGTAATTTACTACTAAGTGGATCAAATTAATCATTGTAAGTGAATAAAAAAAAATGGATACACTTAGTTTCAGTAATATATTCGGCAGTCCTTTTGTGGTAAAATCTATCTATTTGTAATTTACGTTCTACTTGAGAAACACCACTATTTCTTACAATCTATTGGGACACGTGCTTTGATGATTTTTAAATATTTTTTTTATTATAATTCAAACACAACAAAACTTTAAAAAAACCTTACCTCGTATCATATAAAAATTAAGTGCAGTGGGTTCAATAAACCTAAATAACAATTTCAATTAAAAAAATGTTGACATCTGCATCGTGGGAGTTATTTAAAAATTTAGTCGGAAAGATTTTACTGTTTTTAAATTACATAATAACAGTTATGTACCTAATTCGGTGGTGATGGGTTAGAATTACAAAGTCGTCAACATTCTGGTGTCTTCTTTTATGATTTTAGTTATTATTAATAATACCTCGTGGTTTAAATTATTTTTATTTTGTTCTCTCGAGATAATCCTATAAAGTTTTGTAATCTAACTATATGTCTTGATTTATCTAATACGAAAGCATAACATCGGTTTTGTGTGTTTTAATGTCTGTTTTATTTTGAAATCATCGTTTAAAAACCTCGGTTTTTATTGTATAATAAATAAAGAACCCTTTAAATTTCATATGAAGATTCTAAGATTACATTTTTTAGAAATTATTTGACATTTATTAATGAACAATTGTAAAAATAAAGGTAGTTTTAGGTTTCATACCGACATTTCTTGGTGGAACTGCATTTCATATAGGTTGGCACAAAATTATTACCCTGTCGGAAGATGTTATTATTTTTACAAATGGCGTCGTACGTCACATTTGATATTTGTGAACTAGACAGCTGCAGTATACAACCAATTGATAAAACGGGCACAAATCTGTATCAATACTGGCGGCAGCCACTTGACAGATATCGTTTTATAAATTTTATAAAAATTTTAAGGTCCAAAATTGTTAAGGTAAATATGTAAAATAGGATAGTTAAAATACTGTCAATATTTTTTGGTTTTAGTAATTGATTCTGCAGTCATTTTGTGGTAAAATCTATCCATTTTTAATTTATATTTAACTTGGTAAATATCACTAACTCTTGAAATCTATGTGTTTCGACGCAAACCGTGATTGAAAATGACGTGAAATGGATCGAAACGCGTGCCACAATAGATTTTCAGAATAATAAAAAAAAGAAAAAAACCACAAAAAATTATAATTAAAATAATTTTTTTATCAGCAAACGTAAACAATAAATAATAAGTGTAAGTCTCTCTCCAAGCACAAGAGCTTAGTCTCTTTATTGGAGAGAACTGCGTTATTAATTTTAACTCAATACGGTTAAAAAAACTTTTGTAACCATATTGAGTTTGATAAAATTTGGAGTAAAATATTTTTTAGGTTAGAAACAATTGTTGCAAATGGAGACTTGAGAAACAAAATCCTTGTTTTTATGTGTACCTACATTGTAGAAATTATTATTAATTTGGCGTCTCTTGTATGCCAAGTATGGACTTTTATATGACATACGTCTACATATTAGCCAGATGACACAATGAGCTATTTATAAACTCGGATATTTTAAAATCTCTCAGTGTTCCCACATAAAAATTACAAAGCACTTATGCGTTTGGTGCAATCTATACAAGTGTATGGTGCATAGTTTATGCATATCATCTACCACACGCAGAATTAGCGAGATGCATCAAGAAGCTAACAAAATTAGTCAATGTGGAAAGCGTTAAAATAATGTTTTTGAAGTTTTACTTATTTAAGTTTTTAAATAACTAACTAACCATCATGCCGCTTCTTTGCAGGGGTAGGCAGAGAGAATAGAAGGACTTATATAATTGTAAAACAATTCACACAGTAAAACGATTCATCAAAGTAAATATGAAGAAATAACGAAAATTACAAATAAAATTTCATCATTATTTTTTGAAATTGCAATTGATTATACTTTATAATCTTGCCGAAGGCGATACTTATAATAAATAATAATAATAAAACCCTTATCCGCACCCCAATGGTGCATAGGGCACTGCTTCATATGAACACAGTGTTTTCTTGATCATTTACAAACGAAGGAAAGGTGATCAGCCCTTCGCTTCAGGTATCAGTCCAGGGTAATATTGAATAAATATTACAGTGAAAAAATCGCTTATATTTATTTGACGCCCCCCCCTAGGAATCGAACCCGGGACCTCCAGAACGGTAGCCGAGCGTGCTGACCATTACACTACAGAGGCGGACTAATATTAATATTAATAATTTAATATTAAAAATGTAATTCAGTATTCAATAAAAGTATCGTAATCATTAATTATTTAAATTTAAATCGCATCAAGACTAGATACTATTTACTAGGTATAAATAATGAATTAAGTATACATTAGCAAAGTAACTCATTAGTGCAGTGATTTGTTATTTTTCTCACAAAATACATCGCAAAAAAATTAACTTAATATGTTTACCGACCTACCCACTAAATCGTTTTTCGAGAACTCGGCTTATTTGGGAATACTGATAATAATATAATATCCTCTAATATCTTCCGGTTTCTTATAGTTAAATCATCGTTATTTTGACAAAATATGGTTAATCTCAATATAAACACATTGTTTAGATATACGGCGAACCCCAAGGTGGACGACTCCCGGGCAGACCACCAAAGAGATGGAACAACAGCTGGGAATCGACATCGCAGGAGGCTAATCCCTCTTAAAAACAGGCCACAAGGCCTACACTAAGCAGAAGAAGAAGAAGAAGAATAAAGTTAGATGTAGTTTGATCGTCGGTGTACAAAAATATTATATTCAAATATAGCAAAGTTTCATGGAAAAACAAACGCTAAGATGAACTACCCTGTCTGGCAGCGATGGTGATTCTTCTCTCGGTAATCCAGAGACTGGAAATGTGTAAGGGACAGCTTTTTATGGATAGGAATTGCATTAATTATTTACCATGCTTATTTTGTATAAGGTTTATAGATCATTAAGTGGATTCTTCTTTATAACATTTTGAGTGTGTCCAAATAATAAAATATGGATTATCTCCAATTACAGGAGTTATTTTCTTATTATTTTTTGACATAATATGAAAATATGTCAAAAAAATAACATGAAAATAATTCTGTAATTGGAGATAATCCAGATTTTGTGAACAAGTATATGGACACACTCAAAATGTTGTAAATAAATTATCTGGTCAAATTATAAGCTTAAATAATAAAAATGAAAATGGTATTTTCATGTGTGTGATTATAATCCAGGATTCGGACCTCACATACTAATATAAGAGTGTCTGCTTAGTAAAAAGTTTCTTTACATCTCACCAATAGATGTCCTCTAGTGAAGATCTAGTGATTCAAGAACAAGGTTTCTAAATTGGTTCATATATAGAACTTCCAAGAATTTGAGTAGTGTGGTTGTCAATAATGGGTAGAATTGGTGAATGTTACACGTGTGTAAAATGATCACTTAAACCAGCCTATGACGGTCGTCAGCCCCGTAAATGCCCAGATTTCCATGTTCTTCTTCATCTTTGGTGAGATGTTAAAAAATAACGAGCAAAATTCATTTACTTATTATTTTCTAAAGGGATTCTGCAGGGTTTTTTGTTACGGTTACCATTTTTAGTCGCCTCACAGTTTAACAATTCCTGTCCTTTAGGAAACATAAGTAAGAAAGAGAAGAAAATAATATGGATTTTTCTTACTTCGAATTCATTTTTATTTTTTTAATCTCTGTTGTCTAATCTAGTGTTGGCCAATCAGGAACTTCTTTGCTCATTGCTAGGAGGAAACCACGTAAAACTCCCCAGGAGAAGCCGGACCGTTGACTGTCACCAACAGACCTTTCGTTCCACTAGAAGAGGGTTCGGTATTTCGTGTCCTAGCTTGGTTTATGGTACCAATGTCTAAGTAGAGCTTGCGGGATTCCAGAGGCAAGCAAAGTGAAGCGGAGGAAACAAGTTCGTCCAAGTAAAGGGTTTGAAGTTGGCATGGCTTAGGTGACGTTGTTCATGAAAGAAGGACCTACAACCTGAGAACGAGGTGAGCTGACCCCAATAGTCTACACAGATGATACGTTAGGATAGAGCATCAAGAAGAAGGTTACGGTGTCATTTGTAAAAGAAATGTAATTTGACGTGGACGACATAAGATCACATAGAAAGAAAGCCTTAAAAGATACAAAGGAGCTTGTGGCCGACAGAAGAGCCTTGAAGTAGTAGTTGGACTGCATATGCTCCATATAGCATAACCATAGCTGTGGTTAAGCACCGTGATGATAAAGTGCTAATTTGAATTAATTTTTTTCACTATTTTATTTAGTTTTTTTCTTCTTTTTCTTCTTCTAGCCCTCATCCCCACCTGATGGTGTGTAAGGTACTAATTCGTAAACATAGATGAGGAAGGATATGAAAGTCGTATATTACAGGGTTTACGATCTATCATAGGCGGGTTTAGGTTATCACTTTATACAAGTGTAACATTTATCATTCTACCCATGATTGACAATTAGTTCCAAAATTTGATTGGTGCGGCTGTCATTCATGGATAAAATGGAGAACGTTACACTTGAAAAAGTGATCAATTAAATCAGCCTATGACAGGTCATGCACCCTATAAATACCCAGACTTCCATGTTTCTATGTTGAGATTGTTAAGTATATAAAATTGTATAATTTACTCGGTAATTACTATTAATTATTATATTTATTTTGACACATGTTTCGATGTACTCAACATCATTATTGAACACCGATAATGATGTTGAGTGCACGGAAACACGTGTCACGACATAGTTTAATAATTACTGGAATTCAAAAAATAAATGTTTATGTCAAAATGAATACACGTGCATAAAAAGATAATCGCGAAAGCGCTGTATAACACGAAATTCTCAGAAAACTTTTTGTCATAATGTATTTACTGAGAGCTTTCTATTTTCAGTAACGCATGCCACTTATGTATGGTATATATACAAACCTAAAATATGATAATTGACAATGTAGCTTTGAAATGTATTTTTATTAAATGACCTACCTTACATAAATAACTGCGATTCTTCAATAAACAACACTTTTTCAGTCAACAAATATGTCGAATAAATCTCTGTTTTTTCAGTATTTGAAATTAGTTTTTATGTTTTCATTTTCAATATCACTAAATGTTTCAAAATCACTAACAATATAACAATTTTCCTAATCAAATTTTCACTTACATATAATAAATCATTGCTTCTACTTAATATTATACATGGCTCATAAAAATATTAACGACACAAGATTAATACCATTTCCCGTGTGAACTTTTAGCGATTAATTTTATACGTGTTATGATTATGATTTAATTAATATTATAATGTCCTGTTTGACGTTTAATGGCCGTTTTATATCACGGAATACCAGGAGCGCAGAGCTTTGTAAAGGTTAGCGAATTGAGCTTATGTTCTCAACTGCGAGACGTCTTTCAAAGGACGTCGGTCGAAAGGCGCCCCCCCACCACCGAAAAGCTCGATAGAACTATCTTGTAATATCGGAAAAATTGCCATCAAAACAGCGGCACCGAATGAAAAATTACTTTTAAGCTAAAAGACTATGAAAGCGGTCCGATAGTTCAAGACATATTCTTTTTATAAAACTCCATCCAACTTATATGAATATTTTGGTAATAAAATTTGATCTCACGCCTCTTCCCCCACGCGTTTTGATTTCTGGGCCAAAAGTTGATATAAACATTGATAACCGAATGAACTATTCACAATTCAAATAAAAATGTTTCAATATTCGATTATTCGCCTTTACTGCGTTAGAATGTAAATTCCGCTAACATTTTAAATACGTTTATTATTAATATATGTTTATTTTATTGTCAAGTAAAAATCATTACAAAAACAAGATATTAAAAAAATATATCAATATACTTATGTAGTTCTTTGTTTATTTTTTAAGCATTTGATGTCTAAGAAAAAAACACCATTATTTTCACATACAAAATTAATATTTTTTACAGTCAAAAAAAGTTTTTTTTAGTGTAAATATCTGAATAAATCTTTGATTTTTTTTAGAAAAGAATATGGATGTCTGGGCATTGGTAGAGCTTACGACCCATAGTTTGGTGGTTTGAATGGCATTTTATACATTGTGTACAAAGTATATTTACGAGTATCACATCCCATGTTTGAAAATCCACAGTACCAACACATTTATTAAAAACTTTATTTGTTTAAAAAAAACTATTAATATATATAGGTATTTTCATAACAAATATTATAACTTGTCATAATCAATTGTAATTCCACAAGATAATGATTAAAAATCATTTTTTAATTTTTTTTAATTTCTGCTTTGATTGATCTTATTATTGTATAAATTGTCAATTTGTTATCAATAACACTGAGGGTTTTACCACATATCAAGTTGGTAAACGCGGAATATTTCACTACGAAAAAAACTGTACCTACCTACATAATAAATAAAAGAATTACTTTATTAAAAATTAAACACTTGAAAAATCCACTTAATTGAGTTTTATTTTATTTACGACTAGTTTCGAAAACGACAATTGTTTTCATCTTCTGGTACTCAATTTGCAGTTTTAATTTGTACCAGAAGATGAAAACAATTGTCGTTTTCGAAACTAGTCGTAAATAAAATAAAACTCAATGAAGTGGATTTTTCAAGTGTTTAATTTTTAATAAAATAATCATGTCTTTCCACAAAGTTAATGCCGAATCAATAAATAAAAGAATTACCATTCAGAAATAAGTATATATATTATTATTTTTAAAGAAGTACTTCAAAATTTCAATTTTATGGTGTTGTTCTTATATCAGCAAAAAAGGCAGAAAAGCTGTTTTTTTTTAAGAAATCAACAATTCATGATAATAGATAATTAAATTTCTATTAAACGTTTTGGCTATCATTTCATTAACCATCGTAATCGGTAATAAAATTAGCTTAATTGTACGTTTCTGTATAGTTAATGCGCGCGGCTTCTTTTTACCTAAAATCTTTTTAGTGTCGTGGTTTACTTTGTTCTTAAAAATACGGAAATAAAATAAATTAGTACATCTACCTATACATTTATTATTTTGCATATATAATATACATAATAAATTTTCAATGATATGTCAGAACCGGTCAACACGTGTGAACTATTTTACTGTCATGAAAAATGCGTAAAATTTCACCACATAAAAAAACAATTAAAAATACTAGATTTAAAGAAATGTGCTTCCCACACATACTTACAGAATCGTTGTATGAACGGAACTTATGAATTAAATTCTGTTCAGCAGAATTTACGACATTTTTATTATTTTTTTTTCTTTCATTCATATTTTGAAATTATTTCTAAATAAAATTGCGAAATGAAAATGGATTGTACATATTATTTTCTATATGGCCGTTTGTGCTTTACACGGCATTTTACCGTCCGGCACTTCAGTTAGCGTGATAAAACGATGATTGACTTGTATTGACTTGTGCTTTTGTCTTTCTTTCTTCGGATCGTTGCTCTTGATCGGTGCGTGAACACGTTTTGCGTAAATTCGATCAGGCTAAACTGTCGTAGTCGCTTTTATTTTTCAAAACCGGACTGCCGGACGGTAAAATTCCGTGTTGTGCACAAGCGGCTTTTGGGAGTAAAATGATTCTTTATTTATGAATGCTAGAAGCGTACATACTTAGTTTCATAATATTTCTTGTAGCGAGTTTTTTGGCTAATTTAAGGCTCAGTCAATAAGTCGCAACTTAATTTTCTCTAAATCCAGGTAAAATTTTACGTGATCGATTTTTTATTGAAACATAGTTTTTTTATTAAAAAAATAAGTTTTGCTTCGAAATAATTGTATGCTTTTGAACAGAAAAGAGTTATTGAAAGGTTTGGAGTTAAAAAATTTAAATAATATTAATTTTACAAATATTTAAAAAAAATCAAAAATATCCTATAAGTATACGTTCTTTATAAAAATCGGGCGTAGAAAGACGTTTAACCTCTCTGGCGACCGGCCGTTAATTTAATTCAGTGTTTGCGAATATCGCCTTAAATAATTGTTTTTTTGTTGTTGTTGATAAAGACGTTAGGACCCTCTTATTGCCAAAATGTGATATGTAATTTCCGCCTCCATATTACATTTCATATGAATTACACTGCAAATTGACAATATTATTATAGAAAAAAAAACAAATCTTTTTTTTCATCTCATCAAAGATGAAGAACAATATGGAAGTCTGGGCATTTACGGGGCTGACGACCGTCATAGGCTGGTTTAAGTAATCACTTTACACACGTGTAACATTCACCAATTCTACCCATTATTGACAACCACACTACTCAAATTCTTGGAAGTTCTATATATATAAACCCATTTTGAAACATTGTTCTTGAAACACTACAACTTCACTAGAAACATCTATTGGTAAGATGAAAACCAATGCCCCGTAAATGCCCAGACCGCCATATTCTTCTTCATCTTTGATGAGATGTCAAAAAATAATATGAAAAATACTCCTATAATTGGAGATAATTTGAGATTTGTGAACAAGTATTTGGACACACTCAAAATGTTGTATAGAAAAACATACTGAAATACCTTATTACCAAAATGTGATATGTGATTTCCCTCTCTGTATTACATTACATATGCATTACACTGCAGATTTACAATATTATAATAAAAAAACACATACTAAAATACCTCATTACAACTCTTAATCATGTCAGAGACACCTTCGTCTCTTGGCGCTGTCACCATCAATAAAGCGCTTGACACTTGTTGGTCTTGCCTGAACGTACAGCTTCCTGTATCCTTAACTCGTCTTCGAACACATTCCTATCACCAGAAACTGCGTCGGATTAAATCATTCGACGCATGACGGAAACGGGTCTAGTCTACATCGGTACGAATTGAAAAATAGCCAGAGGAAGTGTCATTCAGACGGCTTTTCACGGTGTCTCATTTTTTACATAAAAAAAAAACATAAATATCACCGGCGATACGCCGGATTTTTATATACCTATATAAATAGTTGTTTCATGAAATTCTCTTCTTCCGGCGCGTTTCTTTTCGAGATAAAAATGGTTTCTACTGCCTATTAGCTTTCCACGCCGTGTTTGAAAGCTACAAGATTCTTTAGTGGTTATAAATGTCGCTATGAATCTTTGGACGTTTAATGAACTCGGTCGGATTTCAATAATTCATTTGGACGGTGGGCTGGTTTGGTTTCCATTCGAAAACATTACCGGAAATCGAAGGATGCCAAAATAATCATATGTAAGATATTGATACCATAGAAATTGATGGTTTAAAAACGTTATTACACACTTCTTATACTGAGCTTTATCCGCATTCAACAGTGCTTAGGACGCTGCATTAAGGGGATATTCGCTAACACAGAAGTCATTCCTCCGGAGACTACCGGAGAGGTCACATGTCTGTTCAATCCCGATTTAAAAAAAATGTATATTGTTTTTTTTTTGTTTTTAGAATATAATATACATATAATATATATTTAAAAAAATCCTTTACTTTCAATAACCCTTTTCTTTTCAAAACCTTAATTTTTTTTCGACGAAAACTTATTTTTTTTAATGCAAAAACTATGTTTAAAGAATAAAATCAATTACGTAAAATGTTACCTGGATTAGAGAAAATTAAGTTGCGACTTGTTGAATACTGGGCCTTAAGTATTGGGTAACATTCAGTAGCCTAGCCAAAAAATGTACTTTTTATCCGTACATTTCACAGAAAAAAAATAAAAATTAAGTAGAAAAAACAATGAAAATAAATAAGACAATATTTCAAGATATTTGATGCATACTTCAACCGCATAAATTATTTGATTTGGCGTTTAATTGTTAGAACTCCATTTAAATTTATGTATTAATTTTAAATCAAACACAGATTTTTTGAGTCTACTAAGTTGTATTTTATTAACAAAAACACATAAAAATTAATATTGTGACAATTGTTTCGCCTAGTTTTTTCGCATATACAAACGAATGACATTTTTTGTTAATAAAATACAACTTAATAGACTCAAAAAATCTGTGTTTGATTTAAAATTAATACGTAAACCGCATAAATTACCCTACCCTCTCGACTTGAAAATCGCTGAAGACTTCCGCATGCATCATTATAAAGTATCTTACAAATTACAAATAGGTAATAGGAGATATTATTTTATTGGGGGTTTGATCTCAGAGTTGGAATAATATTCCACTATTCTGGATATACAAGGTACGAGTTCATTACACAGATATCAGACATTACAACTCGACGATTACTGAGAAGTGAAGTCTGATGTCTTATATTATATTGATAGGTCAGTCGCAATGCCCGTAAGCTGCAATAAGGCATACATGATATTACATACATATACTTATACAGGGCTTTTTTTTCAAATAACGCGGTGAAACAGGGTTCGGGTACCTTTTTTCACGGATAAATTTAATTTTTATAAAATTTTCAAAATCAATTATACGAAACAATGTTTGCGCCTACGTAATTACTATCTATATATATATGTACAATTTTATTTATTGTTTCGGCATTAACTTTGTGGTAAGACATGTTACAATAATTAAAGAAAACACTTCGTTTTTTACCACTTGAGTTTTATTATAGACTACATGTTTCAGAAGTTAAACTTCTATCATTCAGGTCTGTATAAAAAACAAACCCCTTCCCCTTACTTTCCCCTCTCCTTATTTATAGAAAAATTTTATATTTTAGTTATTATTCATCAAAATGATAAAACATTGTATTGTAATGAATATTTAATTGATAAGTATTTGAATATATTTTTTTAAAGAAAAAAGATTGACATGAAGTCAGTTCCGGAATCATTTTTGTTTAAAAAAAGCCCTGCATATATGCATGCTTAATAAATGATAACTTTTATACTGTTTTTAATGGTTCGTTTACTAAAAAAAAAATATTAAAAAAACTTACTAACCACCATGCCGCTTCACTGTAGGGGTAACCAGAGAGAATATAATGCCTCACCAATCTTTGCAAACAATCTTCGCCTATTCCACATTCATACATCTCACACATACCCGCCGATTATTCCGACTCCTGTCATGATCATATTCAAGTATTTAAAATACTTGAGCATGCCAAGTTTTCCTATGATTTTCTCTGTTTTTATTTGAAACTGTATTCGCCTCATGAATTTGTTTTACCATTATTTCTTCATTCATTCGATTCTCATGCCCAAAGCACCGCAACACACCTTTATTAATTTCCTTCCATTCTTTCCATATATCACCACTCAAACATCTATCATACATCGTTCTGCCGCACATTTATCTGAGGGATCACATTTCAAATGCATTCAGACTACTTTCAAGCGAGTGTTTTTGCCTAGAATTTTTACTCATGAATTACATGAAATTATAGTAACTTTAAACATAAAGAGTAAATCCACTCACGAGTAGGCATAGGATATGAAACTTATAAAGTTGAAGCCTGAGTAGGGCCATGATAAACGGTGTTGCATAAGCCGTAGCTAGATTTCAGAGTCACTTGGACGTTAGGTAATTTATAAAAATACTACTTTCATCATTATTTTGCCAACTCTATACTTCACTTCCATACAATAGGGTTAGCACCAGGACTCTATTGTGTACTGCCAGTTTAGCTTTCATGGTACTTATTATGATACTACCCCCTTGAAAAGAAAAAAATTGGCAATATTAGTTTTACCGCGTAGGTATTTAAAATATGCGGTGGTTTCTAAAATTTTAAAAAAAAAACGAAGGGGGCCAACGGCACGCGGTGTTCCCAAGCGGTCACCCATCCAAGTACTGACCGCGCCCAATGTTGCTTAACTTCGGTGATCGGACGAGAACCGGTGCATTCAACATGGTATGGTCGTTGGCGATTGCTGTGAAACTTTTTTGTTACAAGAATATCAGATTCTCCACAAGCATAAAATAAACTGCTGTTTTATATCCAATTGGTCCAAAGTTCTTTGCTCCAGATTTATTTTTGACGGAGTGAAATCAAAACATTCGAAATGTATCAATAATTTTAATAATAATTCCAATAAATCAATCATGTTCTACTGATCGAAAATTTAATAATCGGTATCATTATAAAAACTTATGATAAAAGTTTACCACCCTTTCCCCCAAAAAGTGGTTTTTTATTAATCATTGTGGGAAATTGCATAATTTTTCAGTATGTCATTTATTTTTGGGTCGGTGTTATTTTAAACGTAATTCATTTTAAATTCATTAAAAGTTGAAATAATCAATAAATATAATTTTTTTTAAATATCGACTTGAATTTTAGTTTTTGTTTTATTTAGTGTCAATCGTTTTGTGAATAAAAAAGTATTGTTTGATGACTTGTCGATCTTGAAAAATGCAATTCTACGTTCAGACGGGGTGGGATAAATGGGATAAATCCAAAAGTGCAATACAATATATTGGGTTGATGCAAAAGTTTTGACCGTTTTTTACATTTTTTTATTTTTTAATTTTTTTTTTGTAAATTATTTATTTAATAAATTATATAATTTCCATCAGTTCTTAAAACCTTCTCCCATCTTTCTATCAACTTATTAATACCAGTAGTAAAAAATTCCGTGGATTTTGATGCGAAAAATTAAGTAAGGGATGTTTTTACCTGCTGTATTGTATAATTTTTTTCATCATTTAAATTTTTTTGCAGTGATCGGACTAAATGAAATTCAGAAAGAACAAGATCTGAAAAATACGGTGGATGCTTGATAACATCCCAATTTAACTCATTTAGCCTGTGTTGGGTCATCATAGCCACATATGGTCGCGCGTTGTCGTGATGAAACACTGCCCCTTTTCTGTTTACCAATTCTGGTCTATACTTTTGAAGGTCCATGTTCAATTTGGATAATTGCTGACAATATCGTTCTGCTGTACTTGTTTTATCATGTTCCAAGAGTTCAAAATACACAATAACGTTATTATTCCACCAAACACAAAGTATAACCTTTTTTTATGGATTTCGGCCTTCGAAGTTGTTAATGGGGCTTGTCCAGGAATAGCCCAATGTCTTTTTCTTGTCACGTTGTTGTACACGACCCATTTCTCATCTCCCGTCACCAAACGATGCAAAAAAGGTTCATGTTTTTGTCTCGCACTCAAAACAACGCACGTTGAAACACGATCCAATAAATTGGCAGCCGACAATTGATGAGGTATCCAAATGTCGTACCGCGAAACCATTTCCATACGCTTCAAATTTCTTAATACGGTTGTTTGGTTGACTCCCATCATTGACACAATCTCCCTGATGGTTAGACGTGGATTGGTGTCAATTATGACTTTTAACTTGTCGTCATCAGACTTCAATGGCCGCTCGGTATGTGGTTTATCAATGAGTGAAAAATCTCCAGATCGGAATTTTGTAAACCATCTTCGTACCTGTCGAACTTTGATGACATCTGCTCCAAACACTTCACAAATGTTTTTGGTTGCCACACTCGCGGTATTGTCTTTACGGAATTCATAAAGTAAACAATGACTAAATGCACTTTATCGAGCGACATTTTGAAAAAATACAAGGGGTCATAACTGTACTCTGGCTAGGCCAAAACTGAATAGAAAGTAGAGGAAAAGCATCCTTTGTACAATGAAATCATAAAAATGAAGATACTATTCATAATTTGTGAAAAAATAAATTTTTACCTGGAATCATAAAAAACGGTCATTACTTTTGCATCAACCCAATAAATAAAAAAAAGGTTTACTGTAAACAACATACCCCGACTATGTGAATTACCTGGTATATAAATAATCAACTTGGCAGCCTTGACAAGGCGTGCCTTCGTTCCCCCACCATAGATAATCCCAGTCGCGTCTTCATACTTTATATTCATATTGCTAATTTGACGCAGTTCAGCTGTCAAAACTTTGCTTTGGTCGGTTTTCCCTACTTTTTGGTAAAATAAATTAATGTATTTATTTAAAATACTAACATAAAATATTGTATAAGGTGATTGTTTGGTATCGTAATACTAAATATTTGTAACAGTTTTTCGTTGTGTTAAAAATTATTGTCGTTTGTGCAATTGTAACTGATAAGAATTGCCGACAAACCCAGATTGTGACTCATTTGTTGGTGTGGCGTTTTAAAGCGAAAATAAAAATATATCTTCTTTTTTTTCTTGCCATAATCTGGACGGATTATTGTGTGCTTTTTGTTAAATATTTCAATATCTCACAGACGTGTGTTTTGTCGTAGATATAAGATGTGGAAAGCGAGCGCCGGTCATACAGTCGCTCCCGTGGTCCAGCCCAGTGATGACGATTGGGAAACTGATCCCGATTTCGTCAACGATGTAACTGAACAGGAACAGAGATGGGGTTCCAAGACGGTGGATGGTTCTGGAAGATCCGTAGCCGCCGTTGAGTATGTTAACCTTAAAAAAATGTACAACAAATTTGCACAATTTCAGTGAATTTTTTCTTGAGAATAATAAAGCGTTTGAGATTTTTAACTTTACTCAACCTATCCAGGAGTGAGTTAAAAAAAATATTTAATACTTTTTTAAATTTATATCATAGTCGATGCTATAAGCAACATATTTTCTTGAATTAAAAAAATATATATACCAGTTAATATGATTTATCGCAAAATTGGCAATTTTGGCATAAATCATGTTTTGATATAAATCACGTCATAAATCATGTTTTGTATTGGTCGCATATATACAACAAAACTCCTGGACAGGTTAATGTAAGTTTTGTGTCGTATTCTGTCGACTATAAACTATAAAAAAGCTATTTTTGTGGGTCTAAGGGTAACTAATTGTTTCTTGGTTGATATTAATACTTTTGGATAATTTGTGTAGTTAACAACATTTGAGTGTGTCCAAATACTTGTTCACAAATTCAAATTATTTCTAATTAGATGTTATTTTTTACATTATTTTTGACATCTGATGGAGATGTCATTTGATGGAGATGTCATGAGATGTAAATAAACAACTCCTACTTAGAGATAATCCAAATTTGTGAAAATGTATTTTGAAACGCTCAAAATGTTGTAAATAAACTAACAGGTCAAATTATAAGCTAAAATTAAATTGAAAATGATGTTTACAAGCGTTTCTCAAGTATGTGAATATAATGCAGGATTCAGACCTCATACACAAATGTAAGAGTTTCCACTTTATAAAAGCTTGCTTCATCTCACCATAGATGACTCCAGTAAACTCTTGTGTATTGTGTTACGAGTTTGATCAATAAATCTAGAAGTTTCAAGAATTTGAGTAGTGTTTTGGTCCATCATTGTAACGTGATCACATAAACCAACCTTTGACTGTCGTAAACCCTGTAAGTGCCCAGACTTCCAAATACTTCTCCATCTATGTTGAGATAGTTAAAATTTTATTTTTACATTGATAATTTATTTTTAAAAAAATAATGTAATTTGCGTAGTGCCATTTTTATTCATTTATTTATTTATTGAACGGCTAAAGCCTTTTAACATAATACATATATACAGTATCTAATATCAAAATACACTAATAAAGAAACAAAAAGTCTTATAACAAATAGTCTTATAACGTAAAATAATAATAATAATAATAAAACCCTTACCGCACCCCAATGGTGCATAGGGCACTGCTTCATATAAACGCAGTGTTATCTCGATCGATTACACATGAAGGAAAGGTGATCAGCCCTCCACTTCAGGTACCAGTCCAGTGTAATATTGAATAAATATTAGAGTGAAAAAATCACTTATATTTATTAAACCCCCCTGGGAATCGAACCCGGGACCTCCAGAACGGTAGCCGAGCAAGCTGACCATTACACTACGGAGGCGGACAAAAATAATAATAAAATAACAAATAGTAAGCACTGGTAAATACACGTCTCCTTCACACACTATCAGCGAGCAGCAAGAGAGAGTGAAACACAACATTTCAATTTATCCATTTTAACATGGAGAAGAAATGCTGAGAAAGTACAGACTTAAATTACTACCTCAAAGGCACTTGATATCGCGTTGTTTCACTAAATATTTGATTTGCTGTCTTGCAGAAGTGTAGGCTAACCAAATGGTGTCAATTCAATATGACACCACTAAATGAAAGTTTTTTTTTTAGTCAAGTAGTATTTTGTGATTTTTTATTGTTGACCAAACTATAAAATGTATTTTATTTTTAGTATGAAACAACTCCGAGAAGACGCAGTTGATCTGAATGCTAAAACAAAGAAAAAAGAACTAGAAGATGGTCCTCAAGCTTCTTATGGGTATGGTTTTGAATTATTTGAAAATATAATCAGTTAATAAATTATTACAATCTATTTGAGTAACATGTCGCTCACTCCTTTCAAGAACGTCATAAATCTAAAATCGTCAATTTTCAGTTGTGCACGTTTTCGGAATGTCTGAAAAATGAACTATATCCCAGCAAAAGAGGCATATTTTTAACTTAATATTTACCCGCTACAGGGTAGAAAGTGTTGTTTTTGCATTTTGAAGAAAAGGTATTTTAATTTTTTTTTTTAAATGTACTAAATATTTTTCAAATGAAGAAAAAACATTCAGGTTTTACCTAAAAAGAACTGTTGCACAGTAAAAAGTTCAATAAGTGGCTTGACATTTATTTTTAATGCATTGTATTATATTTTTAAACTTTAAAAACGTTCTCCTGAAAAATCAATTTATTTTATTAATGACGTTCTTGAAAGGAGTGAGCGATGTGTTGTGTAACCTTGTGCTGTGTGCACTCCTAATAACATGCTCCAGTTTCAAACATTTTAAGTAACTTTGATAAACACATTTACTATAAAAAAAAATACGAAAATTAATAAACAAAAAAATTGTGAGAATTAAACAGTAAATATATAAATGATAATATGAGAAAAGAATTGCCTTCGACAGGTCTTATAAATCTGTTAGATTCAATACTTTCAAAATAGACAATCAAATAATAAAAAAAGAAGAATAAAAGAGATTATTGTAAGACATAGAGAGAGAGAGAGAGAGAAAGCATCTCAAAAGAAATACAACAATACAAAAATGCATAAAAACACTGTCATTCAATATTTACACTGTCATTGATTAATGCTTCAATTGGTTCAATTGAAATTAATGGTTTGTGAGGAATTGCATCTATTTTAGATCCAAATTTTGTTGTCGATTTGTTAGGTTAGTTAAAACACAATAATAAATATTACTTAGACAACGCGTAATACTTCAGCATTTGATGTATTACATTCACAAAGCGCACATGCGAAACACTTATCTAATTCTATCACTTTGTATCGTTGTGTTAACGTCGCTCTTTTTTGCTCCACTCCTGTGGAGTCACAATGATAGCACTCTTTCTCCTTCTCTCTACGTTATATCTTTCTTCTCTGTCATACAACAAAATGCAACTAATAAACGTGACACGTCCTTGAAATTTCACGCTCAATTCTTGTCCTATTGTCAATTATTGAATCGCCGCCTAAAAAGTTTTAGTTCAAAGAGATTTATTATCTCTAAAAAAAATTGTTCAATGTTTATGGTGGATTCAAAAGGTAGAAAGCATTTAGTTACAGAGTCAAATAAATTCCAAAAGACACCGATAAATTCCAAATAAAAACATCCTTTAATTTTTTTATTTACAATTTAGTTACGGAGGGAAATTTGGTGTGCAGCAAGACCGCATGGACAAATCTGCTCTCGGACATGACTATATAGGGAAGGTGGAAAAGCATGGGTCACAGAAGGATTATAGCACAGGGTTTGGTGGTAAATACGGCATTCAGACAGATAGAGTTGATAAGGTAATAAATTTTTTGTTTTCTTTGTGTAGGTTAGCTTCATTTTGCTAACAAACATCGTGCAAACTACTTAGAACTATACCACACTTAACATTAGTTTGTGTGAAAATTGTATATGTATGTAAGTGTCTATGATTTCTTGAGTATTGAGTGAAATTTGTATTGACATAGTGTCGATGGATTACACCGAAAAGAGGCTTAACATTAATTGAGGCAAAACAGAAATCATGGTTTCATTTTTATAGGGCTGAAAAGATTATACCATTCTAACTTACTACCACTGACATCCAATGGTGCATAGGGCACTGCATCAAATTGATGAAATGTTAATTTGATCATTTTATTATATGAAGGCAAGATGATCAGTCCTGCACTTATCATAATTATATTAAAGTGATAAAATACTAATATATTTATATTTACCCTCCCTGGGAATCGAAACCGGGACCATGGTAGCTAAAGTGCTGACAACTACACTATAGAGGATGGCAAGACATCGTGAAATTGTCTTTAGTATAATGTCGGCCCCCATAGTGTAGTAGTTGGCTTATTTGGCAATATTGCCGGAGGTCCTGTGTTCATTTTCTGGGGGCGTAAAGCATATTTTAAAAAAAATGCTCTTCAGTATTTATTCAATATTACCTTGGACTGGACTTGAAGTATAGGACTGATCTTCATAAATCAGTGTTCATATGAACACAACATTGATTTAGTGTGTCATCATAATGTAAGGAACAGTTGTCTATATCACCTACTTATTTTTAGTAAAAAAAATCGGCCACATTTTTTTCTTGTGGTTTTATGCAAGCATAATATGACACGGTGTTTATACAAACAAAATGCTCTATTTTTTCATGTATTATTGACACTTAATTGCAATTATTTATTGTTATTGGAATTACTTAGGATCCCTAAACTTATGATAATGTATTATAGAGTGCTGTCAGTTGGGACCACAAGGAGAAAATCGAAAAGCATACATCCCAAAAGGACTACAGTTCGGGTTTTGGAGGGAAATTCGGGGTGGAATCTGATAGGGTGGATAAATCTGCCGTGGGGTGGGATCATGTGGAACAAGTGGAGAAGCACGAATCGCAAAAAGGTAAGGTTAACTCTCTTTTTCGCAAGGTTTTATGGCGTCTCTCGTGCTCTACCAAAAGTTAACAGATATAACGCTTATAAGCGTCTCCCGCTCTCTACCAACAGTATGTAACAAAACGCTTTTAAGCGTTTCCCGCACATAATTTAACGGGATATTTTTATGTTTTGTTTTTAGATTACGTGGTTGGGTTTGGTGGGAAATTCGGCGTACAGTCGGACAGGCAGGACAAGTCGGCTCTGGGGTGGGACCACCACGAGGCGTCACAAAAACACGAAAGTCAACTGGATCACAAAAAGGTTAGTTAAAAATTTATCTAAACGCATTCAGTACCAATAGCCGACTAGTCGGCTTTTCACTGCCAACCGTAAACGACCTAACACCGCTTAGTTGGTTTTGCTACTCTACGCTCTAAAAAAATTCTAACAATAACATAAATCAAAATATCTATTTAACCCTTTCCATTCTGACCATTTTTTCTTATAACTGATCAGCTACTCTGATAAAAAAAAAATATGTTTTTCTACCATTAAAATAAATGTTTGGTTCCCTGATTTTGGGACACTCTGTCTGGCAATTTGTATGACCATGTTAATTAAGATTAACTGTATTTATCTGAAATGTTTTTGGTAGAATATACTTGGGTGATAGGGAAATCAGTGATTAAAGTTATACCTTCGCCGGGCCAGACATTGTGGCCCACGGAACTGCCTACTAGAATCATACGGGCCAGAATGTCTGGCCTACAGAGTGGTAAGAGTTAAAGTTTTAACTATTTATTGAAAAAGGATATTTACTATGAATTAACTAAAAAAAATACTACTACTACTACTGCTACTACCATCACGCCATATACCTGCAGGGGTAGGCAGAAAGGATGGAGCGCCACACTCATCTGTCCTGACATACACTCCACGCTCCCTTTACATCAATACATCTCGTCATACATGCACTACGATTATGTAGACTTTTGACACCACCAGATTTTAGGTTCTGATTGATCTGGTTACGCCGAGTCTTTTTTGGCTGTCCTCGTTCTGTTCTCCCGTTCATATTTGCACAAATATATTTTCTTAGTCATTCTCTCGTTATCTATTCGCTCCACATGTCCATACCACCTTTAAATAACTTGTCTTAAAATATGCACTATTCAGGTAAGTCTTTAAAAACATTATTGGTAAATAAAGTTTTATTACAATTGATTTTTTTGGAGCATTCTTTTAATGAATTTTAAAGAGTGCAAACATGGGTGAATACACATACATTTGCTGGGAAATGCTGGTAAAATAACTTGTTAAATTTATTAAGTTTTCACAGCTGTTTAGGTACTTATATAATTTTTGTTGAATTATGTGTGTATAAAGGATTTCTTCCTGATTTCTGTCATATAGTGCATTGTGAGACTAAGACTTCTTTCCTATTTCCAAGGGCTTTGGTGGTAAATTCGGCATCCAGACGGACCGCGTTGACAAGTGCGCCGTCGGATTCAACGACCCTACCGAGAAGATCGGCACCAACTACACCAAGCCCAAGCCCGACGTCTCTGGAGCCAAGCCGTCAGCCCTCCGCGCCAGGTTTGAGAACATGGCCAAGCAGAACGAAGAGGACGCCCTCAAGAAGGTGCAGGAAGAGCGAGAGAGAAGATTGAAGGTTGAGCGGAGGGAGAGAGAGGCGGATACCAACAGAAATGATGTAAGCGTTAACATTTATTACAACATATCCGTTCCCTTTGTGGAGCATATCGAGTCCACAAACTGTCTCAGGGTTTTTCTGTCGGCCGCCAAGTTCCTTGCATCCTCCCAAGTCACGTCCTCGTCCTAAAGTTTAGACGCGAACTGCGGATAAATTGTCAGCAGTGGTCGTCCTGGGCAGTGTGAACCTGATGCCCTGAAAGAGAGGCGAACTTGATTAAGGCTCTCGGGAGGCATGCAGAGTACATGGCCAAGACAATTGAATCGCCTTCTCTTGACGACAGTTGTGACCAAGATTTGCTGCGTCCTACGCCTTACACCTTCATTCCTCACAAAGTCAAAGTATTAACCTTAACATTCTCTCATTTACAATGAACAAAGAAAACACTTCGTTTTTTACCACTTGAGTTTTATTATAGACTACATGTTTCAGAAGTTAAACTTCCATCATTCAGGTCTGTATAGTAACTAAAATATAAAATATATTTATTTGCCTTATATGCCGTACTGGCCACTGATATTTATTATTACCCTGGACTAATCCCTGAGCAATCGCCTACCCTTTGTGTAAGTAACAATCACGATAACACTGCATCAGTATGGAGCACACACACAAACACACACACACATAGTGCCCTATGCACCATTAGATGCGGATAAGGGTTTGAAGAAGAAGGAAGAATAAGTTAATGTTTACTATGTTCAAAATATTATCATTTAAATAAATTACATTTCTTGTTTGAAATTTATTTGAATTAATATACTATGTTTGTCAACTAATTGGTTTCATCGCTCTCGTAACATTGTCAGAAGACTAAATTAAAAAAAAAAAACACACCCACACCATCTTTAATATGAACTTTTGTTTATATTTATAAATTACAATGTATTTCTGAAGTCTATTTAAACAAGTTAAAGATTATTTTGCACTTTCGATGAAAGCGTGTATTGATCTTCCCACATTGAATGGCACAATGAAATCTTCAAAATCATTAATATGCATAATTTTATAGTAGAAATGTACTGATTGTGTGATCTTGTAAAAGTAGGCCATTTTTTTGGATCATATTGTAACTTTCATTGTTTGATTATAATTGTATGGGAAAGATCTTTCTAATAGATGAAGCTACATCATTTACGCATATCTGCATAATTGTTATTTATTCAAATTATGTATTGAAAACTTACGATCTTATTCAGTCTAGAAATCGAATTTTAGAATAGAAATGATTTTGTAAATTTATATTTTTTTTACAAACTAGGAGAAACTTTTGTCTATTGATAGAGCATAATGATATGTCGCTCACTCCTTTCAAGAACGTCATAAATCAAAAATCGTCAATTTTCAGTGGTGCATGTTTTCGGAATGCCCAGAAAATGTACTATATACCAGCAAAAGAGGCATATTTTTAACTTAATATTTACCCGCTACAGGACAGAAAATGTTGTTTTTGCATTTTGAAGAAAAGGTATTGTTTAATTATTTTATTTAATATACTAAATATTTTTCAAATGGAGAAAAATCCTTCAGGTTTTACCTAAAAATATCTGTTGCATGGTAAAAAGTTCAATAAGTGGCTTGATATTTATTTCTAATACATTGTGTTATATTTTTAAACGTTAAAAACGTTTTCCTGAAAAATCAAGTTTTTCGATTTATGACGTTCTTGAAAGGAGTGAGCGATGTGTGTATTTTAATAATTATTTATTATTATTTTGTGTATTGTGCCTCATCTTTATAAAACATTACAAGCTTTCAAATATTAATGTGTAGTAAAGGCTCATTGATTTGAAATTGATGGGATAAAAATATGCTAATTAAATTTTCCATATTAATGTTATTTTGGCATATTTAAGCATTGTCAATATTGTCTAAACTGATTTTTTGAATAATTGTATTAAAAAATCACAAATCTCAAGTAACATTCTCTTTGTAAATGTGTTTTAGATTTTTATTGAGTATTATTTTTATTCTCAAGTTACATGTTACAAATTTAAAAAAAAAGAAAAATATGTTTCAAAATACTCCTGTTGCTTTGAAAATACGCATAAAGGACACTTTAATTTGATTAAGTCCTTCTCAAAACTGTCATCGCCATCTTGGTTTTTCTCTGTCGCTCTGTTTTATCGGCGGAATACTTTTAAATTAGAAAATTTAAAAAAAATTATGTTCCTTTACATATAGTTTGAGATTTTTTTTTTTCTTTAGAATACGGAGAAAGTGGAACAGATGCCATTGACGCGACCGGCGCAGAGACAACCCATAAAGACGGGTAGCGAGGCATCGGTGCAGAGCGCTGTGAAGCAGTTTAGTTCTCCAGTCCCGCAAGAGACCAAGGTCAATACTGCCGCTCCGTCCAAGGTCAAGGTAAGGGCGATAATTTGATAACTATGCAGGCTAAGCCAATAACAAACTCTTGTAAATAGGCATTCCAAGGCAATGGAGCCAATAGCATATTCCTAGCCAGTTAACAAGGCAGTCCATCACTGCAGACTGAGGAAACACATGACAAAAATCTCACTTCATGACTCCCCAGTATGCAGATTTTGTATGGAGGATAGTAAAACGCCAATCCACATCCTCTACAATTGTGACGCACTCGCTCACAAACGAAGTCAGATCCTTGGAGGACCTCTACTGGACTCCGAGAAGGTGAAGCTCCTACCACCAAGACAGGCCGTGAGTTACATGACTCATGTTGGTCTTGGCAGTGAGCTGTAATACAGAGGGAGGTCACAATAGACCTAATATGGTCGCAGTGCTATAAGGGATGCAAGATCCCTTGACCTCAAATCAAAAAAAGGCAGTTCATAGAAGCGAGTGTTTTTCCCTAGAATTTTCACTCATTAAACTATAGTAACTTTAAACATAAAGGGTAAATCCTTTCATGAGTAGGTATAGGCTATAAAACTTATAAAGATGAAGGCTTAAAAAGCCATGATAAACGTTGTTGCGTAATCCGTGGCTAGATTTCGGAGTCACTTGAATGTTACCGTAATTTTAAAAGATGACAGTCCATAGATAATTGCGCATGTGTCTGTCATCTCTCACCAGAGACAATAATATAAATAAACAGAGACAATCACAGCATAGTGTTTACACAAGAACCTACTTATGTAGATAAACAAAGCGAATTTGAGAGATTTTTTTTAAATACCAACATTATTTCCTGTTTCAGTTTGCTGAAGAAACGGTGAAAGTCGTTCCGTCCTCACCCGTTTCCATACCGGCACCTCTTCCATTTGATATTCCGGCTCCGATCATACCGCCAGTGCTGGACGCCCCGGATATCATCCAGAACACCCCGAAGATGGTTGAGAAGGAGGTAGAAGAGATAGACAGGATTTTGGATGCTGAACCAGTCAAGGTAGGGGAAATACATCATAGCATAGCGAAGTACTCCTGTACTCTACGCATTTATGCATCGAAACTGAAAACTAAAATCTTCTACATACTTCTTTGACCATTTTGCAAAACAATATAATTCAATTTTATGATTTTATAGCAACTTTAGTCTTATACATAGTCTTGTGTCAACATAGGAGAAAATGAAAACCAATTTTGATATTGTAAATGTATTTAACAAATATATTTGCCCTCAAAGCAAGCGTATGCTCATACGGGTATACAACCCCAAGTGCTCTATCCATTGTTACTCTTCTTTTTCCTACTTACTACTCCTCTTTCATTTCTTTGCCATATACATAGAGGGTATGTTTTGCGCTCCGTCACTTACACAATTTGGATCCCTTCAAATATATTTTAGTCCTAGATTCAAGAATCTGGAGGGCCTATATATATTACTATTATACCCTATGGTGGAGACTGACCTCCACATTTCGTCGTAACGTAACACGTTACGATGCGAGCATTCAGGCAGTCAGTACACCGAGCCGAGCGCTTCATCCATAGTTTCGGATGCTCGGTGATGCTCGCTGCGAGCGATGTTACGACGAAATGGTCCGGTCAGTCTCCACCTCTAAATATTAGTACCCTACATATAATTTACAATCATGTTAGTACCTTACCAAACTGATGCAGTATGCAGATATGGTTAGAATATATATTTTTTAAAGAATGATATGGCAGATTCTAAATTATTGTAAAGGCAATTTGTCTTTAGACTTAAATCATCGGAAATTCAAGTTTCATTCACAATTAGAGATCTCCTTTGCTCCTGGCATCTCACATTCAGTGTACAACTGATCATTCTTTATTCTCTTAATATGTCTTTAGCTTATATCATCCGAAATTCGAATTTCATTCACAATTAAAGATCTGCTTTGCTCCCGACATCTTACATTCAGTCTTAATTATACTAAATATTGATCTGTTCCATGTGTCTGAAGGAGTATTCCAAAGCGGCATTCTTCTATATCTTTAGTTATAGTATTCTTGCTTATTTTATGGTGGGGACTGACCGGATTCATTACGGCGTAATGTAACATTCGCGGCAAGCACCTTTAGATTTTTGTTAATGTATACTCCTGAAATTTTAGTTTGTAATGTGTATGTTAATTGTCCGCCTCCGTAGTGTAATGGCCAGCACGCTCGGCTACCGTTCTGGAGGTCCCGGGTTCGATTCCCAGGGGGGGTCCAATAAATTTAAGTGATTTTTTCACTCTAATATTTATTTAATATTACCCTGGACTGGTACCTGAAGCAAAGGGCTGATCTTTCCTTCATGTGTTAATGATCAAGATAACACTCCGTTTATATGATGCAGTGCCCTATGCGTCATTGGGGTGTGGATAAGGGTTTGAATGAATGAAAATGAAATGTTTATTGTAAATAAATAAACTGAATTGAATTGGAAAAAAATCCTAGACCCCGATTCAACCGACCGTGGTGGCGTCTCCCGTCGGGTGGACTGACGGTGAGGATGGCCAGGACGGTGACGATGAGGGGTTCACGGCGGTGGCCTTGTACGACTATCAGGCGGCTGCGGACGATGAGATATCTTTCGACCCAGATGACATCATCACCAATATTGAAAAGGTAACCATTCATATTTACTTGCAGATAAGGGTACAGTGGAACTCGGTTACAATGTCACTGAAGGGACCAACAAAATTATGACATTAATGTTTTTTTTTTACATTAACCGGTTTTGAGATCTGCCTAAGCTTCTTTCCCTAACCGTCAAAATATTTTGAATATTGTTTAGTAGAGCGAATGGATAACGAGAGAATGACTAAGAAAATATATGTGGCGAATGTGAGAGGGAAAACAGAACGTGGACGACCGAAAAAGACTTGGCACGATCAGATCAATCAGAACCTAAAATCTGGCGGTGTCAAAAGTCTGCGTAATCGGAGGGCATGTATGACTAGATGTATGGATGTGAAGGAGGCGAGTGTATGTCAGGACAGAAGAGTGTGGCGTTCCATCCTCTCTGCCTACCCCTGCGGAGAAACGGCGTGATAGTAGTAGTAGTAGTAGTAGTAGTAGTTTTAGTATTAATCAGTCTTGATAAAGAAGCGGTTAGCTTCGAAACCAGTAGACATTATAATTAAGTTATAATAAAATATTTACAGTGATTTTAAAACAAAGTTAAATTTTAATTATATAATTATGTATACAAATATCTTAAAAATATTTATTTCAATATCATATTTTATCATTTTGACGAATTATGGAAATAAATATTGTAATTATGTAAGCACAAACATTTTTTTGTCTAATTGATTTTGAAAGTTTAATAAATAAATATATCCGTGAAAAAGTGCCGAAACGCCGTTCCACCTCGTTACATGGAAAAAAAGCCCTGCTTTTATTGTATGCTAAAATTTCTGAAAACTTTTTTGCAAAAATGGTTTATTTCAAATTTAGTTGACATGTTAAGGTTTTTGCGAAAAATGTATTTGTATTTCTCGCAAACAATTAGTTCAATTTGTGTATTTGTGAATATTATTGACAAATCGTATCTTTAGAAACGCGTACGCTGCGATGCAACCTATCCGGAGCATTGGTCTGTATCTACCCGATAGTTACCTAAGACAGCGTCGGCATAGATTGTTTCACATTCCTATACACAGGACCAACCTGCCGATGGTTATGCCTGTAGGAAGAGCTACCGCTATGTTGAACAATATCACATTGGATATTGATCTATTCCATGTGTCCGAAGGAGTTTAACAAGACACATTTAACAAGAGTCTTCTTGCTTACTTTTTAAATTGTTTTTTTAATGTATACGCCTTAAATGTTAGTTTGTAATGTATATATTAACCTTTTAACCGCGTTAACTTTGTTCCTAAGAGACGCCCGTGCGCGGCAGTATTTCGCCATTTTTTAAATGATTACTTTTTATCATGTATTTAGTTAAGAAACGATTTATTTTCCCAAACAAAAACGTTCAATGGGATTCATTGTGCCTTTTTGGTACTCTATAATACACGTGTGTCACATTATTCTTGAAATATATCGTAATATAAAAAAATTTGATCGTTACATAAATAAATCAAAGCACGCATCGTGTGTCACTCTTACCCACTGGCGATGCGTAGCGTCGAGAGTGAGACAGATACAGGGCATGATTATGGCGCGGACTAATTACCGACCGCAAGAAAAATCAGGGACTGTTCTTTTATTTATCCTTGTGATGTTACAAATTATTAGTCAGATATTTCAACAGATGTCATAAGGCCAAGGATTGACGTATTATTTTATCCAAAGTTCCACACCATGAAAAAATCCCTCTAAGTTGAACTGAGGTTCGAAACTTGGAGCAATGTAAAAACACAAATGCTTATGTCAGCCGCGTATGGGGCATGTTGTGTTAAAACACATACGGTTATGCGAGCCGCGTGGATCCGGTTAATTATTGAATAAATTTAATTGAATTGAATTGAACCTCCCAGCTCGACTGCCAAAATACACTGGCATTATTGTCGGTATATTGACAGCCGCTCTTTCGGCAAAGTATACCAAAGTCGATATATTGATTCTCAGCACTGTGTGTATGGTTCATGAGTATAAAATTGCTTTTAGATAATTGTAGTGTTGTTAAAAAAAATACTAAATTTCATTTAAGTATTTATTTTATTTTATTGTCCACCTCCGTAGTGTAATGGTCAGCACGCTTGGCTACCGTTCTGGAGGTCCCGGGTTCGATCCCCAAGGGGGGTAAAATAAATATAAGTGATTCTTTCACTGTAATATTTATTAAATATTAACATGGACTGGTACCTGAAGCGGAGGGCTGATCACCTTTCCTTCATGTGTAAACGATCAAGATAACACTGCGTTTATACGACGCAGTGCCCTATGCACCATTGGGGTGCGGGTAAGGGTTTTATTATTATTCATACCATAGTCGATATATTGATTCTCAGCACTCGTTCATTTTCAGAAATTTGTGTGTGTGTACGGTTCATGAGTATAAAGTCGCTGTGAGTAATTTTATACGCATGTAAAATTGAGCAGTGTTGTTAAAAAAATTTACTACATTTCATTCAAGTATTTTTTTTTTCAGATTGATGAAGGATGGTGGAGAGGCTTCTGCAAAGATCAGTACGGCTTATTCCCCGCAAACTATGTGCAATTACAATAATAATTAGTTGTTATGTCAAGTGCTCAAACTCTATTCTCAACGTATTGGTCACACAGAATAGAATTTTATTATTTAAGAGTTTAATCTGTGCACATTGTTAATACATAAATAGTATGTGTTTAAATATGTCGTCGACAAAATGTTCAGTAACTACATAATCAAGTTACTATAAAAATATCTCTTGAGTTGTTTAGAAAGGTAGTATTTAAAGTAAAAATACTTTTCGTTACTGATGGAAATTTTTTGTAGAGCTTCCAATATTCCAAGAACAAAACGAAAAAATAAAATTAGCCCTACCTTTGAGCTTTTTTTAAAAAAGTAGGTAAAAAATCCTTGTTTTTTTTTCCATAAAATTTCTCAACAGTACTTATTTACAATGTATCAGACAATTATTTTTTATCAATATATGCCCCTTTTTTAAACTTTGCAAGTCAGATCTCATATCGCTCACTCCTTTCAAGAACGTCATAAATAAAAAATCGTCAATTTTCAGTTGTGCATGTTTTCGGAATGCCCAGAAAATGTACTATATCCCACCAAAAGAGGCATATTTTTAACTTAATATAACCCACTACAGGGCAAAAAGTGTTGTTTTTGCATTTTGAAGAAAATGTTTTAATTATTTTTTTAAATATATTAAATAATTTTCAAATGGAGTGGAGGAATAACCTTCAGGTTTTACCTAAAATAATATGTTGCACAGTAAAAAGTTTAATAAGTGGCTTGATATTTATTTTTAATACATTCTATTATATTTTTAAACTTTAAAAACGTTCTCCTGAAAAATCAAGTATTTTGATTTATGACGTTCTTGAAAGGAGTGAGCGATATATGTCGCCGAATATGTCTTATTTTGTAAAAATTACGACTTTTTCCCTCTCAAATACCTTAAAATTGTTGTCAACATCTTTTCTTTCACAAGTACAAATAACTTTCGGTATTAGAGTGAACAAAATATGTAAAAAAATAATATAAGACTCAAATTTTTAACAGACATTTAATTTAATGATGGGATGATATTTACTATTTTAGTGATGTGGTAACATTTACCGTTTTAAATGAAGTTTGTTAAGTAAGATGTTATTCAAAAGGTAGAAAAATTAAATTCTTAAACTGTATTTAATCATATAAGAATAGGTTATATAAGACTCAATGCAATAATTTTTTAAATATGAGTCATATAACTATGAATTTAAAAAATAATTGTGTATAATGTGCGAGTAAGTACCGCAAAAATTGTATTACATAATGGTGGTTAATTATATCGAATATATGGTCATTGTTTAAAAAATCTTATCTTATAAAATATATATGTATTTACTTTACTTTTCGTTCGGCTTGGCAAAATATTTGAACATCTCTAGGCTTTAGGGTAGCTTCGTGAAGGTCTTTAAGGTCAGGAGGGTGTCTTCTGATGGCGCACTCCTCCACTATGTGCAGGATAGTCTGATTCTCTGCCCCATAGTCGCATCCTGGAGATAGCGCCAGCCCTTATCTGTGGATCAGGAAGTTGCATCGATTTGGATTGGTTTCTTTATATTGATACAGTGTCAATTACTATAAAGTATGGTGATCTGACACTGAATATTGTACCAACCACCACACTATAAAGACAGGCTAATCTATCAGTACTCATTTCATTCATATTTAAGAATTTTCTAACTTGATAGAAAAACATTACATTTATGATTTAAAAAATCCGATTAAATTTATTTAAATAATTTTTTCATTCACCTAGTCAAAAAGAGCATTTTTATGATTAAAATAACATTTTCATTCTTGCTAAGATCACAAAAATCATAGCCACATATTCAAATTTTGTATTAAAAAAACCTTTTCTAAATCTGTCTTCCCACTTGTACAGGAATTTTTTAGAGTTGACATAACAAACATATACTTGGGCGCTTGTATTGTATATTCATACAGAACTAATGAAAGGTAACATCACTTAACACACAAGTTTTACAATTGTATAAAAATTATACTTTTGTGTGAGTTCTAATGGAAATGGCTTTACTTGTGTATAAATAAAAATATCATAGTTTTATTTTTATTTTTTTGAAATGAAAACCATGCCATAGTATTTTTTATTGAAATAAGTTGTATTTTTTGCACTTCTTGCCAGGTTTTTTAATTCATTCAAAATATAGAAAATTAACTGTCTTAGCTATACATATTACTTTTTTCAAGAAAATTCAATAGATGGCTCTTCAAACTCTCATGTTAATGGTCGTTATTATATAAAAAAAACATGAAAGCTAAAAATTAAATTAAATAAGGTTTTTTAATACATGTCCTGTAAATGTCTAAGCTTCCATACTGTCTGAATGTATTATCATATATAAAAAAATCATCTCAGTCTCTGTTGAGATATTTACATAATAAAATATATTTATATTGAGTAATTCTAATGTATGTATGCATACTAAATGCTTAGTTTTCATAATGGAAAAATCTTTTTATGTCTATTGTAATGAAAATTTGTTTCAAAATTTAGTTTTCCATTGTTACAGTAAAACCTTGATATAACGGACCTCTTTATAACGAATTTCGGATATAACGGATGAAAAATGTGGTCAATAAATATAATATAATAAAAAAAATAGCAAACTTCAAAAGTGAAAACAAAACTTGATTTGAAAAAACCTTTTTCAAAGCAGGATTACCGATAGCAAGCGGGTTGATATCAAATACCAACTTCACTTCACAATGAGTGTCCGAAGACAATAAATAGAAATTTGTATTGTTTATTTTCATATAATTTTTTGACATCTCATCAAAGATGAAGAAGAATATGGAAGTCTGGGCATTTACGGGACTGACGATCATCATATGCTAGTTTAAGTGATCAATTTATACACGTGTAACATTCACCGATTCTGCCCATTATTGACAACCACACTACTCAAATTCCTGGAAGTTCGTTATATATGAACCAATTTAAAAACATTGTTCTTGAATCACTAGAACTTCACTAGGGACATCTATTAGTGAGATGAAAATAAGCTTTTTATTGAGCAGAAACTCTTTTATTAGTATGTGAGGTCCGAATCCTGGATTATAATCACACACATCAGAAACGCTTCTTATAATTTGACCAGATAATTTATTTACAACATTTTGAGTGTGTCCAAATACTTGTTCACAAAATCTGGATTATCTCCAATTACAGGAGTTATTAATATTAATAACTCCTGTAATTGGAGATAATCCAGATTTTGTGAACAAGTATTTGGACACACTCAAAATTTTGTTTATTTTCATCTAATACAGTGTTTATATTTAAAAAAAGTTTATTTATTGTAAACTCATTTTTATATAACGGGTTTTCGGCGTTATCGGATACCCATTCCCTCAATTAGTCTGTTATATCGAGGTTTTACTGTATTATTACTCGCTATTAAGGCATTTTATTTATGAATTATCAAATCAAAGATTTTTGCAATTAACGCTTGTTAAATTACCTCAAAAATGGGATGGTATCAATAAATATATAAAGTGAATACTGGTTCACTAAAAAATCCTTCAAACCATTTGCAAAAAATTAGAGAACTAATAAATATTGAATTTTTAATATAACAGTATTATTATTATAAAGAATATTGTCCGCCTCCGTAGTGTAATGGTCAGCACACTCGGCTACCGTTCTGGAGGTCCCGGGTTCGATTCCTAGGGCGGGTAAAATAAATATGAGTGATTTTTTCACTGTAATATTTATTCAATATTACCCTGGACTGGTACCTGAAGCGGAGGGCTGATCACCTTTCCTTCATGTGTAAACGATCAAGATAATACTGTGTTTATATGATGCAGTGCCCTATGCACCATTGGGGTGCGGATAAGGGTTTTATTATTATTATATAATATAAGAACAAATTTTATGTGTATTTTCAAGATTTCTTTTGTGATGCAAAAAATTACAATATTTCTATCAAACTTTATGATCAAAAATGTTCACAATTTTTTTCATTTTTTTTTCAATTAATTTCATATTTACCCGACTGATATATTTTTATGTTTATGAAAATAAATTATAATGTTTAATTACTATTAGATTTTTTTCGTACTGATTTTTTAATTATTTTTTTAAATGTAATACATATTGTACATGGAATAACAACATTCCATTATAAATTTCACTGTAATACATTATTATGGAAGTACTTATCCGGTCAATCCAAATATTTATGTACATTTATAAAATGTTAATAAAGATTTAATTTTTATATTGTCTTTTTATTTTTTTAAATAATTTATTATTTATTTAATAAAACAACAACTTTAAACGGAGTCCTGGTTCCGACCCTAATGTATGGAAGTGAAACATGGAGTTGGCAAAAGAAGGATGAAAGTAGACAAAATGCAGTTGAGATCTCTCAGAAGAATGTGCGACAGAACGATGTATGATAGATGTTCGAATCGTGAAATAAGGAAGGAATGCAAAACTGAGACAAGCATTATCGATAAAATTAAGAAAGGTGTGTTGAGATGGTTTGGGCATGTAGAATGAATGAGTGAAAACAAATTTATGAGGCGCATGTAATTGGAAAAAGGAGCAGAGGAAGACTGAGAAAAACTTATTATATTTCAATAATCACCTTGTCTTCATGTAAATAACGATCAAGATAACACTACGTCGATACGATGCAGTGCCCTTTGCACCGCTGGGTGCGGTTAAGGGTTAGAAGGGATGAAGGATATTATTATTCGGGCTTATTTACCAATTATACGCTTCTAACAGAAATCGTTTTATTTTTACTTTCATAATTTGCCAATACAACTTAAAATATTGGTTTCTTTATGAGACACGTTTCGTATTGCTTTTGTGGAAATATAATTTTCGGTTCGTTTGGTCGTTTATCGCTTAATTGCGGCAGTCACTTAATTAAACCGCACTACCTACTTTTGATGTATTTCAATTAACCGAAATTTAGTAAATTTGATTAGCGTACGGAAGTATAAAGTCGGAATCCCTCTGCCGATTCCCTTTGATGCATACCTACGTAGGTACCTCACCTCCTCGAATATTTTACAGGGAAATATTATCCCAGAAGCTATTTTAGGTTTTCTGTTTGACGCACCTATGATTAAGGTAACAACAATAATTCCCCAGATTCAGAGGCGTGCATTCTATATAGGCAGAAAAGCAGTGCCTACCCTGGATTACTCGCGTTCCACCTATAAACAACCGGTCCGTACTATGCCTTATAAAGTACAGTGGAACCTCTCATAACGAGCATAATTCGTTCCAGAATCTGACTTGTTAAGCGAAAAATTTTTTGTTTTGACTGGCGCGGAAATTACGGAACTTGTCCTTTCTCTGTAACTCGTTATGCGAAATGTCGCTCGTTAAGGGAATAAATTATAGCTCGCATGGGCTCGTTAAATTCTAGACAGATTTATTTTCAATTATCGGTGTTTGCGATGTACTTTTCACATTTACCTTTCCTATCCTTACTATCCTACCTGCAGACATGCTATTCCTTTTTAAAAATAAAACAAATACTAATTTTTTTTGCTTGTTATGCGAATTACTCGTTATGAGAGGTTCCACTGTATTGCCTACCTTATCCTACCACTCAACTCTCTGACTACCATGGTTTAAAAATCTGTGCACGCCACTGCCCAGCCTGTATATTGCGTTAAATTTTAGCATACCCGGACCTAAAGGTACAGATACACTCGCTACTAATTCAGCATGCTTAAGACGAGCATGCTCTCTAGCTGTTATACATTTGCTTGAAATAAGCATGCTTGTTTACATACATCCATATTAGCAAACCGGTTCAGACGCGCTCGGAGCACGACCCTCCCACCCGCGCTGCAGGTAGCGCGCTCGAAAATCGAATGACTGTCGATTTTTGAGCAATTTTGCTAAAATTTCTAGCAAAGTACATAAACACATGCTACTAGGTAGCGATTGTTCAATGATAGCATGCTTTTGTGCTTATAACTAAAACTTGTATCTAGACATTAAGAGGGGGGTTTAAATTCCCCTAAAACATTCGATAACTTGATAATTATTCTAGCAATTCGATCCATATCCTTAAAATAATTATTTGGAAAACTTCGTCATTTTTTTATTTAAAATATTCAAAACGTGTGATTTACAATTTGTTGTTTTGATGAATATTCCAGCTTTATACGGTCAAATTAATCGATACCTGATCCAATGGTCCAACGGTCCGTGTTATTTGTATTTACCCGATACATTTTATTAATTTCACTCTAACCACTGCGCGCCACAACTGTATGGAAGCGAGACAAATTATGAACGACATTCATCCGATAATTCACGCCATAAATCGCGCAGTCGATATGTGAACACGCAACTACACATCGTTTGTCGCAAGCTCCATACATTATTTCCATGAATAATTATTATAACATACAATATTTTCACGAATACGACTAAGCTGTTTTAAATACCCCCAAAGGGGGCATGCGTTATTTTAGCTACTTCTGGTGAGGATGGTTGATGACAGGCTCAACTTTATTTAATGCCTTTTCACACATTATATCCAAAGCTGTCTGTAAACTTCCGTCACAGAACAAAAAGCTTGTACGGTTAATTGCCAATTAGAGTTAATATTTCATTGAACAAAGGAAGCTCACTCTTTCACAATTGAACGACGTTTATTATACCTGCCCTCTGTGTTTCCGCCTAAATTAATAAACGGGCTTATAACGCTACAAGGGTAAAAATAAAATTTATGGCAAAAATTTCCGACAATTAGTCGAAATGTTTTTCATTGTGAGTTCACATCAAGGGTCTTGTTATTTTTCCACGCATTTTCTCGAGAACATTAATTAAGTTTTTCTTCCAGCGGAAATCGCCACTGTTTGACGGATACACTGAGAAAGCTTTTGTTCTTTCACCGTTATTTTACTTTTCTTTGTAAAATCTACCTACTTAAATATACTTTATATACATTAAACAATTCCCTTGAAATTTCTTTCGTTGTTTTGTATCATTATTGTCAAAAAAAGTATTAAATAATTTATTTAAATGATTTAATACGAATATTTATTTATCATTTTGAAATTTTCAATTAAAAATTTATACACAATATTTTGAATCTGTTCAAAAGTGAGTGAATTTTGAATGTGTGCATAAGCCTATTAAAAAAACTGAACTCAATCACAGATGGTGCTGAAAAATAGCATGTAAAAAAGGTTTCAATTGAAATATAAATATAACTTCCGAATATTTAGCAACGTAGAACGGGGCTACTTGAACTTTGATGTGTTACTTGAGCCCAGTACAAAAAAATATTTTGAAAAAGTATTTCGACAATAAGTGTCACCTGCCAGGGAAACAATGAATCATGTCGATACGTTCATTATTGTAGACCAAATACACATTTAAATCTTTTTTGTACTGGGCTCAAGTAACACATCAAAGTTCAAGTAGTCCCGTTCTACGGTAGTATGGTTTTCAATTTTAATTTTTAATTTTAATACGTTTCTTAAAAAATATATCCGTACATATACAAACATTTATAAATTCAAATACATGATTAAAATATCTATATATGTATATAAACAAATATATAAATACAAATATAAATATATATGGAGAAATACGTTAAGAAAAAAAAACATGTTTTCAAATAGTTTTTCAACGCTGAAACCTTGGTTCATACTGTATTCTCGTGACTGAGTATATTACAAACACTAAAAAACGGCCAAAGGCAAAATTGTAATAATCTAAAAAAAAATTATAATAATTTTGATGAGAATCTTAGGTTCTGAAGAGTAACTACCTTGCTTAGTTAGAAAAATTGAAAGCTCTTTGTACTCAATTTATACGAAAACTAAAGCGGCTGCGATGAAATGGTCAAAATTGATTAATCTTTATAAATTTGCCTACAAAGATCTTATTCATTATTATAGAAGAATTGGTTTCTGATTTATAGCCCGCAGCGTCAGGCATCACAAGATGTCAGACTGTAAACTCAGGAGAGTAAGTCCTGTTCAGGCAAAAATTTACATATGCTTTTTTATGGTATTTTGCATGGCTACACAGCTCGGTCAACATAAATATTGTCCATTTAAATTGCTCAGTTTAATAAATGAGCATTTATTCACGAAATTTAATCATTTTTCTTGGATGTAAGTTGCATTTATTATTTTCCTTGCTTGTTATGTACAAGATTTATAGATGAATAAGTGGATTTTCGTTTCTTCTATCTAATATCACGTTTTACTTTATTTTGTGTTGGGAACAGGATGTATTTTATAACAATGTCCAGTCATTATAAACACTGATTTTATTTCTCTAGATACTTTAGTTAAATGAGGGCAATTGGATATCCTATTCTAACCTAACTTAACCGGTTTATTTGCTTGACAGGTGAAAGTTTGTTTTTTACAACAAATCCTTTTATCTTTAGATTTGCCCTCTGGACTTCCAGCATGATATATATTCTACGGGCAATGTAACATTTCCTTCATTTTGTCTTATCAATTAGGTAATTTTTAATAATTCCTAATTATTCACATTGCCCGTAACATTTATGTACAATATATACCGTATAGCTTGTGTGAAATGAAGCTCTATGCGCGGTTGGTTTTGTATACAAATGTGAGATTCGACTTAACGTTTTCCGCGTGAATAGAGCCAGTATAATATCTATTTCAGTTCGCTTTGTCCCTTTTTATAGTCCCCTATGGGTTATTCGAACCCGGAATCTTGAATTTTGGTATTTCCATAAATCCTCGCTATTTATGTATGTACTGTGGAACCTCTCATAACGAGTGATTCGCAAAACGAACAAAACATACTGTCAAAAAATGTTTCCTTTTTGCAAAAGATTGTGAAATAAAACCCATCCACATTTCGCCAACACCAAAGGACTAAAGGAATAACAACGACACTGATGAGTTTAAGAAAGAAGTCAAGAGCTGACCACCGAAGTTTCACAGCAAAGAGGGTATGGAAGAGAGAGAAGACTACATTCAGTCTACTTTCATATCTTTTTTTGACAACTCCATGCTTCACTTCCATGGTTGGAAATACAAAAAATAAAATTTTTTGGCTTAAATAATGTTTCACACAGCGAATAAGACTTCCAAAACGAATTGTTGTCGTTTGAGAGGTTTCACCCTATTTCCATAAATCCCGGCCATTTTAGTATGTATCTCACTATTTTGTAAATGTAAATTTCTGAAATTTATTAATGAAATTCTTGGTAAGAAGACCACCCCCATGGTCCCAAATTTCACTTATAAAATAGCTTCTGGCTTTGCTCGATAACAGTCGAGCTCATGTGACCCTCGTTATATTTTGATATTTTGCCAGTTACCAGCAACGCCGAGACATGGGATTAATCTTTTGGAATTTTCAGACTTGAAATATTCCAAATATTTCCACGAACAGGGCTCGGTTGTTGAGCACTCTAAATCTGCGGTTTCTAATTGTTTGCAAGAAGGTTCATCCACTTAAGTACCCTTGATCTACATTAACCAAATTGTTGAGTATTTATTCAAACGTTAATTTATCGATGAAATTGAATTTTGTGTGCGTATTTACAGTACACTCCCGATTTTCTAGAATGGATGTGAAAAAATCCCGTAAAATAAATAAATTTCTAGGATAATCCGAAAACTTAAAAAAAGTAAATAAGAAGAAATTTTTAACTGCGCGACATGGCAGTGTTCCGCAAAGGTTTTTTTTATTCAAGTTAGGTACACCTACCAAATTAAGAAATTTCAGAGACACATATTGACCACATTATGGTAACATATTATATTTAATGCGAAATTTGAGCCTACTTAACTGAGCACAGGCAATCAAAATTTGGAGTAATTGTGTTATTTTCACAAAACTAGTCTTTTTCCGCGGCACACCAGCTAATCACCACAGTCCACCAGTCTGACGCGGCACACACTTTGGGGAACAATGCTATATGGTATGCTCTTATATATGCCTACTTCTTTAGTAAGACGCACATGTTGACAGTGTGATATGACTAGAGACAACTAACTTAAAAATGGATAACTTACACTTGATTTTCTAGGTAAAAAAAAACAAGCGATTTACACTTAAGTATTCATTTCATATAACCCTGGACTAGTCCCTGAAGCGCAGGAGTGAGTGGATGACCTTGCCTTCATAAATGTAATGGCCAAGATAAAACTGCGTCGATGTATACATTCATTTATAGATTCTTAGAACATTTTTTTTGCATAGACTCACCAAGCCACCTTATTTGTCTTGTCGGTGGAGTTCTTTTAACATACTTTGTTATTATTATTTTTATCTATTTTAAAATTATATACTTACAGAAAAGAAGAAAAAACAAATTTCGCAATGTAAAATCTTGATCATTTACCCATTCCTTTATTTTCCCTTTGATCCATATTTTCGTCTGGCCTCTGCGTAAAAATAATTTAAATGATTTTTTACCGAAAAGATGACAAGTGAAAATATTTTTCATTTATTTCAGTATTTCAATGGAAATTGAAGATTTGACGTGTTAATCCGAAGGATATTATTGATATGGGTTGATTTGGGTTGGTATGAAGTGAAAATGAAGAATTTTACACTTCGCGCGAAGGCTGTAGTAGGCTTATCAAGGCTTTTCAAATGTCATAAGGAGTCTCTAACCGCAAGTACCACCTCTCGCTGAAGGCTTTCATGAAATAATCAACTGACGAGTTTTCAAACTGAAAATTCTACATGTTGGAAGGACGAGTTTGAAAATTTACAACTTCGTTATGATATTCAATTATTAAGATATATATATATATATATATATATATATATATATATATATATATATACATATATATATATATATATATTATATATATATATATATATATATATATATATATATATATATATATATATATATATATATATATAAATATATATATATATTTATATATATATATATATATATATATATATATATATATATATATATATATATATATATATATATATATATATATATATATATATATATATATATATATATATAAATATATATAAATATATATATATATATATATATATATATATATATTTATATATATATATATATATATATATATATATATATATATATATATATATATATATATATATATATATATATATATATATATATATATATATATATATATATATATATATATATATATATATATATATATATATATATATATATATATATATATATATATATATATATATATATATATATATATATATATATATATATATATATATATATATATATATATATATATATATATATATATATATATATATATATATATATATATATATATATATATATATATATATATATATATATATATATATATATATATATATATATATATGTATATATATATATATATATATATATATATATATATATATATATATATATATATATATATATATATATATATATATATATATATATATATATATATATATATATATATATATATATATATATATATATATATATATATATATATATATATATATATATATACATTAATATATAAATATATATATACAAACATAAAACTTTAACCATTGTATGTATAATACATTGTACTCAGGTATTTGCCAAATTAATGACCGGTTCTAGGGCCGAAGCGCCAAGGTGCTTAACCTCATATTTGTCCCCGTAATGGCCAAATCCGGTGCAAACACCCCTCGAATTAACCAAAATCAAACCGCCACTCCATCAGACCCTCCCAATGGATTTGTGAATGATTATTGCTTCGTTGCCAGCCGGAGCGAATTTCACCAAATTCACTCAATCTATATCCATTCAATTGGACTCTCCGTTACTTTATTAAGGGCACCAAATCACCAAATTAAATTACACACATAGACACACACGATGGCAATGTTGCGTGACTGTCGAGAAGGACTTAAGTGCCATTTCTTCATTTCACAGGGCAGCACTTATATATTTGGTTGACTTTTGGCTGGCGTAAAGGATCACCTTATACACTTGTCTAACGTTCACCATGCTTAATGTGACCATACGTCCCGTTTTGAACGGGACCGTCCCGTTTTTAGATAGCCTGTCCCTTTGTCCCCAAGTAAAGTATCGGGACGTCGAATGTTCCGTTTTCAAAAAAAAGCAACACACGATAACAATTTTTAAAAGTGAAAAACCACGATAGTTTGTAGTATAACCGTTTCATATAACTTTGCTGAACAAATCCTAGCTTGATTTTGGTGCATATGGTTACAGCAGATGGCTGGTGAGTCATGTGGAAAGACTTATAATTAATACATAAAAACTATGAAAACAAACGTGTTTTCTTGAATAAACCTACTATAACGTAAAAATGTTGTCCGCCTCCGTAGTGTAATGGTCAGCATGCTCGCCTACCGTTCTGGAGGTCCCGGGTTCGATTCCCAGGGGGGTTTAATAAATATAAGTGATTTTTTTCACTCTAATATTTCTTCAATATTACACTGGACTGGTACCTGAAGTGGAGGGCTGATCACCTTTCCTTCATGTGTAATCGATCGAGATAACACTGCGTTTATATGAAGCAGTGCCCTATGCACCATTGGGGTGCGGTAAGGGATTTATTATTTATTATTAACGTAATAATTGGCAGATGTCCCTTTTTGAGGACAAAAATAAATGGTCAGTTTAACCATGCTGCCCAATATTGAACATCCATATTGCACTAATTGTTGACATGTTTCAAATCAAGTTGAGGCATCTCATCTGTAGGGTGAATAATCTCATGCACGATATAATAAATTATATTTATTTTGTCAGATAAAACCTGTCAAATAAATCAAAAATGGAAAAAAACTTAATACTTGTTCCTAAATCTGGATTATCTCCAATTAAGGAATTGTTATTTTACATATTTTTTTCCCAAACAAAATATTTGGACACACGTTCGAAGAATTTGAGTAGTGTGGTTGTCAATCATGGGTAGAATTGGTAAATGTCACCCGTAAAGTGTAAGTGGTCACTTAAACCAACCCTATGACGGCCGTAAGCCTCGTAAAAATGCGCAGACTCCCATACTTCTATAATTGGAAATAATCCAGAAAATGTTGCAAATATTAATATTGTTAGACAAAACCTGGGAATTGACCAAGTAATTAAAAGAAGTAAATAGTTATAAAACTTAGTTGTTATAATATCTGTCATCTACTTCCAAAATCCGCTAAATCCAGTTTGATAAGATTTTAAAATAAATACTCTATCGGAATGCCAATTGTGGGTTTCATTGTTTAAAATATTTAAATACTTGAAAACCCTGCTAAAAATACTTAAAAAAAGCATTGTATTTTAAATTCCGCTATATTCATGGATCTTGCCTTCTGACCCATATCGGCTAATCAGAGAGCGAAGATAGGTCAAAAATGAAGATGACGTCATCATCAGTTGTGTCTCGTGTTTTTTTTAATTACTGAAAAACATCAAGAAATTTTAAAATCCTCTAATTCATTATATTTTATCGATGGATAGACAAATCTTGGAAACTTAAATGTTACCCGAAGAATTTTGAATTTTTTGTGAAATCGACTTACATGGATCTAATTTTGGATTTTGAAAGTAAGTGACACATATTATTGTATATAAAATCCTGTTTCACCAAGAAATGTCAGAATCTATAAAACTTGAATTTAATAAAAAGCCTTAATTGCTCAAATATCTACGGTCTATATAGGTAACCCACTAACGTATAAATCTCTAGGCTCTATAGTTCATTAGGCTGACGAGTTATAAATCTCCCGACATAGTTAGCCTCCTTGAAAAGGATTCTTGGCGGAGTATATCTACTGTTGAAGAAGAATGTAATCGAATTGCACTTCGCCGTTGGAATATCTTGAATTATTTCGGACCATTTAACTTTGGGGTAGTTTGCGCCCCGTGTTCATTTATTTTACCCATTCCATTATCACGGCAAGACGTCGAAAGGATAAGGGGTTGATTAATTACAGTAAAAAATCAACCCCCCAGTGATATCTCAAGAGGTAATAGTTATCCATAATCAGTATCTTTTAATAGATAGTAGAAGGATATGATACTAATTAAGTACCGTTTTTTAATAAAATATCATCTCAATATTTACAATTTACATCTAGATAATCTGGGTAAGAAAACTCCCTCTTACCGCATAAAAACATATGTTCCCCAGTAATATTTAATAACTGATAGATACTATCAACAAAAAAGAAGAAAAAAGTCCCTCTTCAAGCATAAGACCTCAGTTCCTTTTTTAGAGAGGATTAGCGCAACTAAAATTATAGGATTGTATTAAGTAGAAATGTATAGAAATTGTTAAAAAAATGTAACTGTACTAAATAAAACATGATTTATTTAATTTATTTATGGATAATGGAAGCAGGTAAAACAGCTTTATTACATGATATTCAAAGTTCCTTTGAATAAATGAGGTATATATTTTTGATCTTATGGTTCTATGTATGTAGTGTGTAATGGGTGATTTGTGTTTTTTCCTAGGATGTGCTTTCTTGCGATTCGTTTGAGTAATTCTTATTTGTACATGTAAGTACTTTCACGAGTTGTAATTTCTTGATTATTTCCTCTGTGGGAGTCTTTCACTTGTCATCTTCAAGGATGGACAGTACATGTTCATACCTGAAGATGACAAGGTTCTTGTTGAAACCGTTTGGAGAAAAGTACCAGAAAAGTGGTTTAAAAAAACACTTCTAAATTTTAACGTATTTTTAAATGCGCCACAAGTATCAGCAAATACATTTAAAAAAAAGGTAAAATATTTGCTTTTGTTTCATCAATTTTTAATAAATATGAGAGGATTATTATTTGAAATATTATTATAAATGCCATACTCTCAAAAACACTTTCATTAATAGTTGTTCAAACTTATACTTAGTGTTTGAAAAAATAATATTTCAATTAATTTTAAAAATATGTAAATATTTGAAAACTGTTAATGGACTCCCGATGAAATTCTTTGAAAAAAATTAAAAAATCATTTTTTACGTCATCGTAAAAGCACCTTGTAGAAGATTTCTTCAAAATACTTTTTTCAAGAAAAAAATTGAGAAAATTATACGGTAATTTAATCTATTAGCAAAGAATTTGAGGAAATTTCCTTTATAATTAAATATGGTAATTTACGGAGCACATCGAAGGAAAAAATCTCGAGAGAGGTTATTCACATTTTCAGAGAAATGTTTGGAGAATTTTGTAGTAGAAATAGTATACATATTATGTATATTATGATTTCTTGTTGTAAACGGGGTTGTAAAAAGCACCTTCAAAGTTCTCTGTGCTCCGGATGAAATGGCATTGAACTCAGACCGGATCTTTACATTACATTTTATATCCTTTATGTAACATTATATATGTTAACTTTAAAGAGATAACTACTTGATTGTGATTTCTCTATCGAATAAAGTAAGATAAAGTAACAAAATAAATTGATGTAATATAATATATATTGTATTTTGATTGAATTTAAGTACCTTCTATATATATCCAAACGCATTTAATTAATTTAATTTCTCTGATAGTGTAAATGTTTGTCTGATCAAAATTTTAAATATCCTAAATCGCCAATTGCTTTGAAATTAAGACTCAATGTTGGATTTACATATTCTTTAGTTGTTGCTGATTTATTCCCTGATAGCAAGTATTTTATTATACATATACAGGTGTCCCATAATCCTACGTGTTCCTTTTAAAGAGTGTTAGGCCAGCTTATGACTCACCAAAAAGTGAAAATGTGACCTCAGTAAAAGTGCCTTAGTTATCCAGATATTTTCATTTATATGAATTACCCGAACATCTACGCCTTAGATCAGTTTTTTGAGTGCCAAATTTTGAATTTTTCATATTTTTGGATTCTAATTTTTGTTTCGTAAAATTGAATAACTTTTTTGTTGATCACAATCCAAAATATTTCCAATACTGGCTTGCCTTGGCGGGAAAAAAATATAAATGCCTGGTCAATGATTTTAAAATAAATCTGTAGGTGACATTGACTCTTCACCCTGAAAAAAAAAATATTATACTCTAACCTGGCAAGTTATTAAAAAAGTATATTCAATTAATTTTATTTTAAAGACAGTAATAAATAAAGTATACTTTACTATAGAAAAATAGATATTGTTTTTTTTTAAGATTTTTTATTTATAAGAATTCCAATGTAAAGAATTGCTTTGTTTTAGGAAAGTAAAAAGTGTTTGTGTTAAATTAAATCTTTTTTTTGTGTTATCGTAAACATAAATTAGAATCCTAAAATATCCTTGTCCGCCTCCGTAGTGTAATGGTCAGCACGCTCGGGTACCATTCTGGAAGTCCCGGGTTCGATTCTCAAGGGGGGTACTGTAATATAAATATAAGTGATTTTTTCACTGTAATATTTATTCAATATTACCCTGGACTGGTACCTGAAGCGGAGGGCTGATCACCTTTCCTTCATGTGTAAACGATCAAGATAACACTGCGTTAATATGACACAGTGCCCTATGCACCATTGGGGTGCGGATAAGGGGTTTATTATTATTAAAATATGAAAATTTGAAGAAGTGATTTACGTGCTGTTATATAGGATTATTTATATTGATATAGTATGCACTGACGCTTACGCTCGGGAGAAATCCGTAACAAACCTTATTTAGGGAATGTTCAACTAATCGGGGTCAGTACTCCCCCTAGTGCTCCGGCACTGGCAACTAGCAAGTGAATTAAATGTCTGCTGGAAGCTGGGAATATATAATTAATGATTTAATTGCATTTTATCCATTCTGATTGGTAGGATACAGACAATTTTTTGCGTTGAAACGTAAAAAGTCTTTAAAAATTTTTCGTTAGAGACGATGTAATCTAATTTACAGGCTGAGTAATTGAAATGGTAGCAACGGATATAATTTTTAGTGATTTAAAACTTATTAGAGCTTAGTCTCTTTATTGAAGAGTTAAATAAACTAATATTAATATCCATATTATTTTGTTGAAATGATTAAAGAAAACACTTCGTTTTTTACCACTTGAGTTTTATTATAGACTACATGTTTCAGAAGTTAAAATTCCATCATTCAGGTTTGTATAATAACTAAAATATAAAATATAAAATTTTTCTATAAATAAGGAGAGGGGAAAGTAAGGGGAAGGGGTTAGTCAAGGGATGGAGTTTGAAAACAAACGAAAAATGGAAAGCAATGGTGAAGAATTTTGAAACAATTAACAAATTATTATATAATATAATATTTAACAATATAATATTTAACAAATTATTATTAGAATTCAGTTTTTTTTGGATTTATAAATTTTCAAGATAATTCATAATTTGGCCTTTATATGGAACAAGGTGTAATAATTTTAATTTATGAGAGTAAAATGAGTGATTAGTATGTATTTGCAAATTTTATTTATTTATTAATTTATTTTGTTGACATCTCAACATAGATGAAGAAGAATATGGAAGTCTGGGCATTTACGAGGCTCGTTTAAGTGATCACTTTACACACTTGTAACATTCACTAATTTTTCCCATGATTGAAAACCACACTACACAAATAACCAGACTTCCATATTTTTCTTAATCTATGTTGAGAGATGTCAAAAAATAATACGAAAGATAACTCCTATAATTGGAGATAATCCAGATTTTGTGAACAAGCATTTGGACACACTCGAAATGTTGTAAATAAATATTAAGATTTGTTAAAAAAATAAATGTCTAGCAAATGAATTATTTTTTTTATTTTTTTGTAACTATATATATTAAATAAATAAAAATAACTATAAAATATATTAAATAAATAAAAATAAATGTAAAAGTGATATCTCAAACAGAGATGAAAAAGAATATGAAAATTTGGACATTTACAGGGTTGACCTGCCATTGGCTGTTTTAAGTATACCCATTCTACCCATGATTGACATTAACATTAACATTGAAAATGCTAAGTGACAGCAGCTGTGAAGTAGCATGCTGTCCGCCAGGAGGAAAATTAGTATTGCCTGTATTGATGGCGCTGCTATTGGGGTAAAAAAACTGTGTTTTACTCTTAAAAAAATACACATGTTTTTACCTGTCATAATTTTCAAGCAAATGGTTAATAAGAAAGGGAGATTTAAGATTGAAAACAAACGAATATTTTTTTAAAGATTATTTTTTAAAGATTTTTTAGAGATTATAACGCTACGTTATGTCTATATTTTAAAATCTGTTTTTTTTTTTAAAGAGAATTTTTTTACACAATATTTTAATTTCATACTATTTCCGTGAGCCTAAGCGGCTCATTATTAGAAATAGGTAACAAATTGTGGTAGAGTGGGTTCGAACCGAGAAACTCTGACTTAAGAGTCCGTGACACCTGACCACGGGACCACAACCCGACACATGAATTAATTTAAGTCTTAAAGTGTAAGAGATTTACGATTTTGAACAAACTACCATAAATATTTTAACTGACTTGTCTATAAAGCTAGTGTACGGAGATAGTTGCTTAAACAATTGACGGAGTGTGATAAAATTTAAAAACAAAATTTAAAATTCTCATAAAAAAATATTGGAATTTAATCATTAATTTTTTTTAACTGCTTATCTTTTAATTACACTTTTCTTTTGAAAACCATATATTTAAAAGAAAAACATTTTTTTTAATTAAAAAAAATGCAACTACATTAAATATTACCTGGTTTTAAAGAATATTAAGTTTGAGCTATTGATTATCTCGCCTTAAACCACTTTACATATTACCTTATTGAAATATGACGTTCGTGAAACAAGAAAATGTTGTATTATGAAATTCTACCCAACTCCCAAAGCTCAAATTCAATAAATAATGAATTATTTACCCGAAAATATGAAGAGAAGCGTGTTTATTTAGAAGATCTCTCAATATTCACTCGCCGATAATTTTTAGGGGTAAGTTATCGTAACAATGTAATTTGATCAACTTCTGAATTGAACGTAGAAATTAATTAACGAAGTAATTAAGGGTGCGATCCCATTTCACGAGATAATTGAGTGAAATTGAAATAACTGAAAGTTTCGAATATTACTATGAGAATATACACGAGGATATATAACGTGTAACGCACATATATAAAATTATTTTGTGTTATAATTAGGGAATACAACTCTAGCGTTCTTTTGGAATCCTGGGACTTTGGGATTAGAAGCTTTTAATCCCGAAAACCCCGGATTGGAGCTACTAATTTCTGGACCGATGGGACTGGAAAACTTTTGGGATAACAGAAATATGTAAGTTCTCTAATTATAATATTTCTAGTTTTGAAAACGTATTATTAAGATATTTTATTTTTCAGCTTTTAACCGTTATTTCCACCCAAATATGCATTGGATTGAGGCACTGTTCACTTGACTACTTATAACCCAGCTGGCATATTTAAAACAGTTCATTATTTTATTATTTTCATGTATTAATAAAACGATTCCGTGGTGCAATGGTTGGCGTGTTTATCTACCGTGCTGGAGGTCCCGGGTTCGATTTCCAGGAGGCGGTAATAAAATATTAGTGATTTAACACTAATATTTATTTAATATTACCCTGTACTGGTTCCTGAAGCGCAGGAGTGATCACCTTGCCTTCGAGTAAGTAACGATCGAGATAGGTAACACTGCATCAGATCGATGTAGTGCCCTATGCACCATTGGGTGCGGATAAGATTAATTGGGCTTAGAAGAAGATTGATAATTTTGAGTGTGTCCAAGTACTTCACAAATCTATCACTTAGGAGTAATTTTTTCATTTTTGACATTTCAACATAATGATTTGAGTTAAATGATCGCTTTACACACTTATATGCTTATGATTTGCTTATGATTACTTAAATGCTTATGATCGCTTATGATTTGAGTTAAATGATCGCTTTACACACGTGCAACACATTCATCAATTCTACTCATGATTGATAACTATACTACTCAATTTTTGGGATATATTGATTTCTTTTATTGATAAAAACTCCTAGATATATTGATCAATATTGTGACACGGTAAATATGAGCTCGCAACAGCCATCTATGTTGGATCCCAAAAAAAATAGTAGTGTGGTTGTCAATCATGAGTTGAACTGGTGAATGTTACACGCGTGTAAAGTGATCACCTAATCAGCCTACAAGTCATAAGCCCTGAAATTTCCCAGACTTTCATATTCTTCTTCATCTTTGATGAGATGTCAAAAAATAATAAGAATAAATAAATTATCTCTCATTTTATTAATAGTTTCGGCATTAACTTTGTGGTAAGACATGTTACAATGATTAAAGAAAACAATTGTTTTATACCATTTGAGTTGTATTAAAGACTGCATGTTTCAGAAGTTACACTTCCATCATTCAGGTCTGTATAATAACTAAAATATAAAATAGTTCTATAAATAAGAAATTTCGTGTGGAGATTGTGATAAAAAATATATGGGCCAAAGATAAATATTAAAGAACATCGTAGCGGTCTTGTTAGTAATTATTTTTTGGAATTTGCAAATCACATAATAGATGCAAATCACTCATTCCACTCTCATAAATTAAAATTATTACACCTTGTTCCACATGAAGGCCAAATTATAAATTATTTTGACGATTTAGAAATCCAAAAAAACCTAAATTCTAATAATAATTTATTAAATAATATATTGTTTCAAAATTCTTCACCATTGCTTTCCATTTTTCCTTTGTTTTCAAACTCTGCCCCTTGACTAACCCCCTCCTCCTAACTTTCCCCTCTCCTTATTTAAATAACAATTTTATATTTTATATTTTAGTTATTATACAGACCTGAATGATGGATGTTTAACTTCTGAAACATGTAGTCTATAATAAAACTCAAGTGGTATAAAACAAGTGTTTTCTTTAATCATTGTAAAGTATCTCTCTATTTGTTGTATGTGAAAGGTGTGTCCCATTGAGAGTAGCGTCGACAAGTTAGCAGGCAGTATTAAAATAAGTAGTAATTTAAAAGAAGTTGCTCCGATCGTAAACAAAAAGTGAATGTAGGGCGAAAAAGTTTTGACTAAGGGCTGAACACCTTATCGACAATTATTTCTTTTGCGCTTTTCTCGAACTGTAAATCTCTGAGAAAGTTTCTTCAAGTGCTCCTTATATATTCTGCGAACTCTTTGTTAATGGCGCTCGAGTCTGACGATAGGATCGGTCATTAACCCTAGCGTGACCACAGCCTAACCCCACTTGAAATTGAGTAAACAATTATATTTTGAATTAATGTTACCACTATTTCTTAAAATCTACTGTAACACGTGTTTCGATGCATTCCGCATCATTTTCAAACACCGTATGTGAATCTAATTCTAAATTTTAGAGTTGGGTCCTTGTGACGTTGAAGGTTGAAGAGGGGGAAGTAGCCGTTTCTTATTTTCATTTATTAATTGAATTTTTATTTTTTATTTTTTTACGTGTAAGATAATTTGTGGCATACGTAATGCCCAGATTTTCATATTCTTCTTCATCTTTGATGAGATGTCAAAAAATAATATGAATTATATATTATTTAAAAATCACGTGGAGTGCTTTTTATGATCAATGGTAACTGAACTGAACTGAGCAACTGAAATGAAAAAAATAAAAGCTCTAATCATTTTGAATTTGTCCAAATATTTGTTCAGAAATCTGGATGTTCTCCATTTAGGATTATTGTTTTTAAAAAAATGACATCTCATGGCTGAATGACGAATGTTACACGTGTGTAAAATGATTACTTAATCAGCCTATAACAGATCATAAGCCCTGTAAATACCCTGACTTCTATATTCTTCTTCATCTATATCTTTATAAAGATCTGCTTTATTTTATAGTTAAATTACACTTAAATATCAGAACAAGTACAATAAATTGCAATACAATCACAATACAATTATAGCAAAATTTTATATCATTTTTTTTAAAATATGGAATGGCGTGGCACATGTAATACAATGCATTTGCCAATGTCAAGTTAATTGAATTCTTAATTATAAAATATGATAGACTAAAAATTATAAAAATAAACTATAAATTTATTTTATTTAATTTCAGAAAAACAACTAACAGTCTGTACAAATTTGGGTTCCTGCTCGCCAGGATGAGATGGATATCTGTAGGGAGGGGATTATATAAATTAAATGGAAATATTCAACAAATCACAACTCGTGACCATCCCTACATTATTGAAATTATTTATTCACACAAATCACAAAAAAAATACAGAAATTCATAAAAAAATAAAGAAATACCTCATTTAGTCAAAAAAGTTTAGTAAAGCTATATTACCTGCTACCTTTATTCGTAGACGTTAAATAACGAAAGTATGTAAAAGAGTTATTCGTTATTAGATAAAGGAGATGGATAGATTTGAACTAGATCGTATCATTCGGCAATATTGTGGAAGTGTTTTTACCCAATTACACTGATTAAGGGCACCCACATCTCCTCATAGGTTGCATTTTATATTAAATGAAAAAAAGAATAAACAATTGAACTTATATATTGTTTCGGCATTAACTTTGTGGTAAGACATGTTTACAACATTTTGAGTGTGTCCAAATACTTGTTCACAAAATCTGGATTATCTCCAATTACAGATTTACATCTCACCAATAGATGTCTCTAGTGAAGTTCTAGTGATTCATGAACAAGGTTTCTAAATTGGTTCATATATATAGAACTTCCAAGAATTTAAGTAGTGTGGTTGTCAATAATGGGTAGAATTGGTGAATGTTACACGTGTGTAAAGTGATCACTTAAACCAGCCTATGACGGTCGTAAGCCCCGTAAGTGCCCAGACTTCCATATTCTTCTTCATCTTTGATGAGATGTCAAAAATAATATGTAAGACATGTTACAATGATTAAAGAAAACACTTCGTTTTTTACCACTTGAGTTTTATTATAGACTACATGTTTCAGAAGTTAAAATTCCATCATTCAGGTCTGTATAATAACTAGTTATTATACAGACCTAAATGATGGAAGTTTAACTTCTGAAACATGTAGTCTATAATAAAACTCAAGTGGTAAAAAACGAAGTGTTTTTTTTTAATCAATTGAACTTACTTGAAAGATCCGTGTTTATTTTCATAAAAGATTTTTGTTTACAAATAACTTAAGATTTACAGGTTTTACTCTAGAATATTCACAAAAATATTATTTAAATGTTAAAAATTTTGTCTTGTGTTTTGTTTTGTGAAAAATTACTTTTCAAATAATTTAATAAACAGTATTGTTAAAATGTACCCTTTTTATGGGAATACCCAGTAAGGACACAAAATAGTAAAATTGTAAATAAACTTATGATGAAAAATAAATAAATAAGTAGAATATATAATATAAGATGACTTTTTTCAAAATTAATATAAATGATTCATTACAATTTATTTATTTGAAGAACTTACTTCGAGATTTTCCATTTTATTATTAAAATGTTACTTTGTTTTCAAATCACTATAAATATTTTATTATAACTTAATTTAAATGTCTACCGGTTTCGAAGCTTTTCGCTTCTTTATCAAGACTGATTAAAACTAAATGATTCCCATTATTTTTCGGTGTACAAGTACTTGATAGAATTCCATTAATTATTACTATTCATGGTTCATAAGTACTTTTCAAAATGTTATTAAAAGGTAGACCTAAATCTATTTTTGTTGTATACGTGCTGCCAATCAGGATAGCAATAAAAAATATCCGATTTTTCATCTGTCCAAATTGCTCGACCGTACAATAAAACATGTTTGTGCGGCAGTAAAAATGTTTATTTACTAGTGTGTATTTTCATTTTACAGGCATCTCAGGGTTGAATTGAAAAAGAGTGGCGCGAAGGGGTGAGAAGGGGAAGATGGGCAGAATATGGCGGGACGGGCAGTACAGGGTAGAATGGCGTAGGTTGGATAAGGGAAATATTCCAAGCTCTCGAGTAGTAAGCTTTATTATGACCTCTCACCTCCATTTCAGCATGCTGGTCAAATGATTAAAGAAACTTGCGTTATTGAAAACTCATATAATAATTATTGTCATGTTAATGATGTCAATAAAGATAGAAAAATAGGGTTTCCTAATAATACGTTTTCAAAATAGAAATATTTTAGAAATATTATAATTAGACAACATATCTACATATTTCAGCTATCCCAAAAATTTTCCAGTCCCATTGGTCCAGAAATTAGCAGCTCCATTCCCGGGGTGTTCGGGCTTACGACCGTCATAGGCTGGTTAAAGTGATTCATGAAACGTCTTATGATATATATATATATATATATATATATATATATATATATATATATATATATATATATATATATATATATATATATATATATATATATATATATATATATATATATATATATATATATATATATATATATATATATATATATATATATAGATATATATATATATATATATATATATAAATATATATATATATATATATATATATATATATATATATATATATATATATATATATATATATATATATATATATATATTTTATCATAGTACGTTGAATGAATGGGGTCGGGGGTTGGTTAGATTATTTCCAGTAAGGAATTTGTTTCCGACGAACCAAAAATATTGTGATGTCCGTTACGGGCCTTGTATTCTAATAAATTAATCAGACGGGGATCAGGTCATGAAAGCAAGTTAGCGCGAGCTTAATACGGAATGAAAGGGGCATTATAGGATTAAGGGTAGTTAAGCCTAGTAATTAATTAAAACCCCGTTTTATAACGTTCATTTAACTATGAAACTACACGTGTAATATGATCGTTTTGGAAGAAAACCTGAAACCCTAATTATATACCGGTAAAAAGTAGAATAACAGCTGTTAAAACTCAAACTGTTTACGTTTTGAAGATTTTTAATTAAAAAAAAAATGCATGTTGTGCTACATGCTAATAGAAAGGAAAACCTACGGGTACTGGTGATTGAGGTATCAATAAAAATCTTATCACCTTTATATCGTAGTCATACAGGAGAAAGTGACCAAGTGCATTTTTTACAAAAACGTGATAATTGACTATTTGATATCTTACTACAATAGCTTAATATTTCACTGAAAAAAATCCCAAAGGATTTTAATCTTGGAAGTAGAATATATTGACTTGTTAAAAATGACTAACTGCATTGATGTTTATTTAATTGCCAAGCAAAAGTGACTTGGCCCTCCTGAACATTTTACGTGTTGTTAGTTGGTCACTTTCTCCTGTACGACTACGATATATGTTATATTTATTTATTTATTTATTTATTTTCATAATACATAGATACATTCAATATACATATTCATTTCATATACACATTTATTATACGTATTACGGCTCTTTAGGCATGGCCTGTGTTGAGCCGAATACTAACATGGTAATACAAAGTTTATATATATTTTTTTAAAATTTTTAATATACATATATTTTTTTTAATGATTAGATTATAAACATAACATACAGGAGATACAGAAATAATTTATGTTTTAAGGTTTTTCAGTGTGATAATTACACCTGGACTTTAATTAATTCACTTTCCACCTTGTCCCTTCCAATGTTAAGTAACCATCGACGGACACTGTTCTTAAAGACCTGATCACTCCTGGAAATCTTAATATACAGATAAGCAGGTCTTTTTTTTTAAACAAAAAAGTTTCCGGAACTCATTTCATGTCAAGCTTTTTACTTTAAAAAAATAGTTCATTACAATACCATACTTTATCATTTTGACGAATTACAATAAAGAATGTCCAGTGGCAGAATTAAGATTAAAAATTTTAATAAAAAATTATCTGCAAACGATAAAAATTTATTATAAAAACTATAACAAAGAAGAGAAGTGCGGATTTAAATTCTTAAAAACTAGTTCGTCTAAATGTAGACCGTCACGTCGGACGCACTCTTGGAAACGGGCCTCAGTATTCCGTGCCAATCGCTAGAGAAGTGACGTCGGGATGCCATTAACTTCGCGAACGATATATTTTTTTAGTGCAGAGATGGACGAGGGGTCGGTTTTATTCAATTGGATTTAATTGGATGATTAATTTTGAAAAATCCAAAGTCTTTTTTTTAAAACAGATGAATTTTGGAACAGGTTCATGATTTCGTATATTTGAGGAATGTGTTTCCTGGGGGATGAAAAGGTTCATGAATATATAGAAAAGAGAGTGAATGCTGGAAATATAGTGAATGGTACACTTTTAGTAAATTAAATCCCATCAGCGTAAGCTAAACTGACATACTAAGCATTCAATGGAGTTCCAGTACCAACCTTAATATATGAAAGAAGTACCAACCTTAATATATAGTCGAAATAAGAAGGATGACAGTATGTAAAATTAATGCAGTCAGATTGCTCAGACGAATGTGTGGCAAAACAATGCTTAGTTGCTATAAGCATTATAGATAAATAAAAATTTATAATATTTTTTTTTTATTGGCGAATATGTACTTATCAACAGGAGCAGAGGTTGACCGAGGAAAACTTGGCATGATCTTTCAAATACTTGAAATTGGTCAAGTCGGAATGTTCAGCGGGTACGTATGAGGAGATACATGAATTTGAAGATTGTTTTCAAAAACAGAGTGGTGTGGCGTTCTATTCTCTCTGCTTTCCCCTGTGGGGAAGCGGCGTAATGGTCAATTGATTAATTAATTATATTTAGAAAGATAGAATCATATTCAATTAGTTATTTTATGTTATTACCTTTACTTGTTATAGGTACTGTCATTGTTTGTTGAGTTGGTCAACTAAAATATCAAATGTTTAATTTAAGTTTTACTTGGTAAATACCACTTTTTCTTAAAACCTTTCGTACATTTTGCATCATAGGTATTTACCACGTAAAATTTAAATTAAAAATGGATAGATATTACCAACAGAGTGACTGCTGAATCTATTTATGAAATATCAAAGTTCCAACAAGGATTATTCAGACGTAGAAACTAAAATGACTTAACATATATTGTTCACTCCGTTCAACAACGTTATATATCAAAAACCTTTAATTTGAGTTCTGCATGTTTTTGGAATGCCAAGAAAATGTACTATATCCCAGCAAAAGCAGCATATTTTCAACTTAATATTTACCCGCTACAGGGCAGAATTTATTTAATTTCAGAAAAACAACTAACAGTCTGTACAAATTTGGGTTCCTGCTCGCCAGGATGAGATGGATATCTGTAGGGAGGGGATTATATCAATTCAATGGAAATATTCAACAAATCACAACTCGTGACCATCCTTACATTATTGAAATTAAAATTGAAATTAAAGTTTTGTTTTTGCATTTTGAAGAAAATGTATTCTTTAATAATTTTTTCAAATATACAAAATATTTTTCAAATGGAGAAAAAACATTCAGGTTTTGCCTAAAAAGATCTGTTGCAAAGTAAAAAGTTCAATAAGTGGCTCGATATTTATTTTTAATACATTTCATTATATTTTTAAACTTTAAAAACGATCTCCTGAAAAGTCTTGTTTTTTGACATATGACGTTGTTGAAAAGAGTGAGCGATATGTGTATTTAAAATTTAAAATAGATAGATATTATCACAATGTGACTGCCGAATCAATTATTGAAATATCAAAGTTCCAACAAGGATTATTCAAACGTAGAAACTTACATAATACACAAAGCTTAACATATATGTGTATATATTGGTATTTAACTTACATACTCGTTTCAAATCCCCGTATTGTGTGATGAATCGACAGAACCATGTGGTCGAATTTGATCCGTGAAAGTCTTTTGTCTTTGACCCTGCGTCAAGTTAAACCTTTTATCTAGTTAAACCCACGCAAAGCCGGCAGCGGTAAACCCGCCGCAAGAAGTTCAGAGGGTTTCAGTCAGGTTTAGCTAGGTTAGGCATAGTTAGGCCCATTCTGGAGCGGGATTCCAGCCGAACCCACGGGATACCGCCGCGGCACGGGATCACGGAATTAGTCCTGTGATTCGTTTCTGATAAACGATAAGTAAAGGATTTGCGACCAACAGCGATGTTGTAAAAATAAACGGGAAAAATCTGCCCGTTTTGGAAGTAGAGGGTTAAGCTTTTAGTTACCAGGACTTTTGGAGTTATTATGCCAAAAAAACACGTTTTTAATTTCAATACGAGTATATCAAATACTAGTTATGCTATGTATGTATTCTCTTAAACTCCTCACCTGACCGCGCCAAGATTTCCTCGGTTTTCCTCTGCTTCTATTTTCAACTAAATTCGCCTCATTTATTTATTTTAACTTTCTTTTCTCACTCACCTTGAATTAATAGAAAATTGAATAACCAATCATATTAATGCTTTTTTAAATATTAATAATAATTTTCAATACAACACTGAATCAAATAATTCAAATATTCTTCGTAAAAAAACTTTCATGAATTATTTATTTAGAATGTTCGAAGAAGGATTTAAAATTTATGCATTTCTTACTTGAACTTCGAATTTTGTATATTGCTTTATGAAAATCGTATTAAAAGAGCCTTTGGTCTGTAATGTCATTAGACAAATACCTACACAGCGAAACTTTAATTAAAATATCAGAAGAAATGGAAGCTTATTCATTTAGCTTTTCCATTTTATTGTGCTTATTAGAGCAGAAGAATCAAAATATAATTTGTACGTACGTATTTTCATTTAAATAAATAAATACATAAAATAGGCATAATAACTGTAGTAGAGAAGTACTAAACGTAAATTTTTATTTCACAAAAAAACCATATAAATGATAACTAAAACAAAAAAATACGATCCAGCTGGCTAGGCAATTAACTCTGAAGTTGTATAGATAAGGTGATCAGACATTCAATTCAGTTAATAATAGTCCAGTTTACTAATAAATTGAAAAATTAAAATAATTTTTTCAGACAGGATTCAAGTACTCGTATGTCAATTTAATCTAAGATTCGGACATTGCATACAAACAGAGAAAGTCTTTATTTAATAAAAGCTTTCCCTATTCCAACAAAGATGGCTGTTGTGAATTCATATGTAGGTACAATATGATGAGATTGATTAGTATATCTAGAAGTTCCAAAAATTGAATAGTGTGGTTGTCAGGGGTAGAAAGTTACATTTATGTCATCTCAACATAGATGAAGAAAAATATTGAAGTCTGGGTGTTTGAAGGGCTCATGGCTTATCAATGGCTGGTTAAGTTATCACTTTACACCCGTTCAATATTCTCTACCCATGATTGACAAACACACAAATCAATTTTTCAAAGTCATACGTATCTCATACATACATACATATATGATCAACCTCATGAAGTTCGATGATTCGGTTCAAAACAGCCATATATGATTGGATTTAGAAAGCTTAAATTTAGTAGAGATCCTCTTTTTTCTATTCAAAATCCGAGCTTAGATTATTTTACATACTGGGAAACTACTGACGCCTAAAAACCGATTTTCAATTTTTATCCAGCTTATACTTTGAACAACAATTCAAATAATTCGCAAATCCAAATACTTGTTTAAAAATATAAAATAACTCCTAAGTAGAGAAATCCAGATTTGTGAAAAAGTATTTGCATACTCTCAAAATATAGTGCCTTAAATTTAATTATGAATATCACAAAACTGATAATACCAGCATGTCTTAGTAAATATTAAAGCCTTCAAATATGTTGGATTTCCAATATTGGATATAAATGTATTCAAAAAATAAATTATCGGGGCGGAGGTAAGCTCTATCAAATTTAATACTATAAAATGCTATCAGAGTCTAACCAATCATTTTTACATGAATGTTCCATCCCTCGGCTGCCACCTTTTCCATATTCATGGCGTCCCAAGAAGGGCCATAAATATATTCTTGCCGTCACCCCGTTACATAATAATAATATAAAATATACATAAATAAGGCCTTTTTACGATGTTACGGGAGCCGACACGCGTGACCACGTGATACTGTGACATCAGAAGTGTCAAAAAGGGTTTTTCTCGAAGGCGACCGAAATTTTCAATTGCTGCCATATAGCATCCAATACATCGGTAAACGTCAAATAAACTTCCTCGCCAGCCACAAAGGAGATTCTGGAGTAGAGAAAATGGTCAGGAAAAAGTGGAGTGTTGTTAGATAAATTTTGGTCACTATTTTTTACGAGATTTATATTTACGCTTTTGATTTTTATTGTAACAGCTTTTACGTAGAACAATAAAAAATGGTTTAATATTCTGTTATTCAACGTAAAATATCAACTTAAACCAACGCAAAAACGAATATCTTTCTCTTTTTAGAACTTGCAAACATACAATTGGAAAGCGACCGGCTAAGAGTAAAAAAAGTGATATCCATAGTTGTATTTTATTTGTATTTAAAATCCAATTTTATAAAGGAATATCAATGCAAATCTTAAAACTATTTTTTATGTTTTTTCATGTGTTTTTTTTTAATATTCATTAAAATCGGTTATAGAATATGTCTAAGTAAAATTTGATTAACTTGTTTGCTTGCATACTATTATGTTCTGATTTAATAGGATTATGTTTATATATATTTTTTGGAATAAAATTTTGTGGGTAGATAATGCAAAAAAATATGTACAGCGAAAGATATTTATTTTTGCGGTATTCAAAATTTATATTGTACGTTGGAAAATAGAATATTAAACAATTTTTTTCGTTTTGTGAAAAAACTGTTACAATAAAAATCAAAAGTGTCACTATGAATGTTGTAAAAAAAGTGACCAAAATTTATCTTTTTAACACTGCTCCTGATCATTTTCCTTATTTTTTGTAGAATCTCTTTTGTTACGAGCAAGTAAAATAAAAAGTTAAATAAAAAAAAACTGCAAAAATAATCTCAAAAAATGAAATATCACACATATCGCTCACTTCTTTCAAGAACGTCATAAATTAAAAAAAAAACTTGATTTTTTAGGAGAACGTTTTTAAAGTTTAAAAATAAAACACAATGTATTAAAAAGAAATATCAAGCCACTTATTGAACTTTTGAAAATAAGATTCAATAAGGTATTATACAAGCACAAGTTTCCCAACTAAAAAAAATCAAATATCATTCCACAAAGTTAATCCCGAATAAAAAATAATATATTTTAAGATGTATTTGACCTGTCCGTTTTTTATAAATATTTTTATAAATTTTGGCGAGAATTGCGTCATCACAGCACTTGTGAAATAATCGTAAACTTTAACATTATATAGGCGCTATAGTACAAAGAGCGCTTTGTCACGTTTATGTAAATCAAAAGTATAAACGCTGGGGTTAAAATTATAGTTTACTCATTTTCCCGAAAATTTGAGAATATGGGATTTGTTATCGGGAAAACGTGCAGCCGGGAATGGCAACAAATTTAAGATAAATATGGCAACACTGGGAAACACATGTATGTTTGCTGGACTCGCTCAACGGTTGGAGAAAGGTTTAGAAAATGTCAGGGAAAATTTGTTTACTCATAGTAAAGCTTATTAGAATATACAGATACCCTTTCGGATGAAAGGATTCAATAATTTATGACCTAACTTCTCTTCTTTTTCTTTTTCCACTTGGTGTAGGTCTTTTGGTCTGTTTTTAAGAGGGATTAACCTATTGCGATGCCGATTCCCAGCTGTCAATCCATCTTGGGGTTAGCCGTACTGTGCAATATGGGGGAGCCTGGATAGTTCCATTCTCCTCACACGTGCATTCCATTGTCTTTTTTGTTACCTTTCTCACCTAACGACAATTTTGATCTCATTAATTTATCTTGTCTTGGTTTTTCTTGTTTGGTGTACATAAATAAAAAAAAAACAAATAATGATTTTTAAAAATCTAAGCCTCACATTGCAGGCAGATAGAAATTTATACTTGTAATTTTTATATCCATTTATATCTGTTGTTATATATGTTGTTGACAACATATGTAATTCTCAAAACTATTAAAAAAACTGTTCTATGTACTAGCTCTTTGTTCGTAGGTGTGTTTATTTTTCATATATTTGTTTGAATAACTTAATTAATTGAATTCCATATTTCTTATGTGAAATTTTGTCAATTGAGATGTTACATCAATAAATTGGTAAAAAAAAACAATACACTTAGGTACACTTAGTAGTTACTATTATCCTTAATAAAGATACAGTTTTTTAAATGTGGGCCATGAAAGATGTTGACTTCGGAAAATGGGCGTCGATTCAAATAAGTTAGAGAATCTATGATATCAAGCAGTGTTTCTCAATCTGTGGTATGCGTACCTCCAGAGGTACGCAAATTAGCATCAAGCGGTACGCGCGGCAATCTCGCGCTTGACATTTGTCATATTTAACTGACTTTCACCGTCATTAACATTAAAAACTATAATTATATGTTAATATTTTGTTTGTTGAAATATATTTTTTTTACAAAATACATATTTAAAATACAAAATAGTTGGTATATATATATATATATATATATATATATATATATATATATATATATATATATATATATATATATATATATATATATATATATATATATATATATATTTTTTTTTTAAATATAAAGTTTCTACCTCTCTAATAAAGTAGATACTTGTTTGAAGAGAGGGATTTTTTTATATACAAAGTAAATTAAAACAAGGTGAGTTAAAAAAAATCCCTGGTATGGAGTTTAGGCTAGATTAATTTCAAAAATACATTGTTTTTTATTTATCATTCTAGCAATAAGGAGTAAGCGAGTTTTATGGATTGGTCCTCACTAGATTATTCCTCCTGTTCTTAACACAGATTACAATGAATATTCTTTTGGCTAAATGTATCAAAAATCCTTTTAATAATCTATAAACCTTGTAAATAATAAGCAAAGTATATAATTGATGCAACTCTCATCTAGAAAAGGAAAGTTTTATGTCTTTCTTGAAGTGGTACGCAGGAAAAACTAATTAAGAACCACTGCTTTAAAGTTAACAAAATACTCTTATATCATGTTAATGTTCACAACAAATCATTTTAAATAAACCGTTCTAAAACTGTTTAATATTGTTGAGTAACAATAATTTAAATACCTCTAGTTTACACTATTACTGCCCTGAGTTTCTGGGTAGGAATTAGCAACAACAAAATGTATAAATCACTCCACACTTTAACCCTTTATTTGTAACTTTTCTACGACATATGTCATCCTTGTGTCATCGTGGGAATGGAACGGCGAACGATTAAGGTAACTAGACTCGCAAGTTCACACATAGTCGTTTGTAAACTACCTGTTCTTAATGACCCGTTCATTTAGATTGGTTGGGAACCAGATCTGAATTTTGAGAGAATCTCGTTCATTATGTCCGTTCGTTGGTTTGCTGAAAAATATTTACGCAGATGTTTTTTCGAACACATTTATAAATATATATTTATGTAAGTTGATTCATACGCTGGACAAAACTTCAAAAATAAAACTAAACTTGTTTGAAAAAAATATTCAATTGAAAAATATGCTGTTTTTTTTAAAAAAAATCTTTTGAAAACACGATTTTCCGACGACCCTCATTTTAAAAATACAATAGATTAAGAGAGTTTTATGATGAAAATACAATTTCATTAAATTACTGAAAACATGTAACTCTTTTTCAGATTTCCAGTATTATACGGTGTATTATTTTGGAATTATATTTTCGGTACAAAATGGCAATGATATTTGTAAAATAATTTAATTGAAGCTTTATTTATTTCGTATTCTTATTATTATCCTTACTTTTAATCAAGTATTCTCATAGCGTGCTTGCAAGGACATTTATTAGTAATAGAATTGACCCTTTAAATAAATTTGAACAAAACAAAACAACCACATTTCTTTGATTTCATTTTGTATGTGGGACAAAGAAAATTAAAAAAAAAATCTATAAAACATTAGTACTATCAAAATCATCAAGTAACAGCCGCTGTCACGAATCAAATGTCCACCTCGAGCAATGTTTAGGATTGCGTGTGTTACTTATGTTCAATAGATAGCGCTGCCATTGCGGTAAAATAAAAACTATTTGATTTTTTTTACTGGTCACCTGTTATATTTTCATTCACAGATAGAGAAAAACACGGTCGTATTCGAATTTAATATTGTGTCAAAATTTCCAAGCAATCTGTGAATATCATCGGTAAAAGTATGTTTTAATAAACGACAAAATTAAAATTGTATTGATTCGATGCAGTGGCTTATGCACCATTGGGTGCAGATATGGGTCAGTAGAAGTAAAAATATATATTTCTTAATATTTTATGTGATTGATGTAATATTTGTATGCATTATAGGTGTGTTGAGATGGTTGGGGCGTGTGAATCGAATGAGTGAAGAGAGAATAGTAAATAAAAATATGAGGAGAATGTGTTTAGTAATAGAAGCAGAGGAAAACTTTATATTATTGTGTATTTCAAATACCTGAATACAAGGTCAGGAACCTGAATAAATGGCGGATATGTATGAGGAGATGCATTGTTGTGAAAGAGGTGAAGATTGTTTGCAAACACAGATTGGTGTGGCTTTCTATTCTCCCCGCCTACACCTGCGAGGAAATGGCGCGATGGTAAGTAAGACAGTTAGTTAGATGAATTATGTAATTTATTGATTAATTACTTCCGCTTTTATGACACAGCGTCCTCTTATCTCTGGTATTATGTATAAATCAAGTAAGGTCTGGACTCTTAAGAGGCACGTGAAGCTAGGGTCCACTAATCATGTAGCAATGTGTAGTTTATACAACATGGACTCGCTAGAGGTCAAACTAGTCATTAACGGGTCCTACTAAATTAAACCTACTGTGTAATAGTGAAGATTACGTGCGCAATGGGTGGACATAAGTACGAGTACTTGCAATGCTTTTGTTATAATTACTCTCATTTGTTGCAAAATTATTTATCAGTTGTTGTAACAGTTTCTTCATCGCGACTTCAAAAATTCTGTCGGATATATCGCTCACTCCTTTCAAGAACGTCATTAATCAAAAAACTTGTTTTTTTAAGGAGAACGTTTTTAAAGTTTAAAAATATAATACAATATATTCAAAATAAATATCAAGCCTCTTATTGAACTTTTTATTGTGCAACAGATCTTTTTAAGAAAAACCTGATGGTTTTTTCTCCATTTGAGAAACATTTAGTTTATTTAAAAAAATAAATAAACAATACCTTTTCTTCAAAATGCAAAAACAACACTTTCTGCCCTTTAGCGTGTAAATAACAAATTTAAAATATGCCGCTTTTGCTGGAATAAAGTACATTTTCTGGGCATTCCGAATACACGCACAACTGAAAATTGACGATTTTTGATTTATGACGTTCTTGAAAGGAGTGAGCGATATATCGCTAATAATATGTAGGTACTATAAAATCCGTCGAAGTAAATTAACCATTGATATTTTAATCATCAAATTCCTATTTTTGATTACAACAGAATGAATGCTGTTTAAATGCCTTACTTCAGACGAATTTGAGGAATATCGTTGTATTACGGAATTAAAAATTAAAATTTTGGAAAGGAACGTAAGGCTGAACTAGGGATATTTGAAAAGATTTAGAGAAGTTCTTTGAGGTGGTATGGACATGTGGAGTGAGACAAAAAAGTATATTCGGCAAATGCAATCGGGAGAGCAAAAAAAGGACGGCCATAAAAGACTTTGGAACGACTAGTTCGATCAGAACCTAAAATCTGGTATTGTATGATTGAATTGAAGGGCTTGTATGATTAGATAGATGTATGGATGGTAGACCAGTCTGATGATGTCGGTAACGACGAAACCCGGTCGCTGGTCAAATAAAAAAGTGGAAAAGCTAAAAATATTGGTTTTAATCTAATAATAAATTAAAAATGCAATTCCATCACGAAGTGTCAGTGGATAATATAAATCTATTAAGAAAAGTATTGTCAGGACAGACAAGTGCGCGTTCCATCCTCTCTGTCTACATGAACAGCGTGATGATAGTAGTAAGTTATATACACACACACAAAAATATTTTAGTTAAAAAGTTTTTTATAAGACCATTTTTTGAGGTTATCATAGTAAACACGACTAGTTTCGAGAATTAAATATGTTCTCACCAACAAGTAAAAATACAAACAAAATATCCATAGTTCGCGAAACTAGTCGTGTTTATATTTATAAACTCAAAAAAAGTGGTCTTATATTATACAGGTATTTATTTTCATATTTAAATCATAACGTTATTCCACAAAATTTATCCCGAATTAATAAATACAATGAAAATATATTTCTTAAAATGCTATGCAAAAAATAGCACGGGTTAATTGGGTTTTTGTTATTTTTGATTAAAGGGTTGAAAGCGATTGATCAGTCTAATTCTTCTTATCCTGTTAAAAAATAACATGATAAGCGATTATGTTGACCTGAACATCCATCTAACCCTGAATCTAGGAGTTTTTCTATACAGAGAAGTGGATAACTTTCTTAAAACCTTAAGGATATTTAGAGTATTTTTCTCATTTTTTCAAAAAATAAAATGTTTTTCCAACGTCACATCTTGCATAACACTCCATCAAGCGGCAGGTGGTTGGAATGGTTCTGAGAGTGTATTATTCCTCTGCGTATGAGCTGACCATAGAATAACATTTAAAAAAAAAATTATTTCACTTTGTAAAAACCACTCTTTCTTAAAATATATCGTGACACTTGTATTTTTCTTTATTTATTTATTTAAACACAAATATAATATTTCCGACAAGTAATTTCTTTTACTTATTTTGGGACATGGGATTAAGTTTAACAAGACTGAAAAACAGATAAGTAACAAACAAGAAAACACAGAAAAAAGCAATGAAAGGTATAGTTAATGGGTATATAAAAAAACATAAGGTAAGAAGCATGTTAAAAGGAAAAAAAGAGAAAATAAAACTTACCACTAAAACAAATATTTTTCCAAAGAGTATTTTTTCAGTTCATTGATTTTGGATGCATTTCGCATCGTCATACTAACTACAAGGACACAAGTCTAAATTTAAAACTTGGGTCCTTGTAGTTATTTACCACGTAAAATTTAATTTAAAAATGAATAAATATCACCACAAAGTGACTGTCAAATCCATTGCTGAAATTCACATAATAATTCACACAATATTTTGAGTATGTCCTCTTTTAAAAATATGGGTTGTAAGACTAGATGTTTGTCAAAAGTAGTTGGAATAAAAGCACCAAAACTAAAAGAAGTTTTAATGTAATATTATCTCATTTTAATTTATTACAGTAACAAAAGCAAACAATAATTCTACTTATAATAATATTTTATTACAATGAAGTTATTACTATTTATTTCTATAAAGTAAATACTACTTAAAGTTATTTCTCTCTAACTGTGTATAGCAATAAAGTTAATTACTATACATAGTTAGAGAGAAAAGGTATTTTTGTATATGGGAGGGTGGGTGTTTTTTAATTCTAATTCTCTCGAATGTAAATCGTATTTTATTATATTTTTTAAAAGTTCATAAAATATGTCACAAAGTATCAGTAAAAAAACGTTAAAAAAATGTGTATTTAAAGAAAATTTAAGAGTATAAATTATATAGGTACCGTTCAAATTGCAAAGAATAGTCACCCCACTTTGTAAAATACTGTAGTGTAGTTAGGGTGGGTGCAGGATTCACGTCCAGAGATTTAGTTGGGACATTTATGAGCGAGTAAAGTAGAGAGGATTTTAAAAAAGATTTGTAAAAGAAAGCGGAGAAGTTGAGAAGATATTTCGATAGTCACCCGACTTTCCAGCTCGGTTACGACTGAAGTTGGTCCATTTCAATCGTGAAGCCTGGGAAAACAAGTTATTTTAAGAATTTATCCATAAATTGAAAACGAGTAGTAAAAAATGTACTTTTCAATTCAATAACGTCATTGAGTTACTTTGAATGATTACATTTTAAAATGAACATATTAAATTTTTCAATATTCAAGTGAGAGAATATTTTTGTCTCGGATTTACGGCAATTACTTTTCTACAACAAGCAGAATATTACATTAATGCGTTGGTCAATCTTCAAGTTTCATGTATCTTTATAAAAAAACTTGGTTTTTAATCGCTATTATTTTTGGTACTTTTTGTCACCTTCAAGCATGGATAGGTATGTACTTTTTGATATGGATGAATTGATCGCACCTTGTAATCCCTGAAGATGACACGGTGTTTTTCGAAACCGATGTTAAAAAGTGCCAAAAATTAAAGTGGTTAAAATCAAAATTATAGTTTTATTTTGTAAAGTTTTTAAATTTATAATAAAATATACACACAACAACAACAGAAAGCAAGGTTATAAATACTGCGCTTCAGGTACCACTCCAGGGTAAAATTAAATCAATATTAGAGAGACAAAACACTTTAAATTTATTTTGACTACCTTAGGAATCAAATCCGAGTCCTTATGCATGGAAAGCAGATGTGCTAACAACAACATACACACACACACACACACACACACACACACACACACACACACACACACACACATACACTCACACACACGCACACAAGACTACAATGAAAGTGTAAAATATTCATAATATAATTTAATACTGGATTTCTAAAAAGTCCATATGAATTTTTAGTCATGTTATGGAATAAACAATGCTAAAATGTATAAATAGTTGAAGTGGGTACAAAATTTCAGTATTGTATTCATCCAACTAGATAAAAATCGACAAAGGATTTTATTACTCGCGACAACCTTTTTCAGGCTGTGCAAAAAAATAATTTAATTTTAAATATTTACAGTCAGTAAACATCTATTTCAGTTGTATCAAATATTAAGGGGTCTTTTGATCAAGGGTATTGATGAAATCGCTTGGGAAATCATTCAATACTTTTTCTAGGAATTGTTAAGGGTATGGAAAAAATAAAAATAGATATATCAACTTGTCAAGTCGATACCATCGACTCACGATGGGACAATGAAATGCGCGGATAATATTTTACGTACCGGAAATAAGCTGTTCAGTGTTGAAGGATATGATGTGGGTAGCATCGAGTTATAAAAAAAACATTTCAAAAGAAAAAAAATCTCTTACGTTTACATTATTTGAAGCCTTTCGTTGCACGTATTGTCAATTTATCTTCATAAATTGGCCAAGTAAACTGTTTATAATTTCATTAATTGATTCGGCAGTCACTTTGTAGTGAAAATCTATAAATTTTTAATTAACTGTTTTACTTAGTAAATACCACTTTTTCTTAAAATCTTGTGTGACACGTGTTTCGGTGCATTCTGCTCATTTTCAAACAGGTGATCATCTAAAATTATTATTATTATTTATTATTGTAAATTAATGTCAGTTTTTCATTAATGTTTTGCTTAGTAAATATTTAAAATCTAATAAATATTAGAGTGAAAAAATCACTTTTATTTATTTAACCCCCTCCCCTAGGAATCGAAATATATGCAGAACTTCGACTTTTCGAATTTCTTCATCCTACAATATGTTGGATGATTCTTGTTGTTGATGAATTTGTTGCTTTCACTATGGTATAAATTTATTTGTTTTCTTTAATGTGATAAATTGTGTGTTAGTGTAATGAATATGATGTGAGGTTTTAAAATAAGTACATCCATTTCTCTAAGAAATATTCCGAAAATCGTATTTCTGAGGAAGAAATATTTTTTTTTCTTAACTTGCTACAGGATGAGTTTCATTAAAAAAAATGGCAATCTTACAAGTATGTACATACTTATATGGTCATTTCATTTTTAAGAATTTTATACGTAAAATAAAAGCATACCGTTCGTTATAGATTTTATCTTACATATATGTACATTCACATAAAAAAATGTCCATATGTGGGTACGTTATTATGTTAATTTAATGATAAGAATCTCTGTCCTATCTTGTATGATCCGTAAAGGTAACATATATTTCTAAAATAAAATAGCTACCTGGTTACCTCTTAAAAGTAATATCAGATGGTACTCAGATTTCCGTTTTTCAGTAAATGCCTTTTTTTTTAAAATGTAAAATATAACCAAAATTATTTATGATACATTTTTGGTTAAAAAAAAGAAATATTTTTTAAGTTTATTTTGTTCTTCATCTAAGATATTATTTATGTTGAGATGTTGAAAATGTAAAATATGAAAAGATGATATATACGAGTATCAGAGAAAAATTATTGGTTAGTTTTTTGATGTTGTTAAAGAAAGAATGGTATAGTACTTGGCTTGTAACGTTCTGAAGTGCCCTTATTCTTCAATAGACAATTGGACCACGTTATACATAAACCATCCAACCAACAATTTTAAACATATGGACTTTTTGATGAACGCTACTTCAGCAACAATAATTTTTAATTCGCTGAAGACGCCCAAACCCAAAAGATTAATACAATATTTTTTGAAGAACTTTTTTTCTAAACGACAGCCAATAAATCAATTTAACTTAATTTTCTTTAAACCCAGGTAACATTTGACGTTATTTTTTTTTAACTTTATAAAATTAATAAACTTTATTTTTACCACTTTCTTATTAATACAATTTAACCTACCGGTTTCGAGAAGAACCTTGTAATCGTCAGGGTTTATTTTAATTCTTAAACATTAAAATACTCTCACCAAAAACTTCCACACACTCCGTAAAAATCCTAAATCCAAACATTTAGGATTTTTACGGAGTGTGTGGAAGGTTTTGGTGAGAGTATTATAATGTTTTTGATGTTTTAGAATAAAAATAAACCCCGATGATGACAAGGTTCTTGTCAAAACTGGTAGGTTAAATTGTATTAATAAAAAGTGGTTTAAACAAAGTAAATTAATTAAGTAAAGTTTATAAAATTTGCCACAAATTATCTGCGGAAAATATTCAAGATTTTTTTTTGTTTAAAATATCGTTTTTGTATTGAAAAAAAAGTTTTTATTCGAATATATATGGCTCTGAAAAGAAAACAGTTATTGAAAGGCAAGGAATTAAAAAATCAGTATGAGGAGTTTAAGAAAAAATCAAATTCCAATACACATTCTAAAAAAATGTGCGCACATTTGTCATTTGAGATCTTGGCTTTACAATAAACCTAACTTGGACTATTTAACATAGAGATATTATATTTTTCTAAGTTCTAAAACCATTCAAATGAAATCATCTCATTTCATTAATTGATTCGGCAGTCACCTTGTGGTGAAATCAATAAATTTTTAATTTAAATTTTACTTAAGAAATACCACTATTACTTAAAATTTATTTTTACACATGTTTCGATGCATTCCTCAGAAATAAATTATAGAACAAAGGCAAAATAAAGGAATTGGTAAATGATCAAGAGTTAATTTTATGAAAATTGTAAAACGTTTGTATTCTTAATTTCTTTCCCTTTTTTGTGTCTATATTAGGTTAAAATCGTTAAAAACAATAAAAATGTATTAAAAAAGAACTTGACCGACAATACACACAAGGTGGCTTGGTGGGTCTCTGCAAAAAAAGTTCTTAATATGTATAAATTGTGATTTAAGTGAATGTATAAAAAATTAAATAAATAAAAGAAATGCAAAAAAGCAATTATCTCAGTATGCCAATTAGTGGGTTGGATGGTTTCTGTATCATGTGGTCCAATTGTCTCCTCGGAAACATGATTACTTGGGGAGAGGGTTGAAAGTTCAGGGGAGAGCTGATCGTATCCTCTATCTCCACGCTGTAGACTTTATCGCACTGCGATGTCGTAGGCTAGGTCTTAGCTGCTACACTAGATTTATTGTGTGTATTATTTAAAGCCAGCACCCACATACCTGATTGGAGACTGTCACATGGTATGCAGCCATAAAATCTTAACCAATTAAATCATCTATCGTTTCTGATCGTGGTGTGTGGTCTGCAAACTCAATTCAAAATAATTTCCAATTTCATTTGACATCTCAACAATGATGAAAAAGAATATGGAAGTCTGGGCTTACAACCGTCATAGGCTGGTTTAAGTGATCACTTTACACACGTGTAACATTCACCAATTCTACCCATGATTGACAACCACACTACTCAAATTCTTGGAAGTTCTATACATAAGTACAACATTTTGAGTGTGTCCAAATACTTGTTCACAAATCTGGATTATCTCCAATTATAGGAGTTATTTTCATATTATTTTTTGACATCTCATCAAAGATGAAGAAGAATATGGAAGTCTTGGCATTTATGGGGCTTACGACCGTCATAGGCTAGTTTTAGTGATCACTCGACACACGTGTAACATTCACCAATTCTACTCATGATTGACAACCACACTACTCAAATTCTTGGAAGTTCTATACATACGATCCAATTGCGAAACATCGTTCTTGAATCACCAGAATTTCACCAGAGACATCTTTTGGTGAGATGAAACAAAACTTTTTATTGAGCAGAAATTCTTTCATTTGTATGTGAGGTCAGAATCCTGGATCATAATCACATACATGAGAAACGCCAGAAAATATTCCCTCAAAATGTTGTAAATCAAAATAATTTTGCATAGCATACTCTCTTGCATATCAGTATTAATGGCTTAACTTTCACACAATAAGACGGACTCCCAGAGGGCTCTTCTCTACCGCCGATATAAGCTCATGTGTTCCTCAATGATAGTAAGACAGAATTTCTAGTCATCCTCTTGTAAAGTCATCTATATTTAGATGGTATAGGTATATTGATGATATTTATGTATTTTTACTGGGACCGATAGACATTAAGATTCATTCCTCACTCATATTAACATACTTCATAGTATGTAACATACAATTTACTATGAAAAAAAGATAATAATACATGTATCAAATGTTAAATAAAACACTGATTTCTTGAGTCTACTAAGTCTTATTTTATTGTTAAAAAAATTGCTTTGTGTGTTTTTTTTAAATAAAATACAACTTAGACTAAAAAAATCAGTGTTTGATTTAACATTTAATAGATAAATTAAAATAGAGTTCTACAAATGAAACGTTAAATCATAAATAAGATAATATTAACCTAAATTTTCTTGATGTATCTATAAAAGTTGTAGATAATAAATAAAATTTTAGTATTTACCGCAAACCAATACATACTGATACAGTCATCCCAGCTGATTCCGTTCATCTTATTTCATAAAAGTGACTAATTTTCATTCGTTGTTAAACCGTTTGATTAAAATCAAGTCGTTATAAATAAATATAATACTCAAGTGGTAATAATCAAGTGTTTTCATTTATAATTTGAAACGTAATTATTTTTATTTTTTAATATATTACATACATAAGTCATACATACATATAATATTCCCGATGAGTAATTTCTATTTCTCATTTTGGGACATGGAATTAAGGTAAACAAGACTGGAACACAAATAATAAAGTAACATTTTTTTTTAAATAACCAAAACTAATACTAATACATTGGTAAAATATAAAACAATAAACAGGTATAATTAATAGGCAAAAGAAGCTTATTTAAAAGGAATAAATGAGAATAACATGAGGTAAGAAGCTTATTTAAAATAAACAAATGAGAAAATATAAAAAAATGAGAAAATATAAAAAACAAAAGGTATCAACAAAATAATAAAATATGACTAATCACTACATATATATCTTTCTATAAAGTACCTTCTCAAATCATTTATTTTAGATCCCCGAATTTTGATATTGTTTTCTATTGTCACTAAAACATAATTACTAACTAACTAACTAACCATCATGCCGATTCCCCGCAGGGGTAGGCAGAGAGAATAGAGCGCAACACCACTCTGTTCCACGTTCATGCATCTCCTCATACATACCCGCCGATTGTTACGACTCCTAACCTGACCACTTTCAAGTATTTGGCATATCTAATCGTGCCATGTTTTTCTCGGTCTTCCTCTGCTTCTTTTCCCTCTGCCTCATAAATTTGTTTTACCGTTCTTCCTCACTCATTCGTTGTTCATGTCCAAACCAACTCAACACACCTTTCTTAATTTTATCGATAATGCTCAGCTTTGCATTCCTTCCTTATTTCACTATTCGCACATCTATTATACATCGTTTTGTCGCACATTCTTCTGAGAGATCGCATTTCGACTGCATTCAGTCTGCTTTCATCCATCTTTTGCCAACTTCATGTTTCACTTCCATACATTAGAGTTGGAACCAGGAGTTGAAAAATAATTACTACTTTCTGTATTAAAATAGTGACGTCGGAGCGTCCCTTAATTGAATACAAAGTACAGTATTTGTAGATAAGGTATGAGTGGATGGGTCTCTGTTTATATTGGTTGCTGAGTAAAAACACGTGAGCAAATTAGTGATAATACAGTTCTGGGAAATTCAAACCGAGTTTCGACTTCAGTGAGAAGATAATATTTACTATGATTAAGTTTCCTAAGATGCTAGCTTCGGGTATTTCCTAAGGAGCTTGCTCGGGTATTTCCTTTGTCAAGCTTAAGTTGTTCTGCACATTCGTGAGTTACCTAGCTTTCACAACAAACGTTATAAAAACATTTCGTAATCATTTTGAAAGAAGCATCAACGTAAACTGAAATTAAAAACTACAGTTAAACCTCGGTAAATTGGACTAATTGGGGGGAGGCGTGTTCAATAAAGCTGAAAGTCCGTTATAAAAAAGTAGGTTTAAAATAAATTTGTCCAAAATTTTGTTAAAAATGTCCGCCTCCGTAGTGTAATGGTCAGCACGCTCGGCTACCGTTATGGAGGTCCTGGGTTCGATTCCCAAGGCGGGGTAAAATAAATTTAAGTGATTTTTCACTGTAATATTTATTTAATATTACCCTGGACTGGTACCTGAAGCGGAGGGCTGATCACCTTTCCTTCATGTGTATACGATCATGATAACACTGCGTTTATATGAAGCAGTGCCCTATGCACCATTTGGTGCGGATAAGGGTTTTTATTTTATTTATTAAAATAAATTTACTTTATTTTTTTTTTATAAATTTATTGCATATTTTTTAATTGTATTTAAATTGTGTTGTGAAATGCAAAAGAAATAAAAATAAAGAAAAATAGTAAAAATACTTAAAAAAAATAATATGATCATTGTATTTAAATATAAATAAACAATACAAAACTCAAACGAAATTCTGATTGTTGTCTTCGGGTACTCGTTGTGAAGTAACGTTGTTTGATATTGACGCGCTTGCTTTCGGTAAACCTGTTTTTTTTTGCACTTTTGAAGTTTGCTCTTTTTTATTTTATTTAAAAGCCACTCTCTAAATAAAAAATATTTGTTATTTTATTATTTACAAAAATACTTCAACTTCATACTATTTCCGTAAGCTTTAGCAGCTTATTATTAGAAATAGGTATCAAATTGTGGTAGAGTGGGTTCGAACCGAGAAACTCAGGCTGAAGAGTCCGCGACACTACAAACCGCCACCAGAAATGTGTGCTTTCTCATTTATTTCTTCTCCATTTAAATAAGTTTTGCCTCAGTAGCAAGTTTCTGAGTACAGCTAGTATATAATAAAATGTTAATAAGATGGGTCTGGAATGTAGAGAAGAAAGATTAAGAGATATTACGATAAAGTGAAAGATGAAAAGAAAATTAAGCTAATAAAAATATCCCCTCTAAATATTGTTTTACATAGTACCGTATGTGCACGTGAATTCAAAATTGAAATTCGAGATCAAAGGAAAAGAATCCCCTGTAATATTGCATCGAGCGAAAAAATTTCCGCAAAATATTGATGAAGTAATTTGGAAAGGACAATGATAAAGAAAAAAGTGGAAAATTGTACGTTTTCCCATTTAGGTTTTTTTCTGCTCACTTCAATCGTGTATGGTAACATCGTGTAAAGTAACAAGGACTTATAGATAGTTTTAACCAGGATATGACCAACAATAATAAAACTTATTACCAAAATAAAAGTTTCATTCATAAAGACGTATAACTTAAATAGGGTGTAAAGTAAGGTACTACGAGTATGTGCCCTATGTGCTATATCATGAGTGTGTCATCATCAAATAACAAATCTAATTAAACAAACTATTACTTATTAAACGATAATAAGCACCTTGTAAAATAATGCGGAATTCATCAAAACACGTATCACAATAAATAAAAAAAAGCGTATTTACCAAATAAAATTAATATAGGTTTTTATTTTATTTTACTTAATTAAATGAGTTATAAATTTATTCGAAATCCTTAATGGTAAATGCATTTTGTACACACATTTCTGAAAATAAATAAAGCCAACATAATACATGAAAGTGAAGTATAAGGTTGGTAAAATATGGATAAAAGTAGACTGAATGCAGTCGAAATGCGTACTCTAAGACGAATGTGCAGCAAAATGTCGTATGATATGTTCAAATACTCACATAATTAAAAAAAAATGCAATGCTGAGATGAGCATTATCCATAAAATTAAGACAGCTGTGTTGAGATAGTTTGGTAATTTAAGTAAAGAAAGAATAGTAAAACAAATTTATGAGGGGAATGGTGATAAAATCAGAAAAAGACCGAGAAAAACTTGGCATCATGGAGTATTTTACATACTTGGGTATGGTTAGGACATTAGTCGGAATAATTGGAATAATCGGAATGAATGCGGAAGATGCAAACAATGGTTGCAAAGACAGATTTGTGTAGCGTTGTATTTTCTCTGCCTACCCGCACTGGAAGCGGCGTGACGTTTAGTTAGTTAGTTGAATATAACAAAATAAAAAAGTTGTAATTATTCAACTAAAAGCTCGTTAATGGTATGATAAACGCAATATTTAGCAAATTATAGCTGGGGGGTAATTAAGTCCCCAGGAATCCCGCAATGAATCAAGGATTTATGAATCCTCTTTAAGGTTAGCCGCAGTTCGCTTGGCCTGTTGTTTCGTGTAGGTGCGGCCCATATTGCCGATTATGGCCGTTAGTTCGGCTTTTTGTGCGGAAGCTCTCAAACAAGCCGGACAGGAATGGGCGTCGGTCGTTGTAGCTACATGAATATTTACACCCCCTTTTAGTAATTAATGGCTTGACTTTGTTGGCTGCGATGATTTTATACAAATTGAGATGCGGGTGAAATACGTTAAAGGATTTCCGTATAAATTATTTTTCCCGCTTTTAAAGGCTTTCCATTCGTATGTATTTTAATTTCTCTTTTACAAAATATTATTAAATTTGATTACCGTACAGTTACTTTTACGAGGGAATAACTTTTATGATGGAATAACTCGTGAAGCTTCTATTAGTGGCTTGTCCGCAGGTAGCATAGTAAGGATAGAGAAGGTTAATATAAAACACCCAGACCAATTGTAAATAAACCTGTAATACGGTATAAATAGTACTAATAATAATAATAAAATAACAAATTCCTTACCGCACCTAATGGTGCATAGGGCACTGCTTCATATAAACGCAGTGTTATCTCGATCGATTACACATGAAGGAAAGGTGATCAGCCCTCCACTTCAGGTACCAGTCCAGTGTAATATTGAATAAATATTAGAGTGAAAAAAATTACTTATATTTATTAAACCCCCTGGGAATCGAACCCGGGACCTCCAGAACGGTAGCCGAGCATGCTGACCATTGCACTACGGAGGCGGACACTAGTACTAATATTTTATATATTTTTAATGAAGAATGCTAGTTATGTTAAGCGTTATAATAACAATATAAACATTAATTACTTTTATATCACCACATTGGAGTTCATTAATATGAACACCAGATTCAAGGATACGTAAAGGATTGAGCGATATGTAGTTTTTTGAACTACATATTTTACATCTACATCTACATTTGAAGTCTGATATATAATAATAAAATATAAAATGTGTCCATTTATAATTTCAATTACCATTGCCAATTACCACTTTCTCATAAAATCTATAATAACACTTGTTTAAAGCTCAGACAACTTTAAAATCTAGATTGGTTTCGCAAATGGTTTTTGAAAAAATCATGCAAAAAGCATCGAAATAAAACTGAATTTATTTTGAACCCCCTGATTATTGAACTCAAGATCTATTATAGCATGGTATCCACTACACTATATAGTCGTACAAAAAACATTGATTACTTCTTATAAACATGTCTTTAAAATTTTGTATTCTAAAATGTTAAATAATGTGTAATATATTTTTTTAAAAGTCAAAGGGTTTACTGTCAATCTAAAATATTTTGTCTAAAAAGGTCTTTTTTGTGCTGAAAATATTATGAATTTCGAAAAAAAGAGGGCTCATTTTCAATTAAATTGTAAAAAATAACATATTAAAAATCGTATTAAACATTTAGCCTTAAGCCATTAAAAAGGATCAAAAAGCAAGAGGCAAAATTTATGAGTAAAAGGACTATTATCTAATTTAAAATTAAATTTCAACATCCTTGCGCGGTAATGAAAAAAAATCGCGGTAGTAAATTTGCTAGGATCAGGAGTACAATCCGATTTCTGATTGATTAGGCATTTTAATTGAAATTCTTTTTAGTTTCATCCTTAGAATTTAGAATTTCGGCGAAAATGCGGACTTTTGTTTCGGATAAACCAATTTCACTACTAATCCAACTTTCTAGAACTTCGGCCCTCATTTTGAAGGAAATGTTTGTTTAGCTTCTCCACTCTTCAAAAAGAATTCTCGCTCTCTCTCTGAAGAACCCTATGGTAATAAAGTAAAGTTTTGAAATGAAAATTAAAGGGTTAAGAACTTTTTTAAGACAGTGGATTATTATCGAATTAAAGAAAAAAATAAAAACTAACTAACTAATCATCCCGCCGCTTCCCCGCTGGGGTAGGCAGAGAGAATAGAACGCCACACCACTCAATCCTTACAAACATTCCTCGCCTCTTCCACGTTCATGCATCTCCTCATACACACCCGCCGATTGTTTCGACTCCTGACCTGACTGCTTTCAGATATTTGGCATACTTGATCGTGCTTAGTTTTTCTCAGTCTTCCTCTGCTCCTTTTTCCAATTACATTCGCCACATAAATTTGTTTTACCGTTCTTTTCTCACTCATTCGTTCTAAATGTCCGAACCGTCTCAACACACCAAATTATTTATTTTAACTAACAAAAAAACCATCATGCTACTTCCCCGCAGGGGTAGGCAAAGAAAATAGTGCACTACATCAATAATATTCGCCTATTTCACATTCATGCATCTCTTCATACATACCCACCGATTATTTAGACTTTTTACCTGCCACTTTCAAGAATATAAAGCGTTTGATATCCCAACATGATCATTCTAAGTTTTCTTCGGTCTTTATCTGGATCTAACCAACCATATTTGCCTAATAAATTTGTTCCATATTTTTTTCTTCTTTCTCATTCGATTCACATGACCAAACCATCTCAACACACCATCTTCTTATTTTTCATTTTATCGATATCGCTTCTCTCATTTGTTTACTGCTTTCTAAAGAAAGAGCACTAATAATAAAATTACTTTGTATAAAAGTCGTTTGTAGAAAAAATCACCATTCACCATTCTATCCATGATTAACAGCCACTATATTAAATTTTAGAAACTTGTTAATATCTTTACTGGGATCAATTATACCAGGAGATGACAGGTCATAGGTCCTGTATAAACCCAGACTTCTATTTTATTATTCAATTATGTTAAAATGTTAATATAAATAACTCCTATGCGGACAAACCCAGATTTGGACATAGTAGAAATATCGAGAATATATATTTATGTTTTTTTTTTGCATATTGACTAAAAGTAAAATCAAAGTTACCTGCTGTGCATAGTTGCAATGTTGACTTTTGCATGGAATCGATGCTCTGGTCGGTGGGGTTCTTTGAGAATCCGAGAAACGGTGATAATATGAATTAATAAACTTTCCCATTAAAGCTTATCCCAGATTATATTTTCTGACTTGAGCACTTAAAGAAGATATTCGTTCTAAAAGCTCGGCAAAGTTATTGCAAATGAGATGTAATTCGTCTCCCAATGTACTAAGTAACAAGTTGCTCCTCATTTCTGAAAACAGTAAACAGTTCTGATAATACACAAAGTTCGGAATACACTTTCCAGACAATACATTGTAGCTCGGATCTTGAAATGCCCCATCAAAACTTTCGAGCTGGAAAATGGCGGGAAAAGGCAGAAAAGGCTGGAAAATCAGAATATAAAGTACGGGTATTCGAGCAGAATAAATTGACGATTGAACCAGAAATATATAGTTTTGTTTTTGAAACGGTTTTGTGATATTATTATATGGATAGGGTAGAAGATAAAAATTTACCACATTTCAGATGGTTGTTCACGGTAAGGGTGCATTGGAGGCAGGGTAAGAAATTCTCATCATATTCCACGCAGTTTTTACAAGTCAACACAACTTTGTCAGATAATAGCTTTCAAAAAAAAATTCTCGAGTTTTGTGTAAACTTGAAAAGTTTAAGGCCCAATATACGATAAATTGCAACTTAATTTTCTTTAAACCTAGGTAACATTTAACGTAAATTATTTTTTTGCATTAAACACGTTTTTGTATTGAAAAAAAAATGCTGAAAAATGCGTGGACATGACACGTCTGATCACGAATTGGATGTTTACAAGTATTTTTTTAATGTGGCAAACAGCAGTTTTTATGTATATATCAATTTTTTCCTTTTTTTATTTGCAAAAACTAGAGAAATCTTTAAAAAATGTATTGCACCCTAAATTACAAAATTACAAATAAGAATTATTTTATGTTAGTCCCTTCGTAATGTTAATTTACTTGGAGGAACATATCAACTTACTGCTTGAACGTATGCAACCCCTACATATATGTATATATATGTATATATATATATATATATATATATATATATATATATATATATATATATATATATATATATATATATATATATATATATATATATATATATATATATATATATATATATATATATATATATATATATATATATATATATATATATATATATATATATATATATATATATATATATATATATATATATATATATATATATATATATATATATATATATATATATATATATATATATATATATATATATAAATATATATATATATATATATATATATATATATATATATATATATATATATATATATATATATATATATATATACATATATATATATATATAAATATATAAATATAAATATATAACTATATATATATATATATATATATATATATATATATGTATACATACATATATGTGTGGGTGTATTATATGTGTTTGTAATTATATAAACACATTTTCTATATGAAATATGCATTTAACATTAAAAGTGAGCTAAGGATACTGAAAAGGAAATGTTTTTATCGTATTTGGAGCGTAGTATTTCCTTCCATAGAAACAGAATGAAGCTACACATTTCTTTTCACTCTTCATTGCTTTGAATTTTCATAACAACATTTTGGCAACGGTTGGGACCGCAAAAAAGACACTTGTGTATTTTATTTTAAAAAAACTGACCATAAATTCAAGACAATCGGTTCGTGATGCCATAATTTGGCGCTTGGCCATATTTCAGGCGGGAGATTATTCATATAATTTATGATTCTAGAGTTGATATCCTATTCCGAGAATCATGGTCAGTGGAAAACATTCGGATTTCGGTAGGGTTTGTCATAAATTTCTCATTGCAAGGTAAAGGTTTCAGTTGGAGAGGTGGGATTATCCTTCAGTGCGATCTATACTTGATTTAAAACGTTTACGTATTACGTTTCTTCGTATTTTCTCGTTGCAATTTCAATCCGCGCTAATGTTCTTTTTAGGCCTTCTCGGGTCAAAAACCCATCACGCTGTGTGAGAAATTTCTAAGTAACGTTTTACGTTCAGCCGGATAAAATTTTAATTTTTAACGTCAGATTCATCCCGCGAAGTTTATGCGAAAGCTTAATTTTAGCGTGTATACTAAGGTAAGACGAATCGCTCACTCCTTTCAACAACGTCATATTTTAAGAAACCGGATTTTTTTATTTTAATTTTGGCGTGAATACCATTATATAAGGTAGACGTATGATAAAAGGTTGATTTTAAGGCGTCAAGCTGTATATTGTTTTTATTTTATATATTCCCTCTTCTTCAAACCCTTATTCGTACGCCAATGGTGCATAGGGCACTGCATCATATAAACGCAGTGTATTCTTAATCGTTAAAACATAAATGAATGGTGATCAGCCTCTTGCTTCAGGTACCAGTCCAGGGTGATATTGAATACATATTAGAAGGAAAAAATGACTTGATACACCTCTGGGAATCAAATCTGGGACCTCTCGAATGGTAGTATTACACTACGGAGGTGGACAAATAAGAAAATATTTATTCCGTTTCTAAGGGTATGAAATTAAATGTTTCAACCTAAAAAGAAGAACCATTTATTGAGTATAGTATACATTGTCCCTTAAAACATAATTCACTTAAATTATGTTAAAACCATAAAATATTTTTTTGTTCTAACTCTTATCCGTACCTGATGTGCGTTGGGCAATGCATCCTATTAACGTAGTGTTATCTTGATCGTTACTTTTATGAAGGCAAGGTGATCACTCCTGCGCTTCAAGGAATGTTAAATAAATATGAGAGTGTAAAATCGCAAGTATTTATTTTCACCCCCATGGGAATCGAACCTAGGACCTCTAGCGCGATAGCTAAACACACTTACCATTACACCACGGAGGTGGACCATATTACAACGGACTTTTTTAAACCAGTGTTCACATTTTGGACATCTCAGCATAGATAATTAAAAAATATGGAGGTCAGGCTATTTACACAACTTAAGACCAGTCACTGGCTGTTTTAAGTGATCGCTTTATAGAAGTGGAACATACACTTTTCTACCGTTGATTGACAACTAGTAATTTAGTCGACAAAAAAGTATTTTCAGAATAATTTTGCTTTTTTTTTGAGGATTCCTTAAGTACTGTACTATTTTTATAATAAAAAATCTAGGACATTTAGCAAGGATTGTAATAAACACTGAAGGAGAGAATTGTAAATAAAAACATCTCGCCATCTGATAAAAAAAGAGTATCAAAATAAAGGCACAGGAGAAGAGGGATAAAAGCCTGAAATAAAGTGATTTTGTTAAATTGCAAACCTAAACCGCCATTTAGACTGCAAAATATTTTTTTGACTAATATTTGTCTTAAAGCTCAAGGACCCTTCGCAGTGGTATTAAATTATTCATTAAAAATGCCAACTAACCATCATGCCACTTCCCCGACAGGTTAGTCAGAGTCCAAAATTTACACAAATTTGTCTTTGCAAATAATCATCCCCTGTTCATGTATCTCTTCACACATACCACTTTCAAGTATTTCAAATAGTTGATCATGCCAACTTTTTTCGGTATTCTTGTGCTTCTATGTCTAACTGATTCGACCAAAATATTTATTATACTGTTTTTTCTTCACTCATTCGATTCGCACCATCTCAAGACACCTTTCATATTTTTTATCAATAACGTTCTTCCTAATATCACCATTTTAACATCAATTAATTAACGTTTCAATGCTTATTATCCGGAGAAGTTACATATCGAGTGCATTCAATCTACTTTATCCTTCTTTTTTCAACTCCATACTTCACTTCCATACACTTTGTGTTGGAACTAGGACTCTATTTTGCACTGCCAGTTTAGCTTTTGTTGATAGGTTTTTATTTGTTTTAACTTAAATCGGTGCATGACTCAATCGATTCCTTGTATTTACTACTCTCTTTTCCTTCTCTTAATCAATATTTCCATCCCTTAAAAAATAATTACGAAATATACACAATCATAAATTATACGTAAATAATAAATAAAAATATTTATGGACTTTTATCGTTTTTTCCCTGTAGTTTTGATATATTTATCTTACGGTCCCAATACAGCCTTTTGATTTCGCTTAAATTTTCCACCCTCTTTTTTAGGGTATAACAATATCGGTAACACATTTTTTTATTGATCTCGTGCCATATTCTATCTTTTTATTTTTCACCCTATTGTCTCGAGCTAAGATATATTTAATATATTTTTTCTCCCTCAAAGCCATCTTTGTTAAGCAAGAAATAATTCGAAACGATAAATATATTTTTATTGCTATTGGAATAAGAGAAAACGACGCTTTTTCCGAGAGAGATTGAGAGCTGACTATTTAAGCTGACATTACGTTAAACTGTCGATGCTTTTTGGCATTAAAAAGCAGTTTCTTCTCATCGCAAAGGTTACTGTATAAAAAATAATTTTTAAAAAACATTTTGAAGTGCAATATCCGAAAATGTAATAATTAAAAAAAAATCATAAGTATATTTTCCTTTTAAATGAATAAATTTCTAATTTTTATATTGTAGACAAAAACCCATTTTTTATGGGTAGAATTGTAAATGTTACACGTAAAAATTGATCACCTAAACTAGCCTTTGATAGTTCATCCTGTGAATACTTGGACTTCCATACTCTTATTTACCTTGAGTATTGAGTTGAGGTATAAATTCAAAAATAACTCTTATATTGAAAAAACCCAAATTTGTAAACAAAGATTAGGACACCCCCAAAATATTATCAATAAAATTATTTAAAAAAATCTATCCGTTTTTTAAGAAAATTATTTCGGATTTAAAACAGGTCATTAAATTGAATGAAGGAATATTGAAGAAATTAAGTTACTAAATATTCCACGATTAAAATCCAATATTTTTTTAAAAACTATAATTACAATGAAAAAGCAGCTCACAGCTTGGGATTGGAAAGTATGCAGGGAAAATTTAAAACACATTTTTTTAATCACCAGAATCCTCTAAAACATTTTTCAGTGAAACTTGTATAAAGGAATATTGCACTCTGCTCGGAATATCCTGCGGAAAATTTTCGAATCCAATTAAAAGGTTTTTTTGCAGAAATTCCATAAAAATTCTAAAAGTATTTGGCGGAAAGGAAATGGCCGTTTTTATCTCTCACACCGTTTATTCAACGCTAAATAATTGCTAGGTCTATATTCAATACCATGGTATGGGAATTTAGAATATTATTTTTCTCTTTTTAAAATTATTTTGCATTTCGTAATGTATTATAATTACAAGTACAAATATATGCAAAAAGGATCCCACATAGGCATGTCCCATGTATGTATACATTTTATCTGAGGTTATATAAAGGGCACTGGCAAGAATACAACAGATATCAGAAATAAAATTAGATTAAAAGTGCTAATATAAACTACAAATATTTGATTTTAACAAAAAAACAGTAAATCAAAACGATCAAAATGAAAAAGGTTGGCAAATATATACTTTATGAGTTATATGTACGTTTAAAAGAAGTAGGTACTTGGATAATTTTTTAAAAATATAATATATAAATTAGATTAAATTTAAATGTATGATTCCAGACACTGGAGTGCGGATAGTTGCATATTACATGTATGCGTAGAAAAGTCTTCTTCTTCTTCCTTCTAATATATCCTCGAATCTCTCTGTTCCGCTATCCATCTCTTGTAAAATGGACTGCCAACTGTCACGCCATCGCTTTGTAGGTCTTCCAGGTGGTCTTCTTCCATCTAGGTTCTCTTGAAGAGCTATTCGGGCCAGTCTATTTTCTTGCATTCTATTGATCTTCGATTGTCTTACCCATCTCATTATACACGTTTACAAATTTTCGTGTTTATTATTCGGTCTTTTAAGACATCCTTCGTACTACACATTTACAAATTTTCGTGTTTATTATTCGGTCTTTTAAGACATCCTTCGTAGTACACATTTACAAATTTTCGTGTTTATTATTCGGTCTTTTAAGACATCCTTCGTACTACACGTTTACAAATTTTCGTGTTTATAATTCGGTCTTTTAAGACATCTTTCGTACTACACGTTTACAAATTTTCGTGTTTATTATTCGGTCTTTTAAGACATCCTTCGTACTACACGTTTACGAATTTTCGTGTTTATTATTCGGTCTTTTAAGACATTTCCGGTTATGCACCTCGGTTATTCACCTTAATTTGTTTAACCGTTCCTTAATCATCTTAATGCACCAATCATATCTTAATTTTATGGATTCATTCGTTTGTTGCTTATTACAGTTTTCTTCGATTTTATGGAGTCATTCAGTCTTTGCTTATTTCATCATTCGAACATCAATCATACACAGTTTTGCCGCACATTCATCTGAGAGGTCATATTTTGACTAAACGTAGTTGGAAATGGAAGCACAAGAAGACTGAAGACACTTGGCAGTATTAAGTATGTTAAAAACTTGAAAGCGGTCAGGCCAGGAGTCGAAATAATCGGCGGGCAAATATGTGAAGAGATGTATGAATGTTGAAGAGGCAATGAATTTCGCAAAGACAGAGTGGTGTGCCGTTCTATTATATCTGCCTACCCCTGTAGGGAGTGGCGTAATGGTTAGCTAGTTTCTAATTAAAAGAAAAAACATACAAAAAATTCTATACCAACTGTTTTGCTGTTTGATGAAGTAATAAAAAATGAGTTCAAGGAAACGTATTTTTTGTTTATTAATGATATTTTTTATACGTAGGTATGTACTATTAAATGGTTGAGTTTCATTGTATAACAGAGCGCAGAGTTGAGAATTTTTTATTGTAAAAAGCAACACAAAACGGATAAAATGAGTTTCCTCTGTAATTTCAAATTCTGATTAATGATTCCATATTCGCCGAAAAACCTTATGTTTGTTGTTTTTAAGCAATGTTCCCTGTTAAATTATTGTACAGGCACAAATGTTTTATATCAATCGTAAAACACACAAAAAAAGATATTATGACCGCTTTCGTCATTTATTGTCTCAAATAATTAGTACATCGGAAATGTTTTTTTAAATATAACATTTTGAGTGTGTACTTGTTCACAAATCTGGATTTCCTAGGCTAAAAAGTTATTTTAATTTAATGTATTGCTTAGTTAATATCACTTTTTCTTAAAATCTACTGTGACACGTGTTTCGAAAAATTTCGCATCATTTTCAAACACCGTATACGATGTTTGAAAATGATGCGGAACGCATCGAAACACGTGTCACAGTAGATTTTAAGAAAAAGTGGTATTAACTAAGTAATGCATTATTTAAAAATGGATAGATTTTACCACAAAGTGACTGCCAAATCAATTAATGAAGTAAAAAAGTTATTATTATATTTTGACATCTCATCATGGATTAAGAATAATATAGAAGCCTGAGTATTTACAGGGATTATGACCTGTTATATTGTCTGATTGACAACAACACTACTCAAATTTTCGGAAATCCTAGATAGATTTTTTTTATTTGTATACGTTTTCACATAGTTAAAATTTTTACTGTTTCCCCCTTTATAAATCCAGGATAGATTTAAAACACTTTAAAGTGAACAAACGTAACTGAATAAGGAGATATCCTTTATACTATGTATATATCGCTCACTCCTTTCAAGAACGTCATAAATCAAAAATCGTCAATTTTCAGCTGTGCACGTTTTCGGAATGCCCAGAAAATTTACTATATCTCAGCAAAAGCGGCATATTTTTAACTTAATATTTAACCGCTACAGGGCAGAGAGTGTTGTTTTTTCATTTTGAAGAAAAGGTATTGTTTAATTATTTTTTTCAATAAACTAAATATTTTTCAAATGGAGACAAAAACTTCAGATTTTACCTAAAAAGATCTGTTGCACAGTAAAAAGTTCAGTAAGTGGCTTGATATATATTTTTAATACATGGTATTATATTTTTAAACTTTAAAAACGTTCTCTTGAAAAATCAAGTATTTTGATTTATGACGTTCTTGAAAGGAGTGAGCGATATGCAACCATCGCTGTTGTTTTATTATCAAGATATTCATTTCCCGTAATCCGAACGCTTTGCGCTCGCAGAATGAGAGATTGCGTACTTGTATTATGCACTTTGAAAACAAACACTGAGGGAATTGAAGTAAAACTCGTTTCCCTTGCAGCAGCCATTAGGGGTAGTTGCATTCTGCAGATACGTTAACTTAAATTGGGAAATGGTCCGCTTTATGGTCCTGCTAAACCCGATTCGCTTTAATTTGAAACGACAGCGGCGCCATCTTTTGGGCTAACGACAGAGGTATCACATATATATATATATATATATATATATATATATATATATATATATATATATATATATATATATATATATATATATATATATATATATATATATATATATATATATATATATATATATATATATATTTATATTTATATATATATATATATATATATATATATATATATATAAATATATATGTATATATATATATATATATATATATATATATATATATATATATATATATATATATATATATATATATATATATATATATATATATATATATATATATATATATATATATATATATATATATATATATATATATATATATTTAAATTGCATCTTACATATGAATAAAATCCTACAAAATAGTATATACACATCTTTTAAAATCGAATGCAATTAGGATGTTTAACAATAGAAAGAATGTTACACTAGTGAATGAATTGACCTGGTATTTTGACCACTAATTGATAAAAATGATGGATGCTTCATCTTGATTGAGACACCTATGTATAATAAATAATATTGTATTTATTATACCTTTTGACGATTTTCATATTTTCCAAGCTGATATATCAAATATTTGTGAATGGGGAAGGCGAAGCAAACTAATGTTTAATGTTTCTAAGTGTTCAGCCACATGTTTTTCACTAGGGCCCAAAAAACTCTGTTTTATCGCTATAAAATTAACGACCAAAATCTGATGCGAGCGTCGAATGTTCTGGGCGTTAGGTTTGTGAGCACCCTGATATTTCACGATCAGATAGAGGCGGTCAGTGATAATGCATTGAAAATGCTAGGATTTGTTCTGCGTACTGCCAGGGTTAACATACTCGCGTGCTGAGAACTCTTTATAACTCCTTGGTGCGAAGTAGACTTGAGGGTGGCTCAATGATTTGGGAAACACATGAGTTTATGTACTCTCTTATGGTAGAAAAAGTCGAAAGTATCTGAGGTTTTATTTTACTATCAAGTTTTTGAGGTATCTCTACATGAGAGAATACGGCTATTATCGTTGCGACCGAGTTTCTCCAGGGTATGCTTGGATACAATGGTTTAGAGACTTGAAGGAATGTGTATTTGATTACGCATTTTTATCGATTATTACGCGGTATGATCGATAATCCAAAAATTATCCGGAGCATTGCTCTGTATATTCCCGATAGTTACCTAAGACAGCGTCGGCATAGATTGTTTCCCATTCCTATATATAGGACTAACCTGCCAGTGGTTATGCTTGTAGGAAGAGCTACCGTTATGTTGAACAATATCACATTGGATATTGATCTGTTTCATGTGTCTGAAGGAGTTTTCCGAAGCCGGATTCTTCTACATCTTTAAGTCTCCTTACTTACTTTTAATGTATACGCCTTGAAAATATAGTTTTTTATGAATATATATTTTATTTTTTGGAATGAAATTGAAATTGAAATTTAATTGAAATCTTGTAAAAAATTGTATTATTGCCTGAAAAATAATGGTTCAGTGACAAGTATAAAACGTATGTTACAACACAGATCGATTTTTTGGCTGTTTTTCTTTATGCTGAGGTATTGTTTATTCGATTATATATATTGTACAGACAGAATAAAACATGTTTTGGTTTAAGCAATTTACCAATAAAAATTCGTCAAAAGCCAGTTTTACAGATTTTAATTATAAAATATTCGGTTTATCGCCGAAAAATAAAGTGAAAACCCTCGTAAGTTATTTATCGACGAATAATTTAGCGTATCGCGAGGAATTATAACGATCTCGATAATTTTCCTATTCCATCTTTAACGTCGTTTAAACTATACAAGACCGTTTAGAAAGAATTTCGTTTAAGTAGATTTGACATTTAAATAACATTTTCCCTATATGTCTCCGATGGTGATAATTTTTCATGAAAAAAATTTGTGAAGCCTAAATCAATCGAGGCTCCTGCTGCATTAAAAAAATAAACATTCCATTTACAATTATCATAACATAAAAAATTACAAATATATTTTTATATTATACATTAATAAAAATATATAACAAAATAAATACTTGTAATAAAATAAACTCAAGGGTTTTTCTTTACAATTTCATCAAGTGTTACCACAAAGTGAATGCCGAAACGAAAAATAAAATATTCTTGGCCAGTAAATAAGGCAAATAAAAAAAAATAAGCATAAAATAAAAACGTATTTTTTTAGAAAAGTTTCATTTCGCTAATTAACGGCGTACAAACCATTTAAGTCTAAACTATACTTCGCATATAAGCTTTAGAAGCTTGCATATTTTACTCCAAGGTTTAGAAAAAATATGAATAATATTGCATATGTGTTTGTGATGCAAATGTGGTTGGTAATAGAAGGAGAGGAAGACTGAGAAAAACCTGGTGTGATTAAGTATTTCAAATACTTAAATGTGGTCAGATCAGGAGTTGGAATAATCGGTGGGTATTGTATGAGGAGATGCATGAAAATGGAAAAGGCGAAGATTACTTGAAAAGATATATTGGTGTGGCATTCTATTATTTCTGCCTACAACAGCATGATAATTAGTCAGTTTTTATTTTTTAGTATGAATGAACGTATTTATGAAAAAAAAAATATTATTAGATTAAAACCAATATTTTTAGCTTTTCTACTTTATTTTTATTTGACCAGCGACCGGGTTTCGTCGTTACAGACATCATCAGACTGATGTCTGTAACGACGAAACCCGGTCGCTGGTCAAATAAAAATAAAGTGGAAAAGCTAAAAACATTGGTTTTAATCTAATAATATATTAAAAATGCAATTCCATCACGAAGTGTCAGTGGATAATATAAATCTATTAAAAAAAAATCAAAATTTAATATGTTAACTAAACATTCGAGAAGTTATTAAATTAACAACATTTTGGATAAGAATCCCTAACCAACGTAAGCATTAAATATTTAAAAAAATGTTTTTTTGCGAATGTTTATTATTGCATAATTCACATTTCAAATCTTTATTTTAATTGCGTTCATATTAAAACCACGGTTAGATTAATGGAGAGACAACAAAGTCTAAGCCACACTTGAATGGGAATAATTTACACACACGCTGTGCAAGCAATGTATCACACACTCTCAAAATACATATCATTCATTATTTAAAAAAAGGAAAATAAGTTTCTGATATCATACTGAAAAATTACAAATTCACTATATGGTTTAATTCGAAAAATCTCGTCAAAATCCGTACTAAAACGTCGGAAACAATTTTTACACCTCTTTTCCAGGACGAAGGAGTTCTGAAAATATTATGTGCGTCTGCGCAGCCTCTCTTGTTTGTTAGTTCAGATGCAACCCTTCAAGTGAACAGACGTGAGCCTTACTTTCCCGTAAGGCTGCAAAGCTCTCGGAATATCTACGTCGCGGTGCGTTACTCAAAATTTGTACGAAAGATTGAAAAATTGACCGTTACTTTGAAGGGTTGTTTTCTATATAATATTTGAATGAGCGATAAAAAATTGTTCTAGAAAAAATAATTGAAAAGTGTTTTATAATTTACGTTTCTATATCGTATTAAAATAAATGTATTTTAAAAAATTAAATACATTAACTGTTTTATATAATATTGAATATTACCTAAACATTTAACATTTTTTGCTTGAATTTAACATTTTTTGCTTGACGGATTAATTTTTGGTAAGTTTACTATTACATATTAATGATTTATTAATTTTTATGTGTGTCGGATTGTGGTCCCGTGGTTAGTACCGCAGACTCTTGTGTCAGAGTTTCTCGGTTCAAATCCGCTCTACCACAATTTGATACCTATTTCTAATAATAAGCTGCTTAAGTTTTAAATGTAACACTAGTCTTATTTTAATAAATAGTATGAAATTGGAGTATTTTGTAAATAATAAAAACACAAATATTTATCATTTTTTTTAAAGGAAATAATAATATTTTTTTAAAAATAAATCAAGGAATAATATAATAGTAAAAATAAAAATAGGAATATGGTTACTTACTCATAATCTTCGATAAAGTCTATATAATCTAAATACAATACGAAGCACAATTTTTTTATATTTTCGGCATTAATTCTATATGAATTAAAAGGCAAAATATCTCATACTAATTAAGATAATTTATTTTATCAAAGTACGTTGTTCAGAGATCATGTTATCGAAGACTAAAACAGGGAATACCAGGTAAATTATATTGCATTGGTATCATTGATTATGACGATAACATTACATTAATTCAACCTAGTGTCCTACATGCTATTACAATTACATGAAATAAATTCAAATGTTATAAATATTTTTTGGGAATGATAATTTCTGATATAAAATTATTTTGAAGTAACTGGTTATGTTATATTATAATATTATTAATTCACAAAACTTTGATCGTTCTATTCAACTTGTTTTGTTCGCCTTTGTAGTATAATTCAAAAGTTAAAGCTAAATTGTTCGAAATCTTATAAACCTAAAAAAGTAATTCTATTCCCTGTCCTTTCCTTTTCTTCTTTTCCTATCACTGCCATCTCCTTTTCTCTTTATCCCATCCTTGTCTCATGTTTCTTCCTTTATATAGACCTCTCTTATGCATAGTTGTGAAGAACTATAATTGGTACTCATGATTTTATTTTTTGTATTCTGTATGTATCATATATTGTAACTGTTGTTCTTCCTTCAAATAAAATAAAATAGAATAAAATAAAATAAAATAAAATAATGGCTTCAATTTTGGTGATCCTGAGTTCGATTTGTAGTGGGGTAAAAATATGTATTTTTTAAACTTTACAATTTAATTATATTACCTTTCTACGTAAACTGTTATGGGTTTAATGATGTATATTATAGATATATAATAGATCTATGAATGTGGTAGTTACGGAATAAAATTAAAATAAATAAATAATAATGAAATTAACATTCAGTTTTCCAAAAGTATTTGCAATAATTATGCTTTGATATTTTTATACACGTATTTTTCTTATTCATTCGGCGGGATGTGAAATTCGTATAAACTTTGAATAAATACCAAAAAGTTTTTATGTGCCATCAGTTTTATTTTCTTTTTAAAATATGTACATTTTGATCAAACGACGCAACTTTTCTTGAAGTCATCACATATAAATTATTATATTTCTTTCCAATTCTTATGAATTTTAAGATATTGTTTTTTTTGGGAATAAAAAAAAAATTCTTCATTTTATTGACAAACTAGTTAACCATAACTTCGTCATCCCGCAGAGTTAGGCAGAGAGAATAGACCGCCACACCACTCTGTCTTTGCAAACGTTCTTCGCCTCTTATGTATTCATACATCTCCTCATACGTACCCGCCGATTATTCCGACTCCTAACCTGGCACAATTTTAATAGTTGATCATGGTTTATCACCTTTTATAATACAATTTTTAGGATGCTTCGCGGTTTATCACCTTTCATGGCACCGTTTGTATGATTCGTCGGGGTTTATCACTTTTTATGGTATAGTTTTCATAGTTCATTACGGTTAATCAGCTTTCATGATACAGTTTTTATTATTCATCACGGTAAATCATATTTCATGGCATAATTTTTATGGTTCATCACAGTTAATCACATTACATGGACAATTTTCATGATTCATCACGGTTTATCACCTTTTACGGAATAGTTTTCATAGTTCATCGTGGTTTTTTACCTTTCATGGCTTATTTTTAGATTATATTTTAACAAATAACGAGAAATTCATCAAATATTTTCATTGCATAATAAATTTACTAGTATACGAAGAAATAGTAGCAAAGGGGCGGAGTATTTCAGCAGATACTCTACTACATATAGGGGTAGGTTTAAATTAAATTAGGGGGAGCGGTTTGCTTATCGTCTTCAGATAAGTGTAACTTTAATGGTATGTTATAAACGCTTTCACGATTGAAACGAAAGCTCTCTTATTGAATTAGTTGAGTGCTTTTGTTGCCGGAGTGGTTAGTTTAGAGATCGAAATCGTCAGTTTGAAAAGAAGCTAAAGACATGCAACGAAAAACTTAACCAGAAAATTTGTTCGACAAATCCACAAGGGAATTAATTAAGTCTGACTTATCTCTGAATCGATTCAACACTAGTCAAATCAAAAAATGCAATTGAAATAAATGTGTTGTTATAACAAAGCTTAAATGTTTTCTACTGAAATTTCATGGTGGAACTGCATTTTATAGAATAATATAACGATGTATTTTTTTGACATGAATTTCATTTGATCAGCAATCGGGTTTCGGGAGCAATCGGGACATCATCAGACTAGTGTGAGGTTAGACAAAATTCTATTGAAAACCATGATTTAAAAAAAAAAAATCTGTCAAAATGAAATGGAATTGAATCACTTTCAGTATTGTATTATAATAAAAAGCTTTATTTATTTTATGTGTTAATTTTGAAATCAAAAACTGATTTTTTAAGTCTACTGGGTTGTATTTTATTAACAAAAACACATACAAAATTAGTATTGTGACAATTTTTTCTCCTAGTTATGGCATTTTCAAACGAATGTGAAGATCAAATGGAGTGACGGCCCTAATGTAGCTAAAAATTTCAAAGCTACATAAGGACCGTCAGTCCATTTGATCTTCACATTCGTTTGAAAATGCCATAACTAGGCGAAACAATTGTCATAATATTAATGTTTGATGTATTTTTGTTAATAAACATAAAAATACAACTTAGTAGACTCAAAAAATCTGTGTTTGATTTAAAAATTAATACACAAATTAAAATGGAGTTCTACAAATTAAACGCCAAATCAATAAATAGCTTTAATTATTTCCTAAAATTAACTACTATCGCGTAATCTCGATTAAGTTCAGTAATAGAAAGATGATTAAATACTAAATTGTACTGAATTCTCAAATTTAATTAATAAAGGTGAAAATAAAGGTCAAAGGACGGTGTTTGGGATCTAAGGGTCGTTGCCAAGAAATATCGGTAAATTAGTGGAGCAGTCATGAACAATTTCTTGAATGTCTTAATGACGTTTTAAGGTTCATCATTTTTTTTAATTGAAAAATTAAGCATAACCTAATTCATTTCACTAACTAACTAACTAACTTACCATCACACCGGTTCTCCGCAGGGGTAGGCAGAGGGAATAAAACGCCACACCACTCTGTCTTTGCAAACATTCTTCGCCTCTTCCACGTTCATGCATCTCCTCATATGTACCCGCCGATTATTACGACTCCTAACCTGACCACTTTTAAGTATTTGGCATACCTGATCGTGCCAAGCTTTTCTCGGTCTTCTTCTGCTAATTAATTTAATTTTTTACTTTACACATAAAATATCAATTTTGAATCTACAGGCAATGAGAATTTTCTAGGCAACTAATAAATATTTAAAAAAAAAGCATACTTACGTTAGTAGTACCCATATTAATTACTATTTATTTAAATTCAAAACTCGCTTTATCATCTTATCGAATTAATTTATTTTGTGACAGCTGTTTCGCCTTGTGAGGGGCATTATCGATTCGACAGCATTGTGCTTCAGTTGCCAGTCCAGGATCATGTCAAATAAACATTTAAAGTTAAAAAGCCCTTATTTATTTTGATAACCTGTAGGAATCGAACCTAGGACCTTCAACACGGTGCCCAAACGCGCTTATCTTTATACTACGGAAACGGATGACTAATTTATACTCAACTATCCTCTTACTTGTTAAAACCCTTTTTAACATTACGTAAAAAAATACATTTCACATATCGCTCACTCCTTTCAAGAACGTCATAAATCAAAATACTTGATTTTTCAGGAAACGATTTTAAAGTTTAAAAATATAACACAATGTATTAAAAATAAATATCAAGCCACTTATTGAACTTTTTACTGTGCAACAGATCTTTTAAGGTAAAACCTGAAGGTTTTTTCTACATTTGAAAAATATTTAATTTATTTATAAAAATAATGAAACAATACATTTTCTTCAAAATGCAAAAACAACATTTTCTGCCCTGTAGCGGGTAAATATTAAGTTAAAAATATGCCTCTTTTGCTGGGATATAGTACATTTTCTGGGCATTCCGAAAACACGCACAATTGAAAATTGACGATTTTTGATTTATGACGTTCTTGAAAGGAGTGAGCGATATGATGGCTGAAAAATCCCAATACGAGTTGTTTTATAAAATGTTATTGAAAAAAATATTGCATTTTATTTATTTGGTAAAAAATGAAATGTTTTTAAACTTTTGTGAATAAATTTATAGCCTAAACGTGACAAAGACGTAGTTAAAAGTTAAACGAATTTAATTATAGGGGCTGTTGGTAATTATCAAACTCCTGTGAATTTCCTTCCCCGATGCCTTTCTGGATTTTCATTTGTTTTGAGATTTCTGAACGTTCGAGACATCCAAATCTTGTCGAGATCAAAAGGTTATTCCTTAGTCAGTCCAACCAGAATTTATTCGAGTTTGATAAAGAAAATATTTCTACTAAGTCTTTGAATATAAATATGTCATTATTCAGAATTTGTCAAGTACTTAATAGAAAATTATCACCCATTTGATAAAAATAAAGGTCATAATATATTACACACATGCAACAGAGGACTTAAATTAGATTACTTAGAAATATTATACATCAAAAAGGCAATAAGTAATAATTTACTACTAATAAATACACATTTTTCTAAAAGTCCGTTATTAAATATGTTTCCAATCACTGAACATCCCTGATCCCTTTTGACTGTGACTGCTAATCAACACAAAAAAATAAAGCCACTTGAGATCTACCCAAGCTCCTTTGCCTAGCAGTCAAAATATTTAGAATTTTGTGAAGTAGATAGTGTTTTAGTATTAATCAGTCTTGCAGTTAGCTTCGAAACCGGTAGACATTACAATTAAGTTATAATAAAATATATGTAGTGATTTTAAAACTTTTGTTGGTGCTTTAAATAAAAAATATTAAAAATATATATTTTTAAAATTTAATTTCTTGAATGGTTTTCGCAGATACTTTGTGGCATAATTTTATGAACTTTATAAAATAAAACAACTTTGTTTTTACATGTTTAACCCTGATTATGACAGGGTTCCTGTCGAAACCGGTTGGAGAAAAAATGTACCAATAAATAATACGTATATGGTAAAAAATAAAGTTCTTTTATTCAATATTTTTTTAATTTGAAATTAGCTCTTCCCAGACACGCGTTGCTGTGGCCTGATCAAATTGAAAAAAAAAATCTAATTAAAAGCACACATTTTTAAAATGTTTCGTTTCAAAATGTTTGCTAAGCTTCTTCTTCTTCTTGATGTAAAACCTTTGGCCTGTTTTTAAGGGGATTAGCCTCCTGCGATGTCGATTCCCAGCTGTCAATTCATCTCTTTGGTGGTCTGTCCGGGAGTCGGAAGTAAGGGTTGGTCGTGCTCTTGACATTAATTTAACATTCACAAATTCTACCCATGATCGACAACCATAGTACTCAATTTTAAGAACTTGATATGTTGATCTAACTCGTGACCAAGTACAAGTGAGTTCACAACAGCCATCTATGTTGGAATAGTGAAAGCTTTTATTTAGCAAAGACTGACATCATGTTTATTACAAACCTTACCATGCCTATGACGGTCATAAGCCCTGTAAATGCCCAGACTTCCACATTCTTCATCTCTGTTGAGATGTCAAAAGTGTGTATAAAAAAGAACAAGTTTTTGGATACACTATAAATGTTGTAAATTTCATTTTATATTTTGTATTTTAAAACCATTGTTAACTTTGTGGTATGGTAATATAACACTCCCCTTATCATTCATCGTTCACTTTGTGTGATACCACTTAAATTTGATTAAAGTGGTATTAAACAAAGTGAACAATGAATGGTAAGGAGAGTGTTCAATATATATTCTTTTGAAAAAAATCGCTTGAATATACGTCCGACCCCTAGCGCGGCCGTTCGCTACCTGAATTTGATGTTTACGCATTCCCCTTAAGATGTTTACAGTGACATTCTGCAAACTAGCACGACCACTTTTAACCACAATTTATCTTATTTTCGTTTTAAGGGCTAATCTGTAGATGTCGCGGAAATGACAAATCTAACGTAATATGTCGGTGGTCTTATAAATATAAAGTGGAAGTGGGACGGCTAATGCGTGCTTCCGCGACGCGTACTAAGAAAAATCGTATTTTTTCGTTACAATTTTAATCCGCGCTAATGTTCTTTTTAGGCCTTCTCGGATCAAAAACCCATCACGCTCTGCGAGCAAATTTTTAAGTAACATTTAACGTTCAGCCGAATAACATTTTAATTTTACGTCAGATTTATCCCGCGAAGTTTATGTGAAAGCTTAATTTTAGCGTGTATACTAAGGTAAGACATATAAGTTGGACGTTTGATAAAAGGTTGATTTAACGCGTCGAGCTGTATATTGTTTTTATTTTATATTTATTTATTTAGAAATTTAACATAAATACATTTACAATAAAGAATAACAAATAAATCAGGTAATTGTAACATTCCAATTAAAAAAATTCACGAATGTTAAATGAGTTAAAAGTAAACAGCAAGTATTTTATATATTCTTTCTTATTCAAACCCTTATCCGCATCCCAATGGTGCATAGGGCACTGCATCATACAAACGCAGTGTTATCTTGATCATTAAACACATGAAGGAAAGGTGATCAGCCCTCCGCTTCAGGTACCAGTCCAGGGTGATATTGAAAAAATATTAGAGTGAAAAATACCATTTTATTTATTTGACCCCCCCTGGGCATCGAATCCGGGACCTCCAGAACGGTAGCCGAGTGTGCTGACCGTTAATTAGACTACAAAGGCGGACATATTTTATATATACTTATTATTTTTAAAAAAATGTATTTTTTTTATTGTTATTGAAAAAACTGTACATTGAACAAAATTAACACAAATTAATACTCGTGCTCATATGATTTCGTGCAATTAAGGTTTATAATGCAATTCAATTATAATTTTTTTTTTAAACAATTTTTTTTATCAATTCTCATATAAAAAGAGTAAATAAATGAGCTAGTTTACATAATCTCTTTAGAAATCTTTTTTTAAGTACTAAATTTTTAAATAATTTAGTTTATCGGAATCCTGGTGGTATTGTAAATTAATTAAATAAACAAAAGTGCATTCATCAATAAAAAATAATGTTATAATTAAATTAAACCATATTTTTTTTCTTTTTTAATAAAAATAAAACGTTGAACAATAAGCCAAATATTAAAAATAATAGCATGAACAATAAAAAACTTTTATTAATTGATTCAGCAGTCACTTTGTGGTAAAAGCTATCTTTTTTAATTAAAAAAAATATTTAGTAAATACCACTATTTCTTAAAATCTACTATGACTCATGTTTTGATGCATTCCGCATCATTTTCAAACACAATTTTCAATTAAAATAATAAAAAAATCAATTAAATTTTAGAGGTAGGTCGTACCCACATTGGTATGACTTCCCGAAAATACAAATTCAATCAAGGAACATAAGTCAGGGAACATGAATTATGTTTGAGAAATAATAATTTTTCTAAATTCGTTAACCATTCAATAAATAATGATCACAAATTTAACCACAATAACGTAGAAATCCTAAAAATAATTAACACGAAAAGCCATGAACTACAACATTTTGAAACAATAAAATTCATAGAAATATAAATAACAATAAACCCATAATTAACAATATAACAAGGACTAAAGCAACCCACCTATTGTCTATGTTCCCACTGATAAGAAATATAAAAAAAAACAATAATAAAAAAATGTATTAAAAAATAAAACTAAGAAACAGCTCTTACTCCCTCTTTAACCTTCAACATCCCAAAGACCTAGCTCTAAAATTTAGAATTAGCTTTACATACGGTGTTTGAAAATGATGCGGAATGCATCGAAACACGTGTCACAGTAGATTTTAAAAATAGTGGTGTTTAATTAGTAATTTTTTTCATTAAAAATAAATCAATACTGATAAGAAGTCCATGTAAGAGAAACGTCGAAATCCTTCTTAAAACTTGGACATTTAATTAAAACCTAAGTTAGTAACTAAAGACGGCAGAAACTGTGTGACTTTTTACAAACAAACATCCTCCTGTAAACTAACTTTGTTTGACTTTCTAGTCGACAAGGCTGCAATAATGCCATAAGGAGTATTCAAGTAATTTTGACAGGATTAAAAAAATGTTCAAAAAATTATTCGATGCTATCAGATACCGGTCTTTATTTAATTCCTTCATAAAAAATTATAATGTTATTAGAACCAACTTTAAAAATTTCATATATGAAAGGTTCAACCACCATCTAAGGGCACAATGCTGTTCCTTGATATTTTTTACATTATAAAGATAGATCACATTAATTTTAAGTGTAGATATTGTATACATATATATATATATATATATACATATATATATATATATATATATATATATATATATATATATATATATATATATATATATATATATATATATATATATATATATATATATATATATATATATATATATATATATATATATATATATATATATAAATATATATATATATATATTTATATATATATATATATATATATATATATATATATATATATATATATATATATATATATGTATATATATATATATATATATATAAATATATATATATATATATATATATATATATATATATATATATATATATATATATATATATATATATATATATATATATATATATATATATATATATATATAGATATATATATATGTGTAATATATCTATTCGAAATATTTAGGATTTTACAGAATTTAAAATAAATCCCCCCTAAATTAATCTCATTTGAGATAAAGATTAAAAATTATTTTGAAATAAATAAAAAATAAAAATATAAACTATAAAAAGTTATCAAGCATAAGTCAAATAATTACCAAATTAAATTACGGCATGAAGGCTTCACATTTTTAGCTTAAATCCAACAGAGAAATTTGCACAGCTTTGCTAACAGAAACTCAAGATAAATCTATTGTTACCGTTTCTACGATATTTAATAATACCGTAATTGAAATAACGGGAAGTCGGGTAAAAGCAATAGTGTGTTTATAACAACCAAAGAAAAAAAATCTTTTAAGCATGCTATTGCAGCCGACAGTTCAATTATTTCTACTTGGTTAATCCGAAATACGAATCTTAACTAACTCTAACGTTATACTCGTACATATTTACTTTTTACTTTTAATATTTAGTTATTTATCTCTTAGTTATTTATCTCTTAACACATGTGCTTCAAAATTAGTGCCAACACAGATCCGACAGTTAGTCAGGAGAGGGATGATGTTAGTAGGTACAGAGAACTTATGTAACAAGCGTGGCATGTTTTACTTCGAAATTCCTTTATTTAAATGGCCAAGTAACAAAAGTTACTCAAACATCGTAAAAATTACAAAAATAGTCTGCTAACGATTGCATATTTTATAAAATTTATATGAAATTAACGGTAGTAACCGCTTCAGTAGAATCGCTCTCCTCCAAGATCCGACAGCCAGTCAGGAGAGGGATGATGTAAGTACAAAGAACTTGAGTAACAAGCGTGGCGTGTTTCGCCTCGAAATTCCTTTATTTCAATGGCCAACTAACAAAAGTTACCGTCTGCAATTTTTCCAGCTGTCGACGGAACAAAAACTTCGCAATGAATCATTCCGTTAATTAGCAAATTACAGGTGTAACTTTTTCCATTTGCTCCATTTATCTAGCTTAACCCTCACCCCCCGTTTTGTGGCTACTCACTGGAAGTCTGAGGTAGGGAACGGAATTACTACAAGTATTACTTACGTTACATGGTGTCCGGAAAAATAAATCCTTTATTCGATTTTTTTAAAACGTGTTAGAAAAAATATTGTTAAATTTTATTTGAAAAAAAAATAGTATTCACTTGCCCAAACTATCTCAAAACATCTTTCATAATTTTATCGATAATGGTTATCTCAGCCTTGCATTCATTCCTTATATAACTGTCAGAACATCTATCATACAGCGTTTAGCCGCACATTTTTCAGAGAGCTCGCATTTCGACAGCATTCAGTCTGCTTTTATCCTTCTTTTTGCCAATTTTCTGCTTCAATTACATACATTAGGATCGATAATGGTTATCTTAGCCTGGCATTCATTCCATATTAAATAATTTGAAAATTTATCACTCTGAGTTTTGCCTTGCATTTGTCCGAGAGATCGTATTTCGACTGCACCCAGTGCACTTTCATCCTTCTTTTGCCAACTCTATGCTTCACTTCCACACAAGGTTTTAAGCTTAAGGTTTGTACTAGGATTCACATCCCCAAACCATCTCAACACATCAATCTTAATTTTATTGATAATGATGCAGAGCTTCTGGGTTCGAGCTCAATCTTCCACAATTTGACACATATTTATAATAATGAGCCATTAAAGCTCACATAAATAGTATGAAATTGAAGTATTTTATAAATATAATAATATAAAACCCTTATACGCACCCAAATGGTGCATAGGGCACTGTCATATAAACGCAGTGTTATCTTGATCGTTTATACATGAAGGAAAGGTGATTAGCCTTCCGCTTCAGGTACCAGTCCATGGTAATTTTGAATAAATATTACAGTGAAAAAATCACGAATATTTTTTTACCCCCCTTGGGAATCGAACCCGAAACTTCCAGAACGGTAGCCGAGCGTACTGACCATTACACTACGGAGGCGGACAATTACACTACGGAGGCGGACAAAAAAAATAATATAAATAATAAAAATAAACAAATATTTCACTATATAGTATCAAAAACGCAAAGGAAATTAATACTAAGGAATATGCCATCTATAAATGGGAAGACATGTTACGAACTTTATTTAAAAAGGTGGCATTCTTGCAACGGATGACTGCATAATTTATATTTATCGAACACCCTGTAGATTTATTTGTTTGTCTGACACCCTCAGGATATACTGTCGAAGCGCCTACATACATCACCTACTCGCACATGTGTGTAGTATGTACACAGGGAAAGTTGAAGGGATCCTGGCGGTTCTCAAGCGCGGTAGAACTTTTTGTGTAATTACGTTAGAGAGCACCTCCATTAGGCAAATCAAATTTATACCAAATTTATTTGCCTCTTCCGTCAATTCAAAGAGTGGCAGATGTGAGGGAAATTCATTTATTGTAACTAGTTGATAATAAAAGTTATGTGTAAATGGTAATGTGACTGTAAAAAAGTATGCGTAAAATAAATGTGATACTAAATAAAAAAATTACCAGGTATATACCACTTTGTCCTAAAATCTATTGTTAGAAATAATGGTTGAATCCTAGAGCCTTTCCATTTTTCAAGGACTTAGTGGCATTCTTAATTTCTTCCATACTTATCTCTCTTGAAACATCATTCACACATATTCGGGGAAATGTACTTACGTCACTAACGTTATTAATCGTATGTGTTTCATACACCTCCTCGAAATACTCTTTCCATCTCTCTTTCCATCTCTCTTTTATATTTTTTTCATTCGTCACCATTTTGGCACGATCAGGTATGCCAAATACTTGAAAGTGGTCAGGTTAGGAGTCGTAACAATCGGCGGGTATGTAAGAGGAGATGCATGAACGTGGAGGAGGCGAAGAATGTTTGCAAGGACAGAGTGGTGTGGCGCTCTATTCTCTCTGCCTACCCCTGCGGGGAAGCGGCGTGATGGTTAGTTAGTTAGTTAGTTAGAAGTAATGGTATTAACCAATTAAATTTTAAATGAATAAAATAAAACACGTTAATTTTACACATACAATACATAAAATGATGTATTTACATTTTTAAAAAGATTAATATTTGTGTTATTTCCATTATTTACACAAATATTTCAATTTTATACTGTTTTTTGAGCCATTTTAAGAAATATGTATTAAATTGTGGTTGAGTGGGTTCGAACCGAGAAACTCTGACTTAAGAGTCCGCGGCACTAACCTCGGGACCACAACCCGACACAATTAAAACAACTTGACTTATATGTGGGTGCAGCACTTAGACATATTTTTCTAGTTTTATTTATATGTTTAATGTTTTGAAATATACTGAAATCCATTTTGACTAGAGACATGTATCTTATTTGGGATTTTTTTACAGAGATATAAAATTTTTGGGTTCATTTCTTTAAGTTAATTCTTCCTGGCTCTATTCCAACTTATCGTCTTTGTAGACTATTGGGGTCAGCTCTTCTCGTCCTCAGGTCGTAGATTATTCTAACATGGACAGCGTCATCTTCTTCCTGAAAGGTTCTCCCCTATCACGGACAAGGCCATGCCTTCGAATCATGTTATCTTTCTATAGTATCCATATTTTTTTTAAGTCTTTCTCTAGATGTCTTTCAAGGAAGATCCATGGCAACTGCCTAGTTCAGAACAAGTTTTTTTTTTAAATAAAAAAAAAAACTAAAATTTCAAATAATTTTTTAGGCTTTGAATCAACGTAAGTACATAGTCTTTTTCTCATTTACGAACATTGATGTTACAGTTTTGAAGATAATTCAAGAGGATTTTAGTTATATCATGATAATTTTTTCATATTGAATAATTTTTACTGGGAAATATAAGGTTTTAGATGAATTCAATTTTGAATTTCACACACATCTAAAATTGTAACATATGTACTCGTATACACAAACGTTTTTCACACTCAATGGTGCGCATATAACTATGGTATCGAGACAATGTCGTTTTGAAGAATATGGAAGTCTGGGCATTTACGGGGCTGACGACCGTCATAGGTTGGTTTAAGTGATCACTTTTAAGTGATTCACCAATTCTACCCATTCTTGACAACTACACTACTGAAATTCCTGGAAGTTTATATATGAACCAATTTTGAAACATTGTTCTTGAATCACTAAAACTTCACTAGAGACATCTATTGGTGAGATAAAAAGAACTGTTTTATTGTTCAGACTATTCTTCCATATTCTTTTTCATCTTTGATGAGATGTAAAAAAAATAATACGAAAATAACTCCTGTAATTGGGATAATCCATATTTTGTGAACAAGTATTTGGACACACTCGAAATGTTGTAGATAGCAATTTGAATTTCGAAGCATTTTTTTCTATCTAATTATCTTTTACATTCTTAAAATTTTGCACATTTTTAAAAAATATCTTATAGATAAAACACATTTTTCTTCTAAATAATAACATTTTTTCAAATCATAACAATGCAAAAAGGTCTCTAACGTCAAAAAAATAATGCCTAATTTATAGAGGGGCTGGATAAGAAAAATGTACAAATAATATATAAGCACTTCTTTAAAATCATCTCATAACCCATTTTATAGAGGTCATATTTTTTACAGCTTTTATGAAATTTCACCCTAAATTCTTAAAATATAAAACGAGTAAAAATTCATCCAAAACATTTTCCATCTTAGAGTGTTACGTTCCGGAAGCTGGAATGTAATCCTACTTCATTATATTTAAAATATGCTTTTGAACATGAATTTTTCTTTATAAATACAATATAACTGGTGTTGATTTTTTCTTTGAATTAAATGATTTATTTACAATATTTATTCATTTATGTAGAGATATCAATAAAAAAAACAATTTACAACATTTTGAATATATATATACATATATATAAATATGTATATGTTTATATATAAATATATATATACACACACACATATATATATATATATATATATATATATATATATATATATATATATATATATATATATATATATATATATATATATATATATATATATATATATGTGTGGATATATATATATTTTTTTTTAAAAACTTATTGTCTTTGTAGACTCTCCTCGTCCTCAGGTTTCAAGTACTTCTATCATAGACAACGTCATCTAGGCCATGCTTTCGAGTCATGTTATGTTACGTTCCTCTTGATATCTTTCGAAGAAGATCCATGGCGATTGCCTGGTTCACAATATGTTCAAGTTCTCTACCATGACACGATATCAATTGCCTTTACTTATATTTTAAATATACTCGTATCTATATATATATATATATATATATATATATATATATATATATATATATATATATATATATATATATAAATATATTTATATATATATAAATATATATATATATAAATATATATATATATATATATATATATATATATATATATATATATATATATATATATATATATATATATATATATATATATATATATATATATACATATACATATACATATAATTACTACAAATCCGACGTAAATGTTTGTCCGTGTAGCAATATGATGTATTGGCGCATTTATCCCAATTAGCTAAAGTTCCTTCGTTAGCCAACACCTTTCTCTCTCCGTTAACAGTATCTTGTGTCTTCAATGATAAATGAGACTGGAAAAAAGGTAGGGAGATTGATACTGCCCAGACGTTATAACACAACAAAGCAACCCTAACGCGAACTTGGGGATGTTCGAAGGGTGGTGATCAACTATGTGTGTTCTATGAGGGTTGCCTATATAATTATCGAGCTTTTATATTGATTAGGTATTTTTTGATAGAAAAACACTTTTTTTACACTTGAGTTTATTTTATTATAACTACTAATTTCGGAATCTATGCTTCCATCTTCAGGTCTTAATATAATAGTTAGTATTTAGATCTAAGGATGGAAGCATAGCTCCGGTACTAGTCGTTATAATAAAATAAAGTGAATTGGTAGAAACAAGAGTTTTTCTTTTACAATTTCATCATGTCTTAGCACAATGCTAATGTTGAAACAATAAATAAAATATAGATTTAATATAAATTTGGTGGAATAACTTAATAGTTTTAAAATGAATAAAATTCAATTAAATACTTTATAATGTCTATTTTTTCTAACAAAATGAATTCAAATGGAATGAATGGAAGTAGTATTTTATAAAAACATTTACGTATTAAATGTGTTTAGGGTTTTGAATAGAATTTTATAGAAATTTAAAAAAATAAATTATTAAAAATATTTTTAACCCTTGCTTTGTTGTGTATACTGCACAGAAAGTTGTCGAGTTTTCCACCAATCTGACGATGTCGGTAACGATGAAACCCGGTCACTGGTCAAATAAATAAAAGTGGAAACACGCCGCTTCCCATGGTAGGCAGGGATAATAAAACGCCACACCAAGCTGTCTTTGCAAATAATATACGCCTCTTCCACATTCATGTATTTCCTCATACACATACTTTTTCCAACTCCTGACCTGACCACTTTCAAGTTTTTGACATACTTAATCATTCCAAGTTTCCTTGATTCATTTTGCTGTTCTTTTTTTCACTCATTCATTACACATGTCCAAGCCATCTCAACACGCTTTTCTTAATTTTATCGATAAAATTTATCTTGGCCATTCATTATTTTCTGCGATCACCATTCGAATTTCTATCATATATCATTTTTTATAATAAAATAACAACTCTGTATTTTTTTCTACATTAATTTTTTTTGACCATCAGACTGGTGTCAGACATGATCAGATGATATCGGTTACGACGAAACCCGGTTGCTGGTCAAATAAACCTAATTTGGAAAAATATTTAGTTGTTATTTTATTCTATAAAATGCAGTTCCACCGAGAAATGTCAAAACTTAAATACATCGTTTGGTCGAATATCTGTCTGAGATCGAATTTTGACTTTTTTTTACCAACTCCATGCTTCACTTCCAAACATTAACATATAACATTGTATTAATTTGAGGAAAATTATATATAAACTCGTATATACGTGTTTCTTTCATCTTACTAAAATACAAAATTTTAATTGGATATAAATAAGAAACATCTTACATCGGAGCCTTCAATTTATATTATCTTTCATCAGTGCCGTACTAGGAAGTAAATTATTAATCCTGAATAATTTTGGGCTCAAAAAATACAACTCCATGTCTTGACCCTTGAATTGGGGAAGTTTACTCATTCGGAAACGTTAACGCCAAGACTCATGAACAAGTAGTTACTGCTAGATTTCTCTTTTGGTAATATTTTTCTCTAACGACCCTTCGCCTATTCCCCCTCTGCGGGCTAGATTTTCACTTACAGCTTCCCGACCTTGCTTATCTTAATTTAACTAACCAAATTCAAACTTTAAGTTGGCTTATTCCAAAAGTGAAACAAAAGAAGTGAGGATTACCTTGAAGGCTGAAGCCTTTACCTCTCAGGCTAGCGAAAACATACAAACGGAGGAGGGTAGATTTGAAATATTCGCAAAATGTAACCTTCAAAATTGATAAAAAATAACCTTAAGTTTTAGACAGTAAAATGAAAAATTTAAATACGTCAAGGTATGTTTGTAAGTTTTTCAAGGTTTTCAAAGATAAACAAGCTTTTAGAGGGATGAAAAGAATGTAATAAAACTTTCGTTATCATTCATTGTTTATTTTGTGTAATACCATTTAAAAACACTGCATTTTCCTGACAACCGGTTTCAGAATAACTATTCCATCTTTTAGTCAACTGTAGTCTACAGTTCCATCGTATGCATTGTATACAAAGTGAACACAAAAATAATATGGAGAGTGTTTTATTACCATACCACAAAATTAAAAACGCTTTTAAGATGCAAAAAATTGAACGATTGATAAAAATATTTAAAATGAAAAACAATAGTAAATACTGGGAACAGAATGAATGGTGCACTGAAATGAGATAAAACAAATATAGGTCATCAGCGAAAGCTTAATGACAGTACACAATGGAGCCCTGGTACCAACCGTAATGCACGGAAGTAAAACGTGGAGTTGGCAAGAGAAGGATCGTGAAGCTGAATGCAGTCAAAATGTGAATGCGATGTGGCAAGATTGCTAGGGTGAGAAAAGCATTATTGATAAAATTAAGTAAGGTGTGTTTATGTGGTTTGGATATGTCGAACGAATGAGTGAGGAAAGAACGGTTAAAAAAGTTTATGAAGCGAATGTGGTTGATAATAAAATCAGAGGAAGACCGAAAAAAATATGGCATGAACAATTATAACACACGCTTGAAGGTCAGGTCAGGAGTCGTAATAATCGGTGGGTACTTCAGAGAAGATGCTTGTATGTGGAAGGGACGAAGATTGTTTTCAAAGACAGATAGGTGTGGCATTCTACTCTCTCTGCCTTTCAATGTACCCGCATTGAAAGGCAGAGAGAATAGAATGCCACGTACCCATACCCGTGCCATGTACCCACATAGCTTGGTCTAAAGTTAAATAATAATTTTAAAAATATCAGTAAGGACATTTCTAAGCGAATTTGTTATTATTATGTATTTTTTAAATGAAACATAATTTTTTAAGTAACAAGATACAAAAATATATTTAATGATCTATAAACGTTGTATATGATGAGCAAAGTAAATGATAAATGCAACTCCCATCTAAAAAAGGATATTTACTGAGTTAATTTCGCCTTTTGGGAAAATCATTCTGGATTGCGAAGCTTAACTATGAGCAGGACTATTCAATTAATAAAACTAATACTTATATAAAATTAAAAATGAATCTTAATGGAATTTTAAAAATTTAATGGCGTTGATTGCAAGAGTATTTTAAGATTTTATGTTAAGCCAATGTTTGAGTATGAAAAACTAGCCGTGCGTGTAATCCCCCTTGGTGGAGTATTCCCTTGGAAAATGAGAGCTTTCATCGTTGTGTCAGTAGAAATGCGGATAATTTCATTTACACACTTCAACCCTAAACCACAGGACTTGTTTCATTGTACATTAATACGGTGAAGTGCTAAATATTCTATGTGTACTGTGATCTATGAATATCTAGCTCTCTTAGAGCAATCAGACGATTGCTTTTAAATGAAAAACGTACATTCTTGATCACGTATCATAATATCATATATGAAACGTATCATATATGAAACACTAAGATTTTTCCATTTTATAATTAAAATAAAACTCTGTTTAAAAATCACTATACATATTTTATTATAACTTAATTAAAATGTCTACCGGTTTCGAAGCTAACCGCTTCTTCATAAAGACTGATTAATCAGTATTGATTAAGAATAAATATTTAATTACACAATTTATTCATTTAAAATTATTTTTCAATTAATTTGTATTCAATGGATTAAATAATTAACAAAAACATGACAACCTTACATTAAAGGCGTATATATTAATAACAAAAATTACTAACTAACCAACTAAACTTACTTACTAACAATCAAGCAGCTTCCGCAGGGGTAGACAGAGAGAATAGAACGTCATACCACTCTGTCTTTGCAAAAATTCTTCCACGTTCATGCATCTCCTCATACATACCCGCCGATTATTTCGACTTCTAACCTGACAGCTTTCAAATATTTGACATCGTGCCAATACAAAGTAAAAAAAAAGAAAATAGTAACGATAAAGACGACAAATTAAAAGTAAATAAATTGTCAAGGTTGAAGAAGAATCCCGCTTTGGAATACCCCATCAAAGACATGGAAAAAATCAATATCGATATCGTACAAAGATCAAAAGAACTTTCTAATTTTATTTAAAAGTCTTACTTAAAACATTTTTTAAATGATTGTTTGAATTAACATATTTTTGTAATACTTTATATAAAATACAAACATAAAATATCGATAAAAAATAAAGATACATGCTTGTTGTCACATGTGTTGCCAAATGTTTAGCAAAAAAGTAAAAACATAAGTGTTTGTGTTTAAGTATGCTTGTATGTTTAAATATATCCTTTTTTCACACTTTAAAAAAAAAAGTTTAGATTTATGTGTGTGTGTATGTATGTGTATATATATATATATATATTTATATATATATATATATATATATATATATATATATATATATATATATATATATATATATATATATATATATATATATATATATATATATATATATATATATATATATATATATATATATATATATATATATATATATATATATATATATATATATATATATATATATATATATATATATATATATATATATATATATATATATATATATATATATATATATATATATATATATATATATATATATATATATATATATATATATATATATATATATATATATATATATATATATATATAATTCAGAACACAAATTTTTATTCATTTTTCATTAAAATTATAAGGAGATTAAGTTTTTTGTGAAAGCGCTTCTAAATTTTTATATTATTTCAAAACAATTTTACTAGCAAAAAAGCTAAGTTGTAAAAAATATTTATACTAATTTAAAAAGAAAAAAATCCTTTAAGCTTCTTCGTCAAAGGAAAATAAAAATAGAAAAATCCAGAAACGTGATGTAACCAATAATATTTATATTTTATAAACGTTTTATATTTACAGCGTATTTCAGTAATTGGAAAAGAGATATTTTTTTCATTCGTAATTTATATTTTCCGAGAATTTCTCTACGATTTCTTTTTCTGGAATTTTCCATTACATGTATTTTCATTAAATATCAAATCTGTTAAATTAAACTTTCTTACATACTTGGATGAAAGTGAAGCATGGAGTTTCTAATAGTAATATGAAAATATACTGAATGCAGTTGAAATGCGATCTGTCAGACAAATGATGATACAAAGAAAGAATTCAAGGCTGAGATAAGCATTATCGTTAAAATCAAGAGAGGTGTTTTGAGATAGATCTGGACATGTGAGTGAAAAAGGAACAGTTAAATAATTTTTTGAGACGAATGTAGTTGAAAGTAGGAGCAGAGGATGATCGAGGAAAATTTATCATGATCAACTATGTGAAATTATCAAAATTATCTACGTCATGACTTTTCTTCTTTATCCACCTTTTCCCACCCAATGGTACATAAGGTACTTTTTTGTTCGGAAGCAATGTTATCAAGATTGTTTAAAGCTTTAAGGAATAGTGATCATCCTTGCGCTGTAGGTACCAGTCCAGACTAGAGTAAAAATCACTTACATTATTTTGACCCCCCTGGGAATTGAGTCCAGAACCTTCAGCACAGCAGTGAAACGCGCTGACCACTACACTATGGAGATGGACAAAAATCATGAAAACTGAGTTACATTAAATTTTTATTCAAAATAGTTTAGGTGTGTCTTAATCCTTGTCCACAAATTTAGGTTTTATCACTAAGGAGTTATTTATATATCGATGATGAAGACAAAATAACAAGGTTTATGTTAAAGAAAAAGCTTACTCAAATCAACTATAGATACTGCAGTTCTTAACTTAGAAATTTGGTTATCAATCGTAGGTACAATGGTGAATGCTACACATTTATACAGTGTTCATTTAAACCAGCGTATTACAGGTCGTAAGCCCTGTAAATACAAATATTTCCACATTATTCTTCATTTATGTTATTTTATTTATACGTGTATAAATATGTAATATATGTATATATTGATTTTTACAGTGACATGAAACTATAAAAAACTATTAAATATAGAAACATTAAAATGTGTCGAAAACGATACTGGAAACTTTAGCAAGTGAATTAATTAATTGATTTTATTTTAAAGTCAAGTTGAAAAAATCCTGAAGTGAAAATGTTTTTAAAAAATAAAATTAATTTATTGTGAAGGACTTGACAGTTGTGTTTAAAAATAAAGTGAAAATACAATGTGACAAACTTCTTCGGCATGGACTACAAAAGGAACTAATCCACAATGTCGCCGGTAAAGTTGCTGTCCATTCTATCGACCATCGCAGTCTACAGTAAGTACTTGCCCGTTTATTACGTTTTTATTAGAGGTATGCCCAGAAAGAAACTGTCACTTTTTCGGCTACCTGATAGAAATGGAATTTGTTACCTTTCCTTAGTTTAAATTTCTTTCCAGCTTAAGTTTTTGGTGTCAAGTGGTCAAAAATATCAGGTTATTTTTTAACATCTCATCAAAGATGAAGAAGAATATGGAAGTCTGGGCATTTACGGGGCCATATTCTTCTTCATCTTTGATGAGATGTCAAAAAATAATATGAAAATAACTTCTGTAATTGGAGATTATCCAGATTTTGTGAACAAGTATTTGGACGCACTTAAAATGTTGTAAATATATCAGGAACTAGAAATATAAAATATGCAGTTAAATTTCTGCACTGTTTGGCCTTATTAGTAACATTTTGCCTGATGTGCTTGTACCACATACGGGAAAAAATGGTATTTACGAATTTTCCCTATCTAGTGCAGGCACAGAAAATAAGCCTTTGCAGATATGTTCTTACTTGGCAAAAGATACTGTGCCAAAAGAAGTGCCTTTGCAGATTTGCCCATACTTGATACCCTGGGAAACAAACGCGCTAATCAAACACGCTATCCAAGCGTGCTTACCACCACACTACCGAGGCTACTATATACTACTACAACTACTACCATCACGCCGTTTCCCCGAAGGGGTAGGCAGAAAGGATAGAACGCCACACTCTTCTATCCTGACAAATACTCCTCGCCTCCTTCACATCCATACATCTAATCATACATGCCCTCCGATTACGCAGACTTTTGACACCGCCAGATTGATCTGATCGTGCCAAGTCTAGTAATTATAGTAAAAAGTATTTAATATTATTTATAAACATAGTAATAATTATTTTACCTAGTTTTTTACTGTAGTTCTCGAAACTAGTCGTGTTTATGATAATAAACTCAAAAGTTGTATTTTATGTTTATATTTAAATCGTCATGTTATTTCATTAAGTTAATGCCAAATTAATGCCTAGTTTAATTACGTAAAATAAAACTACTCCCATTTAATTGAAATAAATATCATTATATCCAAATATTAAGTTCATTTCGTAACTACCACTAATTATTCTATTAATTATACTAACCAAAAATTTACAACTTTTATTTTGTAACTTGCATGAAAATATCTGATGCACTTTGCATAGCTGAATTAAAATCGAAAGCAAAATGTAGCACGTCAGTTTTTTTAGTTATGGATATTTTTAATTCTGATATTGACTAAAGCTTATCTTATTATTTATGTATAAATATATATAAACATATAATGCTATCGTATTCAATATTAATAAGTTCATATATAGTATTTTGTTATTATTTAATATAGTATATTGTTAATGGTTAAAAGAGATAAAAACAAAATAAATGTATGTAAAAAGAACTCCACCGAAAAGACACACAAGGTAAGGTGGCTTGGTGGGTCTAAGTATTTTAATTTTTTTTTATATGTACTTTTTAAATAAATGTTTACAGTTTATGTAAAAAAAAAATAAAAAAAACAGTTTTCACGCACTTGGACCACTAACTCAGCTACTATATTTTTTATTTTTTGATTATTTTTTGAGCTTAAGTAATAATAAAATATTTATCTATTAGGTGGGGTGTCAGCTCTGCAGATATTCGTGATAAACGTGCCGGCTGTAGCGGACACGAGACACCCTACCCGTCTCTTTTGCTCCTACGACACTGCGCCTCTTGCCTTCTTCTCTGTCAAGTGGTATTTGGATGATCACGAATTCTTCAGATATATGCCCAACCATGAAGTAAGCGCATGTTTTCTTCCATTTATCAAAAAAAAATATTTTAAATAAATTGCCTTTACAGCTCACTTTAACCTTATTTTTAACATAAAATTAACCATATCTAACCTAACCTAACCTAGTAGTATTTTTTATTGATATTTTTTTAATAGTTTGAATATAACGGTTTTCTCTACGTTTTCATGCATTGTACATATCGCTCACTCCTTTCAAGAACGTCATAAATCAAAAATCGTCAATTTTCAGTTATGCATGTTTTCGGAAAGCCCAAAAAATGTAATATATCCCAGCAACAGAGGCATATTTTTAACTTAATACTTACCCGCTACAGGGCAGAAAGTGTTGTTTTTGCATTTTGAAGAAAAGGTATTGTTTAATTATTTTTTTTAAATATACTAAATATTTTTCAAATGGAGAAAAAACATTCGGGTCTTACCTAAAAAGATCTGTTGCATAGTGAAAAGTTCAATAAGAGGCTTGATTTTATTGTTAATACATTGTATTATATTTTTAAAATTTAAAAACGTTCTCCTGAAAAATCAGGTTTTTTGATTTATGACGTTCTTGAAAGGAGTGAGCTATATGTATGAATACTTTGGATGTAAATTATGTAAATACTTACGTACTTTTTATTTAAGAGTTAACATTTTTTAATTAAGATAAAAACTAACTAATTTAAACCTTATATATAATTTAACTTTGATCTAATCTAACGTAACCCTACAATGAAGTAGTTTTCTTTCATTTTTTAAAAAAATGTTTGAATAAAACCCTATTCTATTTGTTTGCATGTTTGGATGTGTGTATAAGTATGTAAGTTCATTATTTTTGAAAGAAAGTACTCGTATATAAAAAATAAGATTTTTTACAACTTACTATAAACTTACCTACAGCTTAACTAATTTTAACTTAACCTAACCATGAAGTAATTATCTTCTATTTAGCAAAAAAATATCTGTGAATATAAAAGTCAAAGTTTAATATACAATATGTTTAATAGACAAAACCTACGGATGGGTACCTTGTGAAAGGAAATTAAAAAAAAAACAACAACAAGGGACATGATTTCCTGAAAAGTAAAACGCTTATATCTCTTATTATAGTTTCATTCTCTGCTATATTAAAAGTTATTTATTCCAGAGAGGTAAAATATTATTTTTCTACCAACTCTCTCAAACATTTTTCCCTTTGATCCTTGAAAAAACTGTATGTTCTACAAAAAGCGAATGATTTTTTTTGTTATGTAAGCATTTATTTGCCTGAATTGTTTTTCAATTTCTCCGATTTATTTGAAGATATTTTAGATTCGATTGATACAACACAGTTTGAAGTGAGGTCTTTTCCACATATTGTTTTCACCCGATTTAACTAGCTGTGTGTAAAAAAATATACTAAACAAATAGCTTAAAAAAGGATTTATAATTATTTTTCATAATGTTTTTGTTATATTTTCGTATGTATATACTTTTTACTCGCATGTCTTACCGCGTTTCTCTTTTTATTATTTCCGTATACTTTTTTATGGGTGAAATTTACGTTTTCACCGTGTTGAGTTTCAAGTTATACAATATTATTTTTACATACATATATATATATATATATATATATATATATATATATATATATATATATATATATATATATATATATATATATATATATATATATATGTATATACATATTTTCCAAAAATAATTATTGCATTTATTTTAGCCAAATTTCCTGGTTTTCCCCATGCCGGATTTCGACATACAAGAGCCGGATCGGGATCAGTGCGACACTAAGAGGTGCGGCATCAGCCTCACCGTGAAGTCGTTCAACGCGTCAGGGACCTACTCGTGCGAGGTCTCGTCGGAAGCGCCCGCCTTCAGGACGGTCATCGAGGCCAGGAATATGACAGTGATGAGTGAGTGGCCGCTTATTTGATTACCACTTATGAATCAAGTATGATTCGTATCACCTAAATCGTCAAGTGACATGACATGACATTTAAGTACCTATTGTGTGTGTCAATGGGTATTTCTTTTCTTTTATCCTCTATCCGCACCCGATGGTGCAAAGGGCACTGCATAGTAGCGACGCAGTGTTATCTTGACCGTTAATTGCATGAAGTCCTGATTACCTTATCAGACCTGCGCTTCTTGTACCAGTTCAGGGTATGGCTGAACTAAATACATATGAGAGTGAAAATTAATTGTTTATTTCGACCCCTCTGGGAATCGAACCCGGGACCTCCAGTATGGTAACCAAACGTTGACCACTATACTACGGAGGTGGATTTTCGTTTGAAAATGAAAATGAAGACATTCGTTTGAAAATGCTATAACTAGGTGAAACAATTGTCACAATACAAATTTGTATGTGTTTTTGTCTGTAAAATACAACTTAGTAGACTCAAAAAATCTGTTTGATTTAAAAATTAATACATAAATTATGAAGATATTTTAACTTTCAGTTATATTTATAAATGATATATATTTTGAGATATATTTACATTAAGGTTTTGTTACCCTTTTTGCTGTATAATTTTTGCTACATTTTTAACACTGTGGATCAAAGACTTTCAGTGAATTTTAAATATTGTATATAATAGCGTAACTTTAAATACAAAACAGGTATGAAAATAACCTTTTTTTCGTCTACAGCGCTTCCGAAGGATAAACCAAGAATAGAAGGAGTTAAGTCCACATATGATATAGGCGAAGACCTTATTGCAAAGTGTACATCTTCTCCTTCAGTACCACATGCCACCCTCACACTTCTCGTAAACGAATTAGAAGTAAGTGAATTTGATAAGATTACTATTGTTATTGTAAATTGTAATTATGTACATGAAGAAAAATATTATTTGAAAAAATACAGTGGACAGTTTTGGCTAAATATTGTACATTAAACAATTGCCTTACTAATCAAATATTTGCTTAACTTACTATAATGAAATGTGATCTAAGAAATGAACATCTAACAATATGATTGATGATAATGATAGACAGAAAGAATTAAAGGTTGAGAATTTCCGAAAAAAACTAATGGCAGGTGTGTTAAGAATGTGTAGGTATGAGGAGAACCAATTAATTAATTAAGGAAAGAGATATGATAGGAAATACGGTAAGACTCAGAAGCTAAAAAAGGTCAAAGAAGCCAGGCATGATAAAATACTTGAACGTGGATAAATTAGGGATTATAATAATCAATTTTTACATATGCGTATGTAGAAGTAACAATAATATAGTGGCACGTGTTCCTATGCTTTCCGTGCCATTTTCAAACACCGTATGATATTATTTTTAAACTATTATTATAGTTATGAAATAAATTTTTAAAATAAGTATTAATAAGTTAATACCACTATTTATTAAAATCTATTGTGACACGTATTTTGATGCATTCCGCATTATTTTCCACACCATGTATTTGAAAATGATGCGGAATGCATCAAAACACGTGTCATAATACATTTAAAAAAATAGTGATATATGCTAAGTAAATACAAAATTACAATGATTAGATTCTACCACAAAATGTCTGCTGAGTAAATTAATGAAATTGTAAAATATATTTAAGTAAAAATAAAATAAATTGTTGTATTCGAGTACTCGTATATGTACACACATCATTTTACCTACGAATGAATTACTGCTTCTTTGACCTTTTTTATTCCAATCATTTTACAGAGCATTAAAAAAACTATATTGTATTTTTTTTATTCATTCGGTAATCAACTGTTTTTTCGTTGATTCTTACGTAAAAGCACTATCTCCCCTAGACATCAAAACAGCTTTATTTTCATGAACTTTTGCCCTTGAAGACTCGCGAAACTCAATGTCAACACTGAACATTCTAATTAGAAATAAGTTCACGTATAAAATAGCACTATGATTAGGGATGCTGTAGATACCTACTTTGGTGGTTAGCAAAGCTAGAAGGGGTGGGTAACCACGTCTCACAAACACTGGTCGGACTCGGCAACCAAGTTGAGAGGGTTGGTTTCTTGCCTAGACGCGCAATATTGTAAAGTCTACTGAATATTTTATAATAGATTTTCTTTTGGAAACCTTCAAAGCGATTTAATTTAAGTTTTTTTCATGTTACTTATTCGAAATATTGGATTATTAATTTTTTTTCTTCAAAACTTTTGATCTCCAGAAAGAGAAATTAATTCTTGTGTGAACTGATTTATTTTTTGTCAGGTTTAATTTAAAATAATAAATATTGAAACAGGAAAAGGTTTTCAAATATTTTCAACTTCAAATTGGATTTTTTAGTCCATATTTTTTGTATTTTATTTTTTATTAATACCAAATATAAAATGTATCTTAATTAATTTAATTCATTTATCTTTATTTAAAACCTTCAATCTAAGTATGCAAGTGTCTAGGATTCATATGCCATATAATATAATTATAATAAAACTATTATTTAATTTGAAAATATATTTTTTAATAAAATTAGAACTACGTCAATATAGACATCAAAAGACTGGTAGGAGGCTAGACACAAAATTCTAGATTATAAACACAACAAGGCAGGGGTTGTAAACTATGATTAAAAATAATTTAATTTTATATAATAATATTTTACAACATAAAATATTTCATTTAAATTTTATTATATAAATGGAGTTTTTCAGCTATTTGCAAAAATAATATACGGATGAATCTGAAAGTGCCCACATATATACTACTCATCCACCAAGTAGATGGAATTGGAGAACGTATCTATGCTGCTGTGTATCTGATTTTATCATTTGTTAAGTTAAGGATGCGCTACCAGAGGCTACAGTTTTCATTCTTTCTTTATCGTAATAATTTTTGTGAACAGGTGCCTGAATCTGATATCAAAACGTGGATGGAACACACGGATAACGGATACATAACCACAGCCGACCTGACCATGAAGATATTAAGAAAACACTTCTTGGGAGCACTGCTCAGGGTTAAGTGCATAGCTATCATATCACAAATCCCCGCTACGGCCCTGGTGGCAGAGGTCACAGCCACCCTTGCGGTCCCGCAGACGCTTCACATCCAGAAACTGGAATGGCCCAGTCCCTCAGGTAAATTTAATCCCTATATTTACGCAAATGTAAAGTATTCGTGAGAAAGAAAGGTATTTAAAAAAGACAGTGAATGCTGGGAACAAAATGAATGGTGCACTAAACCAGTTAAATAAAATAAAACCCTCAGATAAATCAGGGGAAGCTAAAACAGCAGTACACAATGAAGTTCTGGTAACTACTTTTATGTGTGGAAATGAAGCATGGAGTTACGGATGGAAGTTGACTGAATAAATTCGAAATGCAATCTCTCAGACATATTTGCGCCAAATCAATGTATGATAGATGTTCGAATTGGGAAATAAGAGGAAATAATCCAAAGCAGAGGTAAGCATTATCGATAAAATTAAGAAAGCTGTGTGGAGATGGTTTAAGCATGTACTAGGAAGTAGCAGTAGAGGAAGACCAAAAAAATACTTGGCATGATCAAGTTATTAAATTACTAAAAGGGGTCAGATTAGGAGTTTTAATAATTGTTAGAATAATCAGTGGAATAATGAGCAGTCGTAGAAATGTGGAAGTGAAAAATGTTTGCAATGAGAAAAATATTTACATAGTTATGTGGCGTTCTTTTCTCTCTGCCTACCTATACGATGAGGCGGCATGATAGTTTGTTTTGAATTATTTTGTTAAATAATTTAACAAATAAATAATTCTTATTTAAATATATATTATTTACCAAATAAATTTTATTACATATTGTAATTTTTTTTTGAGGCATAAAAAAAATTCAATAAATGTAATTGACTTAATTCATGATATATTTTTTTAGCAACTGCGTTATTCAACAAAAAAATCGAATACGTTTTAATGGCTCACTCTGTATACAATTAAACGTAATCCTTTTATTTTTTCCAGGAAAATCAACATTATCTCTTTGCCTGTTGTTATCAACGATCGTATTTTGGATAAGTTACATGAAATATCGGTAAATTAAGGTAAAATAGTATGTTTAAACAGTAAAATTATTTATACTCAATAAAGATGAAATTTAAATATTTATAAGAAAGAGTGTATGTGAAAAATAGAGTTTTTTTAAGAAAAAAATGTTTATTGTGAATTTCGAAGAAAATGCTCATTATTTTGTAAGTAGATAATATATCATTTTAATTTTTATTGATTTTAATTTAATGGAATAATTGTAAAATTGAATGTGATAACATTAATAAAATATTTTAACAAAATACATTTTTTTTCTCCCACCCTTTGAAAGCTGAATGTTTTCGTCTTTACCCCTATTCCTACCAAATGATTCATAGGGTATGAAGGCATGCTATGCAGTGATTACTTTAAAGTAGACTACATGAAAGCAACGCGATCAACATGTTTAATGTCACTATGTTTGATGAGTTAAGGATGACGTTAGTGAAGATGCTCAATCTTAACCGTATTATTACTATATGAGAAAGGAAATGGATGTAAAGGTAAGTAATTTTATAGATACCGAATATATAAAAAGAAAAAACCATATTTATGACCTAACCGTTCGATTTTTAAAGAACTCACAGCTATATTTTACATTTTAAAAAGTGGTTTTATACAACTGTTTTATTTTAATCATTAAGTTTTTCTACAAAGTTAATGCCAATTCACTTTGAATGAATAATGGTAGGATAGACATAGTAAGATGTATTAAGATGGACATAGTAAGGACATAGTCCATAAATTTATAGACATAATGAGATAGACAAGTGTGTAAGACGTAGATATCTGATCGAAATTTCGATGCATAATTTATACATACATATTTCCAAGTAAACTTAATTTAAAAAACAAATATTGTACGCCAAATACTCAATATATTTTTTTACTCTAATTTATTTGTGAATCAAGATTTACATGTTTATTTTTAACCTTTGTTCCAGATATAAATATAATTAGCTTATCTCAACCTTGTCAATGTTGAGATACTCTTAAAGTTGGCGTCGATTTTCCCCGCTCTTCTCAACGGTAGCGTGGCCGAGCGGTCTAAGGCGCTGGTTTAAGGCACCAGTCTCTTCGGAGGCGTGGGTTCGAATCCCACCGCTGCCAAGGATTTTTTTTACCATAGTTTTATTTATGAGTATTTTTATTATTAAATTTATTTATAAAAGAAAAATAAATTAATGAGGCGAATGTTGTATTTTAAATGCTTGTGTGAAACGTTTTAGAATGTGTGTGTGTGTGTGTGCGTATGTGAATATATAAATATATATTAATGTGAAATATAAAGCTCTAAAATACAAATATTTGAGCATACTCAAAAATACTGTTTATTTCCTCAAAATCAACAAAACTGCATACTACATATATCATTTTCTCTTACAAGTTTTATTCTACAATGATTAAAGAAAACACTTGTTTTTTACCACTTGAGTTTTATTAGAGACTACATGTTTCAGAAGTTAAACTTCCATCATTCAGGTCTGTATAATAACTGTATAATGATGGAAGTTTAACTTCTGAAACATGTAGTCTTTAATAGAACTCAAGTGGTAAAAAACAAGTGTTTTCTTTAATCATTGTAACATGTCTTACCACAAAGTTAATGCCGAAACAATAAATAAAGTTTTATTCTTAAAATCTTGTTTTTTTTTTCCATGTTTTATTTCGTTTTTATGACGTTTGTAACATTTTAGGATTCCAGTATTCAATTATACCTCGTGTAAATAATACTGGCACAATTGAATGATTTAATTCAAAATCACTTAAAATGAACAAATGTGCACACTCTTATAATTTAATTTAATTTACTGTGTATGTTTTATTTTAAGAGTTTTTTAAAAGAATATTTTCGTTTTTATGACTTGTTAAATATTAGATTTTCAGTATTAAAATAGACCAGTTGTAAATGATAGTGGCAAAATTGAATGATTCTATTTAAATTCGCTATGATATTTAAACAGAATGTCAACGTTATTTTTGGAGATACAAACCACCCAAAGCAAACAGCATATTATATTTTAGCCTTGTTGAAATGATAATCACTATTGTTTCGGCAGATCACAAAGCCCATTGTGGTTCTTTGTGATATTTTCTATGCAAAATTAACGACAAAAGCGATTTCTAGGCTAAATAATTTATGAACCGAATTTATAAAATAATAATAGAATATGCTCAAATTAATAATACTATAATAATAAAACCCTTATCCACACCCCAATGGTGCATAGGGCACTGCGTCATATAAACGCAGTGTTATCTTGATCGTTTACACATGAATGAAAGGTGATCAGCCCTCCGCTTCAGGTACCAGTCCAGGTAATATTGAATAAATATGACAGTGAAAAAATCACTTATGTAATATTGAATATATATGACATGATATGATAAATATAAGTATATGATAAATATAAGTGAAAAAATCACTTATATTTATTTTACCCCCCTTGGGAATCAAACCCGGGACCTCCAGAACGGTAGCCGAGCGTGCTGACCATTACACTACGGAGGCGGACAAATTACTTGCATAAAACCCATTTAAAAAACAGTTTCAATTATTAATTTTCATAAATAATAATGGTGATGCATACTTGCATAAAATTTTAAATCTCCTAAAAAAAACGTCATTTATATCGTGGTGTGTCCCTAGTTCATACAATTTTTCTGTGATTTGAGCTTTGATATATCCCTTTTCGCCTTTTCCCCTTCTTCCAGGTATTTTCACAAATTTACAAATGTGGAATTTTGTAACTGGAATAGTACAAGAACTTATTTCGTGTTACTCATTTATGTGAATGACTTAATTTATAAAATTATTCATTAAAATTCCCAATTTTTTTTTTATACTCACCAATATCTTTAAATGCAACGTTGCAATCAAATACGCGCGTATTTTTTAGATGTAACCTGTGACAGGTAAAAAAATCCTTTAAAGAAGAGAAACAGTTTTATTTTATCGCAATGGCAGCGTCATACGTAACAGCAACACATTAAATACTAAACATTGCTTATGGAGGACAGATTGCTTCTTGACAGCTGCCAAAATGTATAGTTTCAAGGATTGTAAAATTCAACATTTTAAAGATGTATGCTTTATTTATTTCACTCTAACTACTGCGTGCCACAACTGTAAGGAAGCGAGACAATGATTATTCACTAAATTCTTCCGATCATTCACACAACGATTCGCGCAGTCGATCTACGAACATGACACTCACTACAGGTCGTTTCTGCAAGCTCCGTATTTTGATTACAAACAATATTTCTTTTCATAGGACTGGAGCCTAATTACTAAGACACTCCTTTGGAGCATGCATGTTTACAAGTGACTTCCGTTAAAGAGGGTTAAGTATCCTAATTTGCTCACATTTCATAAGAAGCTTAGTAAAAATAAAACTCATATCAAATGTGGAGGTCCTCACCAAAACGTTACATTTCCAATATTGCTCAAAAAAATTATTTTAATTCAAATCTGTTCTGTTTACTGTATTCTATCGAAATCTTAATTAAAGTTGCCACAAAACTTGACTAATCCTGTGTAAAACCAATATGAGATCATTAAATCGCACCAAAACGTAACAATTTTACAAACTTGAATTCCTGATACCTTAAAATCACTTACAATGGAAATTTAACGTTTCAGTGAGGATCTCCAAAAATGTTAAAAACGAAGCAATCCACGTGTTTGATTTTAACGATACTTTTTAAGTAGAACACGAATATTCGCTGTGGATTTTTTCATCCCCTTTCCCGAAACAGTTCTAGGGGTAAAGGCTCTCTGGGGGTCTCTCTTTGTTCGGCCACTTTATGAGCTTTGGGACTGTGAACGCTCTGACGCCGAAGGACCGAGTTTCAGCCCATATTTCACCCACTTTTGGAACGCATCCAGCTTTCATCGACTCGCCTGATATATCCTGAAATATCCTATTCATTGCTTCGCTAAATAATGTTTTCGAGATTACATGCCCATTATTACTTATTATCAACTAACTATGTCTAATTACATTGTATATATATGTATATACATTTGTATATATACACCATGTATACCGTATTTTACGCACTATAGAAGTACGTTTTTATTTCAAACGTTTTACGTTAATTCAGTTGTATCTTATACCAGATATTAATTTTAAAATGTCCAGTATTTGATTTAAAATTTCCGTCAATTTAAAAAATGACCAGGTACTCGGTACCGCGGGAAACCTATATCTCTGTCTGGCAACACTGTAGTGATGGAAATAGTACAATAAATATGTAGTCCACTACATAACACGGCTGTCAAAACTTAAAACACAGTCAGGGACATTTTTTTAAAAACGTTTTTTTGCATTTTTGGATTAAGTACATTCTACTTAGTCCAAAAATGCAAAACAACGTATTTCAAAAAAATGCCCCTTACTGTGTTTTATGTTTGGACAGCTGAACACTACACGTGCAAAAACACTACAATTGTGTAATGAGATGTTTTCTGAGTCAAATACCCCCTCACTCGGACAAAGATTGCACGGAACCCAGATTATATTATTATTATTTTTTTAGTCTGGCTTCGCAATCTAATAACAATACAAATGATAGTTTTTTTTTTTAAACAAATATTTGAAAATTATTTTTTGTTACTTAAAAACATGAATTTGTATTTATTAACACATGGGTCTAGGGTGCTTATAATTTACAAGAAAATAATTTTGAATTTATGTGGATAGAGATTGATACAGAGGGTGAAAATCGATAAGTTTATTTTTAAAGTGCCTTGACTAACGGTTTAACTAAGAATACACCAAATAGTATTTTGAAATAAAATTAATATAACTTTCAGCTCCTCATAGATTTTTTTTATTTTGTTTGAAAACTATTATCTAATGTGTGTATTAAAATAAGAATTAATTAAACTTTTTTTATATGATACAGATATGTACGTATTATTATTACCCGAATGTTTTTTTTACGAGAGCAAATGGAGGAAAACATAAAAATAATAGCTCAAACTTTTTGGGTAAAAGACATTTGACATCAAGGGGCAAAGTTGAGGAAACGAGTAGACAGTTCCTGTACAAATGATACTGGTGGGACATGTTATGAGCAATGGGAAGGTGAAGCTTCTTTTATGGCCGCTACTGTACAAAGTCATAAACGTTTTCCTTTGTGTACTAAAAGGAACTGAAATGTGAAGTTGACTATGCAAACGGTTAAATTGGGTGCAATCTGCTATCTCTTATATTTTCCATCAAAATATTAAAAAAAATATATATATATTTAATGTGATTTTACCATTTTATTGAAAAATATTATTGAAATTCAAATACAGACTAAAAATCAGTAGTGTTATATGAAATATTTTTTAATTAAATTTGAATTTAAAATATTCAAGTGTTGAATACTTATATTGAAAAAAATCAGTGTTACGTTACATAACGTATGTTTTTATTTTATTTATTATTTTTATAAAATAAAATTATTAAATTCTAATATAATTGAATAATTTGGCATTAACTTTATGGAATAACATGATTATTTAAATATAAAATTAAAACACCCTTAAAAGATCACCAGAATGGTGATGTTGGTTACATAAAATGGTCAAATAAAATTCATGTGGAAAAAAACTACATAGTTGTTATTTTATTCTATAAAATACAGTTAAGATAAGAAAGGTAATTTATTAAAAAAAGAAATGTCAGTACAAAACTAAAAATTCATAAGTGATAAAGAGTTTTCGATCGAGTTTATAATTTTGAGAACTAGAGATGTTCTCATAAATAGATGAAAACACAAAATGATAAAAGTTTACATAAATTAACCCAAAAATTGGTCTTATATCGCTCACTCCTTTCAAAAACGTCATATACAAAAAATCGACAATTTTCAGTTGTGCATGTTTTCGGAATGCCCAGAAAATGTACTATATACCAGCAAAAGCGGCATATTTTAAACTTAATATTTACCCGATACAGGACAGAAAGTGTTGTTTTAGCATTTTGAAGAAAAAGTATTGTTCAATTATTTTTTCTTCAAAATGCTCTTAATATTTTTCAAATGGAGAAAAAACCTTCAGGTTTAACCGAAAAAGATCTGTTGCGCAGTAAAAAGTTCATGAGTGGCTTGATATGTATTTTCAATACATTTTATTTTATTCTTAAACTTTCAAAACATCTCCTGAGAAATCAAGTTTTTTTTATAAATGACGTTGTTGAAAGGAGTGAGCGATATGTGAATTTAATTTTTAATACTTTTTTTTTATTTATTTATACAAATAAAATACTGTTATTAGTTTTATAAAAAATCTTTCAACAAAACACAATTTTCACACCTTGTCATTCAAACCTATAGGATAATTTTTATTCAATTTTAATTTAATGGTTACATTCACCTAAAAGCATTAAACGTCTGCATTCATAAATACATTGAATAATACTTCACTGTATATAATTAATAAACTAAATAATATTTTCCAGTAATTTTTCACTCTGCTGGATATATCAAGTTCAAATTGATATTCATTAAAACAATGCCATAACAATTTGATTAAATTAACTACAACAGAGATTACGTAAAATGAAGGTAATTTTGATTCACATTTATCGAATTTTGTGTAATAATTTACATATTAGGGAAATGCTTAAAAAATTACATCGAACATCGTGTTATAATTAAATTTAAACCTCCCATATACTTATAAATATACGTATACACACATATAAATATTTTTAAATAAATGGACACATGTATTAATATCTACATATAAAAACATATGTATCTATATCTACATACATTTTTTTATTTTTAAAAAGGAACATCCATCAAAATCACTACTTTAAGGGGTTTTTCCGCAGGTGAGATAGTAAGGTCGATGACGTGAAAAATACATCAAAAACACTCGAAATAATTAAAAAAATAAAATAAAATTTTATTCTTCAATTGAACTCGAGACGCCAGTTTCGCTTTCGAGCGTCTGCCCAACCACTCCGCGGCGCCTGTCATATGTATATTAAGAGATTTTCCCCAACTTGGTCCAATTAGTATAATAAATTGTTGAGTATATGTTTACTAAGCGACGTCACTCTCCAGTATTTTAATAGATAATTGCTTTATACGACGTAATATTCAACACACTGAAGGATTCTCATCTCCTGTCAGCTTAATTGCAATTAAACTTTTATGCCTACAGCGAAACTCTAGTGAAGGTTGAAAAGGATCTCATGAAAGAGAAGAGATGAATTTATCGTGAGAATATCTTTATTTATTATATGCATATCTCCACTGCCATCTTCCCTGTCTGTGCTCATTTAAAATCCTCACTAACTTTGTTATGTTGTTGCTAACATATCTGCAAGTTGTGATTTATTCAAAATAAAATAAAATATATTTATACATACACACACACACTCCCACAGGGAAATATTCAATGAATTACAACTTAAACATACATCAAAAAACCTGATTTTTCAAGTTTTTACAGAACGTTTTAAAAGTTTCAAAATACAATTTTAAAAATAAATATCAAGTCACTTATTTATCTTTTTACTGTGCAACAGATCTTTTAAGGTAAAACCTCTGTTTTTCTCGATTACAAAAATATTAAATATATTTGAAAAAAAAAATAACAATACTTTTTCTTCAAAATGCATAAACAACACTTTTTGACATGTAGCGGGTAAATATTAAGTTAAAAATATTCCGCTTTTGCTGGGATATAGTACATTTTCTGGGCATTCCGAAAACATGCACAACTGAAAATTGACGATTTTTGATTTATGACGTACCTGAAAGGAGTGAGCGATATAACAGCCAAGCAACTATATATTAAAATAATCTTTACATATGCATTTTAGAATAACTCTCACTCCCCAAGCAATAAAGCACTCCCCAGCAATGCGCACGAATTACAATAAACGTATTTAAGGGAAACGTGCATAGACCACAAGATACAAAATTCAGATACACATCATACGAAACTCAACGTATACTCTACTATTTGTTTTTGGTCAAGAGAACTTTGATTACAGGGCAATAAAGTTGTACAACCTAACTCTATCATCTATAAGATCATTTAATAACGAAACTAAATATAATAAGCTATTCGTAAATGTATAATGAAGGTAAGTAGATATGAAATATATTTCCTTATTTGATTAATGTCATAAACAATTGATTTTCCATGTAATTTTATGATTAAGTATCGAAAACCTGGCAAAGGCACATTAATGTGAATCGTACATAAATTTATAATTCTGGGAATGAAGAAAATAAATAAACTAGTAAATTTATGTTTATATATTACAAATGTTATTATATGCTGGGTGGGGCCACCCAGCATATAGGTATATTGCATAGGTGCATAGGTATAATAAAAGATATCCGTACAATAAATCGGAGGGAAAGAAGAATCAAAGAAGATTGAAACTTTTAAAGTAACCTGGATTTTTCCGAGAATGAAGAAATAATCTCATAGAATGAAGAAGATATTGGCAGAGACATTTGTTAGACAAGTCAATTTCTAATACTGAACACAGTTCTATTCTGAGTGATCTCAAACAAAAACAAATAAATAAATCCATGTTGATGACCTAAAATAAATAAAAGATTACAATTAATTTAATTTGTTATTTATTCAGACTGGATTATTCTCCCTACGGAAGATATATCAACACAAACGCATTAAAGGTTACTTCTATTTCCTTTAGTATAAAAACGCGAGATGCTTCCTATCAAATTGAGACATATATAAAGTTACATAAGGTTTTCTTCAAATCTTCATTTATCTCTTTCATATGACTCTGGATTGGTTAACATTCATCAGCACATCACTTTATTTGCACACATAATACACCTTTGACACCAGCGCCTGAAGGTCTCCTCAACTATCGGTAAAAATCATACCATTGTAAGCATACAAAAAGCAACAGACAGTCAAATGGACAATTTAAACCTTTCAGTACTTTTATGCAATTATCCATGTATAGATGTAACGGCCACGGTGACATTGCACAGCCCTTAGAGACGCCAAACAAAGATGAAAAGACACTTTAATTTTTTTTTACAGAAACTTGTTTCTAAAATTACATATGTAGACTCAAAAAAAATGTTTTGATTTTTTCAAACTTAAAAATTCAAAGTGTTTTTTAAATTATAGTCCCTTGAATTTGTAATTAACGAGCTTTTACTGTGTATGTATAAAAAAAACAATATTATTACTTGTTACCACACAAAAGTTTAATCCTGTATAAATAATAAGTTTCAAAACTTATTCTAAATAAAGGATTAAACTTTGTGGAGTAAAATAACTACTGAGTAGTTTGACAACTATGTAGTCAGACTGGTGATGTCAGTTCCGACGGTCTTATGATGTCGGTTGTCTTATGAAGACAAAATCCGGTTGCTGGTCAAATAAAATTCATATGGAAAAAAATTACATGGTTGTTACTACAAAATGCAGTTTCAATAGGAAATGTCAGAACAAAAATTAAATCTAATTCAACTTTTAATTTATAAAGGTTTAATATGTAATACGGATGGTGTTAGCTTGATTTATGTGGTGTAATATAAACGTAATAGAACTAGCTTCAACAAAAGAAGACTGATAAGTAGGCCCTAGAGCAAACTGTCCGAATTTCGATGATAAATTCTGTACACCCAGTTGACAGTGTTAATTGGGGCTATTTCTTCAGGAAGGGTGGTGAAGGCTGCTTCCCAGGATAGTTAATTACCTACCCACCTTAAGTAAGGGATGGAGCCAGAAAGGGTTCGAGAGGGAAGGCGTGCGGTCAGTCGTGTGGGAACCCTCACTGTTAAGGGAAAGTCAACGTATTTTTTTGCTATCCTAAATGTCATAAGGGTTGAAGGAGTCAACACTGGAGATGGATTACGGGATGTGCACTTAATTTAATTGAATTTTTGTTGTGAGTTTTAATATTGGGATTACAATTCTAAAACAAACTTACTATCTTACTATCACGCCGCTTCTTCATTGAAGTAGGCAATTGAAAGCTGTCCCACCGCATGCCCAGATCTGATACAGAAGCATCTAGGCTTCCTGACAGATCTGCTCTTGCTAAGCAATTTGTTTTTAAACTAAGTTGCGAAATTTATTGAAAATGTGAAACAATATAAAATTGTATCCCGATTTTACTGTGAATTCACATTTAAAAGCTTTCAATAAACCTGTCACTGCCGATCTAAATAAGTACAAGATTGTAAGTCCATCACCAAATTTTCTAGAAGTACCCCAGTAAAGGCAGTGAAAGGGATTAGTGTTAAGTTCAATTAGTCAGCTAGATCCGATTCCGACTCGACGTTGGCCGGTACACAGACGCCCACAACCCCGACCAGCACAGCAGACAGACACGGAACAGTACAAAGACACATAGAAGTAAGCGAAGAAAGATACATCAATTCGTACTTCCAAACAATCCATCCTCTCATTCCTTCTCATCCACACGTGTGCATCTCCTCATACGTACTCACCGATCATTCCGACATCTGACTAACTACTTTCAAGTATTTGAAATTATTTATCAAACAAAGTATTCTTTCCTTGGCCTTCTTTGGTTCCCCTTTCTAACTAAATTCACCTTATATATTTGTTTAATAATCTTTCCTCGCTCATAAGTTTCCCATGCCTAAGCCACCTCAACACGCCTTACTTAATTCTATCCATAATTTTCATCCCAGCCTAGCATTCATTCCTTACATCGAGTCATACAGAAGAAAGTGACAAAGTGCATTTTTTACAAAAACGTGATTATTGAGTATTTGATATCTTACTAGCTTACTAGCCCTGAAAAAAATCCCTAAGGATTTTAAACTTGAAAGTATAATATATTGATTTGTAAAAAATAACGCACTGCATTGATATTTATTTTCTTGCCAAGCAAAAGTGAGTTAAATGGCCCTCCTGAACATTTTACGTTTTGTAAGTTGATCACTTTCTTCTGTACGACTACGATATCACCATTCGAACATATGTCATATGAATTGTTTTGCCGTTCATTTGTTTGAGAGATCGCGGTTAAGCTGCGTTCAGTCTATTTTCATCCTTATTTGCCAACTCCATGCTTCACTTCCATACAGAAGGGTAAAATAATAATAATATTTCAAAAAAATACTTTATAATATAACATCTTTATAGTTTTTTCACCTGTTATCTTATTTGACCAGTGACCGGATTTTGTCGTTACAGTCATCATCATCACCAGTCATTAGACCGGCGATAATCCCCAGTTTGATGATGTTAGTAACGATAAAACCGTGTCACTGGTCAAATAAATAAAAAAAATACTTGTTGATTTATTATACAAAAAGCACTTACAGCAAAAAATGGCAGTAAAAAACATAAATCTGAGATAAAATATGTACTAGTTGAAAATGGGTATACACAGATTGTATGTAAATTTTGCTGAAAGAAATCCAATTAGTTTAAACACCTCGAGGTCACTCAGTCGCGCTTCAAAAGGCATTAAAAAATTCCGAGACATTCCTCACTTCTCAGAAAACAAGAGAATAGGAAACTTGTAAAAAATTCACGGCGCGCTACTCCGTACCAGCATCAGTACATTTTATGAATATTTAAGACCTTAGTGCTCCGATGTGGTCCGCATAAAAATGTCAGAATATCACCGAGAAGCGGGGGCATATTCTTGAAACTCTGCTCCGTTTCAAGACAATGAATTCTGAGTAATTCGAGTTAATGGGTGTTAGAAGTAACATCGTTTGTTTATGGAAAGCATTGTGTGAAATCTCTTGATTATTCTGGTGGTTTATGAGTACAAAGTGTTTGCATCCATGAATCACCGCAAATGTGACGAAGAAAATTGTATCTGAACTTAACTTTGTACGAGTACATATGTTATAATTTTGAAGAGCAAAAGCCAAATCAATACATTTTAAGCTTAAAGACCAGTCCAAATTTATAAACCAAACACTTTTTAATGCAAAAAAGTTGAGAAAAATAGAAATGAATCATTTATATAAATAAAAACATCACGTAAAAATTCTCTGATAGTATAAAACCAGTATTTAAAACATTTAAATCCTAAAATTAAAATATATATATAACTGAGGAACAGTGACATATGTTTATAAATTAAACTGAGATTGGGAAAGTTTATACATTGGTTTATACAGAAAACAATATAAGAACCAGGAAAAATGAATTTGGTTTCAGAAATCATAATTTCATATAGTTCACCAATCATTTAATAGATATAATAAGCCTACATGTAACAACAATTCTAAAATCCTAGATATCATAAAAAAATTTAATACAAAAAGTCATAAACTGCAACAGTAGAATTTCAAAAAAATTAAAAGAATAATAAAACTATAATTAAAAATGTGACAATGACTAAAACCTCCCCCTGATTATTCATGTTCCTATTGTCATGTTAAAAAAGTAAACCTATAAATAAATAAAAATAAGAAACAGATCCTACCTCCTCTTCATCCTTCAACGTCTTAAATACACAATTCTAAAATTTAGACATAACTTCATAAACGGCGTTTAAAAATGACGCGGAATGCATCAAAACACGTGTCTGAAAAGATTTTAAGAAAAAGTAATATTTACGAAGTAAAATAAATAAAAGAAAATAATTAATTAAGGTACAAATCAATGATATTAATTAAAACAATGTATGATAGATGTTCAAATAGTGAAATAAGGAAGGAATGCAAAGCTGAGATAAAGATTATCGATAAATTAAGAAATGTGTGTTAAGATGGTTTGGACATGTGGAACAAATGAGTGAGGAATGAACGGTAAAACAAAATTATGAGGCGAATGTAATTGGAAAAAGGAGCAGAGGAAGACCGAGAAAAACTTGGCACGATCAGGTATGCCAAATACTTGAAAGTATGTCGTAATAATCGTCGGGTATGTATGAGGAAATGCATGAACGTGGAAGAGGCGAAGAATGTTTGCAAAGACAGAGTGGTGTGGCGTTCTATTCTCTCTGCCTACCCATCGGTGTGATGGTTAGTTAGTTAGTTGAACTTAAAACTACATGCATGTATTTTGTGTATGTATTGTACGGAAACGAAAGATTTGTTTATTGTTGAAGGGTAGGAGGAATGTTATCAGATATTACTAATTACATTGTTTGCCTCATCTTGATGCTAGATTACTGTTTACAGATGTATTTGACCTGAAGCCTTCAGCATTCACCCTATTAATTCACTCTAAGGGGTTACTATAGAGTACTAAACAATGGGTTGGTAATATCGCTTTAAGCCCTCGACGCTTGTAATATTCAATACCAAACAAGCCACTTGATGACTATTTGAATAGTAGACACTGCCAATAATTGTAACAAGGAAAAACGGAAAACGAATAATTTTTATTTACTGATATAAAAAAAACGACGAAGAATTACGAAGTATGTACTTTAATAACCTTCTTACAGATATAAAATAATTAATAACATTAAAATTAATTTAGTGAATTATATACATGTTAAACTAAGAAAGAAAAAAAAACTCATAATTTTTTTTTTATATAAATATATTCTCAATATAATTAACATTTAAAGCATTTACTTTGTGGTTAGTAATTTTTACTTAATATTTTTTTACATTTTAAAAAATAATATAAGTATATAACCACTCACCGACATTTTTTTAATCTGCTGGTTTCGAGACGTACCCGTCTCTTCGTCAGGACATTCACTACCACTGTGGTAGTGAATGTCCTGACGAAGAGACGGGTACGTCTCGAAACCGGTAGACTTAAAAAATCTTGATGAGTGTTTATATACTACTATCATTAACATTTTTTGTAAAAAAAAATTAAAGTAAAATATATTATAGTAACAACAAACATGAACAATAAAAAGTACGTGTAAATACCTCTCCAAGCACAAGAGCTTAGTCTGTTTATAGAAGAGAATTGCAATATTCATTTTAAGATTGTTAAAGTAGAAATGTCTAGAAAATTCATTTAAATTATAAAAAAAAAAAACTTTTGTGACCATATTAAACAAATAAAAAAATCTTTTGAGGATGATTGACAACCACACTACTCAATTTTCGAAAGTTGTAATTATCTTTTGACTGGCACCTTCTTCCATATGCGGGTTCTCAACCCTACCCGTGGTTGAGTTAAGAAAGTATTTTTTTTATACTCAGAAGAGACTTTCATAAAATTTGAGAAATTTAAGTAGTGTGGTTGACAAAAATGGTTGGAATGCTGAACGTGTATACGACCAATATGGGTAGCTGGTTAGAGTGATCACTTGGACCATCCTTTGACAGATCCTTATCCCTGTAAATAGTTAGACTTCCATATTCTTCTTCATCTATTTTAAAATATTAATACTGCAATAACTTCTTAGTGGAAAACTCCATATTCGTCGACAAAGATTTGAGAACGGTCAAAAGATTATGTTTTATATGGTATGTTAAGAGAAAATCTTGTATTTAATTTATATTTGAAACACTAACTTTATGGTTTTAAAACAAAGTTACATTTTAATTATAAAATGTAACTTTGTTTTAAAATCACTTAAATGTTTATATTTATAGTGATTTTAAAACAAATTATATTTTTATGTAGAAAATCTGTTAATTAAAAATAAATAAAAAAAATTCGGGTTTAAAAGAGATTTTTAAACTAAACGAAGTAACATTAAAAAATTGTAATTAAAAATCTTAGATTAATAAATTATATTAAAACTTTAAACCAATTTAAAAAATATAATTGCTTAGTGGACAAAATCCTGATCTGTGAACAAAGATTTGGACACATTAAAAATATTGTAAAAATGTATATACTTTTTTTGATGAAAATTTTAAATGTACATAAAAATAGTTCATATATTTTTCTCTCTTTTTTGTGTGTATATTAAGTTAAAATAGATTTAAAAAAAAAATTGATGTAAAAATAACTCCTCCGACAAGACACAAGTGGCTTGGTGGGTCTTTACAAACAATATTTTGAATGTGTTTAAAATTTTCCTTTAAATAAATGTATACATTTTATGTAAATTAAAAAAAAAAAAAATCATTCAGTGTGTAATATTCAATATTTAAAAAAATAACGATGTATTAATAGACAAGAAAAATAAAATACTGCATTAAATCGCCTAAAAGCTAGTATCTTAGTAGAAAACCCGAGTGCTTAAGTCTTATAAAAAGTGTTTTATATCAATTTTAATCGTAGTAAGTGCAAAAATAAATTATTGTTATTTTTCTTTGCGATTACAGCCTAAGATAAAAGACGCGTTATCTCGTATTAACTAGAGCCTTGACAAAAGAATGACGATCATCTGTCGTAAGCGTGCGAGTATATACGCTCCATACTTTACGCAACTGAAACAAATGTAATGGGCGATATTTCAGGAGGGATATTACCGAGGAGTAACTCTGTTACCGGAATACTCATTTCAGGAACAAAATGAGAAATATCCTGAAACAGAATTAAGCTCCTTTTTTAAGATACGAAATAATGAAAAGAACGACCGGGCTAATCTTATAAGACTTATACTCAACCATATGGAAGAAAAGAATTGTGCTAGGTGTTATTTGGGGTGATTTTCTTTTGAGGGTTGCCTTATTAAGTCAATATAATAACATCGTACGTGTGTTCAAATCCTTGTTTACAAAAATCTTTAATTAACTTATTAATCCTTGTTTACAAAAATCTTTAAAAATTAAATCATGTTTTCAAGCGCTTCACATTATATAAAATAAATCGGTAAGGATCTTGGTACATTAAAAAATAAATAGAACAAATTGTCAAAAGGGTTAATTATTTTAAAAGATAACCTAAAATTAACTTCAAATTATTTTTTGACATCTCATCAAAGATGAAGAAAAAAATGGAAGTCTGGACACTTACATTTTTTCCCCGTAAATGCCCAGACTTCCATATTCTTCTTCATCTTTGATGAGATGTCAAAAATATTATGAAAATAACTCACGTAATTGGAGATAATCCAGATTTTGTGAACACACTCAAAATGTTGTAAAATTAACTTATTAAATGAATTGATTCAGCAGTCACATCGTGAAAAAATTTATAATTAATTATTTTATTTTATTTAAAGTAGACTGAAACCTGGGAATAGGGTGCACTGTTAGTTATAGCAAATAAGACCATTTCAGCTAAAGCAGAACCAAGTAAACCATTAACCTTGATGTATGAAGATGAAGCATGGAGTTAGTGAAAGAATGATGAAAGTACTCTGAATGCAATGTGTGTCAAATAAGGAAATTATGCAAAGGTGAGGAAAGCATTATCGATACAAAAAGATGTGTTGAGATGATTTAGACATATGAAAAAATTGATGAGAAAAGAATGGTGAATCAAATTTATGAGTCCAATGTTGTTGATGAAAGGAGTAGAAGAAGACTTGCTACTATGGTGTATTTCAAATAATTGAAAGTGCTACAGTCGAGAGTCGGAAAAATGTAGTGTATGGGAGATCCATGATTGTGAAGAGTTTTTTAGAAAATATAATGGCGTGGCGTTACATTCTTTCTCTGCCAACCTCTGAGGTGTTACGATTGGTAAATTAGTTAATATGTTCGAATCTCGTAAATTGTGCGTAGTTTTTTTGTTGATGCCCTGTGAAACAGCTGTCAAGAGTTTATAAAGAAAATGAATAATGTAGGAGGCACAAGGTGGCGCAAAATTGATCACCCTATCGGAATTTGTTATAATATTTGCAAATGGGGTAGTACGTCAAACATATATGACGTCTGTAAACTAAATAGCTGCAGTTTACAAACTAAGATAACAAATTAATTGTGCTGGAAAATAAATAAATAAAAAACATGATTATGAGTGACAGAAATCTTTATTTGAACCTTTACTTTTTTTGTAAAGTGAAAAGGATGATATCAGTCAAGTGGCCGCCGCCAGTATTGATAGACATTTGTGCCCGTTTTATCAATCTGTTTGTATGCAGCACCTAGGCAGTGGTGCATAGGGCACTGCATCATATAAACGCAGTGTTATGTTGTTTATTAACACATGAAGGAAAGGTGATCAGCTCTCCGATCCAGGTACCAGTCCAAGGTAATATTGAATAAAAATTAGGTTGAAAAAATCCTTTATATTTATTTAACCCCCCCCCTGGGAATTGAACCCGGGACGTCTAGAGCGGTAGCCGACGTAGTAAGCATGAATGCGGAAGGCTTTTTTTTTTTACTCTAGTATACAAATGTCAAATATGATTGTCGTACAACGGCATTTGCAAAAATGTTAACATCTTCCTATAGGGTGATTAATTTTGCGCCACCCTGTATAATAAAGCCAAACATCCAAAGTGTGTTGCCAATGTAAATTATATACCACACACATGGCGAATTTATCCATAGCACCGCCGTGTTACAGGCTACATCTTCATATCACCACCATAAATTTACTTAAATACCGTTCTACGCTGTACTGTACCACTGGAGCGTAATATTCTAAGTAAACAGTATCTTGGTAGCATTAATTATTTTGCTTCTTACACTGGCGCCTATAATAGAAGTGCGTATTTACTTGAAAATCACGGAATAGTGCTTTACTGACTACGTCAAACTATAATTTCTGCTAAATGAGCGCCATAGCAATAGATTTAAGTAATACATTCGTTTGATAATGCCCTAACAAGGTGAAACAATTGTCACAATGTAATTTTTTATGTGTTTTTGTTAACAAAATACAACTTAGTAGACTTAAAAAATCTGTGTTTGATTTAAAATTAATACATAAATTAAAATGGAGTTCTACAAATTAAACGCCAAATCAATAAATAATACAATACATGTTATTTATTGATTTGGCATTAACTTTGTAGAATGACATGTTGATTATTTTTCGGTGACTGCGATAATAAATATACTGGTCAAACTACGAGAAGTCTAAAAATTAGAACAAGAGAACATCGTCGTGGACCAACAAGTAATTATGTTTCGGAATTTGCAAATCATATCATGTAAACTAATTTGACTCTCATACACTTAAATTATTACACTCTGTTACAAATAAAGGTCAAGTCATGAATAATTGAGAAAATTTTAGAAATACTTAAAAATTTAAATTAAGATAAAACGTTTGTTAATAATAAACTGTTTCAAAATAAGTCACCATTATTATCAATGTTTCCTTTTACAAAAAATCTTGTTCCTTAACCCCCCCCTCCCTATATTTATTAACCTATATATACCCCTAAATATATATTTTTTGTTCGTTAGTTTTAATTTTTATCAGAAGATGAAAATATCTGTAAGTTTTCGAAACTAGTCGTATATATATATAAATAAAACTCGTTAAAGTGGTATGTTCAAGTGTTAAATTTAAAAAAATAAACAATGCATGTTTACAAAATAATATTTTTCTATTATTTTTTGACATCTCATCAAAGATAAAGAAGATTATGGATGTCTGAGCATTTACAGGGCTGACGACCGTCATCGTTTGAATGTCAAACGTCAATGGTTTGAATGCTGAACGTGTATACAACCAATATGGGTGGCTGGTTTAAGTGATCACTTTACACTCGTGTAACATTCACCAATTCTACCCATTATTGACAACCACACTACTCAAATTCTTGGAGACAATGTTTTTGAATTGGTTCAGCCCCGTAAATGCCCAGACTTCCATATTTTTCTTCATCTTTGATGAGATATCAAAAAATAGTATTTTTGTATATATGAAAAAATATATGTACATAAAATAGTAAAAACAATACATACAAAATATATTTTTCACAATTTCGACAACTTAAACTTCTTCATTTAGGTGAATTTTCAGTTACTGTAATTGCTCGCTTAATTAGTTAATTGCTTCGGGGAGTTTCAGGCGACTTTAGTTCGATTAGTTTTCAGCGTGGAGCTGTCTGAAATACATCACCTACCGGTACAGACATAATCTCATAGCGGATGCTGCATAATAATTATTATTAGTGACCCAAAGCCGCAAAACAGCTGTCAGACGTCAAGTCACAACGGAAAACTTTCAGCGAGAGTGGTTCGTAATTTGACAGCTGAAAACCGGACGATAACGAGATTTTCAGACTTTGAATCGAACGAGATGGGATTAGGAAATCAAATTATTTTATGTGAACTTCACTACTATGCCGATCAAGGATTAAAAACAATTATACTATCCAAAAACAAGTTCTCTGTATATCTATATAATTTTTTTTTTTTTTTTAGTTTTTTTTTTTAAATCTTATAGATGTTGAAATTTTTAGGTTTGGTGTCGGGTTGTGGTCCCATGGTTAGTGTCGCGGACTCTCATCAGAGTAAACCCACTCTACCACAATTTGATACCTATTTCTAATAATGAGCCGTTTAGGCTTACAGGAATAGCATGAAATTGAAATATTTGTGTAAATAATAAAAACCCAAATATTTCTCTTTTGAAAAATATTTGAAGTTTGGGTATTGAAAGATTTAACTACCTCTCATAGGGTGATTTAAGTGATCAGTTCATACACGATTTATATTCACCATTCAACCCATGATTGACAACCATAAAACTCAAAATTTAGAAACTCATATAATTATCGTATAATATAAATCACACGTTGCTTTATACGTGAGTTCGCGGCAGTATCTACAGTTGATTTGAGTTAGATTTTCATTTATATTATTATTTATTAAACCATATCCGCTCCCTAGGTGGAACATATGGAGTCAATTTTTTTCAAATTACCTAACGTCTAAGTGACTCTAAAATCTAGCTACGGCTTATGCAACACCGTTTGTAATGTCCCTACTCAGGCTTCAATTTCATAGCCTATGCCTACTTGTGAGTGGATTTACTCTTTATGTTTAAAGTTACTATTATTTCATGTAATTCATGAGTGAAAATTCTAGGCAAAAACACTCGCTATGGAGTCCACAAACCGTCTCTAGGCTTTTCTGTCGGCTGCCAGCTCCTTTGCATCCTCCCAAGCCAGATTCGCGTCCCGAAATTCTGACGAGAACTACCAAGGAATTGCCGTTATTTTTATGTAGTAGAGATTATGATTTTATTTCAATAAATGCAAAATCCTTTCTAAATTAATCAGATTGAGGTGTCAAAATGTAAAAATAATCATAGTAAGAGTGGAGAAAGAAACCCACAAGGATTTGTACACACTCAAAGTATTATGCTTTATTTTCTTGTTTGCTTAGCATTCGGAATCCTACCGCGTTGTGGCAGAAGAGTAAACTCTGGAAAAATACATAATTCCGGTGATGGTTGTATGTCCTTTTTGCTTATATTGCCGCCATGTTTATTCCGTCTTTACAGTTAGTGTTCGTAGTTAGTACCCGTTCCCGCCGCGTGTTGCAGGGCGCGCTGCGAACAGCCATAACTCGTTTTGACAGGGCGGGAAAATAAAACCACAATGCACTGCCATCTGAATCCACAGAGAAAATTGCTAGGGAGGAACACACGTCTGCATGGCCGTAATTTTTATTTTTAATATTTGCAATAACCGCGCATATTTTGCAGCGTAGTTTCATTTTGCGAACTCACTAGTATGAAAGTAATGTGTGCTGGCATTATTCGTGACCGGATTTATACAATATTGTGTAATGTGTAAAAATAGTTAAAAATATCAATATTTTTTCAGAATTTTACGTTTTAATACGTTAAATTCTGAAAAAATCAGATTAAGGGAAATTTTATATGAGACAAAAAGAGAGAAAGTATAAAAAAATACAATACAATATTTGCATATTTTTTTCTTCTACTTTTTACATTTTTACAATTGATTGCTAAAAATACACAAAATGAATAATATAAAGAAAAAAAATTTTATGTCATTCATAAGTATAAACAATAAATAATGTGTGTAAGTACCTCTCCAAGCACAAGAGCTAAGTCTTTTTTTGGAGAGGAACAGCGTAACTAGTATCAAGATATGTATGTAAATAGTAGAAAAGTCGAGCAAATTAATTCAATTTTTCGTTACTATTTTAAATAAATTAATAAAAATGGTGCTTTAACTAGTAAAACCGATATTAAAAGTTTGTGATACCTTAAATAAATATAATAAATATGTCCGTGATTTGATATTTTCGAGATAACGAGAAAAAAATGCAGATCTGGAATTAGTTGCTGAGTTTTGCACTGCGTAAAAATGAGGTAGGCATTAAGCGAGTAGCATTTACTTATGAGTCGATTTTTATAACTTTGCATACATTGAATTATATAAATTTCGAGAAACATTTTTACCGCGTAGAAGAAAAAATCAACAAACAGATTTGTTTAAACTATGACACACAGTGTACATAAATTATTGAACTCATTTTACTTTTAAATTATTTAAGTTTAAGTCTCGGTATTTCTGGCAAAGTTCTTCCAATAATTCTGGTAGCCAAAGGGTTAGCTAAAATAACCTTTAAACTGAAGTTCATGACACTACCACCGGCCAACAACCTTTGAAGTCTTTGATTTTTCCCTCTGAAAATACATTTATTCTCCGATGGGTGGAATACCCACTCAAATAAGAACTGAAGCCATATGTATAAAAACCTACAGAGAAAACTTTTTTTTTTCTTTTTTATGTACATATATATTTTTTTGATTTGATATGAAGACGGCTGAAAAATAATAATATCAGTTTTAAAAAAATAATTGATTGACTTCATTTTTACTATCATTTGTTATCTCGACATTTTTACCCACTTATAGCCTAGTCCGCCTCCGTAGTGTAATATTCAGCACGCTCGGCTACCGTTCTGGAGGTCCCGGGTTCGATTCCTGGGGGGGTCAAATAAATTAAAGTGATTTTTTCACTCTAATATTTATTCAATATTACACTGGACTGGTACCTGGAATGGAGGGCTGATTACCTTTCCTCATGTGTTTAAGATCAAGATAACACTGCGTGTATATGATGCAGTGCCCTATGCACCATTAGGGTGCGGATAACGGTTTGAATTTTAATGAAAAATAGAATATTTCATTCTAGTTACGCTGTGCCTCTCCAAAGTAGAGTTTAAGCTCTTGTGCTTAGAGAGGAACTTACACAGACTATTTGTATTTTATTATTAATTAAAGATGTAATATAATGTTTCGCCGTTTTTTATTTTTAGTTTTTCATCTAAAAAAGGTTTTTGCAACAGTTTTATATCTTTCTTATTTGATAAAACATAAGATTTATAACGTAAATAACTTGAAAGGCAGACCTCCATAATGTAGCGGTTAGCATAATTGAATTCCATGCTGAAGGTCTCGGGTTCAGTTTCAGGGAGGGTCAAAATAAATCAAAATGTTTAAACTCTTATGTTCATTAAATCTCACACGAGACCTGAAGCGCAGGACTGATTATCCTCTCTTCAAGTAATTTACGATCAATGCAACACTGCATCTATGAGATGCAGTGCTCTAAGCACCACATTGCTAGAAAAACAAAAAAAAAAAAAAAAAGATAAATTATTATAAAAACAGAGATTATTTGATAGAAACCTATCAAAATGATTGGCATTAAATTCGAAAGTAAGGTCATTATTAGATTTTTTTTGCCCTGTATAATTAATATTTTAAATACATATTTGGATATATATTTACGTTGACATAGGTGCATAGTAAAGGAATTCAGCTTTCCAAAATATTCAGTGTAGAATTTTATCACGAGGAAAAAACCCGCAAAAAAATTCTGAAATCATTTTAAAAACAAATAAGTTTTGATTATTGTTTGCGGTGACCGTAATTTCAGGACGAAATTCAATTGTTCTCAAAACCAGGTTTGTAACAAATATCATACCGGGTCCCGTAAAAAACAATCGTAGGTACGCTTTACGTATACCTAGAACTGTTTATTTTTTACCCCAACGCGGGTGAAGCTCTCCCCGACCGACAATAGTGAACAGACGCCCTTGGGATTCCCATTTCTAAGGGCAATCCGGCTCCGCGGCGGTCAATACCCACTGATTGTTATTACCAGTATTGTTACAGGGAAACATATATGAAATCCCAACACACGATTGCGAAAACACACCCCGTACACATTTATTTTAACCTTTGAACTGATATTTCTGGGTGGAACTGCATGTGAACTCTATGTAATATACAGGTTTGTATGAAACTTCATATTGGACATTTTACGAATCAAAATTTAATTTGTACATTTGTAGCGAATGGATTACCCATTATCCTGGACTGGTCCCTGAAGCGCAGGAGTGATTACCTTCCCTTCATGTAAGTAACGATCAAGATAATACTGCGTCAATACGATGCAGTTTCCTATGCACCATTGAACGGATAGCGAGAGAATGAAATGAATAAAAAAATATAATTGGCAAATGTGAACGGGAGAATAGAATAGAACGAGGGTGGTGAAAAAAGACTTGACACGACTAGATCAATCAGAACCTAAAATCTGGGAGTGTCAAAAGTCTACGTAATCGGAAGGCTTATATGACTAGATGTATGAAAGTAAAGATATATGGCAGAAAAAAACAAGTGTGGTATTGTATCTTCGACATTTTATTTATTTTACTTGGAGATAATCTAGATTTGTGAACAAGTATTTGGACACACTCAAAATGTTGTAAGTTACATCTTCGACAATTTTAGCCGTCCTCGCTCTGTTCTCCCGTTCACATTTGCTATTTATACTTTTAACCAATTCTCTCGTTATATATTCGTTATGTCCAAACCGCCTTAAAGAACTATTCTTAATATTTTTCACTATCAGCCTTACATTCCTTTATAATAAACAAATATGTTATCTGGATTTATAAATAAAAAGACAATTAATATTTTTTTATTCATATAATTCTCCGTCGTTTATTTAAATTTGCAATATTAAATATTTTACAATCTAAAATTTTAAAGTTTAAAATATTAATCTTAAGTAATTTTTAAAAGGAATTACCCGCAAAGCCTCTATTTTGGAGCCTTGTCTGCAGGGAGGAAGACTAGTTGTGTAATATACATCACTTACACCCAGATCATTTTTTTATTTAATTGATTTTTCAACTGGCAAGAATCGAACCCGCAACGCCACTTTTGCAGTCGAGCGTCAACCCACTACGCTACAGTGCATGTCATAGTTATTTTATTGTTATTCATAAAAATATTTGAACAGGATTTAAATATATTTTTTTAAATACAGTTTTCTGAAATCGGTTTATTTTTATCCTGACATTCTTTGATCTTATAAAGCAAAGTTATATTTAATAGTGTCGTCCTTAATAAAAAATAAAAATGATAATATCGAAGCCTTCCAGGAAACTGCTTTCTAATATCGAAAAAGCAAACAAAAAGCCCTTAGAAATATTTCTATGAGTTTCTTGACCAAACGATCAGACACAATGCACTGCCTGAAATGGAGAAATCTCTCTTCATTTACTTGGTAATATTATTTGCAAAGAAAACGTGAGAAGAATTATTACCGGCAAAAGGAATAAGGATTCCGCGCCGCAATAATTCTGTTGAAGTGGGTTGTGGGGAATTCTAACGAAAAATCGGTGAATAGGGCCAACTTTTTTTAAGATGTACCAAAATATCTGTAGACTTTATTAAACAAGTCACAGAATCTTCACAGTTCTTTAGACTGAAAGTACGCTAACATTCCTCAATTTAGCACACTATGTTTACAACTGTTTTTAAAAAATGCTATAGGACTCTCAACTTCAGATGAAACATCTATCGTTTTTATATAAAAGAAGATGGAAGTCTGGGCAGGACTTATGACCTGGCATTTGGCTGACTCAAACTATCATGTATTTCATTTTTGGAACTAATGAAAACAAACCCTAGGACTTTCTGCATAGTAGTCAAACGCTCTTATCACTGCACTATGGAGGCAAACAATATACGTTTATAAAAAAATTACATAAAAATGTTTAAAATAAGATATTGGCCACAAAATTATGAATGCGTTTATTCATACATCGTACTTTAAACATAATAAAACAAGAACTTTATATGTTTTGAATATTGAAAGCATTAACTTTGTGGATCATATTGATATATTATTTCGAGAAATAAAAATACTTTGTGTTCTGATCCACTCACATTTTTATTTAACCAACTAGTTTCGGCAACAGCCTGTTGCCCTCTTCAGGGTTACAGGTTGTTGCCGAAACTAGTTGGTTAAATAAAAATGTGAGTGGATCAGAACACAAAGTATTTTTATTTCTCGAAATAATATAAGAACTTTATAGTTTTTTTACAGTTTTATTTTATTTAACCATTGACCAGATTTCGTAGTTACCGACACAATTTTGATCCCATATCAGTCCGATGATGTCAGTAACGACAAAACTTGGCCAGTGGTCAAATAAAATAAAGGTGAAAAAATCATAAATGTATTTTTTTTTAAATAAAGGAGAAATATTTGTGTTTTTCTTATTAACAAAAATACCTCGATTTCATATTATTTCTGTGAGTCTAAGAGGCTCATTTTTAGAAATAGGTATCAAATTGTAGTAGAGTGAGTTCGAACCGAGAAATTCTGACTCAAGGGTCCGCGACACTAACCACGGGACCACAACCCGATATAAATATTAGTTTTTTTTTTATTATGTCAGATGTATGATGTACGAAAGAACTAATGAATTGTATCATAGCCAATATATATTATTTTGAACATTTTTTATGTATTTTATTTATGCTGATATTGTTTAAAAAAAAATTAAAGAATTTTAATAACTAGAAAGGTGTCAAGTCAAGAGTCAGAATAAAATGAGGCCTGTTTGTTTGCCTCCATGGTGTAGTGATTAGTGCATTTGACTACGATGCAAAAATGGAAGAAAAATAAAGTTGTTGTTTTCTTGTTTTATTTTATAAGAAGTACAGTTTGCTCCCCCAAGGAATATCAGTACAAAACTAAAATACTTCTGACATATTGTATGCAGTTCCTGAAATTGATCCTTAGTCTATGCAAACCTGAGATCAAATGCAAAATAGATTTGAATTCAGGATTTGGAGAATATCCTCTTGAATTTTTTCCCCGTTTTCAGAACAGCTGATATCCGTTCGTATAGAATTCAAACCGTTTCGTTTCCGTTTCGGTAAACCCCAGCCCCCAGTTTCCGTTAGACGTGCCGAGTCGTACAGTCAAGCCTCGATTAGTTTTCCGTCAGTTGATCGGCAAACCTCTTTGGTTAAAATTTCGTCAAAATGGAAATTACTAATCGGGAATATTATACAAATTTGATCATTTATATGTGAATGTTTAAACAAATAAATGAATAAAAACGTAAGCAACGTTCATTGAATTATGATTGATAACATCTGTGTCTTGACATTTAAAGGGCCTGAGAACTGTCGTCGGCTGTTTGGCGACGTATATTTTCTGGCGTTTTTCATGTATGTTATTATAATCCAGGATTTGCACCTCACACATAAATAAAAGAGTTTCTGTTCAATAAAAAAACTTCTTCATCTCACCCAAATTATTGTTTCTAGTGAAAATTCTAGTGATTAAAGTACAATGTTTCGAAATTGGATCAAACATATAGAACCCCAATAATTTGAGAAGTGTGGTTGTCAATTTTGAGTAGAATTGGTGAATGTTTCACGTGTGTAAAGTGATCATTTAAATCATCCTTTGACAGTCGTAAGCCTTGTTAATGCCCAGACTTCCATATTTTTCTTCATTTTTTTTGAGGTGTCAAAAAATAATATGAAAAATAACTCCTATAATGTCGGTAATCGGTTACGACGAAACCCGGTTGCTGGTCAAATAAAATTCATGTGAAAAAAATTATTTAGTTGTTATTTTATTATATCCTTTAATTGGAGATTATCCAGATTTGTGAATAAGTATTTGGATACTCAAAATGTTTTCTTTCTTTAGCATTCATGATTTTTTTGAACACCTATAGAAATTTTTCGAGGAAAATCCATGGCAATCGCGTGGTTTATATATGTTCAGGTTCTCTACGTCCTATGTTCCCATACCATCTCAATTGCCTTTCCTCTATCTTACTATTGATGTCAGTTACACTTAAGTTTCCATGAATGTGTGACATATTTATTTTTTCTTTTTGTGACACTACAGCTGACCATTTAAGCACAAGAATTTCAATCGTTTCTAGTTACTTAGAGAAGGTATTATACATCACCCAGCATTTGGAGCCATAGAGGAGTTTTTTTTTCTACTAATATAAATAGATATTCTCTAGAAAAATATATGAAACTAAACTAACTAACTAACCATCACGCCGCTTCCCCGCAGGGGTAGGTAGAGAGAATAGAACGCGACACCACTCTGTCTTTGCAAACATTCTTCGCCTCTTCCACGTTCATGCATCTCCTCATACATACCGGCTGATTGTTTCGACTAACCTGTCATCTTTCAAGTATTTGGCATACATATGAAAATACTGCATACATTTTTCATTGTCAACATGATAATTATTTAAATACGGTTATAATAATGCTAGAAGAAAATTTCAGGCCAGGAAAAGTAAGTTGAAATGACTCGTACGCCATTAAGCCCATTAGTTTTCAGTTTTCAGTTTGGAGTATCTTGTAAATTCTGGTTCGTGGTAGACCGCCTTCGGTTAATTAAAATCTTCATTAGGGTCTCTATCTTTTCCCTTCAATCGAAAACTTTTGGAATCGCACTAAGGGATGGGGAATATTGTGTGCCAAATATTTGAGGGTAATAGTCCTCAAGCTGAAAATATTTTAATCTCTTGGAAACATGATACCAACTCAGCTTTAAGTTCCTAAATATATAAGAGGTTTAAAAAAATTCACATGGGAAATACCATTATTTCTTAAATATTTTGTGAGACGTGTTTCGATGCATTCCGCATCATTTTTAAACTCAATGATTGAAGAAAGAACGGCTAAACAAATTTATTAGATGAATTATTTTGGTAAAAGGAGCTAAAAAAATCCGAAAAAAACTTGGCATGATTAGATAAGTCAAATACTTTATAGCGATCAGGTCAGGAGTTGAAATAATAGGCGAATATGTATGAGGAGATGTATAAATGTGGAAGAGTCGAAGACTATTTGCAAAGAGAGTGGTTCGGAATTGTATTTTCTCTGCCTACCCCTTCGGAGAAGCAGCGTGATGGTAAACCAACTATCTAAGTAAAACTGTGGTGGAAGAGTTTGGATCCAGAAACTCTGACTCAAAGTCCGCGAGACGTTCATGTGTTGACGAGAACATCCGCAGTTCTCAAAACTAGTCGAGTTTACATAAAACAAATCAAAAGTGGTCAACAAAATATCATTTTTTTTTGACGACTCAACATACATCAAGAAGAATATGGAAACATCTATGGGAAGATGAAATTCTAGTGAAATTCTAGTAAAAAATCTAGATTTATTTATAATTCGAGATATGTCAAATAATTATCAAATATTTTATTGTAATTGTTGGTGTATTCATAGAGCCCTTAGTATCTATACAGTGCGTATTAGTAACTGATCAGGTATGCGTATTAATTAGCTAAGACACATTAATTATGTACAACACATTATGAATATTGCCTTGGCTTCACCAATACTTATTAACGAATCGCTTTGAAGATGTCTACAAATTACACAAATAAACACAAGCAAATGAAAATTTAATTTATGTATTGAATATATACATATATACGAGATAAATATCTACGAGTATATCTATGTATGTACATACACTAGAAATAAAACATAAAAAATAAAATAACTTTGTTTTAACCACTTTTTATTGGTACACTTTATCCAACCGGTTTTGACAAGAACCTTGTCATCATCAGAGTTAAAGTACTAAATTCTAATACATAAAAATACTCATAGTTAATTACCCTTCCCTTACGATACCAAAAACTTCCACGCACTCCGTACACCATTTGAAAATATTATTTAAAAAATATTATCTAAAAAAACATGATTTAAAAACTACTAAATGTTGTTTTATTGTGCATTGCGAAGCAAATACGCCAACTCCAAATGACAACTTATGAGCTACAAATGGAATCGCCCAAAAACAGCATGAAGCCGCAGCAGACACAGTATCTGCGAAAAACACTCAAGAAAAAAATTGTTTTTATAAATTTTTGACATAACATGCACCAATTCTACCCATGATTGATAACCACACTTCTCAAATTTTAAACCAGCCTATGACGGTTATAAGCCCCGCAAATTTCCAGACTTCTATATTTATCTTTGTTGAGATGTCACAAAAAATTAATAGAATAATAATAATTTGAACCGATGCATCGATGCATTTCACACAATATTTAATTTCTTGAATATCTGCACTAAGTGTTCATTTTTTTTTCTTTTCCATTAAAAAAGACCAACCGCAACACATGATTGGGTAAAGTATATATTTATAAATTTCGGTAAATTAGAGACATCAACAAGAAATTGTTTGAAAATGAAAATGAAAATTGAAAATAATGCGGAGTGCATCGAAACTCGTGACCAATAGATTTGAATAAATAGTGGTATTTACCAAGCGAAACTTAAATAAAAAAAATGTATTTTAAATAAAAAATTTCATATTTACGTTTTTGGTTTAACAAGTGCTTTTAAAACCAGACTTTTCTCAATGCAAAATACAATTTTCTCGAGTTATAACAAAACAATTTAGTGCACAATTTTCTCAATGCGAACGTTTCGTATTTAAAAAACGCGAGAAAATTTTCATCTTTGTTGGGGAAACAAATAACGATCTTAAAGCCTTTTAAAAAAAAATCCTAGTGAATTGAATACATTTGCGAATGTACGTCACAATGGTTCAGCTTTCATTTCATTGTAATTGAAAAAAAAAACAATTTTTGTTAGCTCCAACATTTTCCCGTGTTCCGCCAAGACAAAATAATTTATCTTGTCAGATTTGGCTTTGTATTCAGATAGAGAAGATTGTATTTAAGCCTCAGATATATGTATTTTACGAAAAAATATAAATTAAGGTTGGGATTCTCTCTCCCCTATGACAATGTTTCTTTTTGAAATGCCAGCTTACCTTTCACAAAGCTTAATAAACGTTACTAATATGATTGTGTGGATTTATAAATCCCATTAAAAACATCGTTGAATTATTTAGGAGTACATATACGTATGTACTTAAACCGATTTTTTAACTTACTCATTTTTATTTTTTTATTTTTTTTATTCTTTTTTGACATCTCATCAAGGATGAAGAAGAATATGGAAGTCTAGGCATTTACGAAGCTAACGACCGTCATAGGTTGTTTTAAGTGATCACTTTACACACGTGTAATATTCACCTATTCTATCCATTATTGACAACCGCACTACTCATATTCTTGGAAAATCTATGTATAAATATGAAACAATTTCGAAACTTCGTTCTTAAATCACTAGAGACATCAATTGGGGAGATGAAAAAAATATTTTTATTGAGCAGTAACTCTTTTATTAGTATGTGAGGTCAGAATCCTGGACACACACACATGAGAAACGTCAGATTCGATAGCAAAATAATTTGATAATATCACCTATAACCTCAATAAATAAATAAATTGTAAACAGCAGTTTGTCGAGCATGTGTTTCATTACAAATTATAAAACATAAACAAAAAAATATGAATTATTGTGATGAAAAAAAATGTTTTTGGCCGATGAAGTCATATTTACATATTTTGCAAGCCAATCATATCTGAAAAAAGCATAAATTCACTATGGCATTTCACGTTTTTCATTCCCAAATATGTCTCTAGTGTTCGGTAGGTCAATTTATAAGAAAAATCCGTGGTGCCACGCATTCTCGTATATTTCCTCCGTCACCTTCATTCATCATGTTTGAAAAGCGCGCAAAAAGCCTTTTCGCGAAGTCTTTAGTTAGTGGCGATATCCAAATCCACCGCGGGGCTGCGGCGGCAAAAAGATAAAGTTTCCCTTAAGAATAATGTCATCTAGCGTATAAAGAGGGATGAATTACAGCGCCGTTTCCAAGACTTTGCTTTTGTAGGACTGAAAAGAGTTTGGTCGGGAAGAAAATCATTATGTTATCGCGTGGGAACCCTGAAATTTGTAAAACTAGGAACCTTTTTATGTTTACGTGAATTCAGATCTTTTTAGGCGTGATTGTGACTATCGATTGCATTTGAAATCGACTGAGCATAAACTATTAATCACAATATCTTCCTATTCTCCTGTCACACACGAGTAATATATTCAAATATAAAAATAAAATACTTGATAATAAATAATTATAATTAAAATGAAACTTTGTTTTAAAATAAAGTGATTTTAAAACAATGTTACATTTTCAATTTAAAATGGAAAATCACAAACTTAGAGCTTCAGATATTAATTAAAATAAATAATTATTTCTAAATGACCGTTTTTTGAGTTAATTAATGTAAATACGACTAATTTCGAGAACTACAGATGTTTTCATCAACAGGTGAAAATACAAAGCAGCTGATAATATTAAAATGAAAATAAACATTTGGAAATGCAAATTGTGTTACTATTTGTTTTTGAATGCTTATGTTTTTACCTGTTGATGGAAACATCTTTCGTTCTCAATGCTGTGTTAACATTTAAAATCTCTAAAGTTGCTTTATACATTTTTTTATTTTTATATTTAAATCATCATGCTTTTCAATAACAGAAAAATAATAAATGCAAGGTATTCAAATATCATGAACCATCACATCGGATATTTTAAGTCGCAGTAAATGACATTTTTTATTTCGTTTTAATCGTTACATAAAATATAGTATCCTTCCACCCTTGCTCAAGTCTTCCTCGAAACCAATCGGGAAGTTTCACCAATATTATGGGTTATTATTTTCAAAATAATTTTTCATAAAATTCGAAAAAAATACACCTATCTTTTATTCTTCTTTTAGTAAAATTTGTTTGCTTCTCTAATAATTTCGTCATTATATTTTTTATAATATCGGGTAAAAGGTATTTTTTACTTTAATATATTTTTTTAATTACATCCGTTCACTTTAAATTATTAACAAAAAAATGTGTTCACACTGAGTTATCAATTATTATTAAGGAAATATAAAAAAAATCTTACTAGAATCTTTATATGGTATATATATCTTTCTAAAATAAATACTTATTGGATGTTAAATAATGGGCAAAATGGTGAACGTTACATACGTAAAGTATATACAGTGACTACTTAAGCCAGCTAAATGCCAGTTTGTAAGTCCCAGAAAGCTCAGACTTCTATCTTCTTTATGAAAACGATTTGTTCTTCATCTCAAGTTGGGAAAATATGTATCTTCGTAATATATCTTGATCATTTCATTTAAATCAAAAACAATAAAATGTAATCAGTTAAAAAAAAATTATTTATTTTATCAGGCACTAGATCATACACCCTACGGATGATATATCAAGATACGTAATAGATGTTTCAACTGAGGGCACTGCGTCATAAAAACGTAGTGTTATCTTGATCGTTTACACACGAAGGAAAGGTGATCAGCCCTACGCTTCAGGTACCAGTCCAGGGTTGTATTGAATAAATATTACAGTGAAAAAAATCACTTATATTTATTTTATTCCCTTGAAATCGAACCCGGGACCTCCAAAACGGTAGCCGAGCGTGCTGACCATTACACTACGGAGACGGACCTTATTGTTAAATACATGTATAAAATTATTATTTAAGCCGGTAAATACTGTAATGCTAAGATTTCTATCTTCTTAGTATATAAATGATATATGCTTCATCTGAAATCGAGAGACTGCAAATAATTATTGGGATGTATTTGATATGAAAAATGTAAAGAAAAAATCTAATGAATTTCTACCCCTTTAATACATGCAATAATAAAAAAAACCATGTGTGTATTCAAACATTTTTTTACACGCATCGCTGTGTTTATTCATGCACGATATAAATACACATGCTAAGGGGTACTTTGGCTACAAAAAGGGCTATAACATTGATTCACTAGGATTTCAATAGCTTTTTGAAGCACGCGAATGCTTCTGAAAGCGGTCAGATTTATTGAAATTTAAAATTCATTCCTGAGTTTCAGGCTTTCATTTTCATACAATAACCTTATTCACACAAAAATATGCATTGATATTACGTAGCCATAATAAATACTTCAGACCTCTTTATTGAAGGACCTTTTGAAACTAGTGAATGCTAACTTTTTAGATTTTATCAAATATTTAAAGCAGAGTGGATGAAATTCAATATTTTTACAATATTCAAGTATTTTTCTAACCCTTATCTGGACCCAATGGTGCATAGAGCACTGCATTTTGATCCAGTGTTGATCGTTACTTACACTAAAACCAGGTGATCACTCCTGCGCTTCAAGTACCAGTCCAGGGTAGTATTTTTTAATTTTGTGAATGAAAAATCACTAAAAAGAATGAAGGTCGAAAAATTGAAACAAAAAATTCACAACATTTTGAGTGTTTCCATATACTTGTTCACAAATCTAGGTTTTCTTCACATCGGAGTTATTTAATTTTTTTAACATCTCACCATAGTAAAGAAGAATATGATGTTAATAGTTAAGAATAGTCTAAAGTATTTACAGGACTTATGACCATTCATGGCTGGTAAAGTGTTCATTTTACATTCATCATCATTCATTCATCATTCTACCCATGATTGACAATTACACCACTTTCATTTTTTATAAAGCTTTTATTTTGACCATTTAATTTTACTAACAGCATTTTGGGTGTCAAAAGTCTAGTTAAAAAATCTGGGTTTTTTCCATTCATGAGTTATTTTGACATGTTTTTTGACATCCCAACATAGATGAAAAATAACATGGAAGTCTGTATATTTACTTGGCTAGTGACTTGTTATAGCTGGTTTTGTGTCATGTGCAATATTCACCATTCTATTCTACCCATGATTGACAGCCACCCTACTTATATATTTAGAACTCCTAGATATATGATCAATCTCATGAAAATTTGATATTAAAAATGTATCAATTTGTGAATTGTGGATCTGACATTTGCACGTTGATGCATATTTTTCAGTTTTATTAAAGCAATGCGCTAATAACGGCATGACCAAAACAGATCCGTAATTGAAACTTTATTTTGGTGCTCATCTTTGTGTAAATCCATGAACCGTAAACCTCACTGGGGTGTAAGGCACTTTGTTTCCAACAATTCCGAGGCAATTGCCAACAGGAAATGCGGTCAGTGTGTTTTCCAAATATAAAACCATCTCTAGAGTAAGAGTATACTTAAATATGTTTTTTTGTTAAATAATTACACAAATAAAATTATTGTACTCTTGCGATACATTGTTTTGACTGTACTCAATTTTTGATGGTTATTTTCAATTATAATTTATATGTATTTTTTTATATTAGATCTACATTAAAAAAAAGCTCGTTTGTTCAAAATCTGAAACCCCTTAATGTTATTCACCGATAACTTTGACATAAAGTTTTTGACATAACGTAGCATTTGATGCTAAGAGTATGCGCAATTTTTTAATTTTATTTTTTAATTTTATTTCATAGGTGCATAGAAACATTCATAGATACATATTTATTTCATAGATAGATTAACTATATGCATTAAGGCTCTTTAGGCATGGCCTGTGTTGAGCCGAAATACTAACATGTTAATACAATTTTTATTTTTTTTATTTTTTTATTATTTGTTTTTTTAATTATTAGATTATATACATGTGAGATGAAGACAACCTCAAAAAAGATGGTCCAACGACAAAGTCGCTATGGTTAGTAGAAATTGGCTGTAAACGGCAACCTACCGAAGGAAATGGAAGGATGCGGAAGAGGTCTATATCCGGCAGTGGAGATCAGAAGGCTAATGAAGAAGAAGATAATTTGAATGCGCGTAATGTTTATCTATTTAAATAAAATAAAATGTTATTTTTCGTCCACTCATCGATTACTTTGAAACTTTGACACAACGTTGCATATAGCCCACATGTTTTTTTTTAACCAGTGATAGTTAAAAATATGTTTTAGCAACTTTATAGCTGCAATGGCGCAGCCATCTGTTCTCGTGTATCAAACATAACGGCATCTTACAGCTGCTGTCACAAGCTTTTGTTTTTGGTTTCATTGTTGTTATTTTATTTATGTTTTTATTTACTTGGCGATTAAACGGAACATTAACATAAATAAATTTACAATAATGAGAAACAAAAAACAGGTTATTGTTAAATTCCAATTACAAAATTTCACAAATGTTAAAATATTTGCATGTAAAAAGCAAGAAAAAAATAAGCAGACTTAACATATTGTGTAAGACTGCTTTCTATTTTCATTCTTTATCATTAATCAGACTGAACCACAGTAACGCTTTGTCGGGATAGACAATTTATTTAAAAAATATATAATGTTTTCGATTGCATTGTTGCTTGATAGATTTTTTTCTATGTTCACTTCATAACAATGGTAAAATTTAGCATATTATATTAGAAATGTGCGCTTTCTTGTGACTAGATTATGCCATAGAAACGCGTGACTGGGTTTAGATAGTAGATATTCTATATGAGTAAAATTATCAGGATTCCCTTATATAAATGCGAATTTTATACATAAAATTTAAAACTTATATAAAAAAATCCTAAAATATCTTTAAAACGTGTGTACGTACCCACGTACTTAAGTATGGGTAGAATGGAGTTTAATCAAAATTAAAATTAATTTTAAATTAATTTTTAAATATTATTTATACTCAAATTAAAAATAAAATAGTATTGACAAAGAATTATTTTTAGCAATGTTTTATCCAAAATAATGAATTTATTTGAGTCAAAGCTTTTTTAATAGAAAGGGTTTGCTTTGCAATACAAATACAACAAAGCTTTCTACCTAAGTATTATAATATTTCAAAAGCATTATTTAATAAACCTGAATAAACGTAGATAAAAATAAAGAGCGCTAAATTGCGAAATTAAAATGTTTCTTGTTGTACCGTTCTTAAAAGCTCTTTCAGCTTTTTCAGGCTTTCATGGAATTTCAGGACGTGAGTGAATGCGCCGCATTATGAGTACTCACCTTTTAAAGAGCATGAATTTATGTATAGGAGTATTATGTTGAAGTTTTAAATCCCTTCGACTTTTTATCTGCAGGTCGAAAGAGTCGAAAATATTATTTCATTAATTTATTTGGCAGTCACTTTGTGGTAATATGAATCCATTTTTACTTAAGTTTTCACTAACTCAATACTACAACCCATAGTAGTATTGAGTAAGTGATAATTAGTGATTATTTCTATATTTTCCTTATTTTCACTTAATTAATTTTATTGCATTTTGTTCTCCTTTCTCTATCTCCTTTTATGTATTTCTTACATATATTTTTATTTATTATTATTACAATGCATTTTGTTTGTAAGAACCAATATCACAAGCAAACAATTTAGATACCACATACGGTTAATGAATTCGGTATTTGGAAATGATGTGGAATGCATCAAAACACATGTCATAAGAAAAAGTGGTATGTACAATGTTAATATTGATTTTCATAAAAAAAATACTGTCGTAATTAACAGCAACATGTCATTGGCTCGAATAACTTAATGTGTTGAGTTGCAAGCTCTATAAATTCTCCAACTATTACTAAACCATCTTAATGTATTCATTCAATATCAATTCAAACCCTTATCCGCACCCAATGGTGCATAGGGCACTGCATTACTTAAACGCAGTGTTATCTTGATCGTTAACACACGAAGGAAAGGTGATCAGCCCTCCGCTTCAGGTACCAGTCCAGGATAATATTGAATAAATATTGGAGTGAAAAAATCACTTATTATATTTATGTGACCCCCCCTGGGAATCGAACCCGGGACCTCCAGAACGGTAGCCGAGCGTGCTGACTATTACACTACGGAGGCGGACATATATATAATTCATCTTTTTTTATTTTGACATCTCAACATAGATGAAGAAGAATATAGAAGTCACAGGCTGGTAAAGTGATTGCTTTACACACGTGCAACATTCACCATTCTACTCAAGATTGACAATAACACTACTCAATTTTTTTAATCTTCTACATAAATACATTATGGTTATAATATTATAAATTACAAAAAAATCAATATAACGTTTTCAAGCTATTTCCAGTATTTTAAATAATACGCTTAGGATCTTGCATACTTCCACAAATAGATATGGAGCATAGATGGCTCTAGTGAACTCACATGAACTGTGTCATGAGATTAAAGACATATGTAGGAGTTCCAAATATGATTTACAACCACACTACTCATTTTTTGTAACTCTTACATATATCGTAAATCTTTAGTTAATATAATGACGCTTTACGTATGTGTTTATATGTGAATAATAATTCATATTTAGATTAATACATCGTTATTTAGATTAATACTTCAAAAACTTGTTTTTCGATTTATCCAATTTACAATATAAGCTTATTTTTTTCAGAAGTTAGACGTTAAGATATTAAACATTGCGCAGAAATGTTTCAAAGCTTATTGTATGTGCTTGGTGTAATTCTCTCATTATTCCTTAACACGTAAGAAAAGCTGAGAAACATATTCACACGAAGTCACGTACTTTGTAAGTACAACCACTTCTCACTTCTTTCTCAAACATACTTCTTATTTCTTATCGTGGCTTACAGAGGCATATGCGCTTACCCAACAAAAGCTCAGATTCAGAGAAAAATATGGCGATAACGTAGGTACTTAAGGCAACTATTATATTTCATCAAGGTTTCTGCTATCTTACCTAAAGACATGGTAGACGAAATTTTACTTAAAGTATCACTAAATATTAAACTGATTTTTTATTTACAACATTTTGAGTGTGCCCAAATACTTGTTCACAAAATCTGGATTATCTCCAATTACAGGAATAATTTTCATATTATCATTTTGACATCTCATCAAAGATGAAAAAGAATATGAAAATAACTACTGTAATTGGAGATAATCCAGAATTTGTGAACAAGTATTTGGACACACTCAAAATGTTGTAGATAAATTATCTGGTCAAATTATAAGCTAAAATAATAAAAATGAAAATGATAATTTCTGGCGTTTCTCATGTGTGTGATTATAATCCAAGATTCGGTGCTCACATACTAATAAAAGAGTTTCTGCTCGAAAAAAAAACTTAATTCATCTCACCAATAGATGTCTCTCGCGAAGTTCACATACACACACACACACCCACACACACAAACAAAAAAGATTATGATATTTTAATTTGATCAATACAGGAAAGGTTATTCACGGCGGATCAAGGTGAAGCTACTTTTCAGGAATGTCGTTGGTTGGGAATTCTCATATCTGCGATTCTGAAAATTGCGTATTGTCTACCATTCCCAAAACTTAAAATAATTCAATAACCAGGCATCATATATTAATATAAGATCGATATATCAACGTAGATGAAGACGTGTTTTGAGATGAGAAGTCTAGAGCCTAGAAAAAAGGTTTTGCATATTTATTTAACTAACCATTTCTTAAGTTAAAAGCTCACACACACACCTACACACACACACACACACACCCACACACACAAACAAAAAAGATTATAATATTTTACTTAAGTACAATTAAAAAGCATTTTGTTTTAGTCCTCATTCCAAGCACAAGAGCTAATCTTTTTTATGAGAGGCTTATTTAAATAGAAATATCCAATCAATAAATTTGAATCTAATATTTTTAAAACAATATGAAACAAAACTAAAATAAAGGGTTTTTATATAATAAAAAAAAGAAAAAAGATTTTATACACACAGACGCGTATGGATTGATACGAATTTAATATACAAAAATTCATATATGACTGTATATGTATATGTAGTCATTTTATTAATAACCATAATGTTCTGTTTTCATAAAAAAATATTCTTAGTTTCGCGATCAAATTTATTTCAGGATATCTTATTCCGATAATAAACTGTTGTGCGAACTTCGTACGCAGAAGGCATCAATCATTTCTGTACACTTATCCTACTTGTCTGTAAACTCTTTGTTAGCACGGGAACAAATCACCAAGTCGTGTGATCTGCTAAACCAGTTCGAGTCACTCTTTCGGAATAATCTCCCATTTTATCTCTTAATGCCTTCCACAAAACGGTAAAGTAAGAAATTCTTACCAACTTCATCATTATAAATTTTGATACTTTAGCCTAAGTTTTCCTCTACTCATCCCAAGCAATAAAACGAAGAATAAATTAAAATATGGCCTTATTTTATCAAATCTGTTTATTTATTTAATATTATTTATTTATCAGATTTCATTTTATCAGATGTATTTTTTTTCAGTCCTTAAGAGAATATGGTCATTGAAAGCTCTTTCAACTGCATTATCTGATCTGATACAAAAGCATCTAAGCTTCCTGACATATCTCTCGCGCAAAGCTTTTTTATTTGATGAATTGAGTTCTGAAAATTATTAGAAAATGTGAAATAAATTTGTAATCTAATATATAATATTAATACTTTTTACTATATCGGACACTAGATTATTTACCTACGGATGATATGTAAATTTTAAAGGTGTCTAAACTTTATATGAAACATGTATTATTCTTCCCTTTTTTATGAAAGAAGATGGAAGTCATAGCATCCCGAGGCTTACGTTCTGGCATTTGCATCACTTTATACACTTGTGCAAAGTGCACCATTCTGCTCATTATTAAACATTCGTATTGCAATAATTCTTGAAACCTATATTCTCATGTAAAAGTGAATTTTTATTCAATTACTTTCAATGTCCCTGTCACTGCCAAAAAGAAAAACCACCAAAAAGTTTTTTTTTAAATGTCTCAGTGTAGGCAGTAAAAGGGATAAGTAGTTAGTTAGATTAGTTTATCAGCTATATCCAATTCCAACCCAACTTTAGCCGGTAACCAGACGCCTCTACAACCTCGACTAGCACAGCAGACAAACTTATATTTGCAGTATAATCGCAGTCGAGACTTACCACTCTAACATATTGATAACCAGTGGCGTGGACGGAGTTTTAAATCAGAGTAGGCAGAAGTGGTGGGTAGTAAGGTAAGGTAGGGACTACTTGGTTAGTTAGGATAGGTACTAATTATGTTCTTGTGTGATAACCAAGTAAGAAAAGGTATTCACTGATTTCTGCCTGTACGGAAAGTCCGCCCCTGATGGTAGCAATTTTTTTATTTAATAAATATGTTTTTGAATTTCCGTAGATATTTTTTAAAACACATCCATTGTTTACTTTGTGTAGTACTACATTTTTTTGAGGAGTGTTTTATTACCATAACACAAAGTTATCAATGCCTTCAATGCACAAAATAGATATCTTTTTACAACATTTTGAGTGTGTCCAAATACTTGTTCACAAAATCTGGATTATCTCCAATTACAGGAGTTATTTTCATATTATTTTTTGACATCTCATAACAGATGAAGAAGAATATGGAAGTCTGGGCATTTACATCTCACCAATAGACGTCTCTAGTGAAGTTCTAGTGATTCAAGAACAAGGTTTCTCAATTGGTTCATATATATAGAATTTCCAAGAATTTGAGTAGGGTGGTTGTCAATAATGGGTAGAATTGGTGAATGTTGTAGAACGTGTGTAAAATAATCACTTAAACCAGCTTATGACGGTCGTCAGCCCCGTAAATGCCCAGACTTCCATATTCTTCTTCATCTTTGATGAGATGTCAAAAAATAGATATCTTTTAGTTTGCCTCTATTTTTTTATGAAAAAAAAAAAACATTATATTTTAATGTAATAATCCTAATATTTGCAGACAAATTTGTACATGTGCCGTGTAAAATATTCATTGTGTGAGATACGAGATATTGTTATGCATGAGTGATATACTGGAATAATCAGTGATAATTACAAGTTCCCAGAAATCTAGTATATGGCGTGTGCAAACCCCCAAACACGAGTTTATCCTTATTATACGTAACACTGTGTGTCTTGAAACGTATCTTTCATGATTGTATGTACCTACTAGTTAACTTGTGAAAGATCTTGGGGGTAAGATATTCTGTGATAGTCCAGATTTTCAGTGACTCTTTAGTTTGACGTACCGTTTTGTGATATACTCGTAGTTAACGTTGGGCTAAGCCAAGCCGAGGTTATTTTTGAGGTTGTTTTAAGGCGTTTCTCATTGTGTAAAATAATCCGGTTAAGATCTTACGTATGTCTAAATAAAGGGTATCTGCTAAATAAAAGCTTTCCAAAAATAGATGGCTCTAGTGAACTTACATGTACAGTGTCATGAGATCAATAATATTTGTAGAAGTTCCAAAAATAAGTGTAGTGTGGTTGTCAATCATAGGTAGAATCATGGCGAACGTTGCAAGTGTGTTAAGTGATCACTAAATCAGTCTATGACACGTCATAAACCCTGTAAATACCTCAAGTTCCTTATTCTTCTTTATCTTTGTTAAGATGTCAAAAAAAATGTGAACTAAGATCTTATTTATTGAAATCACGAAAAACAGTTTATGTTTATAATAAATAATAATAATAAAACCCTCATCCGCACCCCAATGGTGCATAGGGCACTGTGTCATATAAACGCAGTGCTATCTTGATCGTTTACACATGAAGGAAGGGTGATCAGCCCTCCGCTTCAGGTACCAGCCCATGGTAATATTGAATAAATATTACAGTGAAAAATTCACTGATATTTATTTTACCCCCCTTGGGAATCGAACCCGGGACCTCCAGAACGGTAGCCGAGCGTGTTGACCATTACACTACGGAGGCGGTTTATGTATATACATTTTAAAAATTCATTTAATCTCGAAACGTCTTTAAATTCTAGTGCTTAAAATTATCCTTCATGAGCTGCAAAAAATATTTAATGTGTTTATTTAATATTCATTTTGCAGATTTCGCTTACCATTTGATAGGAAATGATCACAATATAACAACAATTACATAGAAATCCCAAAAACTACGCAAAATCATAAACTGCAACATTTTGAAGCAAATTACAGTACAAATTCATAAAAATATGAATAAAACAAATCCATAATTAACAATAAACCAATGATTTAAGCCTCTCCCCTATTGTCTATGTTCTCACTGACGAAAAAAAAAAAAAAAATAAAAATAAGAAACAGCTCCTATCCCCCTTCATCTTTCAACGTCCCAAGTACACAATATATTTTAAGAAAAAGTATTATTTATTCAGTTAAACTTAAATTAAAAATACATATTAATCCTAAGTAGAAAACCCCAGTTTTGTGAACAAGGATTTGGATGCCCAAAATGTTGTAAAGTACATGATTTATTTTCTCCTTATTGCAAACATAACATCTGTCACAAATTTGTCTAAGTAAATAATGGCGTACGATTATTTATCTTGGCAGATTTATGTAATCTGGGAATTTATTTGATTGAATACGTACAATAGCTCAAACAATTTGCTTCTAGGTTTTAATATTTATTTTAAATACCCCTGTATACGAGTATAATCGTATGTATATCTATATTATAAAACTCTCTGTCAGTCACTCTGAGAAAATTTAAGTATCAACTAGCCGTATCTGGCCACGCGTTACTGGGACTTAGTCTGGTTAAATAGGAAAGAAGAAAAAATACATATTTTATAATATTTTAATAATATTTTATTTCAAATGTGTTTATTCTTATAATGCTGGTGAATCAAAGAAAATATTCAAAAATATATAAAATTGAGAACATTGCGTGAAAGATGCTTACTGATAGCAGCTATAAAGAAGTGAATATGCATTTTGTATTGAGTATATTTCTGTTACGTTCAACAGATGACACTGCCATTGCAATAAAAAACTGTTTATCCAAAAACTTGTTTTTTATTTGTCACAGAAAAAACATTTCTCACGTGATATTTTTAACTGTGGCAATTAAAAACTTGCAGCTATCAAGAAGCACGCTGTTCACCATGAGCAATGATTAGTATTGCAGTTGCGTTCACCAGATGGTGCTGCCATTAAAAGTGTTTTAAAAAATGTATATTTTTACCTGTCACAGTTTTATAAAAACTCAGTCGTATTCGAATGCAACGTTATGCGAAAATTTCGATGCAATCGGGAAATAACTTAAGCAGATTTAATAATTTGAACAAGTAAGCACACATTTTCGTGTGTGTGTATTATCATTTGTCATTGACTAAGTGGAATTACATGATGATATAAATATACATATAAAACGCTTGTATACTAATTTTTTAGTTTATGAATGTGAACACTACTAGTTTCGTCAACATCTATAGTTTTCGAAACAAGTCGTGTCTAAATAAATAATTTCAAAAGTGGTGTCAAACAAGTGTATTATTTTTACATTTAAATAAGATGATTTATTGTGATACCGACTTCATACAAATCTCTCAATACTATTGAATTACGAATCAGAGTATCAAAATATATTCAATAAATGAATATGTTTTCACGCTACTTTATCATTTCTGCTAACTTCACATTCAATATGTTACAAGTGAACGATGATACATTTGTTATTCCCTATGTATGGCGGAAAGGGTGGCGGAAAGGGTAGTCTGTATATATTTGTATCGCTGTGACCACGTGATAGGGGATGCATTCTCTTTGAGATGTTGGCTCAGAGCCAAAGTGGGGAAAACAAATTCCTGCAAATGTGTGTCAACCGAAATAATAGCGGGCCATTATTTATTATGCACCCTAAATAATGTACTCGTTTATTACTTTTTAAGAATATAATCAACTCTTAAAGAAAAAAAGTTAAAATTAATATGCTGGAGTTGTTTAAATGTATATTTAGTTACCCAAAAATACCAGTCAGGGAAAAGTCTACCAAACAATTGTGGAGGCCCTCACCAAAACGCTACTTTTTCATTAAAAATGATTTTAAGTAATCAGGAATTCTAGCTTGTAAAATTGTTACATTTTGGTGCAATTTAATGATTTCATATTGGTTAAACACAAGATTGGTCACGTTTTGTAGCAACTTTAATTAATATTTCGATAGAATACAGTAAACAGAACAGAATTTAGGATTTTTATAATGTTGGAAATGCAACTTTTTGGTGAGGACCTCCACAATTGTTAGACCCGCACTCTTCTATGGCTCCAAATGCTAATCGATGCATTACATCTCTACTCTAGGCAACTAAAAACTGCTGAAATGCAAATGGTTGGATGGTCGGCTGTAATGTCTTTTAGAGACAAAATGTTATTTCTTTCACTCGAATAAATGTGATACTACCATAAAGATGCAGCAAGTCAACTAAACTACTCGGTTTTTCTTTGATATAGTGTCCCGCTTTTATAGTACCTCTACACGCTTTCAGTCGTCGCATGAGGGCGCGTCGGCACGGACGTGGTATCCGTATTACTCAGTTGGCGGCGAGTTGTGTACTACGATTTCCATACAAAAATGAACTGGGGTCTTTTGGTACCCTATTTGGCTCACATGTAATTTTAGATGTAATACGGAATTAATACGGAAAGGTTGATCACGGTAGATCAAAGTGAGACGACTTTTCAGGAATGTCGTTGATTGGGAATTGTCACTATATCTGTGGCATAATTTTTAAAAATTGAGTTGCCAGGTTGCAATCCTGAAAATTTCGTGTGGTCTACGATTCTCAAAACTTAAAATAATTGTGTTGGTAAACCATGAATCATATATTAATATAAGATCGATATATCAACGTAGATGAAGACGTCTTTTGAGATGAGAAGTCTAGAGCCTCTAAGTATACGTTAGTACAAAATTAACGATTAAAAAAGTTTTGCATATTTATTCAATTACCCATTTGTTTAGTTAAAAGCTAAGCTCATTTGAAATAAGGGTCATCGAATGCATTTATAAAAAGCTTTAAAATTATAAAACTTTTAAATAACACTTCTAAATCAAATGTAGTGAAAAGTTTGTTCGGAAACATTTGAACGTTCAGAGGGCTTGCATTACAAAAGTTTTATAAAAGGTATTTATGAAAAAAGTTTTCATGTAAAACTGATGCAAAAGTTTTTGTGTTAAGAGGAAAAGACTCACCTGTTATAACCAGTATTTGCAACATCCTGAATACTTTTCAGTTTTCAGTATAGGGAGGTTTTGTGAAACCGCTGAAAGTAATTTTCACTGAAACTTTTCATTGGAATATGTGTACGAGATTCAAACTAATAACTGAAGTATTATCGTGTACTTATATTGAGTCATTTTATTTTTAATCTAATGTAGTTTCTTTTTATGTTACATATTTATACATATAATGTATTTAATTTATTCAAAAATTAATAATTTATACCTGTAAATATATAAATATGCATAGGGCACTACATCATAAAAATGCAGTGTTATATTGATCGTTAACACATGAAGGAAAGGTGATCAGCCCTCCGTTTCAGGTACCAGCCCAGGATGATATTGAAAAAATAATAGAGTGAAAAATTTCTTATATTTATTTGCCCCCCCCCTGGGAATCAAACCCGGGACCTCCTGAACGGTAGCTCAACGTTCTGGCCATCACACTACTGAGGTGGATGGTTCAAATATCAAGATCTCTAACCCTGTTGCGTAAGCCATCATTATGAATTATGATGAAGCTTATTTTGTTATTTACCGCAGCTTTGGTTATGTTTTTTTAAATTATTGAAAAGGTAAAATTTTAATATTAATATATATTTTGGATGTTCAATTTTAGATACCTTTAAAGTTTTACTTCATTTTATTTTTCCTATACCTTTTTTGTTATTTTTATATAATTTTCTTATATTAATTTAATTTATTTTCCATCTGAAAATTTAAAGCTTGCACATATCATCTCAATGTTTGGAATAAAAACAAATAACAATTTCAATAAATAATTATAAAAAAAAACATCTTTGAGAAAAAATTAAACAATCTCATTTACATTATTGTGATGACCCTATTTGAGTTATTATTCTGGCCTCAAATTTAATATCCGCATAAAAAGTATATTTCATTATTTTCTCGCCTGGTGACGTAGATAATAAAACTTTTTTAGTGCTATATAAGTCGAGAGATTGGTCATTGTTTGCTGGAAAATTTTCTGCTGATGATCCAAGTAAAGAAGCCGCAGTAATAAGATATGGCAAGGAGCCAAAGCGAGGAACGGCTATCTTTTACATAATATTCACCGCGCAAAATATATCACATCTCAGATAAATCAGAAAAAAGCATTTTCCAACATGTTAACACGAGACTTATTGAGAGTCGGGAAAAAAGAGAAAAAAAAATGTCGGAAAACTATGCTGGTAGTATGATAAAAATATTCAAGTCATTAATATTAAATACAGGTAAGACACTCAGTAATTGACTTTGTGGTAATATATTTCAATTTCTAATTTTAATATTATTTTTTGTCATCTCATCAAAGATGAAGAAGAATATGGGAGTCTTGGCATTTACGGGGCTGACGACCGTCATAGGCTGGCTTAAGTGATCACTTTACACACGTGTAACATTCACCAATTCTACCGATTATTTACAACCACACCACTCAAATTCTTGGAAGTTCTGTATATATGAACCAATTTAGAAACCTTGTTCTTGAATCACTAGAACTTCACTAGAGACATCTATTGGTGAGATGTAAAAAAAGTAAACCACATATGGTGTTTGAAAATGATGCAAAGTGCATTGAAACGCTTCTCACAATAGATTTTTAGTAACAGCAGTGAAATTTAAATGAAACATAAATAATTTCACTCGATAGTTGTCACTTCTATCTGACTAGTCCATTTTTTTTACAAATAACCATTCGTTAAATCTATAATTTGCCGTCGTTTTTGTCATGTAAATGAATTTTCACCAATTTTCTGATTCGTCAGTTTGTGGAAATATATTTTATTATTTCATTTTAATTTTTACGTAAACACAATTTTTTCCTAAAATCTATTGTGACACGTGTTTCATTCAGCGTTAGTATCAAATACTGTATGTGAAGCTTTAAGTCTAATTTTTAGAGTTGTGCTATTGGGAGGATTTTTTGCGGATGTGTTAAGCCAAACCTGTGAACAGATATCATGAATATTAACGAGGATCAATTTTGACTGCTTTATAACCAACAAGATGGTAGAAATGAGCTTCCAAAAACTAAATTATAAAATTCCTTTTTTTATGATGTCGTTATTGCTACAATACATTTGATGCATATAAAAATTCGTTTAATACATGTATAATTATGTAACAGTTTAATTTCACTTTGTGGTAAGACATGATGAATCTTCAGGTCTAAATATAAACTGTTTATATTTAAACCTGAAGATGGAAGCATAGCTTCCGAAAGTAGTCGTTTTAATAAAATCAAATCAAATGGTAAAAAACAAGTGTTTTTATTATCAATATTATTAACATTTAAAGCATTTACCTTATGGTTAGTCATTTTTACTTATTTATTTTTCTACAAAAATGTTAGTAATATTAGTATATAAGCACTCACCGAGATTTTTATGTCTACCGGTTTCGAGACGTACCCGTTTCTTCGTTAGACAATCACTACCACAGCATGTAAACAATACTACCCTTCACTACTATAGCACTATTTAAAAACTATACAAAATGTTTAACACATGGTCGACCAAAAATCGGTAGTGATTGTCCTGACGAAGAAGAGAATAACTATCACATCCATTTTTGTAAAAAAATAAGTAAGTACAAGTGTTTTTCTTTAACAACAGTTTTTTGTAAATTATATAAATAAAATAATTCACAAGCATAATTTTATGAAAAATTCGATAATAAAGAGTGAAGGAAATATCCGATATAACACAGAAGAATAATGTTTTTGGCAGAATTCATATTAAAACCAAAAACACGAACATATAAATGATGAAGATTTTTATAAGAACTTTAAACAAAGTTTGTTTTAAAAAAATGAGATAAAAATCCATGATTTAAGTGCTTCATCACATTGAAAGCATGCGGAATTTTACATAAAATCATTATTGTTAGCCAACGTTCCCAAGACGTTTTTCGTAAAATTTTGGTAAAATGTTGCCATCAATAATAAGAATAGCAACTCAATCATGAAATGGATTCTACAAACACTTTGTAAAACTCTGAAAATTGAATGTGGAAGCCTCTCAAGGACTATCTGCTGTGAAATCGCCCCCCGTTTAGAATTCAAAGAATCCAGCTTATAATTTACCTCTAAATTTTCTCTCCCTTTAATTATGAAGTTATTTGGTTAGATTTTATAACTTAAATTATCTTACAGATTTTCTTTCGAGTAATTAGGTGTCGCTAAGGAAAATTCGTAAAATGAAGGGTTATTGAAGAAACTTGAGAATATCCGATTTAGTTTACGGATATTTATTTTACGATCATCTCTATTGAATATTTCAGATTCTCAACATTCAATACATTATAATTGGAAAGCTATAACGTATTTATAACGATAATTCCTGCTACTTTGATGTAATACTAAGTATACTAAGAGATTTTAATTAGAGATCAGACAGAAATAGCTAAATTCATATTTATGAATGGCTCAGATGAATTTAGTGAGTTTCATGAATTGATTCAGCATTCACTTTGTGGTAAAGTCTGTGTTTAAACTTTGTGAAAATAACTAGTCAAATTATAATCTTCATAAAAAATGAAAATCATGCTTTCAAGCGTCTCCCATTATGTAAAATAAATGGATTAAGATGTTTCGTACATTTGAATAAAAGTGTATGTACTTAATAAAAGCTCTCTTAAATCAACTATAGATGCTGTCAAAGACTCAAACATGAAGTGACGTGAGATTAAGTTCCAATAATTTGATTAGTTTGGTTGTCATCATGGGAAAAATGGTGTATGTTACACATGTAGAAAGTATTCACTTACCAGCCTATTATAAGTCGTTAGCCCTGTAAATACTCAGACTTCCGTATTCTTCATCAATGCTGAAATCTCAAATGATGAAAATAACTCCAAAATGGACAAACCCAGATTTGTGAACAAGGATTTGGATACACCCAATATGATGTGAATACAGTAAGTGGAGTAGACAAATAAGCGTCATAAAAAAATAAAACATTTAAGGAATGTTTCAGTATGTTATGTAATTCATAAAAGAAAAAATATTTTAAATTTACATGGTAAATACCACGTTTTATTAAAATCTATTGTGATACGTGTTCGAAAAACGTGTCACAATAGATTTCAAGAATTTAAATCTTAATTTATCATTTTTTTTAAATAAATATTTGTCATATTATTTTTTGACATCTCATCAAAGATGAAGAAAAATATGGAAGTCTGGGCATTTACGGGGCTGACAACCGTCATAGGTTGGTTTAAGTTATCACTTTACACACGTGTAACATTCACCAATTCTACCCATTATTGACAAACACACCACTCAAGATGTCAAAAAATAATATGAAAAAAACTTATGTAATTGGAGATAATCCAGATTTTGTGAACAAGTATTTGGAACACTTTGAACACTTAAAATGTAAATAAATTATCTGGCCAAATTGTATGCTCAAATAATAAAAATAAATATTTTTGTTTATATTATTTACAAAAATACTTTACAATTACAATTTCATAGTATTTCTGTAAGCCTAAGCTGCTCATTATAATTTTTTTTTAAAGTATCAAATGTGGGTTTGAACCCAGCTTCTCTAATTCGAGAGTCTGCGATACTAACCACGGGACCACAACCCGACATTAAGTTCTATTGTGTGTGTAACGAGTTTTTTTTACCGTGATGGGAGTCTATTATTCCGGTGGCAATTTCATTTGCATTCTTTCATTCTCCGTCAACAATGAATGCGATCTACTGCGATCTCCGTTACCACAAACGGTCTCGCAAATGAATATTGTAATTAAGAACTTTTAAATTGAACGAATAAAATGAATTCCACAATCCTTTCCATGGAGGGAATCTCCTAGTTAGGTTAGGGGTTGAAATTTTCATTTCTTTTTGCTTTTGGCTAGATTTTGTTTGTAAAGCTTTCTCGAGTTCGTTTCATTCGAAAATATTTCATTTTGTCAACATTAACTATCATATTATAAAATTAATTAACTTTAAGCATAGAAAAAACATGGATTTAGTCTGGGTAATATTTTTAAGAAATGGTTTGTATTTCAAAATAATAAAATAAATGAAACGTTTTCTATTTTCAAGATAAAACACTTTTTTTTACCACAATTTTTCGTGATGCTGAATCCATTGTACACGTGTCACAATAGACTTTAAAAATAAAATACGGCATTAATCAAGTAAAATTTAGTTCAAATTTTTTTTAAATTAGCTGATACTTTGTGGCACATTTTAAAAACTTTATAAAATGAAACACAATCTATGTTTTTTAAAAACATTTATTTTTGGTGCTTTTTAAAAATCGGTTTCGAAAAGCACATTGCTTATGTAAATATGCATAAAAGCAAATGTACATATCCATCCCTGAAGATGACAAGGTGCTGTTGAAACCGGTTGGAAAAATACCAAAAATAAAAGTGGGTTCAAAAGTTTTACTTTATAAAGTTTATAGAATTTGCCGCAAAGTTTCAGCTAAAAACATTAAAAAATAAACTTGCGTAGCGTTAAACATTATGTCCAAGTATTAAAAATCCATATTTGATTAATTGTTGATACTCAATATCATTTAAAAACGAAATCATATTGATATATCATTAAAGGTGAATACAATAATCCAGTGCATGATAAACACAATTACTCATAAATTTTAGAAAAAATCTTCACAATAAAATTTTGGAATACTCAGAAGCTTGAAAATTTATATGGGATTTTTCATTAATATCCAAAATTTTCTCTTGAAAATAGGGAAAATATCTCTCCTCTTGGATAATGAAAGGATCATCAATCACTCGTATGGGAACAGGTGAGTATGAAGTTATCGCTTGATATAAAACTTAGCGCGCTGGATGCAATCTCATCGACCCAAGGGAGGTGGCTTGACCAGACGCTTTCTCGAACGACCCCTTTGTTCTGAAGGGGTTTGAATAAAAGCAAGGTTTTATTAATATTTTCTAAGGGTGAAAATATTGATAAACATATACATAGAAGATGATAAGTGAATGCTAGGAACAGAGTAAATGTTGAACAGAAATCAGTAGTAGCAAATAATATATTTACATCGGAAGCTAAACTAAAAGTGCACAACGAAGTTCTAGTACCAACGCTAAAGTAAGGAAGTCTAGCATGATTTTAGTAAAAAAAATGATGAAAGTAGACTGAATGCAAACAAAATACGATCTCTTAGAAAAATGTACGACAAAACGATGAATTTTAAACGTTTGAATAGTGAAATAAAGAATAAATGTAAGGCTGTGATAAGGTTTATTGAAAAATTTAAAAAGGTTTGATGAGATCGTTCAGACATGTAGAATGAATAAAATAATGTAATATTGTAAAAAATAGTTGTTCAAAATAAACACTGCATATAAAAAAGTGATTTTCAGGCGTTTCCTACTATGTAATATATTACTGGTTCAGATCTTGCAAAGAAATAAAAGGGTCTCCGCTAAATAAAAGCTTTCTAAATCCTACAAAGATGGCTCTTGAGAACTTATGTGTACTGTATCATGTGATTAAAGATATTATATCTTAGGAATTATTTGTAAGTTTTTTTATACTGGATTATAATATATTGAATTCAACACACATGGGTATTGTGAACTCGTATGTATGTGTGTAAAGTGATCATTTAACCAGCCTATGACAGAATTAAAACGTTTTAGAAATTAGTGATTTGTATTTTTTCTACTCCATTTCATATGTGGTCAGGTACAGTTAGCAAATAATAAAATAGTAAAAAAATTAGGATAACTTAACCCTTCGCTGCATCGTGTTTCGAATTTGTTACATAGCTAAAAGTTTGTGTTTAAACAATTATCAATATATGATAAGAATGACCATTACATGTTGTTGCAAATTTGACACATAATTAGTGTCTGATTTTTATTTGTAAAAAGTTTTTCATTATTTTTATATTTATTTTTCCTGTTATGTTTAGAGTAAGAAACTTTATTTTTTTTATATTTAAAGTAAAAAAAGTCATGCAATGAAGGGTTAAATGAATAATAAACTCCTACAATCAACTATCTATATTCTACGTACTAACAACTTAGTGTTTGTACGCATAGCAACGACAATGACTTTATTAATTCCTACAATTTTGATTTTGATGGATCAATCCATTTTATGTTCATCAAAGATTCTCATTAAATTAAACACTTCAAATGTCTGAAATACTTTGCAGACTTATTTGATTATCAAATCTAGGGGAATATTTTAGTTTGATTTTATTACAAACGTTAATGAAATTCTGTGTTTGACAGATGAGATATATATTTATTAAATAGCCGTAGTAATTTGTTTACGATTCAAATTTAACTTTTTCTTAGTAAAAACAATATTTATCAACAACAAAAAAATACATGTTTCATTACATATTCGTCATCATTTTTTAATACCGTATGATAAGATGACATAATGCTTTTGTAGTAATCAGTGGTATTTACTTAGTAAAAGTTTGATTTAAAATTGATATGTATGTACAACTACAAAGTGACTGCTGAATCAATTCAATGAATTTATTTTAATTTCGACTTAGATATTTTTTTGTAAGGTTTTATGTTTACATTAAGGCCTAGTAAGTCGCAAGTATTTTTTTTTTCTAAATACAGGTAATATTTTACGAAATTATTTTTTTTCTAAAAAAATAAGATTTCCTTCGAAATAATTATATGGTTTTGAGAAAAAAGATTTATTGAAAGGTTTCTACATTCTAAAAAACAAAAAAATATTCAATTAACATTCTTTAAAAAAATCGGGCGTGAAGAGAAGTGTGACCTCTCCGGTGGTCGGCCGGTGATTAAATTCTGTATGTATTCTCTCCATAATAAGAAGTTAAAAGTGGTCATATGCAAGTGTTTCATTTTTGCCCACAACATTTAAGATGTGTCCAAATTCTTGTTCAGAAATCTGGATTCCTCAACTAAGGAATAATTTTTATATTAGATAACTCAACAAAGATGAAGAAAAACACTGAAATCTGGGTATTTACAGGGCTTATGACCTGTGGAAGGCTGGTTTATTGATCACTTTTCACTCGTGCAACATTCACCATTCTACCCATGATTGACAAACACACTATTCGATTTTTCTAATGACACAGTACATATCGCTCACTCCTTTCAAGAACGTCATAAATCAAAAATCGTCAATTTCCAGTTGTGCATGTTTTCGGAATGCCCAGAAAATGTTCTATATCCCAGCCAAAGCGGCATATTTTAAACTTAATATTTACCCGCTACAGGGCAGAAAGTGTTGTTTTTGCATTTTGAAGAAAAGGTGTTGTTTAAGTATTTTTTGAAATATACTTAATATTTTTCAAATGGAAAAAAAACATTCAGGTTTCACCTAAAAAGATCTGTTGCACAGTAAAAAGTTCAATAAGTGGCTTAATATTCATTTTGAATGCATTGTAGTATATTGTAGAATCTGTTTTCATTCCTCTTCACAAAAAAGGCTCATCCAAAAAGTGTGAAAACTATAGGACAATAGCACTTATCTCTCACACCAGCAAGATAATGCTATATGTTCTAAAAGCACGATTACACAGTTACATTGGATGGCAAATACCAAAGGAACAAGCTGGTTTTGTGAAAGGAAGAGGAACAAGAGAGCAGATCCTCAACATCCGCCAAGTGATCGAAAAAAGCCGAGAGTTCCTGACGCCAACAGTTTTATGCTTTATCGATTACAAAAAAGCTTTCGACTGCGTGAAGTGGGAACATCTGTGGAAAGTACTCATGGAGATGGGAGTCCCATCCCATTTGATAAAACTCATCCATGGACTTTATGCCCAAAGTAAGGCAATCGTAAGAATCAATGGCATAAACACTGCAAGCTTCCCCACTGAGAAAGGTGTAAGACAGGGATGCATACTCTCCCCTGACCTGTTTAACATCTATGGGGAATACATCATGCGCAGGGCTCTCTACGAATGGAATGGAGGAGTGTCCATTGGTGGCGTAAAGCTGTCCAATATACGATATGCGGACGACACAACACTTCTGGCCAAAGACCCAAAAGAGATGGTAGATCTCCTTAAACGAGTAGAGATTGAGAGCAAGGCACTGGGACTAGAGATTAACCAAAGCAAGACCAAGATCATGATCATAGATCGATCTAAGAAGTTTGGTGATCTCGGGAACTCACTGGAAGGTTTAGAGATAATAAACGAGTTCCAGTTCCTTGGATCTCAAATCAGCAATGAAGGAACTTGTGAAGGAGAGATTAGACGTCGTATCGCCATCGCCAAAAGTGCCATGTCTAAGCTAGACAAAATTTGGAAAGACCGGGGTGTGAGTAACAACACCAAGATGAAGCTTGTCAGGAGCTTGGTCCACTCCATTTTTCTCTATGCTGCTGAAACATGGACTATAAAAGCAGCAGAAAGGAGAAAAATTGATGCCTTCGAAATGTGGTGTTGGAGGCGCATGCTCCGAATTCCATGGACAGCTAGACGCACCAATGAGTCCATTCGCCAGGAACTACGCTTGGATGGCTTGTCTCTGGCCAATATCTGTACCCGACGGATTCTCCAGTTCTTTGGACACGTTGCGCGTGGCAACGAGGATAGCCTGGAACGCCTAGTTGTGATCGGTAGCCTGGAGGGAAAGAGAGGGAGAGGAAGATCCCCCACACGATGGACCGATCAAATTAAGGCAGCAGCAGGCACCTCAGTGGTTGGAGCGCTACGTGCAGCGCAGTCAAGGGATAACTGGAGAAGAGTCATTGCTTCTGCAAGGGTCACAACCCTCAGCAATGAGGATTAAGACGGAGAAGAAGTAGTATATTACTAAACTTTCAAAACGTTCTTCTGAAAAATCAAGTTTTTTGATTTATTACGTTCTTGAAAGGAGTGAGCGATATGTTAACAGCAGCCATCTATGTTGGATTGAGGAAAATATTTATTTTGCAGAGACTCTTTAGACTAGAAATAACTAGTAAACATGAAGTTATATAAAACCCACATCCCCACCCTCTCACTCCAAACCTAACTTAATTTCTTAAACCTGCCCACTCACATAACTATGAATATTTCAATATTTTAGAATTAGTACATGTTAAACCCTAATGAAAACAAGGTTTTTGTCAAAACCAGTTGGAGAAAAAATGGATCAATAAAATAGTGGTTAAAAACAAAGTTGTTTCATTTTATAAAGTTTATAAAATGAGCCACAAAGTATCTGCGAAAAACATTCAATAGACTCTTATTTGTATGCAAGATCCGAACCTTGGAATATTTTCATATATTGAGAAACGCCTTAAAACATGATATAATTTTTTTAAGCAGATTATAATTTGACCAGTTATTTTTATTTAAAACATCATTATCTGTTTTTTATCTTGTTTATCTTTCTTAAATATAATATGAGAGAAATGACCTATTTTGCGATTTGTAATAATTTACAACATTTTGAGTGTGTCCAAATACTAATATAAGAGTTTCTGCTTAATAAAAAGCTTCTTTACATCTCACCAATAGATGTCTCTAGTGAAGTTTTAGTGATTCATGAACAAGGTTTCTAAATTGGTTCATATGTATAGAACTTCCAAGAATTTGAGTAGTGTGGTTGTCAATAATGGGTAGAATTGGTGAATGTTACACGTGTGTAAAGTGATCACTTAAACCAGCCTATGACGGTCGTAAGCCCCGTAAATGTCCAGACTTCCATATTCTTCTTCATCTTTGATGAGATGTCAAAAAATAATATGTTATAATTTATGTGATATTTTTCTCAGAAATTTTACATAACCGATTGAAAATAAATGTATTCTATTTGATCCCAAATATGGGTTTATTGAGCACACGGAGTTTATACTGACTAGTATCAAAAGATTTCATGACATATTTCCAGATAGAGAACGGCAATTTATTTTTTGATATTTGTACATATATTTCGAAATATTACGAAAAAGGCTTTTTCACTTATTCACTGTATCGCGTAGAGTTTTCACGTTGTTGTTGATTTTCAGAGGTAGCTCGTTAATTTCAGTAAGCAGAGCGAAAAATAATTAACCCTTCATTTAAGTACCTGCCCGTTCATAGCCGAATCCTTGATTCAATTTCAGGATAAATGGATTTCAGACCACAACAACTCGTTTATTTATTCAGGACATTCGTTGATTTTTACATGATAATCTTGTTTATTTATGTATAAAACATGTGTTGCTATTTTAAATTGCTGGTCAGTGAAAATCCAAAAGTGGGTAACTTAAATTTGAATATAATTTTATTGACATCTCAAAATAGATGAAGAAGATTATGGCAGTCTGGGCATGTACAGGACTTAAGACCATTATAGGCTGGTATGACGGTCGTAAGCCCCGTAAATGCTCAGACTTCCATATTCTTTAATTGATTCAGCAGTCACTTTGTGGTAAAATCTATCCATTTTTAATTAATGTTTTACTTGGTAAATACCACTATTTATTAAAATCTAGTGTGTTTGAAAATGATGCGGAATCTATCGAAACACGTGTTACCTATGTTGTTATGTTGTTATTTCCTCTATGTTGTGATGTCAAAAAATAATATGATAAATTCTCCTATAATTGGAGAAAATCCAGATTTGTGAACAAGTATTTGGACACACTCAACGTGTTATTAAAATTTTAATGCTTATTTTTTTAATGTTCACTGGTTATTTAATTGTTTGCAATAATTTCTCAAAGATAAGAAAAGGGATATTTAAGACCCTAAGAGATCTCCTTTACTTCTATATGAGAAGATTTTTTTTAAATTATTAATTTGACTATTTCACCATTTTAATACAAATGTATTTTATAAAAGTTATAAAAGACTATTTTATTTTTTATAAAGTAAAAGAATAAACATTGAGCGTAAGTCCGTCTTACAAGAGATTATTTTCTTTTTTTAAGAGGCGCAGCGAAACTAGTAAAAGATATCTTATAAGTAAAAATGTCTAGTAAATGAATAAAATTTATATATTTGAAATAAATACATAAATCTAAAAAAATGGATGTTTGAACAGTAGTTTCAATTAAAACATTGTATGAAAATATTTTAAAAACACCTTAATTGTTTTCTTTTTCAAGATACAATTTTGATGACATTTAACGAAAAAATATTGCATGTATTTTTTCCAAAACGAACTTCATTTATCTAAAAATAGCGTCTTCCGGGAGAAAATGCCATATGTTTATTTAATAGATTATGGTAAGTTTATTCATTTTTCATTATGACACGTGTGACTTGATACTGTTTTCTTGTACCGTAAGCATTGAATATAACCAGAAGCTTATGTGACATAGTGTCAGGTCGTGGTTTTGAGTAAACTTTTTGAATTAATTTCCTTTCATAACAATCCCAAATTGACAAATCGCCTCAAGTTGTTTGAAGAACCTTGGAGAACTTCAGCTATTGCATTGCCTGTTCTATTTTACCTACTAATAACTTATCTTTGCTAACGATCTAACATATACGCAAAATACAGAGTGAATCATCAAAATCACATACAAAGAAACACATATCGCTCACGCCTTTCAAGAACGTCATAATTAAAAAAACTTAATTTTTCAGGAGAACGTTTTTAAGGTTTAAAAATATAATACAATGTATTAAAAATAAATATCAAGCCACTTATTGAACTTTTTACTGTGCAATAGATCTTTTTAGGTAAAACCTGAAGCTTTTATCTCCATTTGAATATTTATATGAACTTATATGAATACTCCAATATTTAGTATATTTAAAAAATAATTAAACTATACATTTTCTTCAAAATGCAAAAACAACACTGCCCTGTAGCGGGTAAAAATTAAGTAAAAAATATGCCGCTTTCGCTGGGATATAATACCTACATTTTCTGGGCATTCCGAAAACATGCACAACTGATAATTGACGCTTTTTGATTTATGAAGTTCTTGAAAGGAGTGAGCCATATATAGGGTCCGCCATCTAAAGTTTTTTTTTTCAACTAGTGCTTATTTCGTGAATGGTAACACTTAGCTCATGTCTGATTTGACAGATAATTAGTTTTATCCTTCCGCTGAGCGAATATGGTTGTGTATACGCTTGAACAACGCTGGAAAATATTGCGACATTACTTTGAAAATCATGGTAATGTTGCAGAATGTGTGCGAAAATTGCGTACGGTTTTTGGAAGAAGAGAAGCACCGTCAGCTCCGTATGTTCGTTATCTTGTGAAAAAAGTGAAAGAAACTGGCATCCTCATCGATAAACCAAAGCGTGAAAAGCCAAAAACAGTGCGTACACCCGAGAATATCGATGTTGTGGCAGAAAGTGTGCGTGAAGCGCCATCAACATCAATTCACCGTCGTTCTCAACAATTGAACATTTCGGAGACATCATTGAGACGAATTTTGCATAAAGACCTTGGTATGACGCCATACAAAGTCCAATTGGTTCAGGAGTTGAAGCCAACTGACCATCCAATGCGTTTTCGCTTCGCTGAGTGGGCCTGCGATCGACTTACAGAAGATGCCGATTTTGCCAAAAAAATCATCTTTTCGGATGAAGCTCATTTTGATCTTGGCGGGTATGTAAACAAGCAAAATTGTCGTATTTGGGGCACAGAAAACCCGCACGCATACATTGAAAAGCCGGTACACCCAAAACGAGTCACTGTTTGGTGCGGATTTTGGTCCAGAGGCATAATTGGGCCATTTTTCTTTGAAAATGAGCAAGGAGTGGCCGTTACAGTCAATGGCGATCGTTATCGGGCCATGTTGAACGGATTTTTGTTCACAAAAATTGAAGAGGAGGATATTGGCAACATTTGGTTTCAACAGGACGGCGCTACGTGCCACACAGCCGAAGCTACACTCGATGTTTTGCGCCCTGTTTTTGAAGATCGCATTATCAGCCGCAGAGCTGATGTCGTTTGGCCACCTCGGAGCTGCGATTTGACACCGTTGGACTATTATTTGTGGGGTGCCCTCAAAGATAAATGTTACGCCGACAAGCCAGAGACAATTGACGCTTTAAAGGACAATATTCGTGAAGCCATTGGTGAAATACAGCTGCACACAATCGATAATGTGCTTAAAAATTGGACCGATCGTGTAGGCTACTGCATGGCCAGCCGAGGCAGCCATTTGAATGAAATTATTTTCCATTATTAACCGGAAGGATTGTACTTATAAATAAAAAAAGAAATTTGAGAAAATATTCAGTAGTTTTTTTTTTATAGCATTTTCAAAAAAAAAAAGTTATTTGGCGGACCCTTTAGTAAAATAACAACTATGCGCCGTGGCGTAGTTGGGTTGCGATCGACTGCGAAACTAGCGTCGTGGGTTCAGATTTATTTTAAATTGGTCTAGGTGTTTGTGATGTATTTTTTACATATACCTTCCCTATCCTTATTATCTTTGTGGGTAAAAAAAATGTACATACAGTTATTTACACTTATATTTTATTCGACCAGTGACCACGATTCGTAGTAACATCATCAGACTGAGTGACACCAGACAACAGATACAGTCTGATGATGTCGGTAACGAAGAAAAACATACATTTCTAAAAATAAATTATTTCACAATCTAATATGTATATATTTAAAAATCCATAAAAAGAACATCCACAGAAAATGCTTAGCAAAGGCAAATATCAATATTTAGTTTTGCGCGTGTATATGTTTATATATTTTTACGTTCAACAGATGGCGCTGCTATTATTATAAATTATTTTTTTACTAGTCACGGGTAAAACGGCTGTTGTAAGTAATTTTTGACAAACGAAAATTACAATACTTGATAAAATATGTAATATTAAAAAAAAAATACACGCGTATTCGAATTCAAAATTTTCAATTGTTTCAATATGTCAAAGCAATCAGTTAGTTGCATTATGAGGTTTAAGATTTTGAACAAACGAACGTGTATATTTATATTTTTATGAGTTTTCGTGGAATTATTCAGATTGAATTCTACAATCGAAATTCGGGTCATGTTCACGTCAGACAAGAGAGCTATCACATACTTAAAGATACACACGTCAGAATACTCTGCTTGGCTCCATTCCAGATCACGTATCCTGGTACACTCTCTTCTCCGTCACTCGGCAGATAGATATATAAATATATAATTATATATATATATATATATATATATATATATATATATAATATATATATATATATATATATATATATATATATTATATATATATATATATATATATATATATAAATATATATAATATATATATATATATATATATTTATATATATATATATATGTGTATATATATATATATATATATATATATATATATATATATATATATATATATATATATATATATATATATATATATATATATATATATATATATATATATATATATATATATATATATATATATATATATATATATATATATAAATATATATATATATATATTCACGTAAATAGTATCGGGTTATAGTCCCGTGGTTAGTGTCGTGGACGTATTCGTACGTGTCGTATTTCTATTAATGAACCGCTTCTATTTAAAAAAAAAATTAAAGATTTTTATTTTATTAAAAGAAATCAATTAGTTCAAACAAGATTAAATTTGAAATAAAGCATCTCATATATTAATACGAAAGATAAAGGAAGTCTTATTACTCGAGGGCTAACGACCTGGAATTTAGGTGGGTTTACTGATCACTTTAAATACTGTGTAACATTCATTATTCTGCCCAGTTTTGAAAACTTTAAATGTTTTCGAAACAAGTCGTGTTTAAATTAGGTAACTCAAAGGTAATTTTATACAAATGTTTTATTTTATGTTTTATATATCACTGCATAATATTTGTAGAATAGTCCTATATAATAGCTTCAAAAGTAGGAACACCATTAACAGAGGGTTGAATTAATATTTTTGAGAGATACGAATTATCGAAGTAATAATTAAAAAGAAAGGTCCACTTTTATCTCCTCCTAGCAGCACATCATTAAAGTAGCAATCTAATTGTGGTGGAGTGGGCTTCAGACATAAAAATTCTGACTCCTAACTCTAAATTCGCGACATTAATAACGAGACCAAAACTTAACTCCTTAGTATAACAATTAATGGTTTAAAGTAAAAATCTTTAATGTTTTTTTTTTTTATGAAATATTTTTTTTTAATAAACAAATGTTAAAATATTAATCTTATGCAATTATTTAAAAATTACGTAGGTAGTTGATTAAAAAATATTAATAGTTTTCTTCCCACTATTTCTAAATTTAATTATTATTATATTCATCCATATAAGAAAAGAACACCCTGTTACTAATATGTGTATAATAGGCACCTATCTTACAGCAATTATATTTTATCACCACATATAGTAATAATATTATTTGAGCTCGTTCAAGTTTGAATTTGATATGGAGACGGTAATTAAAATGAATAACACTAACCTCTTAAGATATTAACCATGAAACTCCTGAAATAGTATAGATATGATATGCTTTATTATTTATTATATATATATATATATATATATATATATATATATATATATATATATATATATATATATATATATATATATATACATATATATATATATATATATATATATATATATATATTATATATATATATATATATATATATATAAATATATATATATATATATATATATATATATATATATATATATATATATATATATATATATATATATATATATATATATATATATATATATATATATATATATATATATATATTTATATAGATATATATATATATATATATATATATATATATATATATATATATATATATATATATATATATAAATATATATATATATATATATATATATATATAATATATATATATATATATATATATATATATATATATATATATATATATATATATATATATATATATATAAAATATATATATATATATATATATATATATATATATATATATATATATATATATATATGTATATATATATATATATATATATATATATATATATATATATATATAAATATATATATATATATATATATATATATATATATATATATATATATATATATATATATATATATATATATATATATATATATATATATATATATATATATATATATATATATATATATATATATATATATATATATATATATATATATATATATATATATATATATATATATATATATATATATATATATATATATATATATATATATATATATATATATATAGATATATATATATATATATATATATATATGTATAAATATTTAAACATACATATATTTATGTGTGTGTATATATGTATGTAAAAATATATTTCTCCCCAAACGATTTTAGATTCTCCTTAACTTAAGCCCTCAAACTTAAATTGTGTTCATTAAATTGAATGATTTCATTTAAGATTAAACATCGATGATACGAGTTTTGATGCACGTGAGATAACATGTCTGAAAGATGAATTTGTTATTATGTATGTATCCATTTAAGAGATTTGATCGAAATTTGCAATTCAGTGATTAGCATGCTATACTGTCAGTCAAGACTGCATGTTTGTGTGTGTGTGTGTAAAATTGATTAATAAAATATTATAGTAACCTTAGACCATAATTTAAGCAAAAATTAATCAGTTTTAAAAGAATCTCCACATTTATACGCATTTTTAAACGTTATTGTTATTTATATTATTAATTGATTTGGTATTACTTACATTGTAGAATAAAATTTGAAGACAGTAAAAAATAATTGTAAGATAAAAATAAAACACTCGCCTAAGACCACTTTTGAGTTAATTAATATAAACGTGACTTGTTTCGAAAACAATGACTGAAGTTACTAATGTTTTCTTTATCATTAAATTCGGATTGTTTTTATTTTAAACTAGTCATGTTTACATAAATTTATTGATTTCGCGTTTAATTATCAGAGCTTCATTTTAATTTGTGAATAGATCGTTAAAACAAACAAAGATTTTTCGAGTCGTATTTCATTGTTAAAAAAACACATAAAAATTAATATTGTGATGTTATGGCATTTTCAAGCGAATGTTTGTGAATGTGAAACATTCGTTTGAAAATGCCATAACTAGCAAAACAATTGTCAGAATATTATTTTTTATGTGTTTTTTAACAGTAAAATACAACTTAGTAGACTCAAAAAATCTGTGTTCGATTTCACAATTAATACATAAATTCAATATAAATGCGGTCTTAAAAGATAAAAGATAATCACCTTAACAGCCCATGACAAGACACAAGCATACCTCGGCATAAGCATACCCCGGCATTCATATTTTTCTTCATCTTTATTGAGATGTAAAAAAATTATACTTTATTCATGATTATTTAAATGAATTTCATTAATTAACACAGATGCCTTGAGGCTTCAAAAGTGAAATCCTTTATATAAAAAACTAATGTATTAAAAAAAAATATATATATATATATATATATAAATATGCAAAAAGAAAATCTCCACGGCGGGGAATCGAACCCCGGTCTCCCGCGTGACAGGCGGGGATACTTACCACTATACTACCGAGGATTGTGCTACGTCTGCCAATTTCCCCCATTTTAAATTACCACTATCGTAAATAGATCTCGTGCGTGTTCAGACAGTCGGGTTTTCCTTTTATTCGGCTCATCTAATCGTACGAAAGTTGTATAGAACTAATTTCATGCGGCATCTCTAAAATACACACGAAAAGCTCGAGATTAGAACAGTTCGTATAAACAAAAGCTCTTTAAATTTGACCTTGTAGCGAAATACCAATAAACGGTCTTCACCGCCTCCATCCAACCCTCTTCCAATGTCGGAAACGATGAAACCCATCGCTGGTAAAATAAATAAGTGGAGAAAGCTAAGTAGTTCGTTACCGAAAATTCCATTAAAAATAAGAGAATCTCAAAATCCATATTACTATTGTTCTTTTAACTTGAAATAAAACATTTATCATTTTGACATCTCAACATAGATGAAGATGAATATGGAAATTTCTAAGGCTTACAACCTGTCGTAGGCTGGTTAAGTGATCACTATGCATCTGCGTTACGTTCACTATTCTACCCATTATTGAACATCCACATTGCATTAATTTTTGGTACTTGTATATATATGCTATGGTAAAGGATCTTTTTCATATGTTAGTGGAAATTCAATAGATTTGAGAGCATGATTGATTGTCGTTGGTTCAGATTTAAATTAATTTATAACGTAAAATCTTTATAATTGAATTTTAATCAATATAAATTAAGAAGGGTGTGTTGAGATGGTTTGGGCATGTAAATCGAATGAATAATGAAGGAATAGTAAAAAAATATGAAGTAAATGTGGTTGAAAATAAAACAGAGGAAGATCAAGTATTTAAAATACTTAAAAGTGGTCAGGTTTGTATATGTATGGGGAATTGCATGAATGTAGAAAATGCGAAGATTGTTTGTATAGATAGATTGGTGTGGCATTCTATTCTCTCTGCCTTCTCCTGCGGGGAAATTAGTTATTTAGTTAGTTCGTTAAACAAGGTTTTTTTAAGTTTATATTTTGCCTGATTTAATTTTTAAAAAAATTTCTTAATATCCATTGTGACACATGTGATAATATATTTTAACAAAAAGGAGTATTTACCAAGAAAAAAATTCAATGAAAAAGGTCCTACCACCTCTTCAAGCTTCAACTCTAAAATTTAGAATAAACTTCACAATGACAACTTTAAAATGATGATATCGATTCACGTAACACAGTAGATTTAAAGAAATAGTGGTATTTACTTAGTAAAAATTTAATTAAATATTAAAAAAGAGATATTATTACCACTTATTTCTGTAATCAATTAATGGAATGATTTAAATTATTCGAAATTAAATTTAACTATTTTGAATCGATTTAAGCTAACAGCACTCTTTATTACTTTATTGAATGGCACTTTGGTTTTATTACGTTTTAAATGAACCTCAAACATGGGATGGTAATGAAAAATACTCCACATTACCCATAAAGCTTCCGGGATACCCAGTATAATTAAATTTCATGCATAATAGTGACGCATCACAAAGCTGGTAACAAAGTTGAGTAATTGAATTATTCTGCTTTTATTAGGTAGAATACAGGTATGCGTTGTTTTATAATGTATTGAAATAATAAAATTAAAAATCAGTATCGTTAATCCAGTACGATTGAAACTTGAGCTTCCGATGTTTGCAATGAGTTAATGTATTGGTATTACACGTGTCTTATGGGTTTGTGTAATGGGTTTTTTATACACAAAGAAAGATGGAAGTCTGGACTTTCCAGGACCTTTTGATCTAGGATTTGACTGGCTTAAGTGATTACTTTATGATCAGACTTCCGTCTTCTTTCATATACTAAGTAAACCTTAGATATTTTCTCTCAAGGAGAGTCACCATTAAAATTGATAGGTCATCTATAGGGTGAATAATTCAGTGTCTGAATGAATAATAATAAATTTTTAAACTGTATGAAAGAAATAACTTAAAATAATTTTTAATTATATGTAAGTTTTGTACTGACGTGTCTTGGCGGAACTGCATTTTACGAAACGAAATAACAACTATATAGTTTTGTTTACATAAATTTTCTTTGACCAGTGAATGGGTTTCGTCGTAACCGACATCATCACTAGTCGGATGATGTCTGGACCGGGATCTCTAACATGGTAGCCAAACGCTCTAACCATTACACTATGTGGGCGTCCAAGAAGAATAATAAAGGAAGGTAAAGGTATGAATATATTTCGCATGGTAACCTAATTCCCACAATATCTCATGTTATTGCGTTGTTTATCATGTTCAAACTGTCGGCAATCTGTTCAGAAGGGGATAATCAAAACTGTACATTCACATTCTCCCTTGAAAAGGGGAAAAACCTAAAAAATAAATCTCCCTTTCACCGCGACAGGACCCCGGGAGAGGCCCGACGGGAGCCCGCGGGATATACGGGAGGTCTCTAGCGTAGGAGACGATAAATCTTGCTGAAGTAGCGATACCGCATCATACCGGGCTCTGAACATATTCCCATATTGGAAAACGATGCATACTTACGTGTTCATTTTATAGCTCGTGGGTAATTGTAGTACAACCATATCGTCGAGAGTATGTAGAGTTTACAGTACATATTAAATTCAATCAAAGCGGTGTTTACTAAATTAATCGTGTATGTATTTTATATTTATCTCCCTAAAATCCCATTTTCCTTTGCCTCCTTTACTTTCTAAATTTTGTAATTTATGTTTTTTTTAATGCTCAAGTACTATCCACTCTTTGATTGCAAACAGCTATATAAAGTTTCAAACGTTTTGACCAATATCACAAGTCTGTTTTTGGTTGGTTGGATGACACTGCTTTTTAGCAATAAGCCCGTAAATGTATTTATTTCCTTTCTGTACACGAAGTTTAAAAAATAAATACCAAATGTATATATATATATATATATATATATATATATATATATATATATATATATATATATATATATATATATATATATATATATATATATATATATATATATATATATATATATATATATATATATATATATATATATATATATATATATATATATATATATATATATATATATATATATATATATATATATATATATATATGAATATACATTTGGATTTGTCAAATATGATTTTATATCACATTTATCATGTTTAATTATTTTAAACAATAAATAAACATTTTTGGTGGTATATACGAAGCTCATTCAACTGTTTTCCCGTGAAATAATTACAACGGTAATTCTAATTCTGTTTTAAAGTATCTAAATCATTCCAAGATCTTTTTATGTTTTAATTCTTGAATCTAAATTAATATTTTAATTCACATTTTTCTTAGAAAAACTTGTATATTAAGGAACAAAGAAGTTGGTTTAAATTTATACAAATTGAAATTTTGACAGGCTTATTATATTGTTGGTGGGGGTCGAGGGATGAAAATACGGCGGTAAAAGATATTAAAGGTCTTTTTTGTCATTTTGAATCAAATTTCCGGTTCATTCATTTTAAATTCGAGGCAATGGAATGAAAATTCGCATTTCATGAAAGGATGCTGCACGAACCTCTCTGTAGCTCTCCTCTCACACGTAAACAGTTATTGAATCTAGACGCTTAAGAATTTCATCATATTTCATACAGTATTCCTTTTAAACCAAGGAGAACAGTCAGCCATATTCAAAAATATTTATTTATGTTATTTTCAATATTTTGAATATTTAAAGCATTTATTTACATTGTGGTTAGTCATTTTTATTTTTTTTACTAAAATGTTAGTAATATTAGTATATAACCACTCACCGGTGAGTATATACTAAAATTACTAACTTTTTTTGTAAAAAAATTATAATTATACAGATTTCAAGCTGATGTTATGTCGTACAGATGGGCTTTAATGTTCTAAATTATTCTATATTTTTTTTATAAAATGTTGATTGTATTAAAACGAATTAAAATAAATAAGTGCAAATTTCAATAAATGTCTTTATTGAAATAATAATTTCCATAAATGTCTTTATTCAAATAATAATTTCCATAAATGTCTTTATTGAAATAATAATTTCCATAAATGTCTTTATTGAAATAATAATTTCAATAAATGTTTTTATTGAAAAAATCGATAATAACGAAACACCATCTCGACTACAACGCCACCAACAGAATCCAAAATGTACAGAAACCCGCATATAGCCAGAATTAACGCATAAATGAAATCAATAATTTTACCTAACATTATTGTATACATTTTCAAATTGAGGGAAAAATACAATATTAATAATATGGATCAACCGCAATTGTAATATCAGTCAGTTTATTGAAAAAAAAATTAAATTTTTACAATAAATAATAAACAAACAAGTTATTATCATGACAAGTTATTTTCATAGAAGTAATTCATTTTAATTTCCCTTTAACGTTAACGTCATAATTGTGCCGAAAAATTAAAACCCTACAATATTAAGTTCAATATCGCACTAAATACTATTATGGTTTAATGGTTGCCTTCAACAGAAAAACCACAAACCGAAGATCAAACAACCATGTAGTATAAGAATCAACAAATTTAATCTTAAAATACAATAGCATTCAAATTTACCAATATGAATGGAACATGTGTAAATAAATGATGGTAAACGCAAAAACATTATTTTTGCAGGAAATGTTTTTAATTTACTTATGGAAAACAAAATATTTAAATATATGCATTATACAATAGTTTATACTGATTTTTTCTTCTTTTTACTCTCTATGCAAATCTAATGGTGTATAGGGCATCGTATTAGATGAACGGTATGTTAATTTCATTAATAATTTTACAAATATTTAAAGTGTGATAGATGACTCTAATAAACTCACATGAAGTGTCATGAAATTAATGATCCATCATATAAAGGAGTTCCAAAAACAGAGTAGTTTGGTTGTCAATCATGCGTTGAATGGAAAATGTTGCACATGTGTAAAGTGATCACCAGCCTATAACCCAGACAATCCATATTCTTCTTCATCTATGTTGAGATTTCAAAAATGTTCATAAATTCAAGTTAATTTAAAAGATAGCTTTTAATTAACACAGATGACTTGAAGCTTCAAATAAAAATATTAAATATTAAAATAAATATATATGCAAAAAGAACATCTCCACGGCGGGGAATCGAACCCCGGTCTCCCGCGTGACAGGCGGGGATACTTACCACTATACTACCGAGGATTGTGTCGCCTTTGCCAAAACGATGCTCTTTAAATGATGTCTTTCGAAAATAGATATGAATAGAAATAGTTTTGAGACGTTTGAAATGTGGATCTAAATTCACGATCATCTCTTAAGTCTTAAAATTGTACGGTGATGGCTCGCATAATGTATTTAATTCCAGAAGTATGTTCATAATGCAAAAAGTTCATTACATGAAACGCATTTTTCTGTTATAAATATTTAATAAAATATGTGAATATATAAAATGAAGACATGCTTGTGTAGAGTGCTTGTTAGACAACGTACATTGTTTTAAAATAGCTCACCTCATAACATAGAGTAAAAAGTTCCTCTTCCAGCACAAGAGCTTAGTCTCTTTTTTGCGTAACTAAAATTATAATATTGCATTAAGTAGAAATGTATAGAAAATTGCATTAAAAATGTAATCGTTTTATATAATTAAATAAAAAATTTAAACTTTGTTTATTATCCGTGGACTATTGTGCCTTATATTGTGGCAACGTTTACGTTAAGTTTCGTATAATAGAAATTGTTAGTGATTATTAAATACTGATGATTCTGAAAATATCTTACTACATCCGTTGTATCAAATTCATTTATTTTTCTAAATTAAACACTTGAATATACCACTTTAATGAGTTTTATGTATATAAACGACTAGTTTCGAAAACGACAGATGTTTTCATCTTCTGGTTCAATTTAAATTAAAGTTTTAATTTGTACCAAAATATGAAAACATCTGTCGTTTTTGAAACTAGTCGTATATACAAATAAAACTCATTAAAGTGGTATATTCAAGTGTTTAATTTTAATAAAATAATCATGTCATTCCACAAAGTTAATGCCGAATCAATAAATAATACAGTTATTTTTTTATTAAACTTTCACTCGTTTACGAGTGATGTAATCATGAAATAAAGTTAATTTTATTGTGTGTTTATACATTCATATAACAGGTAAATGTAGCATATCGTCCGTATTTTTCAAAACCTTGTTATTGCTTTGCACGGGATAATCGATAGTCCGCAACTTTATTTTCTTTAAACCCTGGTAACATTTAACGTTATCTTATGTTTTGCTTAAAATATCGTTTTGAAAAAAAAATGTTTTCGAAACAAATATATGGTTTTGTTATTATTTACAATTAATTTACATGATATATACATATTTACATCTTCTTACAATACACAAAACATTTTTTCAAAATTCTCTCAGACTCTATTCATTCTTCATACAATTAGACATTTCATCAAACATTTTCAAACCCTTATAAATAAAACAAATTAGCGACTCGATTTTTTTTTTATGGCAGTCTTATTTCAACCCTTTTTCTAATAACATTTTCATGATTTTTTAGCAATCAAAATTGTTTTATTCCTAAAATATCAAGGCATTTCATCGTTAAAAAAATTATATAATTAAAATATAACTTTTTTTTAAAATTACTATAAATATTTTATTATTACTTGATGTCTATCGGTGTCGAGGCTAAATATTAATGGTGATTTTTAAAACAAAGTTATATTTTAATTATAAAATGGAAAATGACAAGGTTAGTGCTTTAAATAGAAATTATAAAAAAAATCATGTTTAAAAATAAGCATATTATATATATGTCTCTTTCAAAAGTAACCAGTTGAGTCCTCTCATGTTTTCTACATTCTCGTATCTAATTTTTTTAGGTACTATTCTCAAAGCTTTATTGTGAAGAATCTCCAAGTACCTATATAATTCATACAAAACGGCAATCGATTTTTTATAAGACCATAAAAAATACATACGTCTAGTAAGCGTTCTTGTGTATTAAGTCTGCAAATCTCGCGAGATGTTCTCGATTGCCATACGAATGTCTTAAGCCTCTTTTAGGGATATCCGAAGTATCGTATGTGCTATTGAGATACACTGACGTGAATGAATAATATAGTAGATTTATTCGAGAACACGAGATTTTTGTATTCAGAGGGTGAACCAGCATAAGAAATTTGATAGACATTACGATATTGAAGCGATCGTCTAAATTCAAAACTGATACATACGCATTTCTCACAAAAAACGCATTTATATACAGGATAAATATAAAATTAATTAAGTTTTCTTTTTATCCAACTCATATTTTTTTTAAAAATATAATATAATTATAAGCTTATCACAAAGTTAACAATGCTTGTAATTTTAAATATTACAAGCATTATTAACTTTATGGTTTTGTAATATGGCACTCTCCTTATTATTCATCGTTCGCTATGGGTAACTATACCACTTTAAAAATACTACTACTATTGTGATTCCTTTTTATTTCTCTCTTTTTCAAATTTTAGTTTTATATAAATAGCAGATCATAACGTTCTTACTTAAGTCTACATTTGACCTGATGATGGAATAAATATTTCGAAACCGGTAGTCACAAAGTAGTTTTTTTAAAAGTGGTATTACACAAAGTGAACAATAGATTAAAAGTAGGGTGTTGAATTATAAGTTGCATAAAAATTTTAAAATAATATTTTCGGGAATTTCTAAGTATGTGAAACAATCCGTTTAGGGTCTTACATACATCCAAATAAAGGATCTCTGCCAAATCCAAAAAATTTGTCTACCCTATAACAGGTTGTAAGCCTGTGAATTTTTACATCTTTATTGAAATGTCGAAAATACAAAAAATTAAATGCATAATAAAGGACAGAATGGTAAAGGTTATACTAGCCAGCCAAATCCCAAATTGCAAGCCCTGGGATGCTTAGACCTATATCGTTTAAATAAACAAGTATATTTCAATTTCATTGATTGATTTGGTCACTTTGGGGTAACACCTTTCCATTTTTAATTTAAATTTGCTTAGTAAATACCACAATTCCTTAAAATGTACTGTAACACGTGTTTCGATGTATTCCGCATCATTTTCAAACACCGTATGATAATTGAAAATGTACAGAATGCATCAAAAAAAGTGTCACAATAGGTTACCAAGTAAAACAAACATGAAAAAACTATACTTTAAACTACAAAATATTAAAATAAGTAATTATGTTTTATATTATTTCGAGAAATAAAAATACTTTGTGTTCTTATCCACTCACATTTTTATTAACCAACTAGTTTCGGCAACAACCTGTTGCCCTCTTCAGGGTTACATTTATTACGTTTTATGTTTTATTTCAAATGTGTTTTATGTTTTATTCAATGATATTTTATTTCAAATCTTGGAATTTTAAAAAGCATTTTCACCATCGTTATTCATATTAACGGAGATCGCATTTCTCAACATGGCCTTGTCTTTGTAAATAGATCTTTTAAATCTAAAAAATCGGATCATTTATTTTCCTCAGACATAAGAAAGCGGACACTTTAAAAGTCGCTCAAAGCGGAAATTAATTATAAGGCACAATTAATAACGCTCAGGTTGTTAACTTAACTCCTTTGTCTCACATTTTTAACGAAAAAATATCCTTTCCGCTGACACGTCTCAGCTTTTCAAAGTCGAATAACTCAACACACTTTGTCAAGGACGAATGTACTCAGTACCAAGAGAAAATAACCTTTATAAATGTAACAATGATGTTACCTTTAAAAATAAATAACGAATAAACAAGATCCTCTTCATAACATTTTGAGTGCGTCCAAATACTTGCTAACAAATCTAGGTGATCCTCAATTATAGGAGTTATTATTTATATAATTTTTAGACATCTCAACAAAGATGAAGAATAATTTTTGATTTTCGTATTAATTGTTAAATCAAACACGGATTTTTTTAGTCTTTTTATTATTAAAAAAACACATACAAATTAATATCGTGACAATTGCTTCTCCTAGTTATGGCATTTTCAAACAAAGACATTCGTTTGAAAATGCCATAACTATGTGAAACAATTGTCACAGCATAAATTTTTATGTGTTTTTTAACAATATAATACAACTTTGTTGAGTCAAAAATCTGTGTTTGATTGAACAATTAAAACATAAATTAAAATGGAGTTCTACAAATTAAACGCCAAATCAATAAATAAAGAATACAGAAGTCTAGGCATTTACGGGCCTTCCAACAATTAAAACAATATATACAATACTTATAGAAGTTCCAAGAATTTGAGTAGTATCACTGTCAATCATGGGTAGAATTTGTGAATGTTACACATACGGAAAGCGATCACTTAAAACAGCCTATGACGTAAGTGATGTAAGCCCCGTTAATGCCCAAACTTCCATATTCTTGTTCATCTATATTGATATATCAAAAAAATAATATGTGCTTCACTTGAAATCTCAACAAATATTAACAAGAATATGAAAGTCTGGGCATTTACATGCCTGAAGACTATCACGGACTAGTTTAAGTGATCACCTTATCAAGTCTACTTATTATAATATTCCATGATATTCTACCCATTATTGAGAGCCACACACATATTTATGCTTCAATTTCTTTTTTTTTTTTTTTTTTTTTTTTTTTTTTTTTTTTTTTTTTTTTTTATATATCACAATTTTTAACATATATTAAAAATAAAAATAAAAAGTTATTTTGCAGAGACCCACCAAGCCACCTTGTGTGTCTTGTCGGTGGAGTTCTTTTTGCATACATTTTTTTATTGTTTTTTAACCATTTTAACCTAATATATACACACAAAAAAGGAGAAAAATTAACAATATAATCTTTTTTACAATGTTCATAAAATTAACTCTTGATCATTTACCCATTCCTTTATTTTGCCTTTGTTCCATCTTTTATTTTGACCTCTAACATCCGTCGGCAACAAATTAAAAATGTTCGGAACGATATATTGCAGTGTTCGACTTCCATATTTATTGTTGATTCTTGGGACTATCAGACCTTCGTTTTGTGTAAATCGTGTATCATGGTTGTGTACTAGAAGATTTCGATATTTTTGTCTAGTTTGTTGCTCAACGATGATACTCATCCACAATATTCCATGTACCGGCAGTAATTTTAAATGTTTATATAACAAGATTGGATTGTCCCTTTGATTATATATATGACTGGGTAAAATTTTTTTGATTATGGAATATTGCAGATTTTGAACCATTTTTAAATTTGTTTTCGTCGAATGTCCCCAAGACTTAATTCCATATCTTATTAAGGATTCTACTAAAGAACAGTATATAATCTTTAAGGTTGGTTTAGGCAGGATAAAGTACAACTTATAAAAAGTACTCCCTAGAGCCCGCAGACGATCACAGAGTTTTATAATATGCGCATCCCATTTGAACTTATTATCTATACATAAACCTAAATATTTAAATTCGCCCACAAATTCAATCCTATCGCAACTACAATTTTGTTGCTTTTTATTGTGCAAACAGTCAAAATTGTGTGCAATAATATTACCTATCTGTGCAAATTTGTTTGCAAAGTGAGGTGAACTAATAAACATACATTTAGTTTTCTTTGAATTGATTAAGAGTCCAAAATCATGCGCCCATTTTAAAAGCTGATTAAAATCATATTGTAATTTTTCTTTAGCTTCTAATGGATTTTCACTTTCTATGACTAAAGCTGTGTCATCGGCGAACACAAATCTATTTACATATTTAAATATTTTTTTCATCAGTGAGACATATATTATGTACAGTTTTGGTCCTAAAATCGAACCTTGTGGAACTCCAGATAAATATTTTTTGTCTTTACTGAGAACATTTTTGATTCTGATTTTCATTTTTCTCCCCGTAAGATAATTTTCAAAGAAGTTTAGCAATTTTCCCCTTATGCCTATTGATTCTAATATACTGACCAGTTTTGCGTGACATATAGTGTCGAATGCTTTAGTAAAATCTATGAAAATAACAATAATGTGCTTTAAGTTATTTAAACTACAATAAATTTTATCGGAGAATTTTTGCAGCAGGTCATCACAACTGTTTTTCTTCTGAAATCCAAATTGATACTTGTCTATTATTTCAAATTTTTCCAAATATACGTCTAGATGAATCGATACATACTTCTCCAAAATTTTTTCAATTGACGATAGTAATGAAATTGGTCTATAATTATTTACGCATGAGTGGTCTCCTCCTTTATGTATAGGTCTTATTATACTATATTTTAGTTCGTCTGGAATTTGACCACTGTCCATTATTAAATTAATAAGGTGAGTTATAATAGGAGCTAGAAATAAATTATATTTTTTAATGTCGTACATCCTAATGTTATCTATACCTGTTGTTTTTGTGTTTTTCATTGATTTTATAATAATTGCGATTTCGGGCACCTTGGCTCTCGGCAAGTACATGGAGTGTGGTCTATGATCGAGTTCCATCTTGCTAGTTTTAATTACACATTGATGAGTTAGACTATTAACCCCCTCCTCGAAGAAATTTGCGAACTCTTCGGCTACTTCCACAGCTGACTTCGTTTTCATAAAATATTTTTCTAAGACAGTGTCACAGTCCGCTTTATTTTTTCTTCCCATCGCTACGTTTATTTCATTCCATGTAGCTTTGATGTTACTATAGCAGTTTTTAAATTTTTCATTGTAATACGCAGCTTTTGTTTTCAAAATAATCTTATTAATTTTATTTCTATACAGTTTGTATTGCTCTTGAAACCTTGTGTTTTTTGGTGAATTTTTCCATCTTCTCCATAACATATCTCTTATTTTGATTTTTTCTATTAAATCAGGATTTACCCACGCTTTTCTTCCTGTATTATTATCTTTTCTGCTCTTCAATGTTATTTTGCTATTTTCGTATACTTCATTAAAGAATATTTTAATTTTATTATAAAGAATACTTGGATCAGTTTCCGTTAATAAGAGATGCCACTGTATTTTCTTCATATTTAAATCGATATTTTTTTTCCGCGAGGTATACATACTGTTCGTGTTTACTTTCTTGTTTTTTCCTGGAAGTAGAGATGGAGACGGCAGTCATGTAGTGGTCAGCAATAGCGCACTCCAGAACACAAGCTTGTAGTAGTACGCACTCCCTATCACGCACATAGATATGGTCCAAACACGAGCTAGTCGTGATCTGTTGTATGACAGCTTCCCTAGTTGTGTCATTTATGCATCTTGTCATGCCATGTGATGCCATCATATTTTCATATGTCATAACAACGGCATCCTTAGAGTCCATCAAATTTATGTTGATATCACCAATAAATATTATATTTCCTTTTTCTTTAATATTTTTCAACAGGTTATCAATTTTGTTGATGAAAATTAATTTATTCGTTTTGGGTGGCCTATAAATCGACAACAAAGTAAAAGTTTTTTTGTTTTCTAACGTTAATGTGCCCCCTACGGATGGAACCTTTTTCTACATGCTGTTTCCTCGACACTGTGTTTGGACTTATTAATTTTTCTTATCACTTCTTCTTTTAATCCTTTTGTCCTGCACTGATAGATAAAGGCCTCTTCCGTATCCTTCCATTTTTTTCCGCTTTTATTACTAGAGACCTTCATTATATAGAGTCAATCCCAAAACTTGAATTGGTAAATGTTACACTGTGTAAAGTGATCACTTAAACCAGCCTATGACAGTCTTAAATCCCATAAAAGAGTTGGGAGTAGAATCAGGTAAGGATTTGAAGGGAAAGAAAGAACAGTATAAGAACAAGATGGTATCGATAGATGTTTAGCTTGATGGTTATCGGGGAAGGTAATTTTTCATAAGGCTAGGTTATTCATTCCATTGTCTGGCAGCTTGGACAGAAAAAGGAAAAATGATGAATGGTGTGATATTCTTAAGATAAGAAAGAGTTTTCTCCTGAGAAGAATGGAGCGGTAGTCCACGATCGGATACATACAGTTTTCTGCAATATGTTTTGGTGCACTGGGATTACAAAGAATATTGTAGAGAATTGAAAGAGATTGCATATGTATGAGCTAAAAAACTCATCATTATAAAATACTTGTATATCACACGTATATTTTATAAATAAATGTATATTTATATATGTATGTATGTGTATGTATATGTATATGTATGGATGTATATTTATAAATATATTCTTATTTTTAATCTTCTTACCTAGAAAAAAATCCTTTGACCACTCTCATTAATCCCTCTCCTTTCTTTATCTCATGTTAATGAGATAAAAAAGGTTATGTTTATAATAGTTATCATAATATAAATGTGAAATTGTTTTTGTTAATGTAATGTTATGTTTAGTATTCTGTAACTTTTGTTTATTATATACTTTTTTAAATGTAAAGCTGTACAATCCCGAACAAATAAAAAGAAAAATAAAATAAAATAAATGTCAGACCATAAAAAATTCTGTTTTGAATATTGAAAGCATTAACTTTGTGGATCATATTGATATATTATTTCGAAAGATAATAATACTTTGTGTTCTGATCCACTCACATTTTTATTTAACCAACTAATTTCGGCAACAGGTAATAAATGTAACCCTGAAGAGGGCAACAGGTTGTTGCCGAAACTAGTTGGTTAAATAAAAATGTGAGTGGATCAGAACACAAAGTATTTTTATCTCTCGAAATAATACATAAAAAATTCATTTGATCTACACTTAACCTTATGATGGGATGATTATTATGAAACTGGTAGTCATGAAGAATCAAGAAGCATATTTTAACATGATATTCTATAAATTATCATGTTTACTACCGATTAAAAATATTGATTAGTAAGTGGTATTACACAAATTACCAAATTCGTATTTAAAAAATCAGATCATTTCCAGGACTAACGGTCTGTCACTGGCTGGTTCGATTGATCATTTAATATATATTGTTAAACGTTCACCGCTGTGGCTTGTTTTTGATTGCTTGAAAGATATTGCTTCATAGCAATCAATCCGTTTTTGTAGATTCACGAGTATTGTGTATAAAAACATAATCAATGAAATATTTTTATATATAATTACACATGCAAATCAGACAATTGTTTTATCAGCCGATTATTTATCCAAATTAACATTACGAGAACTATTTTGACTTTTAAATGCCTTTTTTTAAATGGTCGGTGTAATTTCAGATTTTTTAACAAGAAAAATAGTTTAAACCAAAAAACATGTACGTGATTGAATTATTATGAAAACATTTATGGCAATCATAAACCACACGAGTTTCGTATAACTTTAGATACGAAAATTTAATTTCAGCTGGGAGCTTTAAGGGCGGTTCCTTCAGGAGATATGACGTATCATTACAGCCTTCTGAAATATTTGACTTAAGTGTATCACATGGACAGTTTTCCTCTACAGCTTCACATTTATTACGTGGGCCGCATTGCAGCAAGACCTTCTCGAGAGCTTTCATTGTAAGTATAATATATCTGCTTAGAAGTTAAGGAGCATTTCTGAAATTACACCAAAATGTGGGTGCAATGAAACATAACATTTTAGGGGATAAAAACAACGTCAAACGTAACTAAATTCTAGACAACTCATGGAACCTTCCTTATTGTCTTGTGTTTATTCAAAGAAAGGAATTTATCTAACTTTTAAATTTAACATCTCAATAAAGATGTAAAAAAATGTATAAGGGTATTTTCAGCATTTTCATCTTGTCATATGCTGGGTAAAGCTATCACAATAGATAAGCAAATATTTTAATCTTTATTTAAATAATGTTCTGCACATCTACAGTTTATGTCATATGCTGATTATAGACTGACAGATCGTGTTTATGTATGTATGTTAAATATTTATTTAAATATTTATCAACTCAGCATTTATTTTGAAGAACTCCATATTTTTAAACTAACTATTTAAATGTCCGCCTCCGTAGTGTAATGGTCAGCACGCTCTGCTACCGTTTTGGAGGTCCCGGTTTCGATTCCCAAGGGGGGTAAAATAAATATAAGTGATTTTTTCACTGTCATATTAATTCAATATTACCCTGGACTGGTACCTGAAGCGGCGGGCTGATCACCTTTCTTTCATGTGTAAACGATCAAGATAACACTGCGTTTATATGACACAGTGCCCTATGCACCATTGGGGTGCGGATAAGGGTTTTTATTATTATTATTATTATTAATTATTTGAATAACACATTTATTTTAGTTTACTAAACTGTTTATTTATATTTTTAAAAACATTAAAACAAAAATTCTGTCTTAGTTTTTTCGCTTGATAGGGCATTTTCAAACTAATATGATGATTGAATGAACTGAAAATTTTTATAATCTTATATCTATATAATTTAATTTAATTTAGGTCTATTTATGAGGATTTTTTTAAGTTATGATTAATGTTATCAAGTACGAAAATCTAAATTATAAAAAAATACAATAGTTAAGGGATAGGCTAAGTGTTTTAATAGGGAATGGGGAATTCCGGTAGTTATACTTATATTTTCGGGAAATTTACAATATGGTAAGTATTTAAACAATTTTCACTGAATTTTTATTTTAATGTTTTGAAAAATAAAATAAACATTTTATTTACTCAACCTAAATCAGTGTTTGATTAAAATATTTAAAGTTTTATTTATTTTTTATTAAAACTTCAACGTCAAACGTAATTCAAGGATATAAGGATTAGTCCTTTAATCAACCCAATTACTATGTGATCATCGTCTCTGATGAGAATACCTTCAATGAATATTATAAAATCAAGGCTCACCATGGAATTGGTAAGGTAATAATGGCATGAAGAGAGAACTGACAGGATCAGTCTAGCCCACTTTCCTACACGAGTGCGCTTACAAGCTGGTTTGAATACAAAATGCTTTGCTAAGATTATGCCACGAACAACTTCGAATCCTTACGCGATGCACATCTAATTTGAAAACTTGACAGAACGGAATCACACTAAACCAAACATGTTGATTTCGGATTTCTCAACCGCAAAATTACAATTTTATCCCCTTTAAAGACTATTTGTCAACAGAATGAACTAACACGTAGTTTTGCAATGGAGGCAGGCAGAGAGAATAGAACGCCATACTAATATGTTATTTTAAACAATCCTCGCTTCTTCCTAATTGATGCATCGTATTTGTCTTTCTTTCTATACTCATTCGCTTACACGCTTGAACCATTTCGATGCAGATTAAATTTTTTTCATAATGCTTAAAAAAATCTTATAAGTGTTACGTATAAGATTTTTTTGATATCTCAACATAGATTAATAAGAGTCTTTCGAATACCAAAAGCTCTAATGATCTATCTATGGGTTTAAGTGATCACTTTATACACTGTGTAACATTTATTATTCCACCCATGTTTGACGACCACAAAATGGAATCTTCGAATAGTAGTACATGTAATTATTTAGTTTATTATTATTATCTTGAATTTCCGAAATAATAATAAATAATAAAAATAAAACAAAACATAAGGCTGTCAGTAAAGAAGGGGGATGTTAAAATTCTGCAGGCTACGTAAAAAACAAGCGATTTTATTCAATTTTCGATTAATGCGAATACGTAAACAAAATTGTGATCCCCAAAAGAATAACCCTCTTGTTTTCTCTGAAAATCCCCGGAAAACAGGGCTTAGCACGGATTGCAAAATATGTTTTCTGTCTGATATGATAGAAGCAAAAATGATGATATCAAATACCTTCTGATCCTTGTATGAAGGTGTGTGTGATCCGAACGGGACCTCTTCGCTCGACGAGGATAATAAATCCTGTCTAGGGATGCGGCTTAAAGTGGTTCCGTGTTTTGTTGCTGGATGTGCAGAGGGCGCATACAAAGGATAACGTGGGTAAAGCGTACTAGAAGTGCTTTGAATGAACATGCTACGTTCGACTTGCATTGTCGTTTCAGCGGTTTGCGTCGCACAGATTTAGAGTGACACGATACAAGAGATCCATTGTGGCCTGTCACAAAATAGTGGTGGCTTTCAAATATCTAGTAGCTTATACAGTTTACAGTTACTCAATCAAAACTGTGCGATTTTGTAGTATTTCTACGTGTCTATTGGGGTGACTAGGATATTTGTTTCAGGTATTATACGTATAATTTTTTTTCTGATAGTAGTGGCTTTCAAATATCTAGTAGCTAGCACAGTTACTCAAGCTAATCAACGTTTAACTCACAAAGTATATTTTGCAAACTTTTTTCATGTTCATCTTTGTGATTTTTTGCTTTCTGCTATGATCAAATATTTGTAATTTATATTAGCACTTTTAATCTATTTTTATTTCTGATATCTATTGTATTCTTGCCAGTGCCCTTCATTATAACCTAAAATTAAATGTACACCCACACATAGGTCATACCTCTGTGGGATCTTTTTTTGTGTTAATAATATATATTTTCTTTTACTTGTAATTTTAATATATTATGAAATGTGAAAGAATTTAAAATAAAGAAAAAAATGAAAGCTGTTGGATTTTGTAGTATTTCTTAAGTGTTTATTGAGGCACGTCCGGGCGACAAAAACATTTGTTGCAGGTATTAAAAAATAATATTACTGATAAAAGTGGCTTTCAAATATCTAGTATCTTATACAATTACTCAATTCAAACTGTAGGATTTCGTAGTATTTCTGAAGCATTCTTTAGCACTTTTGATATATTTGTTGTAGGTATTCTGAACACATTTATATAATATGTAGTCAGATGCCACAGAATAGAATCATCGTCATAGAAAATTATCTCAACACATATGAAAAATATACATTTAATATGAATTTAAAAAAATACTTAATTAAGACCACATTTGAGTTTCTTAATTTAATCATGACTAGTTTCAAGAACTATAAATGTAACCTCCGCTCCTCTCTTCAACTCGGCGTACCCTCAACAACGCATGTCGGAGATAATTTGGTTCATGTAGGTTAAACGGAGTCGTTCTTCGTAGTTCTCTGTAATTGTAAAAAGCAGGCCTGGGTGTCTTATATTATGGCCTATTCATTAAGTTCATTGTTGTGTTACTTTATTTAGCAAGCATATAGACTACCCAGCCCTGCTTGATGCCTCATTTTTTTAATACATTTTCGGACCTAAAAAATCCCAATATGCGCCTGTAGCACCACATATTTCACACTATTCTCCCTCAAATACAAATAAGCCTCAAATAAGGCCCTTCTTAAATTCCTTAACATACACAAAAAAATGTATCTAATAACGTACAGAAATATAACACTTGAAATTTTTATATTGATTTAAAAAACATAATTTAAGGTTCAAAATTAATATTTCGGAGAGCTTTCTTTCAACAAAATTGTGGCTTAAGCTTGAATGAAATATTGTCAAGTTATCCGAGATTTTAAATTATATTTTTCCATCGAACTGTCACAAACATCCGTAGAGCGTTCTTACCTAACTGATTCTCGATATTCTAGAAATTGATGCGAGTTTATCGACCTAATGAAATAAAACTCTGATTTATTACGTCTTTACAAATGTCATCTTCATCACAGAATAAGTCTTCCCGACTTGAACGTTTGACAGAGATAAATACTCTTATCACATCCTCCAATCAGTGGGAAGCAAGGAAGAGGCAGGAGAGTCGCATAATCCTGCCGAATTTACGGCAGGATTCTTTTATAAATCAGGATACAAGTAGAGACGGAATAATAGTATCTGGTTGCCATCTTTAAAAATGCCCGACAAAGCCCATGTCCCCTTATGTAACGCTCAATTTATTTTGTGTTCGGTTTGTCCCTACAATCGCTTTTCCTCCATACATCTTGTTTAGCCACAGAAAAACATTTCGGAAAATTGCTAGTTTAACGGCGATAAGCTTCACTTTGTCGGCGAAGGTAACTTATTTGCCCCAAAAAATGAGAGCCTATTTTATGCCCGTGTTCGTACGAACGAGTTTACGAATGCCGTATATTTAAGTTTTTTCTATATATAAACATACGGCGGTGGAAGCACTACGAAGCTCCTTGGCTGTATATGTACTTCAAGGCAGGCGTGGGCAACCTTTCTTTAGTCTGGGGCCAAAATATTCATTCTGTAAGTATGTTATGTGCCGGACCAAATTATTAAATACAATAAAGAAGTATTTAATTAATTAAAACACATTTTTTCTTCTATATAAGTGTTGGTATTGCTTAAAGCCATAATCGCAAACACAGAATTCAATCAGCGGCCGACCGCCGGAGAGTTGACACGGCCTTTCACGCTCGATTTTTTTAAAGAATGTACATTAATTTTTTGTTTTTGCTTTTTGGAATCTATTTTGAAAAAAAATATATTTTTTTTTACTCATTACCTTTTAATAACTCTTTTCTTTTCAAAACCATGTTTATTTTGAAAAAAAAAACTGTTTTTTCAATACAAAAACGTTGTTTTAAGGAAAGAAAACAATTACGTAAAACGTTACCTGGATTTCGAGAAATTCAAGTTGTGACTTATCGCTTACTGGGCCTTAAAAATATTCGCATAGAATTTTTGAGATTTTCATCTTTTACCCTCGTTTGAATTTGCAAATTTGCTGCAAAAAATACTAATGATATTTCTTGCAAATGCAAGTAAATTTGTTTATTTGTATATTTTATATTTAGCCGAGTTTATTTGGGGCTGGACCAAATATCCGACCCACGGGCCGGCGGTTGCCCATGTATGCTTTAAAGAGCCCTCGTAAAGGACAAAAAAATTATATTGTGAATACACCGAAACGTTTCTAGTATCCTGAATTTGATATTATAGTTTCAATCAAGTTATTTATTGTTCTGTGTCCGTGCAGATGTCTTTTTATGAAGGTCTTTAAAATAAGATCTCCTTAGCCTCGAGACTTGAGCAGTCCCCATTGAATACAATTTTTGACTGTTGATAAAAGATGAAAACGCGTAAAAGCATTCTTATCTTAAGCATAAAAAGATGGCTGTAAAATACTGTAAGAGTCTGAACGAGACTTAAATAATAAAAATGAAGGAATAGTTTTAAACTTTGAGAAATATAATTTTAAGATAAATGGCAATTTCGGTGATTATTAACATTACCGTTCTTCAACTGTTTTTTAAATATTAAATATAAAATATAATTTTTAATTATTAAAGAAAATGTATCTTTATATGAAGGGAATATAGAGGTGTGAGCAACCTCAAAGAGCTTTTGGCAAGCTTAACGGATCACTTTATATGGTTTGCAACGTTTACCATTCTACTCTTCATTTGAAAGTTGTAAATGTGCAGTATTTTATTTATTATTCGCATTCTCATCTTAGTTAAAAATGTCAGATAGTAGTGTCATATTTTGTTAAGTTTCAATTTTATCTTATTTATTATTTATTATTTATTATTATTATTTCAATCTTATACTTATTATTTCAATCTTAACCCCGTTTTGAAAATAGACGCTTGAATGTATGCGTAAAACAAGACACTTTATAAACCGCATACTAAGTAATCATTTATTGATATGACAATAACTTTATTGGGATAAAATGATAATTTAAATACAAAAGTGAAACAGTTGTAAAACAACACTTTTGAGTTAATAAATTTCAACACGACTAGTTTCTACAAAATCTATATTTCTCAAAACTAGTCATGTTCGGGTTCGATTCCCAAGGGGGGTAAAATAAATATTAGTGATTTTTTCACTGTAATATTTATTCAATATTGCCCTGGACTGGTACCTGAAGCGGAGGGCTGATCACCTTTCCTTCCTGTGTAAACGATCACGATAACACTGCGTTTATATGACGCAGTGCCCTATGCACCATTGGGGCGCGGATAAGGGTTTTTATTATTATTATTATTAGTCATGTTTACATCAGTAAACTCAAAAGCGGTATTAAACAAGTGTTTTTTTATTATTTCAAACTTGTCGTTCACACTACTCGTCATTTCAGATCACGTGAAAATGTAAGTTAGTTGGAGTGAATTTCCTGAGCTTAGTTCAACAATAGTTGGACCGAATTTAAGAAACTAAGACTTAAGTACTTCTTAAATCCTTGCAAACTTCAGCTTGGATTCAGCTAGGAAACCATGTCTGCAGTCAACCACTAACTCATGCACCAAACTAAGATTGCATCAACATAAAGTATATCGTAGACAGTTATCTAATGGGACATGCCTTACGTGAATTCTTTTTCATTTTTTTATTCAGAAAATCTTAGGTGTATGCGAATCCTTTTTCACAAATAAGAAGCTTAAAAAAATCGTATTTTAGGTGCGTCCTGGTTAGTGAAATAATTTAGGCAGAATTCACCTCACATAAAAAAGCTTATTTAAATAAAAAAAAAGATGTTGCCGAGAACTCACACATAAAGCTTCATGAGGTTTATGTTATATGGGCAAGCATGTGTGTTAGTTATAAAAAATGGGCATAATAATGAATATCACAATGCTCACCTGCACCGAAGAATGACAAGTTCTATAAATGCCCAGACTTCCATGTTCTTCTTCATCGTTCTTAGAGATATCAATAAAAAACTTGATAAAATAAAAGTAATTTTTAGTCCTACTGATTTTGAATAAAAAATATGAAGGGAAAATATGACTATGAAGTAGAAAGTAAAATATTTTAAATATTGAAAGCATTGTTAACATTGTAGTATGGTAATATAACACTTTCCTTATCATTCATCAATCACTCAATGTAATCCCAGTTAAAAGTATAATACCACTTTTAAGTGATATAACATTAAGTGAACAATGAATGAAAAGAAGAGTTATTAGTATGGAAAATATTAATATGAGTAATACTTGCCCTTTTTATTAGGTTAGATGCAGAAGGTAACTGTATATTTAATTGTTTCATTAATTAATTATATTTTTACTTGCATAACACTTATATTTAAAAAAAATATTTCAATATATCATGCCAGTCCTCTATTAGCGTGAAGTTTATGCACCAGGAAGATAATCGCAGAAGCAAGTTTGTGGGTAAAGTGACGTCACTACGTGTTACCTCAGTGCGACCAAATTGTCTAACTTCACAATGGTCCCAAATTTTAAACAGCCATTGAAAACTTTCGCTCAATTTTTATTGCAAATTGGATCTATAAAGTACCGTCCACTTTGGTTCATATTAACGCTTCGGAGATCACAATAACGGTATGAGAATATTAATATCCGTAAAATGATCCAGATTATTTTTCTTGACTCGATGTATATGTGTGTGTGTGTGTGTATATGTATATCGCACCTTCAAGTTTAACAGTCTAACGTTTATTAACCAAATAACAGTTTTTTTCATATTTTGATAAATTAAAAAAAAAATAAATGTGCGTAAGATCGTTATAAAAATTGAATCACTATTCAAAGACATTAAGATGATTCGGATGACATAAAGATGACGGTCGTTAGCCCCGTAAATGCCCAGACTTCCATATTCTTCTTCGTATTTTTACAAGCCCAAGACAAGAGTATAGTCAAATTGTGACAATCCTTGTCTACTGTACTCGTTCTCATTATTCTAAAGTACTCTAATAGCCGAGCCAAATTAATGGTTGTTCAAGCAACTGAACGTAATATGTTATCTTATTCGTGTCTGGAATAATAATGTTAATGATGTAGCACAATGGTTTCCCATTTGTTACTACTTCAAACCTATCGCTGGAGCAGTGGTTCCCAATTTGTTATTGGTGAGTACGACTTTGAGAAAATAAACCAAATTCGCGTATTCCTTTATGTGCCATATCAATGGTGGAAAATGGTAAGTTACAAATTTATTTCATTCATTTGTTTAATTCTAGTGCATGTTTAACCTCGGTTAGTAACGCATGCCTGTGCTGAAACCTTTAGTGCATGTTGGTCTTCGGGTTGACCAAAAATCGCATGTGTTAGACATTTTGTGTAGTTTTGAGTGTGTAAATGGTGCTATGGTGGTGGAGGGTGGTATTGTTTGTATGCTGTAGTAGTGATTGTTTTGACGAAGAGACGGGTACTTCTCGAAACCGGTAGACATAAAAATCTCGGTGAGTGGTTTAATACTAATATTTTTAACATTCTTGTAAAATAAATAAATAGAAATTTATATTTCTTGGTAGGAAAAGCTACATAGTTGTTGTTTTTTTTCACATATATTGTGTATGTATAACTCGATATATTTGTATAAAAATTTACAATACGCAACATGTTATGAGTCTAGTTTGTGTCCAAATAATTGTTCACGAATTACTACTTCTTCTTCCTGGCTATATCCCAACTTATCGTCTTTGTAGACTGTTTGGGTCGGTTCTCCTAGTACTTAGGTTGTAAGTCCTTCTGTCATGGATAACGTCACCTAGGCCATGTCTTCGAACCATGCTCGCACTGTTCACAAATCTGGGTTTCATTAAAGCGTCTCTTCTAAATGAAAGCTTTCTGAATCCAATCAAAGATCCTGTATTATGACTAACAATATATGTAGGAGTTCAAAATTAGAGAAGTGTGGTTAACGACTGTTGGTAGAATGGTGAATGTTAAACGTGTGCAGAGTGATCACTTAACCAACCTATGACAGGTCCTCAACCCTGTAAATACCCTGACTTCCACCACTTTACACACGTACGTTCAATGGAGCCATCTAATATATCAATTTACTTCATTTGTGAAGCTTTTATTTAGCAATATTATTTTACATACTGGAAGACGCCTGAAAACATGATTTTCAATTCTAAGTATGATATTGAATTTGATAAGTTCTGTGAAAAAAATAAAAATGTTTTTTTTGCTTGAACATATTTTGAATCATTAAATTACTAATAATTACTAAAGCCAAAATATTGACGTACCCTTTTAAAGCTTGTTTACCACTGATTGGGAAACACTGATTTAGAGAACTATTGAACCATATCAAATTCCGATTTTAATTAATTTCAGAATTCATGATTTATATGTGAAGATCAAATACCAAGGAAACGTGAGCACGTAAGCTCTCATGTTGGAGAGTATGTATTCAATTTGTTCTTGTATGAAAGCATCTTCAGGTGGATTTAGATTTGATAAGTACTTATTGCAACAAAAAATCCGATAATATTCGATATGTGTACAAAATAATTCCTTTGTACATAGACTGTATCTAGTGGTGTACGTTTCCTATAGGGATATATACAGTGTTAACCTGACTTTAGTTGAGAAATAGGAAAACCATGATAGTGATGAAAATGTGCACTTATAACATTTTTGGGTGTTTCTCCACAAAGTTGTTGTTTTTACATTTTGAAGTCTAAACATAGGTGAAGAAAAATATGGAATATGGGAATTTAAGTCTAAGTATGTTTTTAAAAATTATCATTTATTGCTTTTTTCCTTCTAGTTATCCTGATTAGTAACCCCTACACCATAGATCGTAGAAATACATTTTTGACATTTTTATAATTTTTTTATGCATGTTTTCACTTCACAATTAAAATAATAAAATTTATTTCTCAAAATCCCACTAACTTGTTAATAATATAAATGACCTTTAATAGGAGTAATCGTATTTTAAGAATTTGCATATTTTTATGTATTAACTATTCTTTTATGCTATGCTGTTTAATTCCGGAATATACAAATAAAAATAAAGATAAAAGAGTTAAATTATATTTATATATATATATATATATATATATATATATATATATATATATATATATATATATATATATATATATATATATATATATATATATATATATATATATATATATATATATATATATATATATATATATATATATATATATATATATATATATATATATATATATATATATATATATATATATATATATATATATATATATATATATATATATATATATATATATATATATATATATATATATATATATATATATATATATATATATATATATATATATATATATATATATATATATATATATATATATATATATATATATATATATATATATATATATATATATATATATATATATATATATATATATCATAAGACCATCCTTGAACAATCCATTGTGAGATTTACTACAGCTATATAACTGAAAATTAATGATTTGATCGACGTAATTACTATTGAAGTCGACTAGTTTGAATTAAATTGGGATGCTCGTATTGGTGAAATGCAGCTTCTCTCCTTTGTTCACTTTTAGGATCTAAAAGATTAAGCTTGTAATTAGGGAAATCCTGCAGGATGAAAAAAGTCACTTAAATCGTACACACAGAAAGGTAGCATAGTGATACGACTTGTAACACACTACGAGTAGGAAGTTACTCCACGTTACTAAGACCGATCAATTATCTATAAAAATTTTGATGAGGCATTAACTCGTTAGAGTATCGTGATGATTTAAATATAAAAATAATACGCTTGAGAACATCTATATTTCTCAAAACAAGTTTTATTTACATTAATAAACTCAAAAGTGGTATTGAAAATGTATTTTATTTATTTTTATGAGATTCTATCAGTGGCGTTAACGTAGTCTTTTTCTAGAATGTCTTTTACATAATGCTATTTTTATAAAATCTTTAATATAGCTTTTAGTCTTATTCTTTAATAATAATCCCATTCTTTAATCAATTGATTTAAACATTAAAATAAAACGCTTTAATACCATGTTAGTTTATTCATACTAATTTTAGGAACTATATTCATATATTTTTTTATCAATAGGTGAAAATATAAGTTGTATTAGTTTGTATTTCCATATATTGATGAGATCATCTTTAGTTCTTGAAACAAGTCGTGTCAACATATGTATATATACTGAAAAGTGAGCTTACTTAAGTATTTTATTTTTAAATTTTATGATGTAAACGTTTAAAATTAAATACACTCTTATACTTAATGATTAAAAATTGTTTTCTTTATTTATTTTATGGATACAAAATTTATGAATAGTAAATGATGACCGTAATTCGAAATAATTACAGCTCGCTCTTCTCTATATCAGAGACAAGTTATCCATGAATTGATAATTGTATTAACTTAGCTTGAGAAAATTTCTTCAAACTGGGATGGGAATTGATGAAAACTACCCCTTTGGGAAAATAACTAGACCCCCAACAAACTTTACGGATTCTCGAATTGTGTTTTGAGTCTCAGAAGTATAATCAACATAACGACGGTAAAATTATCAATTTTAAATAATATAGTATGATATCTATTTTTTTTAATAATATTTTTTTATTAATAATCAAATTCATTGTATAATTAAATATAACTTTGTTTTAAAACCACTTTAAATATTTTATTATAACTTAATAATAATGTCTACCTGTTTCGAAGCTAACCGCTTATTTATTATTAAAGTTTTAATCAATCTTGATAAAGAAGCGGTTAGCTTCGAAACCGGCAGACATTATAATTAGGTTATAATAAAATATTTATAGTGATTTTAAAACAATGTTACATTTAATTATAAAATGGAAAATCACAAAGTTAGTGCTTCGAATATTAATTAAATTTATTGTTTTTAAATGTTTATGATGCAAATATTGCATTAGAAAATATTGCATGGCAATAACATTGTTTTAACGATTATTGCAAAAAAATATACTTTTAGAGTTCGTTAATGTAAACACGTCTAGTTTCGAAAACTACAGATGAGAACATTTATAATTTTTAAAACTAGTCGTGTTTACATTAATAAAATCATAAAGTGGTCATTTGGTCAAAATCAAATGATTACTTTATACGCATGTGTAACGTTCATTATTCTGCCCAGTCTCGGGTATTACATATTTTCTTGAAGTTAGTCGTGTTTTTATGAGCAACTCAAAAATGGTATTAAACAAGTATTGTAGTTCTTAGATTGTAGTTAAAATTTGTTACTCTATAATATTTATACTATAGTTCCATGTCAGATTTTAAAGTTGAAACATGCTTATCTGAGAGTTGAAAATTTATTTTTAGATGATACAAATAATTAAATAATAGTAAAAAATTGATACGTTATGGATTTTCAATATCCATGTTGCATTAACAATCAGAAGATATTTATTTGCACTTTTTTTTGGATTCCTTTTGCGTGTCAGCAGAATAGAAGAAGTTGTTTGAAATATCACCAAAGTCAGCCAGTGTCAAGTTTTAAGCCCTGGGATGCTCAGATTTTTATATTTCATTTGTACAAAAAATAAAGACGCTTTGACTCAGTTGTAATACCTAAAAAATATAAACCTAGATTATTGCATAATATGTTATTTAATAGCATTCAACTTCTTAATTAAACTTCTGAATATATATTATTTATCCAGGGTTAATAGTCTTAGAGAAGTAGGTACCTACTACAAATCACTGGCATAATATATGGGAGCTCAACTATAGCACTTCTAGAAGTCGGTCAACCTAATTCACCCAGTCGTTTCACTACCACCGCACTATCATGAGCTGAATTGTAGGTTGTCCCACCCCTATAGCGAGACAACTGGTTCCAGATAATTGCATAAATACGGTTGCAAAGTTTGCAAAACGACCTTTGGTTTATCTTGGAATGCAATTCAAGCAAACTTGCCATTTGCCATAACATTATGCACAAAAGTTTAAGCATCCTTCGTTTAAGCGCAGAAGCTTTAAATATTAATTTTCTAACAATAAAACTAACACTCTAGTGAGAATATCCAAAGAATTCTAAACGTTTCAAGCACTTGCGTGCTTTTAAGGCCCAGTATTTGATAAATCGCAACATAATTTTCTTCAAACCCCGATAACATTTGATGTTATTGATTTTTTCTGAAAACTGAAATTTGAAAACTTTGAATTTCCATTAATAAAAATAAGTTTTCCTTCAAAATAAATATATGGCTTGAAAAGAAAAGGATTGTTTAGATCGAAATTAGTTTTTCCTCAATATATTCCAAAAAACAAACAATAAACCAAAATGTACTTTAAAAAAATTGGCGTGAACTGACGTCCGGCACTCAGTTTTGCCAGACTCTAACTGAATTCTATTATTGCAAGTAAAGCTTTCTTTAATATACTATTTTTTCATCTTCTAACAGATTCTCTGCAATCGGTAAGAAGTGCAGCATCATCACCATAGAAAAGGCAACTGACAGTCATATCGATCATTTTAAATCCAATATTTAAACCTTTTTTAAAACAGTAAAACCATTTTATAAGGCGAATGTTGTTGGAAATAGAGGCTAAGGAACGCTGAGGATAGCTTGATAAGATCGAGTATTTTAAAATTGACACCATTGCATAATATACATGTTTAAAAAAGTGATGCCATATTGATGTTCCATAATAGGCAGAATGGTGAACGTTACACAAGTGTGTATATAGTGATCGCTTAAGCCAGCCAAATACCAGGTTGTAAGCCCTGGAATGTTCTTACTTCCATCTTCTTTCATATAAAAAGAACGATACATATATCAAACCAAGTAAAGATACCTTTAATACTTGAAAGTGGTCAAGTCGAAAGTTGGAATTATCGGCAGATATGTACATATGGAGAGATGCATATGGAAAAGCCGAATATTGTTATCAAAAAGATAGATAAGGTTTTCTTGCATCTCCCTACCCCTGCGTGAAAGCGGCATGATGGTACGTTAGTTAGTTAAAAAATTACGCTTAAGTATTTTAAATTTAGGTAAAAATAATTATTATAACTTAACATAAATCTTATAAGTTTGAAGAGGTTATGACTCTAAGATAAGCCGGGGAAAACTAGGTAACTTTGTTGTAAAGCTTTCTTTAAAAGATCATTATAATAATATGTTATAAAGTGGGGGTGTATCAAAGTTTAAAATTTATGTAATACTCCGACAATTCGAGTCTCATGGTAGTTTGCGCTATCATCTTTCAGTTTAAAGGTCAAATCTTAGGCGACTGTTATAAGAAGGGGCATATCAGTTCAGTTTTTACTAAATTAAAAAATATTATGTTTTTATTAAAAAAATAATTAAACCGCTTTTATTTTTTGTTCTATTTTTCCAACCGGTTTTTCAAATATCTATCATACATCATTTTACCTCACATTCATCTCAGATAACGCATTTTGACTGGGTTCATTATACTTTCTTTCTAAAAACCTTTATACTATTCAATAAAATGTTATTTATATATGTGTTCCTTGTAATTTCAGTGAGGCACTGTTGACAGGTCACGTAAGTATAGTGAAGATGTACGCACATTAAATAAAATACAAGTGTTGTTACTAGAAAAACAAGATAAATATTTCATCATTTCTCTAAAGACTAAAAAGGTTAGAATGAGAAATTGTAGTTTCACGAGATAGAAGGGTAAGAGGAGAAGGAAAGTACTATAAATTGTTTTACGGTCAGGGGTGAGTTTTGGAGGAGAAAATAGTCTATTTAAGAACAATTTATTCATGAAAAAATAATTCAGAGCTTTCCAATGGTTCAATTTCAAAAAACTTTATAATGTATGGAAGTGAAGCATGGAGCTATGAAATAAGAATGAAAGTAGACTAAATGCAGTTGGAATGCAATCTCTCACACAGGGCAAATCGATGGATTTTCAGCTCACTTGAAAATGTGTAAAGTACAATCATAACTTTTGGCAATTGAACATACGTGAGATACATTTAGAATTAGTTTACATATCGCTCACTCCTTTCAACAACGTCAAATATCAAAAAAACTTTATTTTTCAGGAGATCGTTTTTAAAGTTTAAAAATATAATGAAATATATAAAAAATTAATATCAATTTTTACTGTCCTACAGATATTTTTAGGTAAAACATGAACGTTTTTTATCCATTTGAAAAATATTTAGTGTATTTAAAAATAAAATAAATCAATAGTGTTTCTTCAAAATGCAAAAACAACACTTTCTGCCCTGCAACGGGTAAATATTAAAGTAAAAATATGCCACTTTTGGTGGGATATGGTACATTTTCTGGGCATTCAGGCAGAACTGAAAATTTTATGATTTTTGATATATGACGTTGTTGAAAGGAGTGGGCGATATGCTTATTTTTGCAAAGAGTATCTGAAATGACACAAAAAAAATGAGATGTTTATCTTTAACTTATAGATTATGCTTAAAATAAATCTTTAAGGTTCATTAGAAACTGAATTATTTAACATACAGATGATACGCAATAAAAAAAACGGAGCGTTGAAAAAGCGCAAAATATTTTTTAAGTATATTAACGAAAGATGTTCTAGATCTAGACTATGCTTAGATAGTGTAGACTCTGCAAGTATCTAAAGAATGAACTCTTTGGTCATCCAAAGAGTTCATTGTAAAGAAAATTAGCAAACATTATCTTCTTTCACAAATTTCTCAACTCAAACACTGACTAGCCGGAATAGCCGGGACGTAAATGCTTCAGAGTTTCCAGTCAGTTCACTAGGAAAACTGACACCTTAGCGCTTCTCACGAGTAGAACAAACCCTAAACAAAGTTCCTATATTCATCGTTCATTTAAATTAGTAAATGGTGAATATGGTGTGACGATGAAATTTCTACTCATCATTGTCAGCGCTGAGATCGTCTACATTCTAACCTGACATTTATATCGTGGTGTGTCCCTAGTTTCATACAATTTGTCTTTGACTTAAGCTTTGATCTTTCCCGTTTACCCTTTTCCTCCCTCCCATCCCTTTTCTAGATATTTTCACAAAATTACAAATTTGGAATTATAACTGGAATAATAAAAGCACATTGGACACAAAATGCCGAACCCTCTTCGCGTGGAATGGAAGGTCTGCTGATGACAGTCAACAGTACGCCTTCTCCTGAGGAGTTTTACGTGATTTCCTCCCAGCACTGAGCAAATGCTGAGAAGTTCCTGATTGACCCACACTAGATTACCCACCTTGTTCACAACCTCAGCTAAAAACAGAACTTTCATTAATTGATTCGGCAGTCACTTTGTGGTAAAATCTACCCATTTTACTTAGTAAATACCACTATTTCTTAAAATCTACTGTGACACGTGTTTCGATGCATTCCGCGTCATTTAATCATATGGTGTTTGAAAATGATGCGGAATGCATCGAAACACGTGTCACAGTAGATTTTAAGAAATAGTGGTATATACTAAGTAAAACATTATTATTTTTTTTTAATATTAAAACAAACATAAATCCACTTAATGATCTATATGAACCTTTTACATAATAAGCAGAGTAAGTAAAACATGTAATTCCCATCTAAAAAATAGTAGGTACTTATTTGGTGTAACTCGTATATTAAATGACTCGATTTATGTAACTGTTGTGCAAAATTCATAAATAAAATAAAAGATTTCAGTATATGTATGTATATAAATTTTAAATGATTAAACTCGAAACATCAATCGTTTTTATACAAAAGAAGATGGTATTATAATGAACAATTGTAAAATACTTATTTAAGTTTGAACTCCTGTATTTTTTTGCATGTATTATATGCCGAGTCAAATACATTCAAACATCTGTGTTAGTAAGCGTATTTGACGGTGAAGTACACATTCCGTTTATAAAGTATGTAGTAAAATATATTTTATATTTACTAAACTTGGAGTTCGGGAAACTTCCTCGGGGCTATAACTCACATTCTCCATTTGAACTCCAACAGTCCCAGGATAAATTATTATGATGATTCTAAAATAGCTCTATATATTCTTTATTTCTTACCCACGATATACGGGCATTATTCTCTCCATCTCTAATTCGTTCATTGTCTTATGAAAAAAATGGGAAGATTTTATTTTGATTTATTTTAAAATATACTTCTATTTTATACAACATCAGTAAGAGATGAAGGTGTTTCTGAAATGATTAAGAGTTATAAGGTATTTCAGTATTTTATCAATAAAAATATTAAAAATCTGCAGTGAAATGATGATAGAAGTTGACACACACCCACAATAACATAGAAGTCTGGGCATTTTCAGGGCTTACAGCCTGTCATAGGCTAGTTTAGGTAATAATTTTATATATATGTAATTTTACTATATTATTTTTTGACATCTCATCAAAGATGAAGGAGAATATGGAAATCTGGGAATTTACGGGGCTGACGACCGTCATCGGCTGGTTTAAGTGATCATTTTACACACGTGTAACATTCACCAATTCTACCCATTATTGACAACCACAATACTCAAATTCTTGGAAGTTCTATATATATGAACCAATTTAGAATCCTTGTTCTTGAATCACTAGAACTTCACTAGAGACATCTATTGGTGAGATGTAAAGAAGCTTTTTACCAAGCAGAAACTCTTATATCAGTATGTGAGGTCCGAATCCTGGATTATAATCACACACACGAGAAACGCCAGAAAATATCATTTTCATTTTTATTATTAAGCTTTTAATTTGACCAGATAATTTATTTACAACATTTCGAGTGTGTCCAAATACTTGTTCACAAAAGCTGGATTATCTCCAATTACAGGAGCTATTTTCATATTATTTTTTTACACCTCATCAAAGATGAAAAAGAATATGGAAGTCTGGGCATTTACGGGGCTGACGACCGACATCGGCTGGTTTAAGTGATAACTTTACACACGTGTAACATAAACATTGATGTATATAATTATATATACATATGTTTATTTATAAATAGTTTAAAAATTGAGTTGTGTGGTTGTCAATCATGGGTAAAATGGTTAATGTTACACGTGTATTAAGTGATCAATTAAACCAGCCTATGACAGGTCATAAGCCCTGTAAATACTCAGAAGTCCATATTCTTTCATCTATCTTGAGATGATAATGAAAAAAAATATATTATCTTGAACAAGGATAAATGCTCTTAATATAGATTTTGACGAGTTAGAGTTTGACGGGAGTCGTGGATTTATTCCTGAAAACGTGTCATTGATTTGGGGGTATATTTGAATATTATCCTTCCGAGACAGGTATCTCCATTCAACTTTGGCTTGTTTTCTTTCCTTTATGCGTTTGGTTCCCGTTTCTTGCGAAGGATACAATAAATATGCTGCTTTCGACATATTAAGGCTTCCGGCAATATGACAATCGTAATAACTCATCCAAATGGGACGAGAAAAGGAAAATTTAAATGTGTTTTATGGACGCTGAATTTCATAAAGGAAAGATGGCATAAAGCGAGGATATACATGTTGGCAGTGCAAAGTCAAAGCACATATCCTTTAAGTGGCCACATAAGAACATATCCTTTACATATCATATTGAAATAACGGAATACAATTATTTTTTAAAAAAAAGGATAACTTTTATACATACAATAATTTTTATTCACAACATTTTGAGTAATAGATTTTTATTATCCACTGACACTTCGTGATGGAATTGCATTTTTAATTTATTATTAGAATAAAACCAATATTTTTAGCTTTTCCACTTTTTTATTTGACCAGCGACCGGGTTTCGTCGTTACCGACGTTTCCGTAGTTTTCGTAGTTTTTACGTTTTCGTAGTTTTTTTTTTATTTTTTTTAATCTAATAACATTTTGAGTGTATCCAAATATGTACTTCAATACAAATGTTCTGAAATCTGTTTTTTTTCCAAAAAAGAGTTATTTTAACATTTTTTCTGACACCTCAAAACAGATAAAGAAGAAAATGGATGTCATGGTATTTATAGGGCTTATGACTTGTCAAAGGATGGTTAAGTGATCACTTTACCCATAACTGACAATTACAGTACTCAAATTTTTGAAACTCAGAGATATATGATCAATCTTCAAAGCCCACTTCATATGAGTTCATATGAGCCCAGTTCATATATATATATATATATATATATATATATATATATATATATATATATATATATATATATATATATATATATATATATATATATATATATATATATATTATATATATATATATATATATATATATATACATATACAGCCATCTATGTTGAATTCTACGAATTTTGATCCAACAACGGATGCTGTCATTTGTGATAATGTTATATTTAGATATTATCAAAGCCTTTAAGTACTTTTAAAATATTATTTTCAAATTTTGTATAATTTTATAATGTTTGTATAATTTTACTACTAAAATAAATGCACTATTCCTATGAATACTTGAATAATTGTAGTTTTAAAAAATTATTATTGCCTCGATGAATTGTTTTATTGTATTCTTTGATTTTATTCTGTAATTCTTTGAATTTTCGGGTAGTAAAGGAACAACAAAACTAACAAAATATGGGTAGAGATAGTCGGTTTTAACTATTATAATACTTCAATAATAATTCTTTGTTCAACTTTAATTGCTTTTATAAAATTATTGTTAGCTCTTCACCGCCCAATAAACCAGTTGGTGTTGTAAATCAACGAAAAACTTATGTGTTATAAAAATGATTATTTTAAAAACAAATGAGTAGTCTAATTGTAAACCACGTTATGTTAAAAAATTTAGTTTTTTGCCAATCGGTAGAATATTAAGTTTTCTACCGATTTGATAGTTTTTGAGAAATTTTAGAAAGTGAACTGCCAGTCGGCATAGTAAGTTTTGCAAGACTATTGATTTTTCTATTGTATTTTATTCCTAACGATTTTTGGCAGATTATGATAAATACAGGCGTAAATATTTTTAATTTTCTACATATTGGTGCCATTGGATAAAAAAAAATATTTTTATTAACATAACGTGGTTTGTTAATGGACTGATCAAATAACACCCATTCAAATTAAAATAACACTACTCGTTACAAATAATCACTCAATTTTTAAGTCTCTAATACGGATCTTCAGATTTTTCAATGTCTTCAGTAAAAAACGTAATGAGATCCTTTGAGGAGGTGTCGAATTTTTTAGTTACTTTTAATATCCGAAAAGTTTCTTGTACGAAATTTTATTCACCCACAAAAATAAAATTTCAGATTTAATAGCGAAAACGATTTATTCAAACGATGGCTTATAAATCAAAAGTAACTTTTTTTATCGAAAAAACTTTCAAAGTAAAGCAATATTGCATGTAAATGTTTTTTCTCTTTTTTATTAATGTCTTCGAAGTCGAAAAATAGTTTTTTAAATAGATTACCTGTGTTTTCAACTAAATTTATGAAAGGAATTAGAAACATTTTATTTTTTATTTTATTGAATATGTTCAGAGCGGATTTATGATTGTTAAATAAGGTACAGTTTAAATTTTAGCTGCACATGTGAAAGATTTTTTCGTCAAAAAAAAACATTCACGTTTATAAAACAAAGCTACTACTACAACTACCAGTACGCTGTTTCCTGCAGAGATAGGCAGAGAAGATATAACGCCATACTCGTCTGTCCTGACATACATTCTTAGCTTCCTTCACATCCTCGTCATACACGCCCTCCGATTACGTCAGGTTTTGACACCACCAGCTTTTGGATACATATTGATCTGGTTGTGCTATGTTTTTTTGGCCGTCCTCGTTCTGTTCTTCAGTATAATATAAATACCCAGACTCACAGGTTCTTCTTCATCATAAAAATGTTATTATAAAAATATGCAACTTCATAGTGGACGAAATCCAAAATATATTTTTTTATGGATACGCAAGATTGAAAAAGAGTTTAAAAAAAAACAAAGTCATCAACATGATTTAAATATGAAATATATATTATTAATTTGAGGATTCGGCGTTAAATTTATAAAACTCCATTTTAATTTACATATTAAATATTAAAATCAAACACTTATTTTTAGAATCCACTAAATTTTATTTTATTAATAAAAACAATAGATTAATGTCATAACAAGACGAAACAATTGTGACAAATTATATTTTTATAGTATTAACACCATTAAATAAATGTAAGTAAACTCTTAAAATCTGTGTTTGATTTTAGTACTTATTATTTATCAAAAATTATACTTTTCTGATGGTTCAACACCCCTTTTTCAATTTTCCATCCATTCAGGTTATTTCAATCCCCTGAAAAACGTAAAATAAGGATTCACTGTATAATTAAATCACCCGTAAGTTTCCGTGATCAGTGTCCGTCACAAGCAAATACACTCTAAGAGTCATGCTTGAAGACACAAAGTCCTTTGACGTCCCCATTTCAGTATTTCAGGCACCCATATTCAAAACGTACCTGAAGTCAGTTGTAACTTCGATTCCAGGGATACTGCAGCAGAGTCTTTTACGAGGACACTAAATTGAATCTTGTATCAAAGCTTGTAAGAAATGTACTTTGAATATTTTGCAATGATGCCAACTATAAAAATTGATCGATAAATTATTAAAATAAATGGAAACAAGAGACAAAACAGTAACTTAGTAAATTTTATAAAATTTTAAAACTCATACATTCTTTTAAATTACTAACTTAATTGGTCCTTTTTCAACCGGTTTTTCAAGCATTTTGTGGTTTTCAAGTAAAAATATGTACATCCCTAAAGACAACGAAACGTTTGTTAAAACCGATTGCAATAAAGTACCAGAAACAAAAGTGTTTAAAAACAAAGCTTGGGTTTTACTTATTATTTATGTAATAGTTTTTTAAAAAAATACATGGGTTACAAAGTATCATCAATAAACATTAAAACATTTAAGAAAGCTTATTTAATTGTATTTTTTTTCCTTTAATCACACATTTTTAAAATTTAAATTGAAAACATATGTGGCTTAAAAGTATTGGAATTATCACAACCATCAAGACCTTTAAAAATACTTTTTATCTATCAATCTTTCAATTGACAGGAATCCAACCCCCAATGCCAATTAAGCGTTAATGTCTACTCACTTTGCCATTATTCTATTCGTTTACATGTCTTCTTCTTTAGCCCCTATTTTGACTTTGATGGTGCATAGAATACCATAACAAGATAATGACGGTGTTATCAAGGAATGCTGTAAATTATTCAACATTTGAAAAATCATATTAATTACTGATCTTCTAACTAAGCGTTCAATAAAGAGTTCAATAGATGGCACTACCATATTTGAAGAAGAAACCGTTTATAAAATAAATCTAAAAAAAATAACACAAAATATAGGGTACATAAAAAGGCGTATTTGAATGCAAGGTTATGTTAAAATTCCAATTTAGTAAATAATTTGAGGAGATGTAAGATTTTGATCAAAATGAAGTTTATTTTTTTATTTTTATATACATAAGAGAAAGAATGAGAGAATGTGAATACAATCGTTTAGAAGTCTGTAAAAGAAGAACGTATTGGGAAAACCCATTTTATTATTTGGGCTTTGTAAAATTTTCCTTCCTCATACATATTTATTAAATTGCTCAAAGCATATGTAACGGAAATACAAAGGGTGTTATAAAAAGAATCATTGCTGTTCTTTACAATTGTACGTCACAGAAAAGATACCTGTATGCCTTCTCATATCTGCTTTGATGGTATGATGTATCTATGTACCATATAGAAATTTTGATCGCTCTAAAATTTGAAATTTTTTTGGTAATTATCATATGAAAATATAGTAAATACAGTTTTACATTGTAAGTTAAAAAATATATTCGTTAACCATATACAAAAATGTAATCACACCTCAAGTATTTCAAATACTTGAAAGTGGTCAGGTCAGGAGTCGGAATCTTCGGCGGGTGTGTATGAGAAGATATGTGAATGTGGAAGAGGCAAAGATTGTTTTTCAAAGCTAGGGTGGAGTTCCATTCTCTCTGCCTATCCCTGCGGGTAAGCAGCATGATGGTTACTTAGGTAATGACAAATGAATCACAATGAAAAATAGTCCGAACTAGGGATAATTGATACGATTAAGAAAAGTTCTTTAAGGAGGTATGGACATGTGGAGCGAATGGATAGCGAGAGAATAACAAAAAATAATAAAAAAAGACCAAAAGGCCAAAAAAGACTTGTCACAACCAGATGAATCAAAACTTTAAATCTGGTGGTGTCAAAAGTCTACGTGATCACAGGGTATGTGTGCTTAAATGTATGTGTGTGAAGGAAGCTACGAGTGTATGTCAGGACAAAAGAGGGTGGAGTTCCATCCTCTCTGCCTACCTCTGCACAAAATGGCGTGATGGTTATAGTAGTAGCAGAAAGACAAATAAATGAGCTATGTGATGGATTTTGATTATTGTAAAATATTGAATCCATTCTGCCTATTGTATTGTTATATCTTTTGTTTCGTTTTAAGGGATCAAATTTATTCAATTATTGTTAACTATAAAAAAAACTTTCTTTTTTAAGAGATGTAAACGTAATATGCTATAAATCCTTGAACGTAATTTATTCATTCAAACCCTTATCCACACCCCAATGGTGCATAGGGCACTGCACAATTGGGGTGTCATATGAACGCAGTGTAATCTTGATCGTTAACACATGAAGGAAAGTTGATCAGCCCTCCGCTTCAGGTAGCAGTCCAGGGTATTATTGAATAAATATTAGAGTGAAAAAATCACTTATCTTTGTTCAACCTCCCCTGGGAATCAAACCCGGGACCTCCAGAACGGCATCTGAGCGTGCTGACCATCACACTACGGAAGCGGACAAACCTAATATAAACCTTGTACATAATGGGGAAGGAAAATTTTCTTAGGCAACTAACACAAAAAATAATAGTAGCAGTTTTATTTATTTATTTTTCAAAACACATTACATACAAAAGTCATAAATTTAATATTCCCGATGAGTAATATTTATTTCTCATTTCGGAACATGGGTTTAAGGTTAACAAGACTGGAAAACAAATAATAAAGTTCCTTTTTTTTTGATTTTTTAAATAACCAAAACGAATACATGGCAAAATTTAAAAACAATAAACAGGTACAATAAATAGGCATAAGAAACATATTTATCGGAAATAAATGAGAAAAACATAAGGTAAGAAGCATATCTGAAATAAACAAATAAGAAAATATAGAAAATGAGAAAATATAACAAATGAGAAAATATAAAAAACATACTTACTTACTTATAACCCTTATCCGCACCCAATGGTGCATAGGGCACTGCATCGAATTGACGCAGTGTTATCTTGATCATTACTTACACGAAGGCAAGGTGATCACTCTTGCGCTTCAGGAACCAGTCCAGGGTAATATTAAATAAATATTTCATTGTAAAATCACTAATATTTATTTTCACCCCCCTGGAATCGAACCCGGGACCTCCAGCACGTTAGCTAAACACGCTGACCATTACACTACGGAGGCGGACAATAAAATATAAGGTATAAACAAAATAAGAAAATATGACTGAACACTACATTTATATTTCCATAAAATATTTTTTCAGATCATTTATTTTGGAACCCCGAATGGGTTCTATTTTATATATGTCATGCAGCTGGGTAATTTGGGTATATCAGTATATATTTTAAGGACATCACTCCAAATTTAGTAGTGTTTATCGGCTCCACGTGTATTTGTTATGTCCTCGTCCATAATGTTTATGATTTTTTTTTGAAAATCGTTATGGTATTGCTGTGAGTCGTTGTAAACATCATTTGAAGGATTGTATTTGCTATCTCATACGTTGGTAGAATGAATTAGTAAGAGGAGTGAATTCATTTCCACCCTTATTGAAAGCTCGCCTGTTTGTTTAGACTTGTCGGTACTCCCTCGAAGCAGGTATTATTAACAAGCCATTAACAGAATAAATATTCCCATTTCTAAAATGTCGGTGTCTTTTAATTATGAAATATCCGGCTTGCAGAAGAGCAAACATGCATTAGCGTTTTCAAAAACAAATATCCCAGGTAATACAATACACAGTGCCGTAAAAATTAATTGGAAAAGAAATTATCCAGCTGTAAAATTAATTAACGAATTTTAATGAACGTTGAATGCTGATTTATAATTATAAAAAATACCCTACAAAACATACTTTTACTATATAGGGTGAGCCTATAAGCAGAGAGATTTTATAAATGATTTCATTTATTTATTTATTTAAAAAAACTACAGAAAATAAACATACTATTGTATATTGCCGGGCTTATTGCTAAGCAACAATATCTCCCAACCTGAGCAACAGTATCTCATTAATCGATTCAGCAGTCACTTTGTGGTAAAATCTAACCATTTTTAATTTAAATTTCACTTGGTAAGTCTTATTTCATTGTGGCACTTGTTTCGATGCATTCTACATGCATCGAAACACATGTCACAATAGATTTTAAGGAATAGTGGCATTTAATAATAAAAAATTTAATTAAAAACCAATAAAAAAACAGACCAGCGATACTAGTCAAAGCTTGAATCTTATACAGCCGTTCGAAAGTAAAGGACATATAGTGCTCATATAAAACATAAAGAGAAAATATATACATACATATATCTTCTCTCTGTCTACTCCGGCGGAGAAGCGGCGTGATGGTTGGTTAGTTAGTTAGAAGCGATGAATTTGTGATTTACAATTTTTAACACGTTTTTGTGTGAGTGTGCTGTTGCATGTGTGAGTGTGTGTGTTCTGTTTGACCAATGTAAAAAGATTTTTTTTTAAATTTATTACTGAAATGATGACCATGATATTATCTGTCTTTGCTTCGGTGTTTATTCAAATTACTTTTCTAAACGAGAAGTCATCTGAAATTATGCTTCCCTTCACATCAAACTCAGTGAAGATGTCTATTGGAATATGATCGGAATTGTAAAGATGGACTGCTTCAAATCACACCGAGGGAAATCAACATTTTATCAATATTTCAGTAGAGGTTTTTTCACTTATTATATATACACACAGAAATTAGTTATCTTTGAGACTTTCTTGAAATATCCTTGTATTGAAAATACGTTTTATTTTAGTAAAATATACTATCGGTACAAGGATATTTCGACACAAGTATAGCTTTGGATTTAACCAAAAGATAAACAAATTATTACTGACATCCTTATCATATTACTTGCTGCCTTAATTACTTTCCAGTCACGTGATAAAACCTGGGAAACATCACTGAGAAAATTGTACATATTTCATTAAAATAAGATTCTTCTGTTTTTATTGTGTGTGTGTGTGTGTGTGTGTATTTTTGTTGATTTCCTTTTGGAACAACCTTTGTTTATATAATCTTTGATTTTTGAGTAAATTTAGTTAAAGAACTAACCTAACCTAACCTAACGTAGTCAGGAAAAATGATTATCAATCAAATCAAAGTGACTTACTGGTCCATAAGGCACTATTATACTACATCATATTATTGCGATGCTAATTCAATCGTTTTTATATGAAGGTGAGGTGATCAGTCCTCCGCTTCACGTACCAGTCCAAAATATGCAATATTGGAGTGAAAAAACACATTTATTTATTTTTGATCCCTTGGGAATCTTACCCAGGACCTTCAACATGGCAGCCATACGCTCTAACCACCACACTTTATAAACTGATAAGTGAGAGCAAGGAGAAAAATCAATTGTTGTTATGAAATTATTAGTTACCAAAATATAGTTTAAATATGTAAAATATAATGTAATAAATATTCATATTATCCACTGACACTTCGTGATGGAATTGCATTTTTAATTTATTATTAGATTAAAACCAATATTTTTAGCTTTTCCACTTTTTTATTTGACCAGCGACCGGGTTTCGTCGTTACCGACATCATCAGACTGGACCAGTCTGATGATGTCGGTAACGACGAAACCCGGTCGCTGGTCAAATAAAAAAAAGTGGAAAAGCTAAAAATATTGGTTTTAATCTAATAATAAATTAATAAATATTCGTTAAATAAACAGTGCTAAAATTAAAATACTTTTGTCTGTAACATACACGTGTATTATATAAATGTGAAAAATGAAATACCATTTCCTCTTTCACTTGTTGTTATTTTTGTCACTGGCAGATGATGGTACCTCTCGTTCTTATTCGGTCACGTTTCTGACTTATACTAAATGAATTCTCGTATTTAGCTGTACAAATATTTTGAAGACGGTGAGTTTATAAGAAAGGTATATATATATATATATATATATATATATATATATATATATATATATATATATATATATATACATATATATATATATATATATATATATATATATATATATATATATATATATATATATATATATATATATATATATATATTTATATATATATATATATATATATATATATATATATATATATATATATATATATATATATATATATATATATATATATATATATATATATATATATATATATATATATATATATATATATATATATATATATATATATATATATATATATATATTATGTATATATATAAATATATATATATATATATATATATATATATATATATATATATATATATATATATATACATATATATATATATATATATATATATAAATATATATATATATATATATATATATATATATATATATATATATATATATATATATATATATAAATATATATATATATATATATATATATAAATATATATATATATATATATATATATATATATATATATATAAATATATATATATATATATATATATATATATATATATATATATATATGTATATATATATATATATATATATATATATATATGTATATATATATATATATATATATATATATATATATATATATATATATATATATATATATATATATATATATATATATAAATATATTTCAAGTTACCCCAGTTTCGTTAACAAGAATGTTAGCGAAGTTTTTCTCGATTCAATATCCAAACTTACCAACCACTGATATCTCAATAACTCCTATTGAAATTGGAAAAAGCTCTATATTTACACCGAGCGAAATGGGATATTTTTTTACATTCCTCCCCGTATGTGGAATCACTCCAGAATAGGATCACTTTCAGAGCTTTGCAGTGGAAAATGAATTCGAGTTATGTGTCAGTGGCAAACTTCTTGTCGCGCTTACAAGGAAAGTGACAGACACTCGATTTATTTTATTTGTCGACTGAGCGACTCGATAAAGCTTTCCTTGTCACTGAAAGTTTATATAAGAAAGAAATAAACTTTTTATTTATGGTTTCATGGTATAATTTATAATACTTCGTAATTGTGTATGACGAATTGCAATTAAATTCATTCTTACCTTATTTTTTTCTCATTTATTTCTTTTAAATATGCTTCTTATGCCTATTTATTATACCTTTTTATTGTTTTTATATTTTTCCGTGTATTAGTTTTGGTTATTTTTTTCAAAACCTTTTTTGTTAGTTTATTGATTGTATGATTGTTTAATATTATACGTAATACGTATAATAAATGTGTATATGAAATGAATATGTATATTGAATGTATCTATGTATTATGAAAATAAATAAATAAATAAATAAAAAAAATAAATTCCAGTCTTGTTAACCTAAATCCCATGTCCCAAAATGAGAAATAAAAATTACTCATCGGGAATATTATATATATGACTTATGTATGTAATTTGTTTTGAAAAAAAAAAACGTGAAAGGGAATATGAAATTCATGGGGAATTTATAAAGCGTAAGATAGAAATTAGATCGGTTAACTTGAGTATATATGTATAATAATAAGAATAATTATATGTTTTGAGAATTAATACAACGCCATTTTTGCAAAATACTTCCTCAAGAGCGCTTATGCAGATATGGATTATGATATGAAAATGGTAATGATAGATAAAAAAATATTAAAGAAAAAAGTCAATCGGCTGAGTCTGAAAGGGAAAAAATGGAGCCGCCGTAATATTGCGCCTTCTCAAAGTCTGTATGTCATCTCTTTGTGATTTTAGTTTACAATTCATCACGGCGTTAAGCGACCATTCTGTAATATCGCAAGGGTACCAATTTTCGCTACACCCATGGTTGCCAGGCTGCAATTCTAAAAACGCCGGGTTGCCAGTCATATGCATTCATAAAGTTTTTTGTGTATATGTTTATGTGTGTGAATGTGTTTATGTGTGCTTGTGTTCGTGTGTGTGTGTGTGTGTGTGTGTGTGTGTGTGTGTGTGTGTGTGTGTGAGTGTGTGTGTGTGTGTGTGTGTGTGTGTGTGTGTGTGTGTGTGTGTGTGTGAGTGTGTGTATGTGTGTGTGTTTGTGTGCACCAGTCACAAGATGTCATTACAAATTGCGATCTGTTTATCTTAAATTAAGATATGAGATATATTCCCGAGTTCCTATAAATAATGTTTAATCTCGGGATAGTTTCGCAAGTGAAGACGGTTGCTTTTTGGTGACACAAAGGGGGGGGTTCGTCTCTAGCGAGTTTCGGGAGCACTCATCAGTGAAGTCTTTTGATACAAAGCGATGAGCAACTTTCCTCAGTCCTGCCGTATTATTATTAAGATTGATTTGACAGACAGAATAATGTATTAGTTGAGAAAGTTTAGTGAAACATTCCAGAGTAATGCCACCGAGTTTTGTAATTTATATAGCCTAGTGAATAACTCGTTGTGATTGAAGATATGACTTAATATGACCAATTAATATCTTAACATAGATGAAGAAGAATAAAAAATTGCATTAATTGATTCGACACTTTGCTTAAAATTTATGCATTTTTAATTTAAGTTTTACATACTAACTAGTAAACACAACTTTTTCTTGAGAAACTACTTCTTGAATGTATGAACGATTCTTACCGAATCGTTATATTTTCGTTCTCGAGTTGTATTTAAATTATATTTTGAGCAATTATTTATTCACAACATTTTGAGTGTGTCCTTATCTTGGTCTAAAATCTGGGTTTGTCTCGACTTCGGAGTTAATATATCGAATTAATTTTAAACAAACACAGATTTTTTGAGTCTACTAAAAGTACTACTTTAGCAGACTCAAAAATTTGTGTTCGATTTAAAAATTAATTCATAAATTTAAATGTAGTTCTACAAATTAAACGCCAAATCAATAAATAAATATATCGATATGTACCTAACATAAAAAGAAAATTTGTATCTTCTTGAGAAAAAAATATCTTTATCATATTTGTTGAGATATAAATATTTATGACTTATAAGTGAACTTTAATGTGTCGTTTATCCAAGATTACGGGACATGGAACTGATCACATTGGCTCTAAGGATGCGTTAAAGTCTGAAAAAAATAAAAAGGTTTTTGTTTAAATCTGTTGTAGTCAAACAATATTTGTAATAATCGTCTGAATGTGATTGTTGTGAAATTATAGCCTAATTCTAAATGGATAAATATGATGAATATGTATGAGCCAAGGGTATCACAAAACGGCAGATACCTCAGTATAAGCGTTTTCCAAAACAATGGTTACGAGCAACACCCACAATTTGGATAGTAATAAAAACGACTGCCATCGACAAAGTGATAAAACACAAGGAAAAATCAAACTCGTGTATCGATCAATAAATATTTGAAGAGTAAATGTTTTCAAGTCCTAAATAAATTATAAAAAATAAATATACTATTGAATTTTTCGGGTAATACATATTTCCAAAATTAAACAAGGTTGCTGGATAGAATTGTACTTTTATTTACATGTACCTATATGTAATGAAAATATGTGACGCGTTTCGTCTTATTAAGACATTATCAAAACTCCTTAATAAGACGAAACGTGTCACATATTTTCATTATATTGTATATATGTAAAAAGAAGAAGTATTCAATTCAACAACCTTATTTAATTTTGGATATATAACCCAAAAATTTAAAATGGAATTCTACCAACTGTCTGCAGTTACAATAAATAAATAAAATATTGGATTTGTAATCTGGTACTTGGTGGCACATTTTATAAAACTTTATAAAAATAAAAGCAGAATATTTTTGGTATTTTTCTACAACCGTTTTTCGACAAGCACTTTGTCATCTTCACTATGTCAATTTAAAAGAATCACATTATCATAACTTATTTGTAATTATTATTACAATACACCACTAAAAATTATTTAATTTAAATCATATTTTAAGAAAAATATATAAAACTATTGTTTTCAACTCCAGAATAGCTGTGTTTTTATCGTTAATATATTTTTGTCTCAATTGAAATTTAATTGAATATTTTTTTCTAGCTTCCCACCAGTTAGATTATGTTAGTAATGACGAAACACGGTCACTGGTCAAATAAAATAAATATGAAAAAAAAACCTTATTAATTTTTTTTTTTAATTACAACACTTTATACAATTTTATATAATTTTTACATTAATTACAACTTTATACAACTAATTAATTACTATTCAATTCACTATTTTAATTAGATCTTTATATATATATTTTTACAATATTATATTTTTTTGATGAACGCCTCACTAAGCCTCATGCCTCGCGCCCGAGAAGAGACGTTCATTTACATTTATTTAAAAAAAAAGAGTATATATATATATATGTATATCTAGATAATACAAACAATACAACACAAAACATAGTAAATTAATATAAACAAAAAATTTATCTGTACAAAATACACATGGCAACAATAACTGTCCGTTGGCGCTGTTGGCTGTCTCTATCTCGGTGGGGTGGCCAACTTTATGCAACTCTTTTGTCCCATGTCGAGAAGCCACTTCTTAACTTGTGTCTTTATATTATGAATATTTATTTCTAATCTTATATAATGTGGCACGACATTGTAAAATTTGAGTGCCAGCTATATGTGGCTTCTCTTGCCGAATATGTTTAAAACATTACTGGTACTTTACATAATATTTTATTGGTAAAATGGACATTTGAGATTTGACTGCAACATTTCCATAAATAAGGGACAAGTCGCCGAGATATAATCCCTTTGAGTTTTGATGTAATGATAAAACAAACAATGTTTCGACAAACAAAAGGGAACTGGAATCTCCAAACTAAATCCCAAATATATTACTTGCTTATCAATGTAATACTTGATTTACTATCAACCCTTAATTCAAAAACAACCCCATTGAAAAATCAACAAACTAAAACCATCCGGATGGAATACTTCATCAATGTTGGGATATGAAAAAAAAACTAATTAACCAACCATCACGCTACTTCTCCGTAGAGGTAGGCAAAGAGAATAGAACGCCATCCACACTGTCTTTGCAAAACAATATTCACGTCTTTCACACTCATGTATCTCAAACGTTACTATTCTGACTTCTGGCTTAATAACTTTCAAGAATTTGAAATACATGATAACGCCAAGTTTTTTTTCCGTCTTTCTTTGCTTCTATTACCAACCACGTTCAACTCATAAATTTGTTTTACTTTACTTTCTTCACTCATTCGAATCGCATGCCCAAACCATCTCAATATACTTTTCTTAATTATATCGATAATTGTTATATTAGCCTTGCATTTTTTCCTTATGTAACCATTCGAACAAGTATCATACAACGGTTTGCCGCACATTCGTCTGAGAGAATGCATTTCATACTTTCATCGTTCTTTTGTCAACTCCATCGTTCACTTCCAAATATTACGATTGGAGCCAGGACTCTATTGTGTACTGTCAGTTTAGCTTTCGCTGATAAGGTTTTATTTGCTAAAACTGAATTCAGTGCGCGACCGAGGAAAACTTGGTATGATCAAGTATTTGAAATACTTTATCATGCCAGGATGTATATGAAGAGATGTATGAATGTGGAAGAGGCGAATATTGTTTTCAAAGCCAGAGTGGTCTGGCGTCCAATTATCTCTGCCTATCCCCGCAGAGAAGAGGCGCAATGGTTATTCAGTGTGTTAAAAATAATACGTCGCTAGTTTTGCGTCAGCACTTACAAAATTAAAAAAATAAAATAAACTGATTGAATTATTTTAAAATAAGAACTGTTAACGTAAAACAAAATTTAACAGTTTCGGGTGTCAAAATATACAAGAAAATTAATTTTTATGTAAATCAAAACATAAAATGGTTACGCGTCCGACGAAGGGCGCAATATTTACAGGAATCGTTTTGTTCTTGTTTAAAAGTCTCGATTTTTTACCGAAAGACAATAATTTGGTAGCGCTAGGTAAGACCGTGAGATGTTACGCCCATTGTCTTACAATGAAAGCTTGTAGAAGATGCTGGATATTACTGACTGAAAATGTGGTTTCAATTCAGATCGCCATTTCAGCTATAGGCGTAAGTAGTTTTTTTAACCAATATTTATTTATTTATAATTCACATTTAAAGCAATAGCTTTGTGATTTTCCATTTTATAATTAAAATAATAAAAGTCAGCTGTCTGACCCATTCGGGAATCCAAAATAAATGATCAGAAAAAATATTTTATGGAAAGATATATATGTAGTGATTTGTCATATTTTGTTTTTACCTTGTGATTTTTTTTCTCATTCGTTGTATTTTCTCTGAATATGCTTCGTATGCCTATTTATTATACCTGTTTATTGTTTTTATATTTTTCTATGTATTAGTTTTGGTTATTTAAAAAAAAATTGAAACTTTATTATTTGTGTTACAGTCTTGTTAACCTTAATCCCATGTCCCAAAATGAGAAATAGGAATTACTCATCGGGAATATTATATATGTGACTTATATAAAAATAAATAACAATTAAAAATTGTTTTAAAATCACTATAAATATTTTATTGTCACTTTATTATAATGTCTACCGGTTTCGAAGTTGTTTCGAATATGAACAATATACAATATATGGAAGCTCCAAGAATTTAAGTAGTGTGGTTCTCAATCATGGGTACAATTGTTGAACGTTACACGTGTGTGTAGTGATCACTTAAACCAGCCTATGACGGTCGTAAGCCCTGCAAGTGCCGAAACTTTCGTATTCTTTTTCTCTATGTTTAGATGTCCATAAAATATGAATACCTTTATTCTTAGTTTCATTGTTTAATGACTTTGTACATAATAAAGCAGGATGAACAACTTTGTTGCATAATTATCAAAGTTATTTCTCCCCTTTTTTTATGTTCCTTTTCATAAAAAAAATAGAAACAGCTTTCAAGCTTCTTCAACATTCAACGTCCCAAAGATACGATTGTAAAATTAAGACTAAGCTCCACATATGGTGTTGTAAAATGATTCGGAATGCATCGAAACACGTGTCACAATAGATTTAATGAATAATTTTATTCAATGGCCACTTAATTTTAATATCTATCTTTTTTATTTAAATATTTTTCATGTATAGTTCAAATGAGAAAGAATAACGTTATAATTTTCCATTTTATAATCCAATATACCTTTGCTTAAAAGCACTATAAACATTTTATTATAACTTAATTATAATGTCTACCGGTTTCGAAGCTATCCACTTCTTTTCCAAGACAGTCTTGAAAAAGAAGCGGTTAGCTTCGAAACCGGTAGGTTTTATAATTAAGTTAAAATAAAATATTTATAGTGATTTTAAAACAAAGATATATTTTAATATTTTTGTATGTTTTTGTTATCATCGTCACACGTGTTGAATACATTAAAATACGTGTTGCAATAGATCTTTACAAATAATTGTATTTTTTATCATGTTCACAGATAGCACTTTGGCTGTGTGGGGTTCCGAGATTGAAGTTAATGGTTAGTTGTTTCATCTCACATTAATAGTTTGAAGATAAAAAGTTCTTTTGTTTGTAAACGATCACAAATTTGCTTTACTATGTAAATAAATAAAATATAAACAGAAAAATTACAAATAAATCCTAATACACTGCTAAGGAAGCAGTCTGTCATTCGATCCTTAAAAGAATCGTTCAAGCAAAGTAAAAACAACTAAAAAACAATGTTACATCATACCTAAAGTGACCATTCGTCCCGTTTTCAACGGGACCGTCCCGTTTTTAGATAGCCTGTCCCGTTGTCCCCAAGTAAAGTTTCAGGACGTCGAAATATCCCGTTTTGAAAACGAGACATTTCGACGAAAGAAAAAAGAGCAACACACACACGGTAACAATTTTTAAAAAATGTGGAAAAAATCAACGATAGTTTGTAGAACAGCCGTTTCATATAACTTTGCTGAACAAATCCTAGCTTGATTTCGGTGCATATATGGCTACAGCGGGTGGCTGGTGAGTCATGTGCAAAGACTGACTAATTTATATAAAGACCGCCGACTCTTTATATAAATAATAAAACAACATATTTTTTTCGTGTTTATATTATTTATTCCTCTTATTTTTTTAACAACATTCCTTTTCTTTTTATTAATACATAAAAACTATGAAAAAATACATGTTTTCTTGAATATACATGCTATTACGTAAAAAATGGCACATGTCCCGTTTTGAGGACGATAATAAATGGTCAGTTTAATCATACCTAACATTTGCACACAATATACATATACACAGTAAGCCCCTCTATAACGTTGAGAAAGTTACCGCGTTATCGCAGGGAATATTTATTTATTTTAACTTCATGTACAGGAAAGAAATAGTACATTGGCGGACTTATTGCAAAAAACCAATATCTTCCAACCAACCAAAAACAAACTAGTGATATTGGTCAAAACGTTTGATACCACATATAGCTGTTTGCAATCAGAGGGTAGAGATGGTACTTGAACATTTAAAAAATACAAAATTACCACACAAAATGTTTATCACATGCGATTTCGGTCGACCCGAGGACCAACATGCACTAGGGGTTGCAGTACAAACATGCATTAAAACCTGAGATCTGACATGCACCAATGATCATATTTTGCAATTTTCAGTATTTCCAATGCGCAAGGAAACTTGGATATAAAACGATGCCTGATATATCAATCGGTCTACCTCCTAACATTAAATATAGTAAAAAAATGCATGTAAGTATCCTTTACAGTTGTCGTATTGTAGATCTTCGAATTATTGATCAAAGATATTGTAACATTTGCATATGCTCTCTAAATTAAATACTGAGATAAGGAAGAATATGGAAGTCTGAGTATTTACAGGGCTTATGACCTGTCACATGCTGTACTTCATAGTTTTTTATTGCTTCACACGCATTGTAAATATAGGGAAAAGGAGAGTAAATGCTGGGAGCAGAGTGAATCGCTAATCATAAAGCCTAAAAGTGAAAGCTAAACTGGCAGTAACAATGGGGTCTTGGTACCAATCCTTATTTGTGGAATTGAAGCACAGAGTTGGTAAAAGAAGGATCAAAGAAGGATGACTGAATGCACTCGTAATGCGATATCTTAGGCAACTGTGCGTCAAAACGGTGTATGATAGATGTTCAAATGGGAAGTAAGGAAATAATACAAGGCTGAAGTAAACATTATCGATAATGTTATGACTTTTGTGTTGAGATGGTTTGGACACGTGGAACGAATGAGTGAAAAATGAACGATAAAACAAATTTATGAGGCAAATGTAGTTGGGGATAAGACAAGAGAAAGACTTGTCCTGAACAACAAGTTACATTTCCAATATTGCACAAAAATCCTTTAAATGCAAATCTATTCTGTTTACTGTATTCTATTGAAATCTTAATTAAAGTTGCGACTAAACGTGACAAATTATGTGTTAAACCGATATGAAATCATTAAATCGCATCAAAACGTAACAATTCAGCTAGAATTCCTGACGACTTAACCGGATCCACGCGGCTCGCATAAGCGTATGTGTTTTAACAAGACATGCCCCATACGCGGCTGACATAAGCGTTTGTGTTTTCACTTTGCTCCAAGTTTCGAACCTCAGTTCAACTTGGAGGGATTTTTTCATGGTGTGGAACTTTGGATAAAATAATACGTCAATCCTCGGCCTTATGACATCGGTTGAAATATCTGACTAATAATTTGTAACATCACAAGGATAAATAAAACAACAGATCCCTGATTTTTCTTGCGGTCGGTAATTAGTCCGCGCCATAATCATGCCCTATATCTGTCTCTCTCTCGACGCTACGCATCGCCAGTGGGTAAGAGTGACACACGATGCGTGCTTTGATTTATTTATGTTACGATCTAATTTGTTTATATTACGATATATTTCAAGAATAATGTGACACACGTGTATTATAGAGTACCAAAAAGGCACAATGAATCCCATTGAACGTTTTTGTTTAGGAAAATAAATCGTTTCATAACTAAATACATGATAAAAGTAATCATTTAAAAAACGGCGAAATACAGCCGCGCACGAGCGTCTCTTAGGAACAAAGTTAACGCGTTTATTAAAATCATTTAGGAAATGTAACGTTTTGGTGAGGACCTCCACACCTGGTTTGATCAAGTTTGTCAAATACTCGAAAACGATCAGGTCTCAAGAGTCGGACCGAGTGTTTTTGCCTAGAATTATCACTCATGAATTACATGAAACTATAGAATGAGATTATAAATTATAAATATAACAATTACATGAAATTATAAATATAGCTTCAAACATAAAGAGTAAGTCTACTCCGAGTAGGCATAGGCTATGAAACTTTAAAAAGTTGAAGCCTGAGTAGGGTCATGATAAGCGGTGGTGCATAAGCCGTAACTAGAATTTCAGAGTCACTTAGACGTTAGGTATTTAAAAAAAGGTTAAAGAGTCGGAAAGAGGCAAAGAATTTTTGCAAAGACAGAGTGGTGTGACGTTCTATTCTCTCACCATTTCTCTAAGCAGCATTAGGGTTAGTTAGTAAGTATCAAAAACATATGTTTTTTTTTCTTCTTTCTTTTCCATTAATAAGAGTAAGCCACAGCATATCTTTAATGACATATTTGAGGTGTGTCTGAATAGATTTTTTATTTTTTTATCATTGCTCAATTTAAATGTTGCAATTAATCGATTAAACTCTGTTTCAGATTCCAAATTCCTACGACGAATCAAAAGGAATGTTAGCGGTTAGTTTTAAAAATTTGGATGACATGCTGAAAGAGATTGAATAATAAATATTTCTAATGATCTGCAAGCGATTGTCATTATTTTTAATATGTTTTAACACGTTTTTATATTTCTAGTTTTTGTTTTGAAAAAGTTGTATATCTGACATAACATGATTCGTAAAAAAAAAATTTACTCAACTATTTATTTGTATTCTGATATTTTATTTAGACCAAAAAAGGACGTAGAAAAATCATCTGGTACGATATCCTAGACCCTGAAATTATGTTGGGTTTAAAAGTCAGGTATTTTGAATTACTCAAATCGTAAAAAAAAGTTTTAAACTCGATAATTTTGATTGGAGTTTAATCATATATTACCCATGATTAATATGTAACTTTGTTTTTAAATCATTATATTTTTTTATACAAAAGTAATATAAAAAAATATTCTTCTCCGCTGTAAATTTTCATTTTAATCACTTGGTGGACAAGAATAAAAATATGTGTTTCTAATAGTTGTTTTTAGTTTTTTATTTAAAATCTAAAAACAAGGTGATTTTAAAACAGAGTAACATTTTAACTATGAAATGGAAAATCACGAAGTGTGTGTTTCATATATAAATTATAATCATATACTATTACGATTTTTAAAGTTAAGTATTTGTTTTCCCATTACATACAAAAATAAATAATTTTATACTTTTTTCGCAGACAAAAACAGGAATCAAATTGTGATAGAATGTACTCAAACCTATATTCTTTTAATAATTTCTTCATCTATGCCGAGATATCAATTTAACAAAATAAAACTTCTAGGTGGACAAACTCAGATTCATACACAAAGATGTTTTGAAAGTATATTGAAAGCTGTCCCACTGCATGCCCGGATCTGATACAGAAGCATCTAGGCTTCCTGACAGATCTGCTCTTGCTTAGCATTTTTTTTATTGAACTAAGTTTGCGAAATTTATTGAAAATGTGAAACAAAATAAAATTGTGTGCCGATTTTATTGTGAATTTAAATTTAAAAGCTTTCAATATACCTGTCATTGCCAATCTAAATAAATACAAGTTTGTAAATCCGTCACCAAATTTTCTAGAAGTACCCCGGTGAAGGCAGTGAAAGGGATTAGTATTTAGTTCAATTAGTCAGATAGATCCGACTCCGATCCGACGCTGGCCAGTACACAGACGCCCACAACCCCGACCAGCACAGCAAACAGATACGGAACAGTGCAGACACTTACAGAGAATGGTCAGTCATCGCATTTGTTGAAAGTATGGTTAATTAGTTGACATAATTAATGTTTGAATGACGTTGCATGGTGTGACGGTGTATTGCAGGAATGGCGCAGGCGCTTTGGTCCGCCGGTTAGTGTGATCGCGACGCCTGTGGGGTGAGGACGCTTCGCCAGTCCCCCTACCATTACCATACGTAAACAGAAACGCGCGCGCGGCTGTCAGAATGACAGGGGTGTTTGAAGTTTGAATGTAAGTGGTGTCCAATTTGGGCGGTTTGCGTCATTGAAAATTTAGTTCATAATTTGTATGTATTTCTCGAAATTTGTTAATTTTAGTATCGAAAAGGGTTTTAGTCGAAAAACATTACCTTTATGAAAAAATAAATCCTCCTAAGAATAAATATATGTATTTATTTTTTAAGATCGTTTAGTAATTCTAAAAAAAATAAATCTTTTTCACTATCTATATATATGAGTGATTGAAAAATATAGTGCCAGGCTAAATGAGTGTGAAAAAGTGGATAGTGCGCACACACAAACGGTTTTTTTTATAAATAAAAATTTAAAGCATGCTCATTAATTTAAAAGTAATTATATAAAGTTTGAATTAATTTAAATGTTTAATTTTCAAGTTAAAACACTCCATATATCCATCATTTATGAAAATTATTGTTTTAAAGTAGGTATCATGACTTATAATTAATAAAGTATAAACATAAACATATTTTTTCTTTATTTTAAATTCTTTTGCATTTCACAATATAATTTAAATACAGGTACAAATAGAATATATAGTAAAAATACAAAAAAATATTCCATAAAGGCATGCCCTGTATGTGGGTATACGTTTTTCTCGTATCTAAGGTTATAGTAAAGGGCACTGGCAAGAATATATAAGAGATTATCATAAATAAAATTAGATCAATCATACATTTTTTTTAACAGAAAACCAAAAATTCAAAAAAAGATGAAAATTTAAAAAGTTAGCAAATATGTACTAAATGAGTTATACGTTTAAAAGAAAAAGGAACTTACATCTGTTATCTGTGTTAATAAATAATTTAAGCAAAATTTTAAATCGAAACAAACTTAGGTAATTTATGTCTGACATATAGTCTTTAAAATATATCTTTTCCTTAATAGTTTAGCCACATCCGGAAAAATCTCACGACCAGAGCTGCGTTATGATTTACTACAATCTATTGAGATCTTTGAAGGAACGGGGCAAATTATGAATATAGCTACACTTAAAATTTACACGTAAAAACGACTGGAATTGGCGGATCGCTCAGAAGCGATAAGTGCTCTTAGATTTTAAGGCTTTGAAAATCTATTTTCAATCAATATTTACCCCTGAAAATGCTCTTTAAAAGTAGCCATTGTGAAAACACTTTATCGTCAGGATTATTTCTTGAAAGCGTGGAGATGACAGGCGTTAGTTCAATGAAATATGATTTTATGAAAATTATTTTCAGAATAATTATTTTAAAAGATATATTTTACAACTTACACAAGCTATTTTGAGTACAAATATGCAACACCTATTGCTACTTTTTTCAAATATCTTAACTTTATATGCATATCGTGGGTGTACTGGCTAAAAACGTTAACTCGAAAATATGCAAGTTTGACTTTATGATACATATTTTGAAGTTTTCAACTTTCTACAAACTATTTATTGACTTGGCGTTTAATTTGTAGAACTCCATTTTAATTTATGTATTAATTTTAAATCAAACACAGATTTTTTGAGTCTACTAAGTTGTATTTTACTAACAAAAAACACATACATTCTACAAACTGGCAAAATACACTTAATTGTTTGAAATGTCATTTATATATGTGGTTTTATAAATTTTACTTTAAGTTTAATATCGGGCATTTTATTCAGGAAAAAAGCTTTATGTATTCAATTTCAATATATTTTTTTATCCAATTTCCAAATATTTCTTAATGCCGGTGGCATCTGTCAAACATAACTGTAAAAAACGCAATACTTTACATTGCTTATGACGGAGATTATGCTTCTTAACAGCACCTAAAATGATTTAAACACCATAAGCATTGTGTAATTCATCACATTACAAATGTGTGATTTCTATTTGATTTCTTTTCGATTTTATCAGAGTGAGTCACAGCAACGCGTGGTCGGGTACACTAGTTTAATGTAACATATTTAAATCTCTGTTTTTATAACCCAATGCAATAGTTTTTAATCGTTTATTCAAAAGTGATTAATTAATTATTTTTAAATTTCATGATATTCATTATTATTAATATTTAAAGCGTTTACTTTGTGGTTAGTCATTTTTACTTATTTATTCTTTTACAAAAATGTTAACAATATAAGTATATAACCACTCACCGAGATTCACGAATTGATTTGGCAGTCAATTTTTAGTATTATCTATCGGTTTTTAATAATAAAAAATACTCAGTTAATACCACTTTTTTTCCCGAAAGTGGTATTAACTGAGTACCTTTTTTCTACTATGATATGTTTCGATATTTTCCGCATCATTTTTCAAATACAGTCCGTAAGGTAAAGTCTATTTTATTTCTTTTGTGAAATGAAACACATGTCTGAATAGAAGAATTGGATATTATTTTTTGACATCTCATCAAAGATGAAGAAGAATATGGAAGTCTGGGCATTTACGGGGCTTACGACCGTCATAGGCTGGTTTAAGTGATCACTTTACACACGTTCACCAATTCTACCCATTATTGACAACCACACCAGTCAAATTCTTGGAAGTTCTATATATATGAACCAATTTAGAAACACTGTTCATGAATCACTAGAACTTCACTAGAGACATCTATTGGTGAGATGTAAAGAAGCTTTTTATTAAGCAGAAACTCTTATATTAGTATGTGAGATCCGAATCCTGGATTATAATCACACACATGAGAAACGCCAGAAAATACCATTTTCATTTTTATTATTAAGCTTATAATTTGACTAGATAATTTATTTACAACATTTTGAGTGTGTCCAAATACTTGTTGGTCAAAAAGTAACATTGGTGAATGTTACACGTGTGTAAAGTGATCACTTAAACCAGCCTATGACGGTCGTAAGCCCCGTAAATGCCCAGACTTCCATATGCTTCTTCATCTTTGATGAGATGTCAAAAAATAATATGAAAATAACTCCTGTAATTGGAGATAATCCAGATTTTGTGAACAAGTATTTGGACACACTCAAAATGTTGTAGAAGAATTGGAATTCATTATTTTTAAACATGACAGAAACAGTCAAAAGATGTATTTTATTAATGTACTCCTTCAAATCAGTTTTTTTATTAGTCGTATCGCGTGTATTTGACATTTTCGTCTTGTGAAGATTTTTTTTTTCTAATCCCTATTTTTATAATTAATTTCTCACTCTTTGACCTTTTGATCTACAAAAATTGCCTGCGGTGATTGCCATAGAGCACTTACTCGTTTTGCTTTTATATATTTATTTAGTCTTTTTTTTCAATGCCGGAGTCAAAGGGTTAAGCCAATAACGCTTCTTTGAGCTGTCAAGAATCTGTACGCCCCTGCTTTGGCCTTTGTCTTGGGAGATGTGATCGTTAAGAAAGCTGATAAAATCATCTTATCCTCGGTAAAAATAAATTTAGACTCCGCCCAATAAGAAGCCCTCGATTAATTGGCAGTGGTCAACGATGTATTGATTTTTTTAATTAAACTTTTGAATATCCCACTTTAATGAGCTTTATTTATATATACGTCTAGTTTCGAAAACTTACAGATGTTTTCGTCTCGTTAGTTTTCATCTGTACCAGAAGATATAAATAAAACTCATTAAAGTGGTATATTCATGTGTTTAATTTTAAAAAAATTAACATGTCATTCCACAAAGTTAATGCCGAATCAATAAATAATATGTATTCATTAATTAACAAAGATGCTTGTATTCTTGGAATGGTGAGAATGCTTTTAAGGATATTTAAAATATTTTTGTATACACACCCACCGATTACTTTGACTCCTGACCTGATACTTATTATAATGTTTTATGACGTCTCAACATGGATGAAGAAGAATATGGAAGACTTGGCATTTACAGGGCTTATGACCGTAATGGACTGGTTTAAGTGATCATTTTACATACGTGTAACATGTATCAATTCTACCCATGATTGACAATCACACTACATAAATTTTTGGAACATATATATATATATATATATATATATATATATATATATATATATATATATATATATATATATATATATATATATATATATATATATATATATATATATATGATCCAATTTTGAAAAAATTGTAATTGAATCTTTCAATATGTTGTTTATATCATTATAATTTTAGCAACATTCGACTTCCATAATATCTACCATCAAACCTGTTTATTTCTGCTTAAGCTTGCATAAATCAACATATTATTAACACATGAAAAAGCTTTCTGACAACACCATACATAAAATTACATCATAACTTTCTACTAGGTACTGCAAGTTATACAACCACGCCATTTGTCTGCAGGGGTTGGCAGAAAAGGGTATTCCGAAACCGGAAGTCATGAAGTGGATATCTTAAATTGGTATTAACATTCATAGGCTGATTAAGTGATCTATTTACATATTATAATATTCACCACTCTACTCATGATTGACAACCACACTGATCAAATTTTCGGAACTCTTAGATATATTGAGCATGACGCAGTAGATATGAGTTCACAACAGCCATCTATGTTGGATTGATCATACTGGGAAAACGTAATTTTTTATGTAGCTTAAAACTAGACCATTTATTTATTTAACATCAATTTTGTTAAAGTCCTACCTAATTGAAATCTGGATAATAAGATTGATCAATATATCTGGGAGTTCCAAAAAATTGAGTAGTGTGGTTGTCAATCATGAGTAGAATGTACAAAAGGCTTTTCTTTTTCATCTATTTTCAAAATGTAGATATAATTCCTAAGTAGAGAAAAATCTAGATTTGTGAATAAGTATTTGGACACATTCAAAATGTTGTAAATAAAATATACACATTTGTAAGAAAATTTCCGTGTTTTGAACTGACCCTGAAACGTATGTTACACGTGGATGTCCTTGCTTAGAGCATGTATTAAATCCTTCTCTTATTTATTTCATTCGCGATGATAAAGTACCAACATATAATATGATCCTTTAATGCTTAAACCACCACATTAATAAGGAGATTTTATGTCAACTGTGAACACACTTGTTATATACACATACATACATAAGTAAAATAACTTAAACAAGATGAGCTTAAGAATACAAGTACATATAAGTATGTATATTTTTAAATAGGTGTCTCAATTTGAGATGAAACATTTATTGTTTTTATACAAAATAAGATGGAAGTCTAAGCATTCCAGGGCTAATGACCTGGAATTTGGCTGGCTCTAGTGATCACTGTATACACTTGTGTACCGGTGACGCAATCGCTCGCAAACTAAGTCACATCCTTGGAGGACCTCTATTGGACTCCGAGAAGGTGAAGCTCTTACCACCAAGATAGGTTGTGAGATACATGACTCATGTAGGTCTTGAGAGTGAGTTATGATACAGAGAGAGGTACAGATATACCTAATATGGTCGCAGTGACATAATGGATGCAAGATTGTGTCGGGTTGTGGTCCCGTGGTTTAGTATCGCGGACTCTTAAATCAGAGTTTCTCGATTCGAACCTACTCCACCACAATTTGATACCTATTTCTAATAATGAGCCGCTTAGGCTCACAGACAAAGTATGAAATTGAAATATATGTGTAAATAATGAAACATAAATATTTCTTTATTAAATTTCTTTATTAAAAAAAAAGATCCCTTTACTTCACAACACAAAAAAAACGTTCACCATTCTCCCAGTTTTGAAAATTCATAATACTTACTACTACTACTACTACTACTACTGTAGATAGAAAGGATGGAACGCCACACTCTTCTGTCCTGACATACACTCCTCGCCTCCTTCACATCAAATTTTTATATTTGCAAAAGGCAGAATGAAAATAAACAAACGTTGAGATGGTCTAGGTATGTGAATCGAATGAGTGAAGAAGAAATCGGTCATACGTCATTCGTCTGAGGATTTGCATTTCAACAACAATTAGTCTACTTTCATTCTTATTTTTTTCTGCTTTCGTTTTAATCAGAAACAATGTTTTCCAAAAACGTTAAAAATTTCCCATCCTCTTTTCAGTAAATGGATACTAAAAGTTAAAATCATAAAACCAACAACCCACCCTAACGACTTCACCTTGTATTAACGTTATCATGCATCACGTGGCTTACGAAATGCCTGCTTTTACCTTAACCATCAATAAATTAGACCCAGACAGCGAATATTGGATAATCAATACATTTTGATAACACTTATGGTTTACTCGTGTGTACTAAACAACGGAGAACTCAAATCTGAAAATACTTAAGTATTTATAACACAGGGTATTGGATTTCCCATTCAGATATAATAACGAGCCTATACGATATGTATGGATTACTAGAAACGAGATCCCGAGATATGCTCTTAATATAAGTAAATATTCATAATCTACAACATTACGAGTATTTATGTATTAATGTAGCTCTCCGGCCGCATGCCCAGATCTGATACAGCATCTAGGCTTCCTGACAGATCTGCTCTTGCTAAGTAATTTTTTTTAACTAAGTTGCAAATTTATAAAAAATGTGAAACAATATAAAATTGCATCTTGATTATACTGTGAATTTACATTTAAAAGTATTCAATATACTTGTCATTGCCAATCTTAATAAATACAAGATTGTAAGTCCATCACCAAATTTTCTAGAAGTACCCCAGTGCAGGCAGTGAAAAGGATTAGTGTTTAGTTCAATTAGTCAGTTAGATCCGATTCCGACTCGCCGTTGGCCGGTACACAGACGCCCACAACCCTAACGACACGGGGTATTTATGTATTAATTGCTAAATCGAACACAAACAAAAAATCTTTGATTGATTTAACAATAAATACATAAATTAAAATGGAGTTCTACAAATTAAACGCCAAATCAATAAATACATTTTGAGTAGTTTATCATGGGTAGAATTGGTGAATGTGACAGTGTGTAAAGACGTGTGACGGTCTCAAGCTTCGTAAATGCTCAGACTTCCATATTCTTCTTCTTCTATGATGAGATGTCAAAAAATAATTCATAATATTTTCAGTGTGAAACACATATCTATTTTGCTTAAAAGAACTTTGATAATTATGCAATAAAGTTGTACGATCAGTTTCCATTATCCAAATACTTGTTTACAAAATTTTGAGTGTTTCCAAATACTTGTTAACAAATCTGGATGATCTACAATTTTGGATTATTTTGGTTGTAATGGGTGGAATGGTGAATGTTGCACGTATGTAAAGTGATCACTTTACCAGCCTATGACGGATCACAAGCACTATAAATCTTCATATTCTTCTTCATCTTTGTTGACATGTCAAAAATAAATTCAAATATTATATCTCCAAAGTGGAGAAACCCAGATTTTTGAACAATTATTTAGACACACTCAAAATGTTAAAATAAAATATATAATTCACTCTACGTATGAACAAAAGGTTGCCACAGTACAGTCGCTCTTCCGAAATATACAGCACGTACCGAAATTATAGTTCGCGGGCCAATTTACATTTTCCGATTTTTATTCTCTCTCCAGAGGCACGACTTCCGACCCGATTTGATTTATTCCTTTTTAATCCGTACCCAAACGAAAATCGTACTGCGAAAAAGTTTTTTTTCCTTCCCCCGTACACCAAGTTTTTTATTTGATCATTGGAAATAAGATTTAATGATTCGTTTACAAATTTTTATAAAGCAACCACTGGACCGAGTATTTATTATTTGATTTATTTTCATGAATACACATATCGGGCACAAGTGAAATATTGGGGTGGATTTCTGATATGTTTACGTTCATTTACTGTTTCTATTAAGAACGTATGTAGTCGTATATTCTATTATGAGATTTTTCCAGCGCCATTAATGTAAATCAAATTTTCATTTTACGAGTATTTAGGTAGCAAATCTCTTACGTCATGTTATTTTTGTAATATTGCTAATACAGCTAATGGTAATATTAGTTTTATTTTCAAATAATAAAACCATTCTTTATCTATTGATTTGGCATAAATTTTGTGGAATTACATAATAATTTGAAAATAAAAAAGACCCCTTTTTGAGTTTATTTGTAAATATGACTAGTTTCAAGAACTACGGATGTTCTCATCAACAGGTGAAAATACAAACAGTATGTAAGTTATTAGAACTCAAAAACTATTTCTATCAAAAAAAGGAAATTGACTTTGTGATTATATAATACTTGCGTTTGGTGTACGTTTCCATTAAAATTATGTTAATATTAATCTTCACATATACCATTTGTCCGCCTCCGTAGTGTAATGGTCAGCACGCTCGGCTACCGTTCTGGAGGTCCCGGGTTCGATTTCCATGGGGGGTAAAATAAATATAAGTGATTTTTTCACTGTCATATTTATTCAATATTACCCTGAAGCGGAGGGCTGATCACCTTTCCTTCATGTGTAAACGATCAAGATAACACTGCGTTTATATGATGCAGTGCCCTATGCACCATTGGGGTGCGGATAAGGGTTTTATATTATATTATATATATATATATATGTAATAAAATAACTAGGTACCTACCTATACATTTTATTAAGTACTTACAAAAAGTACCTACATAAAACAGTTCTACCACCAGATGCCGCATGCGTCGCTCAGAATAAAACAAAAGACTTCCGATAATATTATTAACTGTCAGAATCAGATAGATAGATAGATAGATAGATATAAAAATTATTATAAAGATAAATTAAGAATAAACTTTAATTATAAACTTTAATTACAAAGCAACACATTGTTTATTTTATTATTATACACCCACTTTACATATTATTTACACGCAATTTACAAAAGAAAAATATTACCACGTTATAAAACGACAATTTTGTTAATTGGAAATGGATTATGAAACATTAGATGTATTAAAACAATTACTACAATATGTTCGGAGTGAGAGAGAAAAATTAGAAGATGATCAAAGAAAACGATTAGAAGATAATCAAAGAAGACGTAAAAAATTAAGAACTAGTGATAAAATTAAAAATAAAAATCATGTGAAAAAATTTTCTACAAAATATAAAATAAAATATACTCCAGAAAAGAAGAATTTCGAAGCAGATTGTGTGAGCAGGAATCCAGTATTAAAATCAAATGAAAATGCAGAAGAACAATTAAAAGTTGTAAATTTAGTTAAATTAGAAGATAATTTAAAAGATCAGAATAAAAATAAAGACATACAAATAACACAGAAACAGTGCTTGAAAAATGAAAATAAAAATAAAGTAGAAAAAACTTCTACAAAAGATAAAATAAAATATTCTCCAGGAAAGAAGAATTTAGAAGTAGATTGTCTAAGCAGGAATCCAGTTTTAAACTCGAATGAAAATGCAGATGAACAATTAAAAGTTATAAATTTGGTTAAATTAGAAGATACTTTAAGAGATCAGAATAAAAATGAAGGAATTCAAAAGAAAAAAACAAATGGATTGAAAAAAAACTGTGTCTACTTTAAAAGGGTCAAGAAGAAGAAAAAAATACAAAAAAAAGAAAGAAAAAAAGAACGGAAAAAAAGAAAGAAAGAAAAAAAAAACAAGAAAGAAAAAAAATAAAGAAAAAAAATAAGGAAAAAAGAAAGAAAGAAAAAATAAATAAAAAATTATCATATCACTAAACTTATACCACTTATAAGTTTATCCCTTCACTTCAAGGAGATGATCCGGAGGACGAGTGAAAATTTTACTATGAATTTTCTTCCCCAAGGGGGGAGATGTAATAAAATAACTAGGTACCTACCTATACATTTTATTAAGTACTTACAAAAAGTACCTACATAAAACAGTTCTACCACCAGATGCCGCATGCGTCGCTCAGAATAAAACAAAAGACTTCCGATAATATTATTAACTGTCAGAATCAGATAGATAGATAGATAGATAGATATAAAAATTATTATAAAGATAAATTAAGAATAAACTTTAATTATAAACTTTAATTACAAAGCAACACATTGTTTATTTTATTATTATACACCCACTTTACATATTATTTACACGCAATTTACAAAAGAAAAATATTACCACGTTATATATATATATATATATATATATATATATATATATATATATATATATATATATATATATATATATATATATATATATATATATATATATATATATATATATATATTTACCATTTGACGTTAACGTGTTTTCATTGTCATTATGTTAGTATTCCATCTTTAAAGTGTACCATTTGCTGTGTTTATTTATCATTAGGTTTGTATTTCAACTTTGAAGTAAGTCATTATATTTCTATTCCACATTTGAAGTATGCCATTAACGTGTTTTTTTTTCATTGTGTTTAAATTTCACGTATTAATTATCATTATGTTTATATTCCACCTTTCAAGTGTGCCATTTGACTTGTTTATAATCGTGATGTTTATATTCAACCTTTAAAGTGTGCAATTTGACGTGTTTATTGTCATTATATTTATATTTCACATTTGAAGTGTGCCATTTGACATATTTTTTTGTCTTTATGTTTATATTCCAACTTTTAAGTGTGCCATTTGATGTGTTTTTCTGTGATAATATTTTTATTCTACTTTTAAAGCTTGCATATTTTTAAATAATGTTTTTCCTACTATGAATTGTAACCATACAAAACAAAGTATCCTAAAACTTTTTTGTGCTTACATCAAAACAAAATTGAAGATACCTTTTATACGTTTTATAAAATACAAAAAAATCCTAGTCGTCGGGAATTTCGATCACCTTTTGTTAATCGTGTTATCTATCTCCCCTAAGTCACCCCATTTTTCATTAGTATTTACAGCCAGACAGCATAAGGTTACGTCATCGATGCCATGTCTGGTAGCCAGTACAAAGGAGGGGTAAGACTGGGCGTGGAATGTAATAAATAATATTTAATCTTTCGTTTCCTTTGAATTCCATGATAACACATAATTATAAAGTTCAATAAATATTTTTTATAATAATAATAATATACATCAGTTACGGCGAATAAAAACCTTTCAGAGAAAGCTTAACTTGCAGTACACAACAGTATGTTTCTCGTACCAGTCAATGGCAATATTAAATAAACATGAGAGTGAAAATTATTCATATTTATTTTGACATCTCTGGAATCGAACCCGGAACTTTAAGCTCGGCAGCCAAACGCGCTTACCTTCACACTACAGAAACAGACTATAAAACACACTCACCTAACCTAAACCAACCTAATTTTACTTTCTGACTCTATGCATAATATTTACTTTTTTTATATCTGATCATATTTATAAAATATTGTCATCTCAACATAGATGAAAAATATAGATATCTGAGTATTTACAGGGCACATAACCTGTCACAGGCTGGTTTCAGTGATACGTGTAATATTCATCACTTAACCCGTTACATTGTCAATCGCAGTATTAAAATTTTTGATGTTGCATTTAATATATTCTTCGAATGATAACTTATTTCATAAGCGAGTTCTTGGCACCATCTGAGGTTGATTTGAGCAAGTTTTTAATTAGCAGAGACGTCTATGAAACAATTCCTATGTGGAAAAACCCAAACTTGTGAATAAAGATTTGGACACACTAAGAGTATCGCAAATATTAGAAGAAAGTTAAATACTATTTGTCAAAATACTTTTTAAAACGTACTTACTTAAAATGGCAAATGGCACGATTGATAAAATATACGTGAAACGCGTTTCGACGCATTCAGCATCATTATGAATGCATTGAAACACTAGTTAAAAAACGTGTAATTTACCAAGTTAAATTTGATTTTAAAATGTATGATATTAACACAAAGTGACTGCCGAATCAATTAATGAAATCTAGACTACTGTTAGATACAGTTGTTTTACTGGAGAAACGTTGGATATTCCACTATATGAGTCACATGTCTGTATTTGTGTTTCAAAGCACGTCTTCCAAGTAGATTTTTCCATTTTGTTCTCACTATTCGATCAAGTGGTAGATTTTTCTAGAAATCGCTATCCATTTTTTGTTCCTCTGAACGAAAACTCAATCAGGAGGGTGTTAGAACAAAAAATATACGCTTCCGAGACACGAGCTAACAAATGATACTTTAGCGCTTACACGATTTTACTAAGAACTGTATACCGAAAGTCGTACCATAAAAAAATACTGCCGTTTTCATCGTTTGTGGTTCATTTATATACCCGTACATCGTCCACCCTGAAGTATTGTGGTAAGCGCGTTTATTGCGCGTGCTGAAGGTCTTTTACGTAATTAACTAACTCACCATCACTCCACTCCTGCAGGGGTTTGAAGAAAGAATAGAATGCCATACCACTCTCTATCTCTCTTCTTATTTTTTTTTCGCCTCTCCCACATTCATTCATCTCGTCATACACAACCTCCTAATATTTCGTCTCTTGAACTAACATCTTTATATGAAGTATATGAGAAGTTCGATTATGACAAGTTTTCCTTTTGAAGTATACGGTGAGAATGCTTTGAGTAAACGAAGGACCCAGTATTTGTTTGCTTTTCCAACATTCAGGTACAATTAATGTTTCATTCTCTAGTTTATCCAGTATATGTCGATAAGTGTTCTTAATATAATATTTTTTAAGTAGAAATGATGCCCTGATCTATAGTAGCTGAATGAGGCAAGTCGTATAATTTACATTTAAAGCACTAACTTGGTGATTTTCCATTTTATAATTAAAATGTAACTTTGTTTTCAAAATCATTTTAAATATTTTAACATAAATTAATTATATTGTTTACCGGTTTCGAAGCTAACCGCTTATTTATCAAGACTGTTTAATACCATTAATACAATAAATCAGTCTTGATAAAGAGGCGGTTAGCCTCGAAACCGGTAGACATTTTAATTAAGTTATAATAATAATTAAAGAAAACACTTGTTTTACACCAATTGAGTTTTATTAAAGACTACATGTTTCAGAAGTTAAACTTCCATCATTCAGGTCTGTATAATAACTAAAATAAAAAATAAAAAATTGTTCTATAAATAAGGAGAGGGGAAAGTTAGTCAAGGGCGGAGTTTGAAAACAAAGGAAAAATGGAAAGCAACGGTGAAGAATTTTGAAACAATATATTATTTGATAAATTATTATTAGAATTTAGTTTTTTCGGATTTCTAAATTTTAAAAATTATTCATAATTTGGCCTTTATGTGGAACAAGGTGTTATAATTTTAATTTGTGAGAGTGGAATGAGTGATTTGTAAGTTATAATAAGTTATACTGAAATATTTAAATTGATTTTAAAACAAAGTTACATTTTAATTATTAACATGTCGTGTTGGGTGGAACAAAAACTTTTTTCAAATTATATTTTTTTATGTGAATTCACATTAAAAAAGACTTGAACTACCAAAAAAAATAGGGATGGGTTACATTTGAAAATTGCATAATTTCAAAATCGTATAAAAAAGATCCGCATCAAAACAGACCCAAGTGTATACATACTTGAAAAAATTACAGTTATACGGTATGTAAATGCTTATAACATAAATATTCATGCTGAATTTTAAATAAAAATAAATAAATTCTTTAAAGCGCTTATCATATTGAAATTTATAATCCTGTCTCCACCGTATGAAGCAAATGAGCACTTTTTTTTTATAAACCTACCACATACCTACCCTCTCAATTTTCCCTCCTGATCTACTCCAACCTAGATTCGGTAACAATGTGCAGATGCTCCGGGTGGGTCGGACAATGGGGGTGGTGGTATTTCAAGGGTGATGTATGAAGGGCATTACAATCGCTGTTAGCCGGCGTGATGGAATTTTAGTAATTCTGGACTCCACTGGAGTGGACTGGGGTGAAGAATATAATATATATATATATTCCTAGACACCTACCCTCACACATTTATATATATACATTCATGAAGGTGAGTGTTTTGCTGTACCCGACCTTCCATTAGCCCAGGGGTAGGTAACGTATGGCTTGCGAGCCACAAGTGGCTCTTTAAAGATTTTTTTAACGATCAACCCCCAAACCCTCTTCATTTAGAGGCTTGTCTCCAGGTAGGATAGTAAGAATAGGGAAGGTTAATGTGAAAATATAGCACAAACACCCACACCAATTAAAAATAAATCTTTGTTGAATTTACTTTGCGCTTGGCATGAATCGAACCCGCGAAGCCAGTTTTACAGTTAAGCATCTACTCAACTACGCCACGGCGCCTATGTGTGTAAGTATGCCTTTCTGTGTATGTGGCTCTTTCTGTGTCAAATTCAAAATGACATCTTATTTACAGATATTTTTTTTATTTACGTTTTTAATTATTCTGTTCACATTCATTTTTAACTCGGTTGGGTAATAGGGATGGTGCCGTTTAAGCATATATGACCCCTCATAAACCCTTTCTCTTGTTAAAAATGTAAACATTGAAAAGAAAACAACTTTTGAAAAACTACACTAGTTTTAGACGATTTTCGTTTTCAATTTGCCAATAAATGGCTTGTTTGATGGAAAACATACATATTTATACTTCAGATAACCATTTTCATAATCGGAAAGTTAATATACGTAAATGATCACAAATTTTTCATTAAAATGTATATACTGGTATGCTTATTCAAAGCGGACCATGACCATTCTCGTTTTCACAGTGTTAATACTGGGGTCAGTGATGCCAGATTCCCGTGCAATCGGTCTCAAGGGATGTAAAAATAATATTATCAAACTTATATGACATCGATTTTTTTTTTGATTTTCGATCAATTAAATTAATGTAAATTAAAAAATGGCTGTATAATTTATATTTGAAGCAACAATTTTGTGATATTCTGTTTTATAATTATAACGTAAAAATATATATTTTAATATTAAGTTAATATTTAAGTTTTATTTTCATTATCAAAATTGGCTCCCCAAAAATTTTAAAACCGTTTTGCTACTTTTGGCTCTTTTGGTCCAAGAGGTTTCCGACCCCCGCGTTAGTCCCATTGGATTGAATTTGGCATTGATAATGTATTCCTAAATACAGTAAAACCTCGATGTAACGGACATATATCAAATGAATTTCTAAAAAAAACGGCCGAAAATTAGGTCAAATGCAAAAAAAAAAAAAAAGTCCTGTTAATGCATAATATATTATATATATTCTATGCTTAAATTCAAGTGTCGCCGCTTAATCACGTCATACGTCTAGCATTAGAATTTGAGACATAATGGCGTCCTGTTCGTAGACTGCACCTAGTCGGAGCGATTGTATATTAAAGGAGTAATAAAATAAAAAAATTAAATTGTGTTTATTTATATATGTATAAATACAGCATTAAACTTTATTTGTTTATTTTTAACCTACTTTTACATAACATATTCGGCTTTAACGGACACCCCCTTCCCCTAATAAGTCGGTTATACCTAGATTTTACTGTACTTACAAAGCACATATAATTTACAGGCCTTAGCCTGAATTTAATTGTTCAGTATTTAATGCGCTGCTCATATTATATTATTATCTTCACCCGACGCCATAAATATCTATTGTATAGGCGTCTCATCTATCGTAAATTGATTTAGCAGTCACTTTATTACAATTATTTCAGTATTATAAGAGCTACTAACTCCATATTTTTTCAAAACTTAAAAATGATATTAAGAATTTTCCATTATTTATTTTTTAAATTTCAAGTAGTTAAATGTTTAAAAATGTATGGGAGATTTCAATCACGCTGTTAGATTCGGCTAGGTTAATAATAACCTATTCTTAAATAATCCTTTTCGTTAATTAATTCACGAATCTATAACGAAACGGTTTATCAAATCCGTTTATAAGATTTGAAATTTAAATGAATCCTATACTTCGCGGTTTTCCTTTTAACGATTTCTGAAATGTAAGCATATTTCTAAAACCAACCCTTTTTAGTCATAAGACCTCGGTAAGGTTATTTTGTGCCTAAATCATCCCTTGTTCGAGATCTTAGTTAACCCTTTCCAAGCTATTAATTGGAAAAGGAGTTATAGATATATTTATTTCGACTACAGAACACAGCTTTAAGAAAGATTTATATTTAATTTATTATAATATCGGTAAAAAATTCCATCACTTAGTAAAGTTAAACAACATGTTTTGATTGATATTACCTTGTTTCAGTCATTTATTTTATACATGTTAATAGGGAAATTTTAACATCTTAACGATTTTAATACGGGAACTGTATAAATTTGAATTACATACTTTATACGTATTACACATTTTATATGTATTTAAATAATATTTATTTCACTTCAACGATTGGAAACAAATTAGTTTTTCTCAATTTACGGAAAATAGTAATATGAACTTAATAGGAAAGAGTTAAGACACAAAGTTACCTAAGTGAGGATTACAAAGTTTCAATACCTTCGCATAAATAATTTGTTTAGAATTTATCTTCACATTTTCTCGAATAATTTTTGCCCAGGTAATTTACTTCAAGGGAAATAAAATATTAATTTCGAAAAAAATGCATTGTAAAAATATTTTTATAAAAGTTTTATAATCGAATAGATGAGAATGATATTTTATGTACTTACATTACGAAGTTATAGAAATTATATTTTTTCATATGTTTTTCAAATAACGTAACTATGAGTCCTTTTTTCTGCTTAAAACAACGTTGTAACTTATAAAACTAACAAGTTAACTCACAAATATGCTTCAATATCTTACAAGACAACATGGAAGCATTGCGAAAAGGGTATTTTTATTTTGAAAAAATATAAAAATATAAATAACTTCTTTAACTAAGTTAAAGCAAATGAAAGCATCAGTGAAAGCTAAACTGGCAGTATACAACGAAGTTTTGGTATCAATAGTAATGTATGGAAGTGAACCATAGGTTGGTAAAGGGAGAGTGAAAGTAAACTGAATGCAGTCAAAATTCAATTTATCAGACGAATTTACGGAAAAACGATGTATGATGAACGTTCGAGTGTTCAAATAAAGAAAGAATGCAAGGCAGTAAAAAAAATATGAGGCAAATTTACTAGTAAATTGGAGCAAAAGAAGACCGAGGAAATCTTGACATGATCTAGTATTTCAAAAACTTGAAAGGTCAGGAGTAGGAAGAATCGGCGGGTATGTATGTACAAGGAGATGCATGAACGTGGAAGAAACGAAAATTGTTGTGGCGTTATATTTTCTCTGCCTACCGCTTCAGAGAAGCGACGTGGTAGTTAGTTAGTTATTTATAACGTCATTTATGTGAAAAAATTGACCGAAAAAGAAAAGTTTAAAGTTTTGAATGACATCGTCATATTGCGCCAAAAACAACGAAAAAAACTTACGCACACACACACACACACAGAGTTGAATTATGTTACCAGAGGGAACACAGAAATTCCCGTCATTTTCCTTGCCGCTAAAAAATGCCGGCAACATTGGCAAATTGAAATTCCTGAACTCAAATATTTTCGTTTTTCCCGCCCTTTGTGAATGGCAACACCGGGAGAACAAACAGAGGGATGGTTTAAATAAATAAAAGCTTTTCGCGCCAATTCCTACACCCGTTTGAAATGGAAGAGGATTTTTCTTATCAAATCTCCATAAATCATACATGTACGGCGAGATGATGAAACAAATTTAAATTTATCTTCCTCCAAAGGAATACTAACTCGGATTTGTGAACACTTTCTCCGGAATAACTATTCGTCTGGCTACGTGCTATTTTTCCCGCTGCCAAATATTGAAAACTTATCAGGGCGAACAGGGTCTTAATATCGATGTTAATTCTCTTCTTTTATAACGCCATCTTTGTGAAAAATGACCAATAAAACTGAGATAGGAACTTATAGAAGCGTCGTTTATTTTATCGAATTTTAACGAACCTTTTTACTGCTTTTCGAGTTTGAAACATCAACTTTTTCTTATAAATAATATTATACAGTATAAAAGATGAAATATTTTATAACGCTTTCAACCTCTTTTTTCAATAACATCATAAATTAAATCATTATTTTTTATTGGATATAATGTTTTGTTTACAACCAAATTAGGATTGTTTGCGACATTTTTGAGTATGTTCAAATCCTTTAAAAAATATGAAAAATAATCCAGTTTGGATCTTGCACACATTTAAATAAAGGGTTTCTCCTAAATAAAAGCTTTTTAAACCAACCACAGATGGTGAACTCAAATATAAAACGTCGTAAGATTTATAATATATGTATGAATTCTAATAATTTGAGCAATGTGGTTTGATTTACACAATTTATCAATAGTATTTTAATTACATGTTATATGTATAATTCGGCTATATCTACAGATCGTAAGCTATGGTAATGCGAAATATTCCGAGACTCGGAGATTCCAATATGGTACTAGTTACAATTTCCATATTATGATATTCACATGTGTAAAGTGATCACTTAACCAGCATATAATTGGTCATAAGCCATGTAAATACCTAAACTTTCATATTCTTCTCCATCTTAGCTTGAGATATCATATATGTTTATGTATTGTTTGTCTGCACAAGTGTATAATTGTGAAACTATAAGATTGTCCGAAAGTTTTGTCGAAATCCTATAACCATACGCTTACGTGCACAGTACATTTTTTTTTTTATTTTTTACATTTCGCTCACTCCTTTCGACAACGTCAAAAATTTAGATTTTTTAGGAGATCATTTTTAAAGTATAAAATATAATAAAATGTATTAGAAATAAATATCAAGCCACTTTTTGAACTTTTTGCTGTGCAACAGATCTTTTTAGGTAAAACCAGAATGTTTTTTCTCCATTTGAAAAATATTTAGTACATTTAAAAAAAACAATTAAACAATAACTTTTCTTCAATATGCAAAAACACTTTCTGCCCTATAGCGGGTAAATATTAGTTAGTTTTGATTTGTACCAGAAGATGAAAACAATTGTCGTTTTCGAAACTAGTCGTAAATAAAAATAAAACTCGATAAAGTGGATTATTGAAGTGCTTAATTTTAATAAAATAAGGTAAATATTAAGTTAAAAATATGCCGGTTTCGCTGGAATAAAGTACATTTTCTGGGCATTCCAAAAATATTCACATTTAAAAATTGACGATATTTGATATATGACGTTGTTGAAAGGATTGAGCGACATGAATTTTTTTTAAATAACGACTTATAAAATTAAGTTTCAAATAAGCCAGCTATAATTATTATACATAAAAATTCTATATTCGATCGGTCTAGTTAAATATTTGTCAAAATAGATATCACATTTTACTTGGGAATATTTTTTTAAATCGACGCTCTGTATTATTAACATGGGTGGATGAATTTCAGCTTGACATTTCAGCTGGTGAATTTGTCACCCAACTACGATGGAAGATATGAATATGACCGATGTTACTTCTGTCAAATGTTGCTTCTTACCCTCTCTGCCCACATACTCGTATAAACTAGCGTCAATCTAGTGCTTTGAGATCGAGATCAACCTCTTGTTCGTGAGTTAGTGAAGTGTGATTAATCTTACTGTGCAAGTGAATAATAATCTTTGGAACCCGGAAATACAGTCACCCAACTAGGACTCAAACCCTCGTACTGGAATGAGGTCCGCCAACAGCCAAATGCACACCATTGTAGCTGCCTTCACCGTCATCATACTGTTCGGTAAGTTAAAATCTATTTAATTTTTATTAAATTAAATTACAAACAGTACCTCGCCACGTTTTGCTAAGGCTTATTCTAGTTAAATCAAAAAGTGAAAAAAGAAAAATACACAGGTCTCATATGATTTATTTCATTATGCTTGAGAAGCAAGGAAAATATTAAAATGTTTAAAACTACAACGGAGTGACAGAAGCTTTCAAGAAAAACGCTTTTCGCCTTGAACAATGTATATTTATTAATTTAAATTTCATGTACAGAAAATAAATAAGTACATTGACGGGCTTATTGCTAAAAAGTAATATCTTCCAACCAACTAAAAACAGACTAGTGATATTGATCAAAATGTTTGATACCATATATAGCTATTTGTAATCAGAGGGTAGATAGTACTTGATCTTTTAAAAAAATAAAAGTTTTGTATTGTTTAGAATTGCTTGTGTTGCTGTACGTTCAAAAGATTGATATTCAGGTAAAAAAAGGATTGTTTAATATATTGATTCACGATGAAGTAATCAGTGAATATTTTTAGAATTTTTATTCTTCTAACCCTTAACCGCACCCCAATAGTGCATAGGGCACTACATCGTTTAGAAGCAGTGTTATATTGATCGTTAAATACACGAAGGAAAGGTGATCAGCCTTCCGTCCAGGGTCATATTAAATCAATATTAGAGTGAAAAATCACTAATATTTATTTCAGAATTTTCTTAGTAATAATTAAACATACGTTCAAACGCCGTATGTGAAGCTAAGACTAAATTTTCAATTCATCTTTGGGACGTTGAAGGATGACAAAGGTATTTAAAAATGATGCGGAATGAATCGAAACACGTGTCGCAACAAATTTTAAGAAATATTATTTTTCAACTAAAACTTAAATTAATAATGGAAGGATATTACCATAAAGTGACTGTCGAATCAACTAATGAAAATGTATGCCATAAATTAAGTTTTAAAAAATGTTAACTCAAGATATGTTTTATTCGATTTTCTTACATTATGAAACATTATTTGAAGTTTTCTTGTTAGATGGGTACTAGAATAATTCAGAGCAGAATTGGCTAACTACATTAAAACCTTATGAATATTCCTAAGGCTAATGAACATACATTTAAATTACGTTTAACCAATTTCTGTCCTTAGTCTTCCCTACTTATTTAAGTAAATTTAATTGCAGTGCTTCGTTATAAACTGTGGCAAGAGCATTATTAAACCCTTGTATTATTTACCTCTAAAATATTTTTTAAATGGTTACTTTAAACTTATTTGCATACGTAATATAACATATGGATAATCTAAGCAGCGTCCCATAGAATTGTTTTATAAATAAATGCTCTTAATTTGTATATTTTGTTTTTTTTTATTATTTTGTCTGGGTATTTACAAGGACTACGAGCTTTCATAGGTTGGTTTAAGTACTCACTTTATACACGTTCAACATTCACCATTTTACCTTCAAATGGTATCAACCATAGATACACCCGCGAGCTCACACATGAAGAGACGTGTAAATTATACGATATACATATGTAAGTTCCAAACAATTTATTATTCTTCTAACCCTTATTAGCACTCAATAGTGCATAGGGCACTGCATCGTATTGACGCAATGTTATCTTGATCGTTATTTACATGAAGGTAAGGTGATCACTCTTGCGCTTTGGAGACCAGTCCAGGGTAATAAGTTAAATAAATATTAGAGTGTATAATCTCTAATTTGAGTAATATGTATGTAACGTATTATATGTGTCCTAGAAATACCTAAAGTTACCGAAAGATACTAACGTCTAAATAAACTTTATTTTATTTATTGTTTCATCATACACTTTGTGGTAAGGCATGATGACATTATAAATGAAAACAATTGTTGTTTACCACTTGAGTTATATTTATATTAAATTAAATGTGGTAAAAAAAAAAACAAAGTATAAACTCAAGTGGTTAAAAACAAAAATCAACAATTAATAAACCTTAAATAAAGTATTTTGAGATGATAATAATAATAAAACCCTTATCCGCACCCCAATGATGCAAAGGGCACTGCGTCATATAAACGCAGTGTTATCTTGATCGTTTACACATGAAAGAAAGGTGATCAGCCCACCGCTTCAGGTACCAGTCCAGGGTAATAATATTGAATAAATATAACAGTGAGAAAAACACTTATACTTATTTTACCCCCCTTGGGAATCGAACCCGGGACCTCCAGAACGGTAGCCGAGCGTGCTGACCATTACACTACAGAGGCGGACGGATTTTGAGATAACAAGAAAAAATTACTTTTTATTACTATACGAAGACAAACAAGTATTAAATCTTTCAGAATTATTGAAAACACGTTTTCCAAAAAAAATCTGGAACAGATTTAAAACACCTTTTGTTGGTCTATAGCAGATATGATAAATTGGGCGGCGGAAGGTTAACTTTCTTATTATGTCTATAAACTGTTTAAGTCCTTATCACGACTTAAACATTCAGCTTAAATAAGAACCTACTGAATTAACTCCCCTTTCTTCCAAAGGATTAAACGTAATTGTTTTCTATCTTTCTTGTACAATCAGTAATTATTGCTTTTATAAACTTGATTGAATTTTGAACTTACAAATAAGAAAAACCGATAAAATACCATGTGAACAATAACAACGTTGTTTATATAAAAATAAAACTGCTTAGAAATAAAACTACTTAAAAAAATAAAAACCACTTAAAAATAAACTACTTAAAAATAAAATTACTTCCATTATTTTAAATAGATTATCCGCACTCTTAAATCAGATATTAAAAAATAAATTCATAAATATTCTTAGTAAAAAATTAAACGCTTGTATAAGAGCAATTTTCGAGTTTATTTATGTGAATAAGACTTCTTCTCATCAGCAACTGAAAATATAAACTGTTTCTATTGAAATACAAAAGTTTGTATTTTCTATTATTGTGAACATCTGTTGTTTTCGAAACAAGTGGTGTTTACATAAATAAACAGATACAGTGGTATTTTCCTATTATTTAACTTTTATATATGAACCATAATGTTATTCCACAAAGTTAATACCAAATCAACAAACTGTACTCTTCGTATCAGTAGCCGATAAACAATGTTTTCTCGGCAACTTTTTAGTAATTTCTTCTTAAATTTAATTTGTACATCTTTCTTTTCCAATCTTATTCTTGATATTGTATATTTGATTCAATTTCAACCCACAAAAGAAGAAATGCTGATACAATGCCATGTTAATTACTACAACCTTGTTTGAATAAAAATAATCCTACATTGTTGTAAATGAAATATTCGTAGTGTTAGCAATCTAGAAACATATTTTGAATATTCAAAAAAATCCAGGTTAGTCAACCGACAAACATTTTTTTCTCTTAACTTTTCAGTTATTTTTCCGAAATTTTCTAGCTTTATTTTTTATTCTATTTTAAATTTCCCTGTATTTTTTTTTGACCGTCACCAAAATTACTCTGAACTTTTCTCTATTTTGTTAGACTTCCGCCTCCAAAAATTTGGCACCGGTGAGAGGGTGGAATCCGTATCCAAAAAATTCACTGGATTTTAACCATGCCTTTAGAGCAAGGCCCTGTGCAATCGAAACTATTGCATACCCCTAAAAATGCCATGACTACTCCCGTTCGCAACATTGTAATATTAAAAAGCACACAGTGTATTTTTTTTAAATGTACTCATCTATTTTAATGAAAGTGTAAATCTTGTATATTACATATTTTATATATATATATATTCACAAAATTTATAATATTCATTAGCTCATCTGTTTATGTATAGCGTCTGACATGTACATCTACAACGCTATTTTATTATATCGCTTTTTGTTTTCTTTACCTCGCTCTCGCTTGCTCCACTCCCGTGGCATCACTAACTATAGCTCTCTTTCTTTTATCTCATGTAACGAAATGTGCTCAATAAACTTGACACGTTCTTAGAGCTTTACTCTCAATTCTCTTCCAATTGTCGATCATCAAATTACCGCCTAAGAAGTTAAACATAAAAAAAACTCGCCGGTATTTTTTTAAGCTCTTCAAAACAAGTGATACGAATCTTGCATACATGCAAATAAAAGTGTCTCTGCTAAATAAAAGCTTTCTCAGTCTAACAAAAACGGCTGTTTTGTACACATAAGTACTGTGTCATGACCATCAAAGAGTTCGATCTATAAAATTTGAGTAGTGTAGTTGTCAATCATGGGTAGAATGGTGAATGTTGCATGTGTGTGGATTGATCACTTAACCAGCATATGACCAATATACAGGTCATAAGACCTGTAAATATGCAGACTACCACATTCATCTTCATCTTTGCTGATTTGTCATTATTTTCAAAATTACTTCTTTGTGGAGAAAATCCAGATTTGTAAACAAGCATTTAAACACAATAAAAATATTATGTAGAAAAATAAGTGATGTTTTTCTTTAAAAACAGGATAAGTAGGTACTAGTAAACGGCGATAAAATTTCATTGTACCTAAAACGATAATTAGCGAATTAATTCCGAACGTCCTTTTTGCGGTTTTCCAGAAGAAAAAACCCTTTTTATAAATTGAAACACGAAAGGGGTCCCCCGAAGATCCTTCGTGCGTTACTTACTTAAGGGTACTTTAAGGTTGCTTTTTGTAAATGGCTATCATTAAATCGAAACAAATGTCCCCAATCCTTTGGCAAATCGTGGCCGGTTTTTTGTTTCATCCACGGCTGCCAACCGATAATTTATCGAAGGTTCGCCAGAAATAATTGCTCCTCGAATTTTAAACTGCCTCCAAGATTTTAGATGGCTGGTCGTCTTTGATATATCGAGGTACCGCACCTTGGACGGATATCGTTACACCAATTTATAGACGGAAACTTTGAGCTTTCGACTAAATATAACTGGTTTATGTATAAATATGTGTTTTGGGCTTTAATATGGAAGTTTTATACAAACATTCCTTAAATCAAGAACACAAAATTTATTTAGCGCCCTTGAGAGGATTTCTCACTCAAATAATCCATTTGAGACAATATTTTCCATTCTATCATTTCGTGCTACGATATGTATAAATATGGTAATATTATGCATTCATTATTATTCTTGTATGTATAAAAATGAAAAAAAGAAGTATTCGTTGTTTGAAAGCTTAAATCCCCTTAAGTTATTTATTTGCTTTGAAAATGTTCAACGCTTTTTTTTAAATACGAACTTTTTATTCCTTTACCTTTGAACCATATTTTGAATAGTTTTTTTTTTACCGCAATGACATTGAACGCCTTTTGAAAGTAACGCCATTCTCATATATTTGAGTATATAGACGTCTATTGACAATTGCGATAATGTTTGTGCATATTTAATATTTATATTTATATTAAAGGGAATTAAGATATTTTTTACATTTTGGTTTTATAACATATTTATATATTATGAAGTCTTTACAGATTTTTTTTCAACGAATTACATAATTTTTTTTTAATAACAAAAAAAACGTTATTCATTGTAACTGCAGACAGTGGGTAGAATTCCATATTGAATTGTTGGGTTATATATCCAAATTAAACGAGGTTTTTATTTGGTTGAATTCTACATTTATTTATGTATATGTTAATACGTGACGCGTTTCGTCTTCTTAGGACATTATCAAACACTCAACTGCTTGATTATGTCCTAAAATCAAAACTCTATCAAAAAACTATCAAAACTTAAGTGTTTGTTAAAGTCCTAAGAAGACGAAACGCGTCACGTATTAACATATACATAAATAAATGTAGAATTCAACCAAATAAAAACCTCGTTTAATTTTGGATATATTCCCCAACAAAAAAAACATTGTTTGAAAAGGTCTTTACACAATAAAAAATAACCCTTTCTTTTAAATTTGTATTCCAGTCACGAAGTATCATTTAAAAACCACACCGATGCCTTATTTGTATGTGTTCTCCACAGGTGGGAGTACTTGTCTGAAGATTGTGGGCATAACCGTCCCAGAGCTGGCCAATTTGAACCGCAATGTGAACTTGTACTGCTCGTACGACACCGGCCGAGAGTCCTTGCTGTCCGTTAAGTGGTACAAAAATGACAACGAGTTCTTCAGATTTACACCAGTTCACCAGGTTAGCATGAAATACTAGTATTTTTTATTTATTTCTTTCATTTTAACAGGAAAAAAAGCATTTAACCAATATTTAAATGATAAACATTTTCATCATTTATATTTTATAATTTTTTATTTTATTTCATTTCAATCGACTTTTTTCGTTATGTCCGCCTCCGTAGTGTAATGGTCAGTACGCTCGGCTACCATTCTGGAGGTCCCGGGTTCAATTCCCAGGGGGGTCAAATAAATACAAGTGATTTTTTCACTGTAATATTTATTCAATATAACCCTGGACTGGTACCTGAAGCGGAGGGCTGATCACCTTTCAGGATCAAGATAACACTGTGTTTGTAAAATGCAGTGCCCTATGCACCATTGAGGTGCTGATAAGGGTTTGAATTGTAATTGAATTTTTCGTTATGTATTATCAGCAGCTGTTTTTATCGACAGGTGATTACAAAATGTTAATTATATTATCAATATTAATATTCAAAGCATTTTCTTTGTGCTTAGAATTTTTCCTTTTATATTTTTTCACATTTTTTAGCAATATTCATATATTACCACTCCACTGTCCGAGATTTTCGTCTACCGGTTTCGAGACGTACCCGTCTCTTCGTCAGGACAATCAGTATAAAAGCACGAAAACAAAACTACAAGTAGTATTGTTTTCATGCTGTTTCATCTCAAGTTGAGATACTTATAAAATGTTTTTTTAGATTTAAGTTTTGTACTGACATTTTTTGGTGGAACTGCATTTTATTGAATAAAATAACAACGCAGTTATTTTTTCCACGTGGATTTTATTTGACCAGCAACCGGGTTTTGTCGTAACCGACATCTAGTCTAATGATGTCAAACCCGGTTGCTGGTCAAATAAAATTAATGTGGAAAAAATTACATACTTAGTTGTTTTTTCATTCTGTACGTATTTTGTAACTTAACGTTTTTCTTGTATTTTTCAATGACCAGCCGATGACGCAAACCTTCCCTACGTCTGGATTCCAAGTGGATGTGGGAGATGAACGCGACTGCGGAAGAGATCAGTGCAAGATCACTCTCAGTCATTTGACGTTCGAGGCTACAGGAGTTTACACTTGCGAAATATCCTCGGAGGGGCCCACCTTCAGGACTGATTCTCAGTACAAAAACATGACGGTGGCGAGTAAGTTGAAACTATATATTAAATATCAAAATCAAACACTGATTTTTTTAGTCTACTAATTTGTATTTTATTGTTAAAAGAACATAAAAATTAAGATTGTGACAATTGTTTCTTGTATTTTTTGACATCTCATTAAAGATGAAGAAAATTATGGAAGTCTGGGCATTTACGAGGCTGACGACCGTCATAAGCTGGTTTAAATGAACATTCACCAATTCTACCCATTATTGACACCCACACTACTCAAGTTCTTGAAAGTTCTATATACATATATACATATATGAACCGATTTCGAAACACTGTTCTTGAATCACTAGAACTTCACTAGAGACATCTATTGGTGAGATGAAAGACTCTCTAGTGACATTAGTTTGACTCTTAAAATCAGTGTTTGATTTTAACATTTAATATATAAATTAAAATGGAGTTACAATACAATACAAATACAATATTTATAAACAATGTTCAATAATGCGTATGAAGCTGTAATTTTAAACAGTCACTGCCATTGAGGTAAAAACATGTTCTGACATCAGCAAATGAGCTAAAGAGATTGAGATTTTGAACAAATGAGCATTTTTATTTTTTTAAATTAATGTTTTACTTAGTAAATACCACTATTTCTTAAAATCTACTGTGACACGTGTTTCGATGCATTCCGCATCATTTTCAAACACCGTTCGGTGTTTGAAAATAATGCGAAATGCATCGAAACACGTGTCTCAGTAGATTTTAAGAAATACTGGTATTTAATGAGTAAAACATTAATTAAAAATGGAAAGACTTTACCACAAAGTGACTGCCAAATCAATTAATGAAATTTTTATTTTTATTTTTATTGATAAACAAAAACTCGCGCGTATTCAAATGCAAAATTTCGTAAAAATTCTAAGCAATCGGTGAATAAAAAATGGAGGTTTTGAACGAACTTACATCATTTTTTAAAATGTTATAAAGATATTTTTATTACGAACTTTGAAGCAAAATAAAAGCTTTAAAACTTTGAATAAAAAAACACATTACAATTACGATATCAAGTAAATATGTAGAGCCAATATTAAATATAAATTTTAGACACGATCTCATTTTATATAACTTATCACATATCACTTTTATTTCGTGTTCTTTCAAATAAGTTACCAGTAGCAAAGGCTACTATCAAATTTAACTTAAGTGTATTTTCTTAAAAGAGATAAATGTCTTTTTTATAGATCTTCCAGAATCGGGGCCGATGTTGGATGGGCTTAAGCCTCTTTACAGCCCTAATGATGTACTCGATGTAACTTGTAAATCCTATCCATCGATTCCCCCTCTTCATATGGTGTTTTCAATCAATGGGAAAGAGGTTAGTAGATAAAAAAAAATGTTGATAGAAGTGTGAAAGTAGACTGGATGCAATTAAAACGCGATCTCTTGGAGTAATATGCGCAAAACCATGTATGATTGATATTTGAATGGCGACTTAAGGAAAGAATGCAAGGTTTATGCGTTACAGATAAAATTTAAAAAAAAGGCGCGTTGATATGTTATAGACAAGTGAATCAAATGATTGAAGGAAGAACTGTAAAACAAATTTACGAGTTTTACAGTTTTTCCTACATTCATGTAGTTGGAAATAATAACAGAGAAAGACTAAGGAAAACTTGGCATAATCAAGTATGTCGAATACTTGAATTTAGTCGGGTCAGGTGTTGGAATAATCGGTGGGTAGATGATATGCATGAATGTGAAAAAAAGTAACATTGTTTGCAAAGATAGATTGGTATAGCGTTCTATTCTCTCTGCTTGCCCCTGCACGAAGAGACGAGATGATTAGTTGATTAGTTTAATTAAAGTTATTTGTTGCTTTCTTTAAAAGGATTTATTTTTAAATTCTTAAAATTCTCAAACATTTCTTAGTTTATAATTAAAATGAACTTTTGTTTTAAAATCACTTTAAATATTTTATTATAACTTAATTATAATATCTACCGGTTTGAAAGCCCTTTTTCAAGACTGATTTATACTTACAAAAGAAACGACCAGCTTTGAAACCGGTAGACATTATAATTAAGTTATAATGAAATATTCATAGTGATTTTAAAACAAAGTTTTATTTCAATTATAAGATGAAAAATTACAAAGTAATTGCTTTAAATATAAATTTAATTTGATAGTTTGTTCTTTAGTTCGTTATTTGTTAGTTGTTTCTTTGTTGAATTTTATTGTTAAAAAAACCCTAACTTAATACTCATATATCAATAAATTCTTATGAAATATCATAAAACTATACCGGGTTGTAGTTTTAAGGGTTCTGTCGCTCAGTTGGTTAATCAGTGAAATATTTATTCTGGGTTGAAACCCTGTCTCCCACAATTTAATATCTATTCTAATGTTATCATCTGTATTTATCAATCTTCCTAATACATTGATGTCATTTTCGGATTCTTATTTTCAAATTTTCTTATTTTTTCCTCATTTTGACACGTTTCTTTAGTAAAAATAATCATTTAGTTTTTTTTTTAAATAGGATTCTGAAAAATACGTAACAAGAATGCTGGAACCATCTTCTTCGCCCAACCTGTATGTCAGTTCGGCTCGTTTGCAACTACCCTTGAACAAAAACTTACTAGAGAAAACGAGAATCGGAGGTTCTGACATTCTGAAGCTGAAATGCTCTTCAGCGCTGAATGGAGTGACCATCAAAACCCTTGAAACGGAAGCGGAAATCCTTCTGTTCACGATACAACCTCTGCAAAATCAAATGTTAGAATGGCCCAGTCCTAGCGGATCAGGTAAGGTAGCGAGTATTAGTTATACATATAATTTTATTGTAAATATATAACTAATACTTGTGACAATATTAATCTTTTTTATGAAATGAAAGCATTACTCGTCACTCCTCAAGTGCCCGCCTCCGTAGTGTAATGCTTAGCACGCTCGCCTACCGTTCTGAAGGTCTCGGGTTCGATTCCCAGGGGGGATCAAATAAAAATATGTTATTTTTTCTCTAAAACATTTATTCAATATTACCCTGGACTGGTAAATAAAGCGGAGGACTAATCACCTTTCTTTCATGTGTTAATGATCAAGATAACACTGCGTTTATATAATGTAGTGCCCTATTGGGGTGCACATAAGGGTTTGAAATGAAAAATGAAAAAGTAGTTGCTGCATTCGATTCCCTGGGGAGGTCAAAATGAATAAAGGTGATTTTTCGTATTAATTTTTGTTTTATGACACTCTGGACTGGCATCTAATAAGGAAGACTGGTCACCTTGTTTTTATTTAATTTAAATAATGAAGATAGTGCTGCCTTCATTAAATTCAATGCCTTTTGTAACATTTTGGTGTGAATAAGTTTTAAAAACAGGAAAATTTCAAATTTCAAATTCAAATTCAATTTCAGAAAATGTATGACAATTTATTTAGAAATATTTGAACTTTTCGTGGTACAAATGTTTATAAATATATTTACAAAAAGTAGCTATAGAAAACATTCTTAACTACATTGTGCATATATAATTCAATATAAAAAGGTAAAATTCTAATATATTTTTTATTTCTTTCAGGAAATCTATTGCCAAGGGAAATTTTATTACTGTGGTGTCTTTTTTTCTCAAAATATTTATGTCTCAGTTCGCTCGAAAAAAAGTTCCTGTAGAATCTTAATAATTTTAAAATTAAAACACTTCCAAAACATTCCTATTCTAGTCTCAATAATTTTAAAGAAAATATTTGAAATTTCCCATGACTTATTTAAATTTTATTTTCATTTGTAAGAATAATAAAGACCACAATTACTTTTAATTCTAGTTATCTAAACAAATAATTTTAAAAGAAACGCGATTTTTCAACGCTATAAAATGTTTGAAATATGTTTTAAACGTACAATTTTAAAATGGTTTTCTACGTTTTTTTTTGTTTCTAAAATCCCCATTTATTTATTTTATGTAAATAATTTATTTGAATTATTTATTAAAAATACAAAAATGATATTATAGTTTGGGAAATGTGATAGCATAGAAAAAAAATTTGAGTAAAACTCTTTATTTATGATCTTTTCTTATAAGCAATTATTTTTACAATATTTTATATTATATTATTATTTTTTATATTATATTGCTATATTTCAAAAATCTATTCAAATAAAAAAAAACATGTAATTTTTTTTTCACCTTATATTGCAAATTTTTAATGTACTAGATATGAGGCGAGAGACGAGGTAACGTGCTTGTTCTCCCCTTGCTGGACTCCCATAGAACAAATGCTTCAAAACTCAGTTTAGTTACACTGCTACCAATAAAAAAAGTATTAAAAAAAAAACTTTTATTAGATTAGCAATCATATTTTTTTTATTGCTCGTATTTTAAGCACATCAAAAAATATTATATGTGTAGTATACAATTTAGATGTGATGCACCTTTTATCTTTCACAAGTATTGCTGTATAAAATTATACTTACTTTTTCTTTATGGAAAATATATTATTTATCGTATTTAATCGTTTGTGATATTCAATAGAGACTTAACTTCAATATCTTGAAAAGTTGATATTATGTATATGCTTTGATTTTTTTATCACCATTTAAAAGGAAGGGTTATTTTATGTATCAAATATTTATTATTTGCTTACCACTCTTTTAATCTTAATTTCTGTTAAAATTTAACAGAAGAGCATGAAAAATATATAATGTATTAATGGAAGATGAAGTAAACTGAAACCGTATGAGGATTATCAAGTTTAGACATTGCTTAAGTTTATTTGTGCGAAACTTAGTAGTATTATTATTAATAAAAGATAAAATAATAAACAAAAACAACGAATTAGTTTTTGCATTTTTACTAAGTAAAAAAAAAATAAAAATAGCATATCTTAGTTTTTGTTCTATTTATGTCTAAATTACAATTTCACCAAGAAAGAGCAGTAAAAAGCTTAAATCAAATTATTTAATTTAAGTATAACATATCGATGCACACATAAAACCTAATTTATTAAAAAAAAAATGCATTTGTAATGAGAACTCCATATGTAATACATATCGCTCACTCCTTTCAAGAACGTCATAAATCAAAAAACATTTTTTTTTCATAAGAATGTTTTTAAAGTATAAAAATATGATACAATGTGTTAAAAATAAATATCAAGCCACTTATTGAACTTTTTAATGTGCATCATATCTTTTTAAGATATGATGCACATTAAATATAAGGTTTTTTCCCAATTTAAAAAATATTTAGTATATTTAAAAAATTATTAATCGATAATTTTTCTTCAAAATGCAAAAACAACACTTTCTGCCCTGTAAAGGGTAAATATAATGTTAAAAATATGTCGCTTTTGCTGGGATATAGTACATTTTCTGGGCATTCCGAAAACATGAACAACTTAAAATTGACGACTTTTTATTTATGACGTTCTTGAAAGGAGTGAGCGATATGTTAATTATGTTTCTCATTTTTGTATTATCTTATTTCTATTATTAAACACATTACCATAAAAATAATATTTGTTTTATTTTATTAATAGAAACAGCTGTAAATTGAATAATTAATGTCAACCATTAAAAGTTTTATACCCCATAAATGAAATGTTTTATTTAAAACCCTCAAAAATTGTTTCAAAATGACGATTTTATGACGGTATGCAGTATTTAAAATAACAATTGTTTAATTCGTAAATGATACTGAAATAAAATTAACGTAATCAATTTCATTAATTTATTAAACAGTCACTTTGTGATAATGAATTGCCACATTTTTACATATTTATTCATTCCTTATTCAAATTTGAATTGGTAAATAACACTTATTCATAAAATATATTGTGACACATATTTTAATGCATTCCGCATCATTTTAAAACACCGACATACGGCTTTTATAAATGATGCCCGAATGCACTACATTGAAACACGTGTCATAACAGATTTTTTAAAAAGTGGTATCTACCAAGTAAAAATTATGTTGAAGATGTATGATGAATTTGCCTTTGATGTAAATGTTTTTTGTTTGTCTTAAGATTACGTCATTATATAACTTGACCATCATATAATGTTATAAGTTAAAATGTGTTTTATTGTAATATAGAAAAAAATATACATTTTTTCGTTCACCGTGAGACATCATTTTTACATAATAAAAAATAATATTTTGCAAGGACCCTCTTTTTTTTTATTATTAAAATATTTTCATTTTCGTTTACACTTCAGTCAAAACCACTTTTTGATAGTCATGTTTATTTACTTTAACATCGGGTCCCAAAGGGTTAAGAGCGTAAGGGTCAGGGAATCATTTATCTTCCCTATAACACGATCACGTCTTGACTAGACACTTCTTATATTAAGAATTGAGACCTTCAAAACCCTTTTTTGCTTCACACATCGGAAAATCTTTGATCCGGTTTTCAAAAAAGTGCTAAGTACATTCTCTAGACGTTTGAGAGCTTTTTAATTTTACTTGAAACATTACTAACTCTCTTACCATCATGCCTTTTCCCCGCAGGGGTAGGCAGAGAGAATAGAACGCCACATCAATCTTTCTTTGAGCACAATTTTCGGCACATTCATACATTAAAATATGACAAATATTATTTATTTGACAAATATCAACAGGTTAACAGAACGAGGACTGTCATAAAATACTTAGCACGACCAAATCTGGCCGTTTTAAAAGCCTACATAACCCGAGGGTAAGTATGACCAGATACCATGTTAATTTTATTATTAAAAAGATAAATATTTGTGTTTTATTATTTTCGAAATTATTTCAATTTCATACTATTTCTGTGTGCCTAAGTGGCTGATTATTAGAAAAAGATATCAAATTGTGGTAGAGTGGGTTCAAACCGAGAAAATCTGACTCAAGAGTCTGCGATACTAACCACGGGACCACAGCCCGACGGTATTGATGTGAAGGAAGCTAAAAGTGTATGTCAGGACATATGAGTTTGGCGTTTCATCCTCTCTTCCTAATCCTGCAGGGAAATGGTGTGACGGTTGTAGTAGCAGTTCGATTTTTCAGATGAATGTGGAGAAATCTAAGTATGACATAATTAATATAAAGATAATAGTTTGAACAGAACGAAGACGCCAAATAAAGACTTAAGACGACCATATCAATCAGAACCTAAAATCTTGTCATTTTGAAAGTCTACGCAACCCGAGGGCATGTATGACTAGATCTATTGATGTGAAGAAAGTTAGGAGTGTATGTCAGGAAAGACGAGTGTGGCGTTCTATTCTCTTTGCCTATCTTTGCAGGGAAACGGCCTTACGGTAATAGTAGTAGTAATATATAGTTGTAAGTAACCATTCATAAACATTTTTTTAATGTGCATGAATAAACTGATATTTATTTTTACCTGACTAAGTTTATCAAATGTTTAATTGGATGGAATCTACAATGCGTACGATTAAATGTTTGTAACCATACATTAAAACTAATTTTTCATGGAAATGTCGTGTTTTTTTGACGCTTAACAATTTACACATCTAGAACACGTCACTCTAATTTAAAACAAACACGGAAATATTACTTATATTCCGTGAAAATACGCCTCGTCATATATTCATAACTCTTAAGTGGTAATATAATTGCCAAATATAAAATATAAAGGGCGTATTGAGTTTATCTGGCTTAATACGCTGTATGTATATGAAAAAAAAAATGTAATATCGGCAAAAAAATGTACTGGAATTTTTCTATAAAATAACTCAAATAAAATATTTTCAATCTTGTAACAAATTAAGAATTCCGCTGTGAATTAAAAAAGGAGTAGAAAATTGCGGCGCTCTTGGTTTTAGTTTTCTAAAGAATATTTTACTGGTAAAATAATTTCCAAATATAGAATATTATAATCTTGCGAATTTAAAATAAAAATTTAGGCAAAAATGGATACATTTATGTAATAAAAATAACGGTAATAAAACCCTGGAAAATTTACTCTAAAATAACGAATTTTTTTTTTAATGTTGTAAATTAGGCATAATACTGTTTCACTTTCACTTTTTTTAAATGAAAAATATATTTTAAAAATGCACAATAATTTTTCAGTAAAATAACGTAATGAACATATTTATATTTTGAACGTTGGTTATTTTTTTTAATATTTAAAATGAAAATTGTTAAGTGCTCGTGGCTAATAACTAAGGTACGTCACTCAAATTAAGAAAAATAAAATTAACGAAATGATTTAGCATACAAATGCGTTTTTTCTGAAGATCATCTCACTCTCACTCTTTCTACGTCCATCAACAATTTTGTCTGAAATACACATCTCTTTTAGATACTCTGGAGCCATAGTATGTCTGAGTTTTTTTTTAATTTATGCATAAGCTGGCAGAGATTTAGGTTTTGAGTTTCATTGGAAACGGAACAAATTATTTATTTCATATATTGAACTTAATAATAAGACTTATATAATATTACCAATTTTTGTATCAACAATAAAATTTAATATTGAATAAAGCTACTCGTATATTGAATTGTAATTAAAATATCAAAATAAAAAAGGAAAAAAAAAGTTGTCTGTATATCTGAAGAAGCTGTTTTTTTATTTGTAAATATAACATAATATATTAATTACAAATATCTTTAAATAAAAAAAAACGAGAAAATATTTCGCTTGCCATAATTACATCCTGAAAAAATTGACCTCTGGAAATGGAGGTAATTATTCATAGACAAAACAAACATACAAGTATGTTAGCAGCTGATGTCAGCTTTTCAGCATTTCATCTTTTAATGATAAAAAACATCGTTAGCCTGTGACACATTTCATGTAGGCTTTAGGGGCGGTTCCTGGCAGAAAAAACGGGCAAGTTATTAGACAGCACGCACGCAGTACACGTCTCAACAAATTGTGATAAGCGAATTGGCCAATAAAAATGATTTCCTTAATTAAACACGGAATTTTTAATTGCTGAAACAAAATCTAATTGGATGACTGGGGTGTTTTTTCAGGTTAATTTGACATTTACATGGAACGATAAGCCGAATTATATTACTACGTGGTCTTCTTGAAAATTGTCTTCATTTGGAAAATTATACAATTCCGGCCCAGAAATAGAATTTTATCTCTGATTATTTTGAGTGTGCTCAAACCCTTGTTCACAAATCTGAATTTCTTCACTTAGGGATTATTTTTATCAAAATTTCAAAAATGGATGAAGAAGAATATGAAAGCCTGAGTGTTAACAGGGCTTATCATAGGCTGGTTTCATTGATCTCTTTATACACGTGTAATATTTACCATTCTAACCAAGATTGACAAAGTGTGGTTGTCACTTTCGGTATTAAAATTTTGGAATTAAAATATAGTCATGTTAACAGGTGAAAATACAAAGTTTGTATTTTAATCTGTTAATGACAACATCTGTAGTTCTCAAAACTAGTCGTGTTTACATTAATAAACTCAAAAAATGATTTAATCCAAGTATTTCATATTTATAATCTCTTACCCCTATCCGCACTCAATGCTGCATAGGGCACTGCATCGTATTCACGCAGTGTTATCTTGATCGTTACTTACATGGAGGCAAGGTTATCACCCCTTCGCTTCAGTAACTAGTCCAGGGTATTATTAAATGAATATTAGAGTGTAATATTACCAATATTTATGTTCACCCCCTGGGAATCGAACCTGGGACCTCCGGCATGGTAACTAAACACGCTTACCATTACGCCGAGGAGCCGGATGGATTTTTATATTTAAGGGTCAGAAATAGTAGCATCACTGTAAACATTTTGATCGTCTTTATTTTACTTTTATTTGTAAAAGCTGTGGCATTTTGTTAAGGATTTTTGATTTGTCAGGATTTCATTGTAAACAGAACACAAAATTAACTACATCACGCAACTAAAATATAAGCTCTTAAAAATAATAATAAAACATATGTTTAAGACCACTTTAGAGTTTTATGTTGTAAATATGATTAGTTTCGAAAACAACAGATATTCTCGTCAATAGCTGAAAACACAACTTTTTTTCGTATGTTAATAAAAACATATCCCGTTCTCAAAACTAGTCATGTTTATATTAATTAACAAAAATTCATATTTAAAAAAAAAATAATCATATTATTAATGAAAATACTTGTTTTTTTTTACCAGTTGAGTTTACATTTAGACCTGAAGATAGAAGCTTAGCTTCCGAAACTAGTCGTCATTAAATAAACTGAAATGATAAAAAATAAGTGTGTTCTTTAATAATATCATCATGTCTTACCACAAAGTAAATGCCGAAACAATAAATAAAATATTTGATTCATTTTATTTATTGATTTGGCGTTTAATTTGTAGAACTCCATTTTAATTTATGTATTAATTTTAAATCAAACACAGATTTTTTGAGTCTACTAAGTTGTGTTTTACTAACAAAAACACAAAAAAATTATATTGTGAAAATTGTTTCGCCTTGTTAGGGCGAAACAATTTTCACAATATAATTTTTAATTATTGCTGCACGAGTTAAAACTGTCACTTAGAATTGTATAGCTACATAAGGACCGTAGTCCATTTGATCTTCACATTCGTTTGATAATGCCCTGACAAGGTGAAACAATTGTCACAATATAATTTTTTATGTGTTTTTGTTAATAAAATACAACTTAGTAGAATCAAAAAATCTGTGTTTGATTTAAAATTTATACATATTTAATTCATCATGATATTCCACAGATTTAATGCATAACATATTATCGATATTCAGGTTTGTTAGGATTAATCCATTCTAGGAGCATAAATTTTCGACTCACTGGGTTCCTGAACAATTTTAAAATAAATCAGAAATATTTTCATATTTTGCTACATGTGTGGAAATCCACCCGTGGAAATTTCAATCCAAATATTGCATACCGCGAGGTGCGTCGCTATTTGTCTCTTCACGGATGAATGTCGATTCGAATCCTAGGAGATGAGGAGTGTTGAGGAGGTATTGATAAATGGAAAATACGTCTCCCACTGTCAGCTCCAGTAAGCACCAGGATCCCTTTGGAGGAAAATCATAATATGGAAATTGTAACTAGTGTCATATTGGAATCTCTGAGCCACGGAATATTTCATATTACCATAGAGATTACGATCTGTAGATACGAGTATAGCCGTGTTTTATAAAATGTGAGTAAAATATTACTGAAAAATTGTTCAAATCAAACCCCAGTAGAAATGTACATAAATATCGTCAAAAAATTAAAATTAATCACAATTTTCCATCATTTTTATTGTCTCCAAATATTTGTTCACTAGGGTTTCCTAACTTAAGAGTTATTACTACATTTTTAACATCTTAACATAGATGAAGAAGAATTTGAATATCTTGGTATTTACAAACCTGTCATAGGCAGGTTAAATGATCACTTTCCACACGTGAAACATTTACCATTCTACCCATAATTGATAACCACCCAACCCGATTTTTTGGTATTCCTACATACAATTATTATTAATCTCGTGGCACTGTATATGTGAGTTCGCCATCCATGGTTAGATTGCGAAAACTTTTATTCAGAAGAAAAGACCCTTTTATTTGGATGCAAGATACTTACCGGACTATTTTATTTACTAGGAAACGCCAGAAAAATAATTATGCAGCTTATAATTTGACGTTGTGAATAAAATAAAATACTTGAATAAACTTTATAAAATTAAACAACTTTGTTTAATCATTTTTTTATTATAAGTACACTTTAACCTACCGGTTACGACAAAAATCTCGTATCATCAGGGTTTATGAAATTCTAAAACAATAAAAACATTAAAATACTCATAATTCATCATCTTAACGTTCTTGTCGAAACCGGTAAGTTAAAGTGTACTAAAAAAAGTGGTTAAAACAAAGTTGTTTAATTTTATAAAGCTTATAAAATGTGCCACAAAGTATTTGCAAAAAACTTTCAACAAACATTTAAAAAAATGTTAACACGACTAGTTTTAAGAACTATTGATGTTCTCGATCTTTCCAATATCAATTATTACGTAAAAACATACGAACAATATGTAATATTATATTACACATTTTTTAAATTATGCTTTTCTTGATATAAGATACAATATGAGTAAATCGTTCATTATATTGTAATTTGTCTCAAGAATTTTTTTTTTATAGAAATTCCGTATACAAAAGGTACCGGATTATGATACATTGGCAAAAAGCGCGCGCTTGATGCCTTGGAATCTCAAAACTTGCCCATTCTTCTCAAAATTTAAAGCCAACAATATATTATCATCGTCAGAAATACGTTCGCGACTCGATAAAAAGATTTTTAAAATTAAATTTCTTATTTTGTATTTAAACGTATTGATAACTCTGTGGTATGGCAATATAGCATTCTCCTTATCATTCATCGTTCATTTTGTGTTATACAACCTTTAAAAACACTTATTCGTGACTACCGGTTTCGGAATGATCATTCCATCATTAAATTTCATACTTATTTTTTATATACTACGTACATTCCTCACACCTAATCTTTTTGGAATTACGTCATCCGAATTTGGGGTTAGCCGTTTTATGAAATAATCTTCATTTTCAAACCCTCAACCCTCATCCGATGGTGCATAGGACACTGCAACATATAAACCTAGTGTTATCATTAGTTAACACATGAAGGAAATGTGATCTTTCGATTGAACTTTAGGTGTTTTATTTCTATTTATTGTGTGTGACGTATTTCGTCTTATTAAGACATTATCAAGCACTTAATATATAAAATGTCTTAATAGTAAGAAAAGCGTCACATTTTATCATATATCGTAGTCGTACAGTAGAAAGTGACCAACTAACTAAACGTAAAATGTTCAGGAGGGCCGTTTAAGTCACTTTTGCTTGGTAAGGAAATAAACATCAATGCTTGTCATTTTTAACACAATATATTATACTTCCGAGTTTAAAATCGCTTCGGGATTTTTTCACGGCAATATTAAGCTAGTAAGATATCAAATAGTCAATAATCACGTTTTTGTAAAAAATGCACTTGGTCACTTTCTCCTTTATGACTACGATATTTGTAAATAAAAGTAGAATTCAGTCCAATAACCTTTTTAAATTTTATATAAATAACACAGAAATTTAAAATTTATTTCTACCAAATGTTTGCAGTTACAATAAATGGAAATAAAACACAAAAAGTTAAATCGAAAGATCACATTTCCTTCATGTGTTTTATTTCCATTTCAAATAAATCTCAAATGCCATTGTGTCTGTTTTTTCCCTTCCTACTAACATTACACAATAAAACAATAAAATAACAATATCTTATTTTTTGGCTAGATCTATTCGTGTCCAGTACAGCGGTTTGCAACAAGCGAAGCAGTATTGCTTGAATGACGCCCTTTAAAATAGAGAGGAGTATGAATTAAGTATGGTCAGTTGAATCACAAACGGAGACATCTGTGGTCGGTAGGCTCACGACTTCATTCGGTAGAACCGGAACTGCTAGCTGGAATGTCGACATTTCCGAGGTCTGAGGACGTTTCTGGCTTAGAAAAACGTTGCTCTAGATTCATGTACATGTATACATACTTAAAGATAAATATGGATGACTGGGTATTTACATGATGACTGGGCTTATGAACTGTCAAAGACTGGTAAAGTGATCCTTTTACCCATCTAGGTATAACATTTACCATTCTGTCCTTGATTGATAACCACACTACCCAAATTTTTGAGGCTTATGTAAGTATCACATATCTCATGATGCTTCATTGAGTTCACGGAAGCCATTTGTAGTTGGTTTAAAATGCTTTAATTTAGCGGAGATCCTTTAATAAATATCTATGTAAGATCTTGACTGGATTACTTTACATACTAGGAGAAGCCTGAAAGCATGATTTTCAATTTTCATGTTCCTTATAATTCGACCGTTATTTTTTCAGTTGGCATACTGTTTGTTTTAAATACTTTATACGGTTTTTATTTTTATTTTAAACTTTTTTTACTTTATCTATGTTAAGATATCAAAAAGAATAAATAACTCCTATATATATATATATATATATATATATATATATATATATATATATATATATATATATATATATATATATATATATATATATATATATATATATATATATATATATATATATATATATATATATATATATATATATATATATATATATATATATATATATATATATATATATATATATATATATATATATATATATATATATATATATATATATATATATATATATATATATATATATATATATATATATATATATATATATATATATATATAACCAAAAATACAATGGCTTTGTGATCAAACCAATTTACTTCGTTCCTCTCTTTTTATATAATATTATAATTTCACTATTTGGGGGTCGATTTTGTTTGGCGAATCAACCCTCGGTCCATTTACCAACCCTCATACGGCCATGCGGTAATATTGGCCAGCCGCAACTAACGTAAGTCACATGGCTTTATAACCGTTAACTTTTATGCGATTTCTATCGCCACGGTCCCGATCTATGGCACAGTTAAGACGGGATAATGTTTGGGAACAAACCATCCCATTTGGGTCATGTCGTTATGGAAAGGGTTAATATGTATGACGGACGTTCGAATTTTCAATATTTTTACCTTCAAAATGAATATCAGAAAGAAAACTGGCATAGATAAAATCTGCAAAAATTATGGCAATTTTTGGTATGTATTTTACTTAGGTGATAAGTACTGCGACAGCTTATGAAAATCTAGTAATTTTAAGGGTATTTTAGTTATAAAACTATGATTTACCATTTGTATGGTAAACATCGATTTTTCATTAAATGGTGATGTATTTGTTTCATCTTTCAAACTCTTCTCCTCAACTTTACGTATACAGAGCAGTGTTATCATAATTATTAATTACATTCATTCCAATAGTTTAACACGGGTAGGACTCCAACTCCCCACTCAAGTATCCAGCCTTCTTTCTGAACCTAATTCTAGAATTGCGGTCATAATTTCTAATATGATAAAGCTTAACCCATTTAAATTGAGAAATTTCGTATTAATTGTTATAATTATTTTCCATTATTATTTGTCTTGTAAATAAAATTATACTTGACACTGACAGAATCATCCTTTTACTGGGTGACTGCCAAATAAATAATAAAAAAAAAGGGAATATCATCAGTCTTGTGCTTGTACAGGGTTATATTAAACTAATATTAGTGTTTAATTACGCCTTTATTTATTAACACCCCTGGGAATCAAACTGGGACCTAAACACAGTAGATAAACGCGCTAACTATCAGATTAACAGCAAACGCGCTAACAGCAGACAAAAGGGAAATAAAATATTATGCTTAGTACAATACATTATTATAAATAAAAAGTATAATAAAATCATATCATTACTAACGATAAAATCATATTTAAAAATCATATTCATAATTTACGAAAAAAACACTTAAAAACACTTAAAAAAAGAATATGAACAACTTGACAAAATAGTCATATTTAAGATAGTACCTAAATATTTTAGTGAAAATGGATATTATAATTAAATATTACAGTGAAGATATTAGACAATAATGTAAGACTGAATTATAGATAATTGAAAATATTAATAAAATTTCTTAAAGGTGGTGTGGACATGTGAAGCGAATGGATAACGAGAGAATAACTAAGAAAGTATATTGGATGAATGAAGTCAACGGGAGAACAGAATGAGGTGGGCTGAAAAGAGCACGACAAGATCAATCAGAACCTAAAATCTGGTGGTGTCACCTAAAATCTGGTGGTATCAAAAGTATATTTATTTTTATTTAAAATGTATTTACATGTTATATATATATGAGTATGTGTGTGATGTGTGTGTGTGTATGTGTGGAGGTATTTGCTTATGTCGTTTGTAATAATGGCTGATATCTATCTGTCAAAGCATTATCTCCCGTTCTGAGACTACTGATCGGTGAATTAATAATTGATATCTAATAAAAATCTGTATATACAATGACAACCTGGTATAAAGTATTCACAAATACAAAAACTTTGTATGAATCGAATCGTAGTCTGACAAAAAATATTTGTACCAAAAACCAAAATAAAATATTTAAAAAATCATTACGATCGTAAAGCATTATGTAATTCCAACTAAAATATAATGAGTTATCTCCAAATTTTCAGGCACAATAAATAATATTTTTCAGGGATAATAATATCATTCGATCAGCACGCAATATTCGCATTATTTCAAAACATGTACAAAAGAAAGCGTTCGTAAATTTTTCCCATCTCGTCTGAAAGAAAATCCCATTTTGAAATCATACCCTTCAAGATTTGAAAATCACCAAATATGACTGGATTTTAGATGAAAAATATGATCATATATTTATCTGCAATATTCCATAATTTTAAAAAAAATACCCAGTCACATATATGTACAATCAAAGGAATAATCCTTATTTGATATATACACATATACTTACTTCCGGTACGTGAATATTGTGGTTGAGTATCATCGTTGAACAACAAAATAGAAAAATCCTTTAGTACACAACCATGATACACAATTACCCACATCGAAGGTTTGAAAGTCCCAAGAATTAACAATAAATATGGGAGTAGAACCCTTCAATATTTCATTCTTAACATTTTTAATTTGATGTCGACGGAGGTAAGAGGTCAAAATAAAATAATTCTATGAAAATCGAAAGAGTTTTTTTTCTTCCTTTTTTGGGTGTATATAAGGAAAAATAGATAAAAATAATAATTGAAAAAAAAAACGTGGCTTGGTTTGGTGGATCTGTGTAAAAGAAAATATTTTTAAAAAATTTATACATTTTTTAATAAATTTATACAGTTTATGCAAAAAAAATAATCTAAATAAAAATATTACGACTTCATAATATCCAACCTCAAATTAAAATCATTGTAAAACAGTTTTATAAGAGCATGTTAATATAAAATTTAGAGTTTAATATAACGTCTTTACGATCTTTTCAGGCCATTAACAGTTTCTCTTCGGTCATATATCCTGTAACTGTTGTTTTTAAATAAATTATCACCATTAGCAAGACTAAAACAGAGCAATGAATAACCACCAGTTCCCCCTCAGCCCTAGAACGCGTAAACATTGAACAATGTTTCGTATTTGAGATGGTAGAAAACTGTTAGTCGGAAATATTTTAAATATCTCTTTCCAAATAACAAATTTTTATTGGCATCCAACGGTGGAAAAGGCAACGAGTAAAAGTTTTCAAATCGAAAAATACATAGAATACTTGTATGAAACCACTAACTAATATAAACACGACTAGTTTCAAAAATATCTCTCTCAGTTCTCGAAAATAGTCGTGTTACAATAACAAACGTAAAAGTGGTCTTATAGATACAGGTGTTGAATTTTTATATTCAAATTTATTGTTTGTTAACAAAATCTATAAAAATTTGGTACATTAATTTACTATCTTTCATATATCCCATATAAATATTTATTAATCTAGAATCATATTAACACAGCTATGTACGCCTTCATAGTGTAGCAGTTAGCATATTTGGCCACTAAGGCTTTAGGCACTTTAGGTTTTAAGCTCGATTACCAATGAGGTGAAAATAAATATGAGTTATTTTTAACTATAATATTTGTTCAATATTATAGTACCCAGAACTGTTATCCAAAGTCTTAGCACAAAATTGGTCGGTAACCTTGCATTTATATGATTAACGTTGAATATAACAAAGCGTCGATGCAATGCGGTAGCTTATGCATGATTTGATAAACACATATATATGGTTTAGAAGAAACTATATTTAATTTAATGAATGTATTCGGATTTCGAGGCATAAGTTTTCATTTTTAATTTAAATTTTACTTGTTAAAAATCAATCCTTCTTAACATTTATTGTGACACGTATTTCGATGTGATTAGCATAATCATCACAAGTTTCGATGATACTGAATGCATCGAAACACGCGTCACAAAAGATTTTATGAAATAGTGTTATTTCCCAAGTAAAATAAAACAAAATAAAGGATACTTGAGTCTTATTTGAATATTTGCCTATTTTTAAGGGTGGTTTTTTATTGATTTTTTTTTCAAATTAATTTTCGAGATATATGAGAACATATATAAAAGTAGTAATTCCAAAGTTCTTGCATGGGAACTATGTGTCGAATTAGTAAAATGCGGAAATCGCCATTTAGTTAACATCTGTTGGAGGGTTTTCAATTAAACTCTGCCCTTTCTCTATTATTGTTATTATAATGGGAAGGTAAAGCCTATAAATTTAATTTAAGGGATGGTAACTAGGGACCGGACTGGATTGGGGATCCGGATTGTTGAAAATTTATTACGGTATCGGTATTAGAAAAACCGCCAAAAATACCATTGACGAATTTATATTCACGCCTTTCAGAAAGCCGATAAATCTGTATATTCGTATCCTTTCCTTCCGAACTCAACGCCTATTATAATTTAATTATGCTTAAGGCAATTCGACCCTGAAAACAATTGTTTCATATTCTACAAATGAAAAACGAATACACTGAAAAACGGCCATGATGCTGAAACTATTATAGATCACTGATTAAGTGGAAAACTTAAATCGCTCACTCCTTTCAACAACATATTATGTATCAAAATACTTGATTTTTCTGGACATCGTTTTTAAAGTTAAAAAATAAAACTAAAATAAATATCAAGGTACTTTCTGAATTTTTTATGTGCAATAGATCTTTTTAGGTAAAACCTGAATGTTTTTTCTCCATTAGAAAAATATTAAGTTTATTTAAAAAAATAATTAAAAATACTTTTTCTTCAAAATGCAAAAACAACACTTTCTGCCCTGTATCGGGTAAATATTAAGTTTGAACTATGCCACTTTCGCTGGGATATAGTACATTTTCTGGGCATTCCGAAAACATGCACAACTGAAAATTTATGATTTTTGAAATATGACGTTGTTGAAAGGAGTGAGCAAAATATGTTATATGCATATTCCTAGATTTTTCATAATATTATGAGTATTTATTTGTTTTGTAACTTAGGAGTTTTTTTTTACATATTGACATTTAAACTAAGAATACTCTATGTCGAGATATTAATATGAAAAATATATAACTTATAAGTAAACAAAATCTAGATTTGGACACAACCAAAATGTTGGGGAAAAATTTGCAAAAAATTAGTTTAATTTAAAATTTTAATTTTACTCATTTTTAATTTTTCGGTTCAAACCAACTCTACTACAATTCGTGATAAGTTCACAGAAATTGCATGAGCTTGAAGTATTTTTGCAAATAATAAAAACAGAAATATTTCTCTTCTAAAAAAAACGAAAAAAATCTTTAATTTTGCTAAATAAAAAAAAAGTTAATCAAAGATTATGCCGAGTACTAGCATGTGAGAGATGTTAATGAACGGATAAATATAATACAACTCCCCAAATTAAAAAAATTATATATTATCATTTTGAAAACAATCCTTGGAAGTAGCCCCTGAAATCTCAATAAAACAAGGCAGAAATCCAATATTTTTAAATTTTGCTCCTTGCGTCATTTCAAAATTGGTTTGCTGTGAAATCGTCAAGGTTTTTAACCTTTCAAGGATTTCGCAAAAGGTAGAACTCATCACAAGTAAGTCTTTACTCTCAGCATGTTGGTATAAACTTACGGTGAGTGTGATAAATGAACCTTCGTGGTTCTTCCATATTCAAACGATCATTAGCTTCTTATATGAGTCGTGACAGTGATTTAGTGAAGCAAAAACCGTTATTGGCCGAAAAGGAAAAATGTGAACCGCACCCGGTCTAAATAGCCCATTTCAAACAGGAACAAAGGTAGTCTAGCCGCCAAGGTGTGGTTCTAGTTAATTGAAAACTGATAAAACTTCCGTCGGATATTTTATGTAAATATACAGAAAATATTTATTCACACATTCATTTATCTTTTCACGCCTAGGTGTTGATCTGAAAAACTTGTGTGTCATTAAAATTCCTTAAAATGACATGAATAATACAGGGTGGCACAATTTAATCACTCATTTTCAATACAATCTGATGGTACACCATAAAATTATATTTACAAACGCATTATGTCGTAATGAAAATAAAAATAAAACAAAAAATAGAAGACGAAGATTATAGGTAGATAATGGAGTATAACAAAACTAAAAAACTACAGGGTGGTACAAAATGAATCACATATAAGCGTTAAAGAAATTAAATATATATATATATATATATATATATATATATATATATATATATATATATATATATATATATATATATATATATATATATATATATATATATATATATATATATATATATATATATATATATATATATATATATATATATATATATATATATATATATATATATATATATATATTTATATATATATATATATATATATATATATATATATATATATATATATATATATATATATATATATATATATATATATATATATATATATATTTATATATATATATATATATATATATATATATATATATATATATATATATATATATATATATATATATATTTAAATATATATATATATTTATATATATATATATATATATATATATATATATATATATATATATATATATATATATATATTTATATATATATATATATATATATATATATATAATATATATATATATATATATATATATATATATATATATATATATATATATATATATATATATATAAATATATATGTATATATATATATATATATATATATATATATATATATATATATATATATATATATATATATATATATATATATATATATATATATTTAAATATATATATATATATATATATATATATATATATATATATATATATATATATATATATATATATATATATATTTAAATATATATATATATATATATATATATTTATATATATATATATATACATATATATATATATATATACATATATATATATATATATATATATATATATATATATATATATATATATATATATATATATACATATATATATATATATATATATATATATATATATATATATATATATTTATATATATATATATATATATATATATATATATATATATATATATATATATATATATATATATATATATATATATATATATATATATCAATGTAATACGTGGTTAAGTGTCTTTACTGACAATATTACGAATAAAATATTTAGTTTTTCTTCCATTTCTATCTTACCAGAATGAGCCACAGTAAAACGTGTGGCTGGGTACAGCTAGTAAATAAATAAAATATATAAATAAGTAAGTCCATGTGCAACACCGTATATATTCCACCCCATATCTACCATCAGACGCCCGTATAAAGTTTTACTGCGCCATAACTAATCATAAAATGGCATTATAAAATTCTTAAGAACAAAGGAGGATTGGTTCATTAATTCTGGTGAACGGAAAACGAATTAAGTCCATTCGAAGCTCCCCATGCCAACCAGACATTGCTTACGAGGGATGAAAAAACATTCTATCGTTGGGTGTGAAATCAATATTTGATTATAAAACAAAAAACCGGCGAATAAATATAATATTCGTATAATGGAATTGATTTCAATTTATTTTTCTTAGTACAAGATTTGATTTATCAACTTAAACATTTTAAACTTTTTTGGCACTAGAATATCAAATATACCCTCAGTTTGGCGGATCTATTTTATTTGCAATATAGATGACTGAGACTGTAATGCACTACTCCTTGTAGTCACTCTTCTCTCAATATCAAAAAGCACTTAATCAAAAACACCTACATTCTTTGAAAACGTAATCCAACAACTATTATATGTGAAATATACTCACAAATTTCATTAATTAATTCGGCTTTTAATGAAGTCACTTTGTGTGAATTGGAAAATACCACTATTTCTTAAAATCGTGACTCGTGTTTCGATGCATTTCGCATCATTTTTACACTAACCCGTATCACAATAAATATATTTTTTAAATGCTGTAATTTTCCATGTAAAACATAAATTAATGGATAGATATATCGACATAGTGACTACCGAATCAATGAGTAAAACTTTATTTGACAATGGTGCAAATTATGCAATTTTCCTTATAAAAAAATACCTGGTTTTAATTAACTTTATATAATATGCACACATGACATGATCTAGATGCAGGAATGCACAAAAAACGAAGAATATTTGCAAAAAATATCAATATAGCGTTATTTTCTCTCTGCCTATCCCGGCGGAGAAGCGGGATGATGGTTAGTTAGTTAGTAAGTTTTTAATATATTATTAGATTAAAACCAATATTTTTAGCTTTTCCTTTTTTTTTATTTGACCAGCGACCGGGTTTCGTCGTTACCGACATCATCAGACTAGTCTGATGATGTCGGTAACGACGAAACCCGGTCGCTGGTCAAATAAAAAAAGTGGAAAAGCTATAAATATTGGTTTTAATCTAATAATATATTAAAAATGCAATTCCATCACGAAGTGTCAGTGGATAATATAAATCCATTAGTAAGTTTTTATAAAGAAGGAAATAATTAAGAAGGCTCAAATGAAGTAGTAATTTTAAGTGGTATTACACAAAGTGAACGATGAATGATACGGAGAGTATCATATTACCTACCATACCACAATAATAACAATGCTTTTAATTTACTTTTTTTTTAATAAGAAAAGTGTTATAAGTAATACCAAACCACAAAGTTAACATTAACTTTAATCAGGGCTTTTTTTAAAACGATAAATGTCCCGGAACTCAGTTCATGTCAAGCAAAAATATCATTTAAACATTCATTTTAATACCATATTCTATCATTTTGACAAATTAAAATATATTAATAAAGATTATAATTACGTTGGCTTAAAAATTGTTTCGTCTAATTAATTTGAAAATTAAAAAAAATCCATCTTAAAATCCCTGCCTTTAATATACAGTTTTTATTTTATTATAAGAAAAGTGTTATAATTTCATACCACAATGTAAACAATGCCTTTAATATAAAGAATATATTTTAAAAATAAAAATACTGTTTTATTACCATACAACAAAGGTACCAATGCTTTTAATATACAAAATACTTTTTTTTATAAATTATTATTGTATTGTATAAGTTTGTTAGACCATTGTGACAACATTTCTGTAAAATTATAGTTGTAATAATTGTATCCGGTTAAATTACAGTGGAAGTTGTTGACAGAATGCTTCGTTATTAAATATTACCGTAGGTGATAATTACAATTATATTGGAAACAACCCCAGAGCATATTACGTTATGACAGTGTTCCTAGTTCCTACCCCCGACATGCACAGCGGCGCGCGGTTCAGATTCATTCACACGGCACAATAAATAAACATGCTCAGTCGAGGGAATAACGTCTACCCCACACGCCACAACACTATCGCTGTGAGAAGAATTAATATCACAACGCAAATTGGGAGGATTACAGCAATAAGATAATAGCTTCACAAAATCTAGTACTTAAATTATTGCAACTAACTCTCTTACTCTCCATGGAAGCCAAGCTAGCAGTTCACAACGGCGTGCTAGTACCAACACGAGTATGAAAGCGAAACATGGAACTGGCAAAGGTAGGATGAAAGCAGAGTGAACGCTGTTAAAATGCGCTCCCTCAGACGAATGTGTGGAAAATCATTTTATGACAGAATTAAAAACGAAGATATAAGAAAGGAACGTAAGGCTGATCGAGGAATAATTGAAAAGATTAGGAAGAGTTCTTTGCGGTGGTATGGACGTGTGGAGCGAATGGATAACGAGAGAATGACTAAGAAAATGACTAAGAAAGTGAGAGGGAAAACATAACGAGGACGACCGAAAAAGACTAAAATCTGGCGGTGTCAAAAGTCTGCGTAATCGGAGGGCATGTGTGACTAGATGTATGGATGTGAAGGAGGCGAGGAGTGTATGTCAGGACAGAAGAGTGTGGCGTTCCATCCTCTCTGCCTACCCCTGCGGGGAAACGGTGTGATGGTAGTAGTAGTAGTAGTAGTAGTAACTTATCCGTTCTTCTTCTTCTTACCCTTATCCGCACCCAATGGTGCATAGGGCACTGCATATGATCACTCCTGCGCTTCAGGGACCAGTCCAAAGTAATTAAAATAAATAAATTTACAGTGTAAAATCACTAGTATTTATTTTCACCCCCCCCTGGGAATCGAACCCGTGGCCTCCAGTACGGTAGCTAAACACGCTAACCATTACACTACGGAGGCGGACAAAATGCCTCATACATACCCGCTGATTATTCTGGTCACTTGCAAGTATTTTAAATACTTGAATGAAATATCTCAAATATTAATTTTTACTTTGCCGATATGTTTTTAGTCAATTGAAGTAACTCAACGTAGTAGTTAAGGTCTTAAAGCAACTTATTACTCAAAATACTCAAAATACTTGATAATGCCTAGTTTCCTAGGTCTTCCTTTGCTTTTATTACCAACCACTCTTGCAAAACCCCTGCAGAATCTGAATCCTCGATACATGAAATCACATCACTCACTCCTTTCAACAACGTCACATATCAAAAACTTAATTAATCAGGAGATCGTTTTTAAAGTTAAAAAATATAATAAAATGTATGAAAAATAAATATCAAGCCACTAATTAAACTTTTTACTGCGCAACAGATCTTTTTAAGTAAAACCTCCATTTGAAAAATATTTCGTGAATTTAAAAAAATAAATCAACAATAACTTTTCTTCGAAATGCAAAAACCACACTTCCTGCCCTGTAGCGGGTAAATATTAAGTTAAAATATGCCGCTTTTTCACAACTGAAAATTGATGATTTTTTATATATGATGTTGTTGAAAGAAGTTGGCGACATGTAAAACCATCAGATACGTTTTAATGTTCAGATTTTCTTCAATTTTATTTTTACTATGTCATAAATTCAAATTCATGAAATGTTTTAGATGTATAAGAGAGGTGAAATTTTCTAACACCTTACTTAAACAAACACATAAAATGAAGTCATAACACAGGGTCTTAATTTATTCTCCTTACAACTGTAGTTACATAAACTAGTACAGTAAATATACTTTAAGAACTCACATTACTCGAGTGTTTAATTTCTGTTTTTATCACCCTGTACTTGATGAAGCGATCCTTGAATAACTCGAAACAAAGAATATACAATAAATAACAAAGAAACTTTTGAAAGTTTAATAAAAGAAATGGGTTCCTGAAAAAAAACTGATACCTCTGCCAAAAAAAATACTAGTGAAGCAACCTATAAAACAAATTGAGAATAAGCGAGATTTGGTGTTAAAGACAGTGAATGAGAGAAATATAGAAAGCGCATCTAAACAGTAAAAAAATGCATAAAAATATTAGATTTATTCAATATAGGTATTATTTTTCGATTCCTTTTTAAGTTTGTGAAATGACATGTTGATTATTTTTAAAAAGAATAAACATTTGTGTTATACCAATTTATGAGTTTTATTTCATTACAAACGACTAGTTTCTAAAACTAATATATGTTTTCATCTACAGGTGAAAAGTTAAAATTTTATTTATTGAAACGTTTATTCAATATTAACACTGGCATTTTCATTGATTGACTGATCATAGGTAGAATTGTGAATGTTACTACACTTAAACCAACCTATGACAGGTCAAAAGCCCTTTAAGTACGTTAACTTCCATTTTCTTCTTTATCTATATTTAGGTGTCAAAAATGTAAAATAAGTACTCTGTAGAGAAATCAAGATTTGTGAACAATAATTTGGACACACCTAAAATGTTGCGAAATATGCAAGTCTTGTATACAAATGACCTAGCATTTGGCTGGTTCGAGGATAATAACTGCTTCTAACTATTTGCAATAAATAACTATTCACATGTAAAAATAATTCGAAACCACAGCATATTTACAACAAAAATGTTCAATAATGGGCAGAATATCGAATGTTGCGTAATTGTGTAAAGTGATCACTTACACCAGCCAAATGCCAGTTCGTTAGCCCCAGAAAACTCAGACTTCCATTCGTTTCATTCTTTTTAAAAAATTATGCTTGTCTCATCACAAGTTGAGATACCTATAATATTGATAAATTATCCCTAGGGTGAATAATCTAGTATCTAATATAATAAATAATAGTTTTCTGGAATGTTCTTCGCAGTTACTTTTTGGCACATTTTATTAATTTTATAAAATAAAACAACTTTTTGATTGGTATATTTTTTCTCCAACCGGTTTCGACAAGAACCTTGTCATCATGACAAGGTTCTTGTCGAAACCGGTTGGAGTGAAAAATGCGTCATTATAAATGTGTTTTAAAAAGGTGTTTTATTTTATAAACAATAAATAATAATTTAAAATTTACCATGTTTACAGGCACATTTAAAGCAACTAAATAATATTTTGTTTCCATTTAAAATATAAATATAACCAGAACAATGCAAGGGGTACATAACAGCGTAGAATAAATTATTCTATGTCCCACCCCCATTGCCAACGACATTACTAATTACCCTCTGACAGGAGTACATATATTGTGTATTCTTACGCTTAGCTCGGTCTCTTTGTGTGCGCAAGGGTGGTGATAGTAATAGAGCCTTCGAGTTTGAAAGCTATATTTATTCTTCAATACCAAGAGGAATTAGATATCACGGAAGGTGACTACCTTTTCTGCTCAGATGGATATCATTTATAAATTAAATACATGGAAAATGTCTCATATAACCATGAATTGTATTTACATAACATTCATATGTTGCGCGCCCTATCTAAGATTACACAAGTCAAAATGTGCTGAAATGCAAAAAACTACATTGATTTTTTTTTAAATAAGTAACTGTACAGAATTTATTACTGAAATCAGTTACACTAAACAAAAACATATACACGAAAGCTTAACTGGCAGATCACAACGGAGTCCTGGTTCCTACCCTGATGTTTTTTTAATGTAAAACAAGGAGTTGGTAAAACAAGGATGAAAGTAGACAGAATGTAGTCGAAATACGATCTCTCAAACGAATGTGAGGCAAAATTATGTATGATAGTTATTCTTAAAGGATAAACAGAATGAATGCAAGGCTGAGATAAGCATTATCGATAAAAGAAAGACGTGTTGAGATGGCTTGAAAATGTGTAATGAATGAGTGAAGAAAGAACAGTAAAATAAATTTATGAAGCGAATTTAAATGGAAATAGATGCAGAAGACGGAAAAAAGCTTGAGGAGATCAAATATTTAAAATACTTGAAAGTGATCCGGTCAGGAGTCGAAATAATAACTTATGAGGAGATGCATGAGTGTGAATAAGGCGAAGATTGTTTTGCAAAGACAGATTAGTGTAGCGTTCAATTCCTCTGCCTGTGGAAAAGCGGCGTAACAGTTAGTATGTTCATCAACAATCACTTGAGCCATTTAAAGGCCCTGACACGCTTGGACTTCCATTTTTTGTCATACAAAAATGATAGATGTTTCATCTCAAATTAAGACGCCTATAACAAAAGTGTAATGTAAGCAAACCATATTTTTCTAAAATTCAATAAAAAACGTCTACACAAATTTATTCTTTATCGCAATATCACAAGCACCCTTCAAAACACCTTTATTTAAAACATCTCCAGTGATAGAGTGCTGGAATAAATTTTTCGTTAAATAATACAAATCACTTCACTTTACTCTTCCTACTCTTCACACTCTCCTTTCTCTGCGATCCTGGTACACAGACGCTGGAAGGTGCGCGGAGGAAGGTGGATGAATCTGTGGAAAGGGGTAGAACCTCATCATTCATAACACTACTGAGAAGAAAATATGAAGACACGTCTATTGGTAATCCATCAACATTATCTGTCATTTACATCGCCGTCGGTTTTTTCAATCGTAGTTTAAGTAAAGGGTTCACAGCGTTTTCGGGTAATATATATATATATATATATATATATATGTATATATATATATATATATATATATACATATATAAATATAAATATATATATATATATATATATATATATATATATATATATATATATATATATATATATATATATATATATATATATATATATATATATATATATATATATATGTATATATATATATATATATATATATATATACATATATAAATATAAATATATATATATATATATATATATGTATATATATATATATATATATATATATATATATATATATATATATATATATTACAGGGTAATATTGAATAAGTATTAGAGTAAAAAAAAACACTTATATTTATTTTACCCTCCCACTGGGAAACAAACCCGGGACCCTCAGTATGCTAGCGAACCATGCTGATCATCACCCTACGAAGGTAGACTAAAGAAAGAATGGTCAAACAAATTTACTAGCAAAAGTAGTTGGAAACAAGAGCGAATGAAGACAAAATATATGTTAGCGTGATCAAGTTTTTCAAATACTTGAAAATAGTCATTTTGATGTATGTATTATGTGTTATATAGTATGTATTATATTCATATATTCTCTCTGCCTACCCCTTTGGGGAAAGGGGCGATGGTTAGTTAGTTAATTATGTTGGGCTATTAGTTATGTTGGGCAATTATTTCGTTACTTCTTTTGAGACGCTCCCTCTCTTTCACGAACCAAATCTCTCTTTTCCTTATTTATTTTTAGATGTTTCACTTCTATCACGTGTATAGTGCTATATGCCTAATTTTTATCAGTTCGAAACCATATTTAAAAAAGAAATAACCTCCCATGAATATTTTATAAAACTTGCTTTGACAAACTAACTTCAAATGCTTGCGTGGAGCACCATTATTGCATACAAAAAATATTTGTTTCAGTCAGAGTATATTACGGATGTGCCTGTGTATCTAAGCTTTTGTTTCCAAATTTGTGAAATGTCGTCTTTTCGTATGATTAACGACCCATTATGACTACGGAGTTTCCAAAACTGATTTCGGATCTCATTCCAAATTCATAATAACGTTTTTATCCTTTGGTTTCAGAGATGATGTATCATTTTTACACATAGTCATTTTTCAACTTACATTTATTGAATTTTCAACAAATTCATTATTTCAAATTACAAATATGTGTCCATACTGGGTTTTCTCATGCCAAAGACACATTTAACAGTAATTATTCATAAAATTTAAAGAATAATAATTTGTCTATAAGTATTGTGCAACCATGTCTGTATGGTATGATAAAGGTAAAACATACAATATTTCATACTTATAGACATATTTAAATTGATTTATTTCACTTATCAATATGACACATACACAAATACATCCTTAGATCTAAGAGTGTATATAGATATTTCAAAATTAGGTTTTGTAAATACGAGTACGTGGTATGCGGTGAACGCGTCAGACGCGTGCATGTAACATTTCCATTAGTATAGAATACGCGCTAGAGGCGTATGACTGAAAATGAGTCTAATAGCTTAAAGTATCATTGCGTAATTGAAATTATATCCTTACAGTCTCGACTCGATATTTTATGTCATGTACATGTTAGTATATAATAAATAAAATAAAACATACAACAAAAGAAATAATTCAAAGTTCATGTATGAATTAATTCGTAGCTAGTATAAATCCGGTTATAGTCCTCTCGACGACTCATGCTTATACTCGATTGTCTTAAAGCGAGTATAAACATGAGCCGTGCGTGAATGCTACACACAAAAAGAACAGTGTGTACAAGTATCTACTAAAAGATATTTTATATTATTTCATATTTTCATATACTTTTAGCATTTCAAAAATTGTTATTTTATTACTTATATAAACGAATCAATGATATACATTTTTTTTAATGTATTCTGTTTCGATATTGGCCTCCGTAGTTAAATCGTTATATCGTTTATCTACCGTGCTGGAGGCTCCGGATTCGATTCCCAGATACAAGAGGTTTTTTTAAATTTAAAAAAAACTATCTTATATTATTTTATCTAATATATTTAATTAAAACTATCCTAGACTGGCACCTGAAGCGCAAGATTAGTCACCTTGCCTTCATACAAGCAACGATCTAGATAACACGACGTTAAATCGTTGCAGTGTCCTATGCACCAATGAGTACGGAGAAAGTTCAGAAGAAGAGAATTTTATATTAAAACATTGAAAATATTTATTAGTAAGAAATGACACACTGACCATTTATTTTCGCCCGTATTAGATTTCAGTTAGCTTTATTATTTAACGATATTACCCGATACTTTGCAATTCAGCATTTAATTATTTAAAACGTCGAATTATTTACAATTAACGTCAAAGCTCATTTTATGTTCTACTCTTCAAATTGTCTGTTATCAAAAATCATTTTGATTATTGATTACATAAGAAATAATGTATATCGAAGTTTGAACAAGAATATAATATTTTTACTTTTTTTAATATTTACTTCATTTACTTAGTGGTAAGTCATTTTTACTTTTTAACTTTTTTTACAAAAATGTTTTGCAATGTTATTGTATTATAGTATTTCTAAAAAAATTACATCTCGACATAGATGAAGAAGAATATGGAAGTCTAGGTGTTTACAGGGTTTATGACCTATCAAAGGGTGGTTAAGCGATTACTTTACACACGTGCAACATTCACCATTCTAGGTAGGTACTAATGATTGACAACCAGAATTTTAATTTTAAGTAATTATTATAAATCTCATGAAAAAAAAATACTTCTTATTTGAGAAACCCAGATCGATGAACAAGTATTTGGACACACTCAACAATGTTGTGAAAATTTTTAATATGTATTTGGCGTTTAATTTGTAGAACTCTTTTTTATATTAAAAATTAAAATCAAACATAAATTTTTATGGTCAAATTAATTGTATTTTTTTTTTTTTATTTGTTAAAAAAAACATTCATTTTATTTTTTTTTATTTGTTAAAAAAAACGCCTCGTTATGACATTTCCAAACTACTATGTCTAGCAAGGTGAAATAATTCTCACATTTTTTGTGTTTATGTGTTTTTGATAAAAAAAAATACAATTTATTAGACTCATCAGTGTTTGAATTTTATATTTAATATAAAAACATTATTAATACTTAATTTTTTGACATTCACCAATTATTCCTGAAATTCTTGGAAGTTCTATGTATATATATATATATATATATATATATATATATATATATATATATATATATATATATATATATATATATATATATATATATATATAAGATTAGAATTAAAGAACATCAAAGCGGTCTTGTTAGTAATTATTTTTCGGAATTTGCAAATCATATAATAGATACTAATCACTCATTTCACTCCCATAAATTAAAATTATTACACCTTGTTCCATATAAAGGCCAAATTATGAATTATCTTGAAAATTTAGAAATACAAAAAAACCTGAATTCTAATAATAATTTATTAAATAATATATTGTTTCAAAATTCTTCGCCATTGCTTTCAATTTTTCCTTTGTTTTCAAACTCCGTTCCTTGACTAACCCCTTCCCCTTACTTTCCCCCTATCCTTATTTATAGAACAATTTTATATTTTATATTTTAGTTATTATACAGACCTGAATGATGGAAGTTTAGCTTCTGAAACATGTAGTCTATAATTAAACTCAAGTGGTAAAAAACGAAGTGTTTTCTTTAATTATTATACATATATATATATATATATTTATATATATATATATATATATATATATATATATATATATATATATATATATATATATATATATATATATATATATATATATATATATATATATATATATATATATATATGTATATATATATTTTTTTTTTTTTTTTTTATAATTTATTATTAGATTAAAACCAATATTTTTAGCTTTTCCACTTTTTTATTTGACCAGCGACCGGGTTTCGTCGTTACCGACATCATCAGACCAGTCTGATGATGTCGGTAACGACGAAACCCGGTCGCTGGTCAAATAAAAAAGTGGAAAAGCTAAAAATATTGGTTTTAATCTAATAATAAATTAAAAATGCAATTCCATCACGAAGTGTCAGTGGATAATATAAATGTATATATATATATATATATATATATATATATATATATATATATATATATATATATACATATATATATATATATATATATATATATATATATATATATATATATATATATATATATATATTAATATCAATAACTACAATAATGACAAAAAAAATGAAAAGTAACTAGTATAATTGGAGATAGTCTAAATTTGTGAACAAGTATTTGGACACACTTAAAATGTTTTTTTTAATACTTTTTGTCAAAATCGTTCAGAACTTTTTGATTTGTTCAAAAAGTACAAAACACATCGCCTAGTCCGTTATCATCATCTTTTCCCCAAATACACTTGTTCTGAAGGCTATTTCACCCGCTTGAATCACAAATTCACTCGACGGGCCCTTAGGTCGACGACAAACCCCAATCCCTTATCTCCTTTCAGGTATATGAATTTCAGTTACGCAAACTAAATGAAAACCCCCTAACACTGAAGGTGAGATAAGTATAGGATTTAGTTGTGATTACTTAGTATTTATCCCACACGAAAACAAAGTAAATAAAATACACGACGGTAATATAAACATGCCCTTTTAAGGGTAATATTTCGATTAAAGTGCTCGCACATTGTTTATATTTCGTTAAAGATAATACGTACAAAGATTCAAGCTATGTAAATCATAGATAAAACGCTTATTTGCAGCTTATTAAATTAAGATAGATAAATTATAGATAAAACCCTTATTTGCAGGTTATTAAATTAAGTAAGATACTCCTTAATTGTAGATAAAACATTGATTTGTGAGTAAATATATATAATTCATAGATAAAACGCTTATTTCCAGCTTATTAAATTAAGATAGATAAATTATAGATAAAACCCTTATTTTCAGGTTACTAAATTAATTAAGATACTCCTAAATTAAAGATAAAACACTGATTTGTGAGTTATTTATTAAATATAATATATCATAGAAAAAACTCTAATTTTCAGCTTATTTAATAAATATATATAAATTATAGATAAAACCCTTATTTGTAGCTTATGAAATTAATAAAGTTGAATTGTACACAAAACACTTATTTACATGTTATTAAATAAATATAGATACTATTGTAGATATAACGGTTATTTCTCAGATTATCAAATAAATAAATCAAAGATAAATCGCTTATTTGCAGGTTTTTGAAAAAGGCCATTAAAAAACTTATTTTAAACTAATAATAAACTAATTAATCATCATGCTACTTACTACAGAGGTATGAAAAAAGAATAGAACGCTACACTCTTCTGTCTTACAAACATTTTTTCCTCTTCCGCATCCCTGCATCTTCTTATACATACCCGCAGATTATTCAATTCCTGACCTGTCTACGATCACTTTCAAGTATTTGAAGTATTTGATCATGCCAAGTTCTCTCGGTAAAGAAGAAGGTAAGAGTGTATGTCAGGATACATGTGTATGGAGTTTCATCCTCTCTGCCTTCCCTGCTGGGATTTGAATGACAACCGAAGTATACAGAAGTACGCATCCATTAGATATTACATCTTCCACAAGTTATTCATCAGATACACAAAGTGAATGATAAATGATAAGGAGAGTTGTTGGGTAATATATCCAAAATAAAACAAGGTTTTTGTTGGATTTAATTCTACATTTATTTATGTAATCTTAATACGTGACTCGTTTCGTCTTCTTAGGACATTATCAAACATTCACTCTTAGTGTTGGATAATGTCCTAAGAAGACGAAATGCGTCACATATTAATATATACATAAATAAATGTAGAATTCAATCCAACAAAAACCTTGTTTTATTTTGGATATATTACCCAACAATTCAATATGGAATTCTACCAACTGTCTGCAGTTACAATAAATTAGATAAGGAGAGTGTTAGGTCCTGGATTATTCATCCTACGGATGATATCAATATGAAAGGTGTCTCAACTTGAGAAGACACATCTATTCATAGATGTTTAATCTCAAGTCGATACACCTATAATATTATATCATTAATTTATGTATTTCAATTCGACATGTCTTGCAAAACAGGTACTTCCTGCATTATTATGATCCCAAAATTGATTACGTCTACAATATGGCGCGTAAGTAGCACTCGTATATCCTCGATAAACTAATAATATCAGACAAGGTGTTCAGAAACCTGAGAACCCACTTATTCAAGATGTATTCGCAGACAAATACGTTCTCTCAGGCGAATAGTAGTTTGTTAGGATAAACCTACACACAATACAGCCGGGTGATACTTTGAAGCAATCCCTAATTTATTAAGGCGACTAATGAAAACAAGGCTTCCTTTACGTCTCTTTAATGAACTCGGTTATTACGAGGCTTCGGCGCTGCGCGGATTAAGGAAACCAAAACATGAAGACGTTTAATGGAATGTCTTCATAAACACCCTATAGCTGTTGTTAATTACGCTGCTAACGATATTAATATTATTATGTTTTACCGAAGAAACACGATTATCACGCGAGGTGCGTAAATATGTCGAGGGCACAATTTCAAACCATATTGAATCCTTGAGGGAAAACCGCTTTTTAATTTATAACTCTACGAACTAAACAAGATGTGTTTGTAAACGTTAGTAATATTTATGTAAGTTTTTAACCTGTGCTTTTACTTTGTTTGTTGTGTTCTCATCAATAAATGAAAAACTTTTAACCGATTTGTATTGCAATGTATTTCATTTCATGTTATGTGTTTTTCATTGTTTGTGAACTAAAAATAAATGAATAGTGCATGTTTGACCTTGGCTCTTAACGCATGTTTGTGCTGCAACCCCTAGTGCATGTTGGTCTTCAGATCGACCAAAATTTGCATGTATTAAACATTTTGTGTAGTTTTAAGCGTGTAAATAGTGCTATGGTAGTGTAGGGTAGTATTGTTTGCACGCTGTGGTAGTGACTATCCTGACGAAGAGACGGGTACGTCTCAAAACCGGTAGACATGAATAATTCATTGGCCAGTCAAGTTTCCATACGTAAAGTGTGTTAATTGTGATTAGTGTATTTACAGCGTCTGACAATTTGAATTAAATAACAAATTTGGAAATTTAAGAAGGTTAATAAACCGTTTGTTATGAAAATTGACCATAAATAATTTGATGGTCTGTGTAATAAATACGCCAGCCTTTCACCAGCTCTCTGGTAGCCCATTCACATCGCGTCACGTGTTCAATGCCCAGCTCGGCTCTGATATTTCCAAGCGGCTGCATTAATATTCGACATTTGGTGCGAGTTTTGCCAAATGAATGGTCAGCAATCATAAAAGTGAAACACATGCGCCTAACTGCGCCCATTCAAATAACACGGATATGCATAAAACAACGGATTTCCTATTGTGGTTTCAGACCAAATTACTCTATTAGGACCTAACTACACGGGCGACAGCGGCACTTGGTAACGACTGTGTAACTTCAGTGATTTTCTGCATATTTTGACAATTTTCACGTGGTTATTTGACACAGTATAATTTTGTCCATATGGTTTATTTCTTACACTATAATATTTTATCTGAACCCAATTAATAAAACATTGCATCAAATTTATCTATTTATTTATTACATTTTGAGTGTGTCCAAATACTTGTTCACAAAATCTGGATTATCTCCAATTACAGTTTCTGCTTAGTAAAAAGCTTCTTTACACCTCACCAATAGAGGTCTCTAGTGAAGTTCTAGTGATTCAAGAACAAGGTTTCTAAATTGGTTCATTTATATAGAACTTCCAAGAATTTGAGTAGTGTGGTTGTCAATAAAGGGTGGAATTGGTGAATGTTGCACGTGTGTAAAGTGATCACTTAAACCAGCCTATACGGTCGTCAGACCCGTAAATGTCCAGACTTCCATATTCTTCTTCATCTTTGATAAGATGTCAAAAAATAATATTTATTTATTCATTGAATGGCTAAAGCCTTTAACATAATACATTTATACAATATCGAATATAAAAATACACTAATGAATACACTAATAGAGAAACAAAAAGTCTTAAACATTACAAATTATTTTAAAAAAAAACACTGATAAATACACGTCTCCTTCACACACTATAAGCGAGCAGCGAGAGAGAGTGAAACACAACGTGTAAGTTTATCCATTATCCGTTTATTTTGTGTAATTAATACCACTTTAAAAAACTTTTTGACTAGTATTACATAAATTGAACGATGAATGATTAGGAGAGTAGAATATTATCATACCACAAAAGTGAACAACTCTTTCTATTTTACTAAATTTCCTTAATACTTTCTACTTTATTTAATTTCCATTCATATTGACTGACCCACAGCAACGCGTGGTCGGGTACGGCTAGTTATCCATGAAATCACACAGATGGCGTTCAAATCTGCCGGTAAAGTGATATATCTCCCGATTCATAAATTCGAAGCTATGATAATTTCTAGACAAAGGATTTATGCCGGTTTATAAAGATATTAAATTGAACGGATAAGATGTATTTGCAAGATATATTATCCTTAGGCTGTCAAACTCACACGCTTTTGTGATTTATTCAATTGCCATTATGCGAGCGCTGAGAGCGAGAGAGGGGAGTACTGGTATTAGCGAGGCTGATAGGTGTGCGCGCCTACGACCAATTTGCCCGACACGTCTGCGATACCAACCAACGAGGCACCCCTAGAGACCATTGAAAGCTTCCACCGCATTCTCAGATCTGATACAGAAGCTTTGGGCTGACAGATCACTCTTGCAAAGGAATTCTTTATGAATTAAGTAGGGAAAATTATAAGAAAACGTTAACAATAAATGAAACTCGACTTTACAGTGAATTTACCGTATATTTAAACGCTTTTAATGACCTAAATATAACATTACATTTATTAAAAACTGTTAAAATCATTTGATACAAAAGCTCTAGGCCTTCTGGCAAACCACTCTTGCGAAGAATTTTTTATGGATTAAGAAGTTAATGTTAAAAAAAAAATACTTTAATGTACTACGAGTTTACCATACATGCTTTAAATAACTTAAAAAACCTTTATATTAATATAAAATTGCAATAAACAAGTAATAAAGAAGTTCTAGTGTTTCCGAAAAATAATTTTCAATAAACTAAGTAGAGAAAATATAATAAAAATGTAACTCAATTTAAATGTTACTTTACCATACCGCGGTTATGTTAGTGCATGTTTAATCTCGTCTCGTAACGCATGTTTGTGTTGAAACCTTTAGTGCATGTTGGTCTTCGGGTCGACCAAAAATCGCATTGTGTGCAGTTTTAAGTGTGTAAATAGTGCTATGGTAGTGAAGGGTAGTATTGCTTGCATGCTGTGGCAGTGATTGTCCTGACGAAGACACGGGTACGTCTCGAAACCGGTAGACATGAAAATCTCAGTGAGTTGCTATATACTAATATTATTAACATTTTTGTAAAAAAAAAATACTAACCACAAAGTATATGCTTTAAATATTAATAATATTGAGCATACTTAAATTAAAAATTCATTAACTATGTCAAATATAATAAACAAACTACCTAGGTAAGTGGTAGGAATGTTCCTAATGATAACCTTTTTTCTATTCTTACACGCATCGAACTTTCTCTTGTATGTAGACTTTTTTCATCGATATGAATCAGACTGTGAACCAGGAAATGCTTTTAAAAACGGAACTCGTTCATTCTCTTACCGTATTTATCGATGCTTTAATATTATATTTCTACTACTACTACTACCATCGTAACGTATCTCCGCAGGGGTAGGCAGAGAGGAAATAACGCCACACTCGTCTCTAATACTCTAGCCTCCGTCACACCTATACATTTAGTCATATATGCCCTCCGGTTACGTTGAATTTTGACACGACCAGATTTAAGGTTTTTATTGATCTTAAGTCTTTTCTACCGTTCACATTTGCCAAATATACTTTTTGAAGTTGAAAAAAAAACAGAGAACATGAATTATGTTAATGAAATAATATATTTTTAGAGTTCATTAACCACTTAATACATAAAAATCACACATTTAACAACAATACCGTAGAAATCTTTAAAAAAGTGTTAATATGAAAAAAAATTAAACTTTAACATTTTGAAATACTAGAAATTTATAAAAATATAAACAAGTACTGTATAAAGCTGTTATTAGCAATATGACAATGAATAAAGCGTACACCTTATTATCCATGCTCCCCACTGATAAAAAATAATAAAAACAGATCCCACCCCTCTTCATCCTTCAACTTTCCAAGAATATATTTCTTTGAGTTTTATTTGGTAAATACCACTATTTCTTAAAAAGCTTTTATGACACTAGAATATGTATAGACTTAGATTCATAAACGGTTTTAAAAATTATGCGGAATGCATCACATATTTTTTTAAAGTAGTATTTACCAAGTAAACATTATGTTAAATATGTGTAATATTTCAAGAACTCCCTTTTTTGTACCATAAATGTTTTTCTATCATTTGCTTCGGGATTACGTCACTGTACGCATGACTTGAACATTATTTATTTAGTAAGTTTTTAATTAAAATTGGATAGTTATACCACATAGCAACTGCTGAATCAATGAATGAAACAAGGTTTTTTTATTAATTTATTGCTATGTACAAATATGAAAGTTTTATATAATTTAACGCTATTAAATCAATTTATCTGTTTAGAACCAGAATTGTGATGAATTGCATGGCAGTCGATGTGTTAATCTTACGTTCTGTTATTAAAATAAGTATCTTTGTCAACTACGCTCACAAATGATTTATAAGGGATTTCCGTTCCGCTAAATAGGTCGATATTTCTCATTTGTTCTCTTAATAACAGGTACTGAAAATTTTACCCACTGTATTCCGTGCTTAAAAGCACTTCTTGTAGAGATTTCATTAAGTGCTTTGCGTGAAATCAATAGTCCATTAAATTGAAAGCTTTGTAAATTAAGGTGTGTTATATCTGTCGAGTAAGTATCTTACCTCTGAGACCTTAATTAATTTTAGTGATTTTTAAATAATTCATAATTTTTAAGCTTTTTTCTTAATTTATTTAAAACCTTAATGACTTATATAATATAATTTAAACAAGTGACATAATTGTATAAACCAATAATTAAAACCAATGAAATATAAATTAAATTAAATATGTATGTAGAAGACAGTACTCTAAAAATTTCAAAATTTGATAAATTCACACACAAAAAATGACCAACAAAAACCGTTAATATGTTACAGAGTAGACTGATTGCAGTAGAAATTCGATCTCTCAAACAAATGTGCGGCAAAACGATGTATGACACATGTTCAAATAGTGATATAAGGAAAAATGCAAGGCTGAGATTGTTTGCAAAGACAGTGACATTCTATTCTCTCTGCCAACCCCTACGGAGACGGAGTGATGGTCAATTTGTTAGTTATATATGTCTGGTTGATATTATCCAATTTTACAAAATATCGTCTGAAGGGCTCATTACATTTTTCTTATTTACTATATCTTATGCTATCTTCTTCATCATTTCGTGCCATGTCACCAACTCCTATGTCGACTATTGCTTGAGAATAATTGTGCCTGTCTTAGGGAGCTCTAAACAGCGCCTCGACGGTTTTGATCCCCATCTTATGTCGTATATTCCGGAGCCAGGAGATTTGCCTTCTGCCTACAACTCATCGACCCTCTATTAGGAGCAATAGCTCTTACTTTTCTTTAATCACATGCCCCAGATAGGACACCTTTCGGACTTAGATATCAGTCACCAACAATCATCTTACTCTTGCTCTTTGGAACACATTCACGTTTCTGACCATATAGGTTTATGAATTGCGTAGCATTCTACGATGTAACCACACTTGGAATGCCTCTAACCGATTCATAGGTTCATAGGACCTTGAGGATTCACGATTCAGATTCGAAAGGAAGTACTGATCTAACCATTATTTGCCAAATTTTCCATCTTACATGCACTTTATATAAATAAATAAAATTAAAAAATAATGATTATAAATATAAATGTAATAATTAAATGACGAATACACTTCACAGAAATCATAGGTTGGTAATAATTTCATATTTTTATCAATAAGATTTTGGTATAAAGCGAAATGAAGTAGGTACCTGCATATATTAAATGTTAAATTCTTTAATGGTGTTTTCATGTTAGCGTACGTTTTCTTAAATTTAACACTTCATAAAGTAAGCTGAAATTCCACCCAAAATTGTGTTGGGTAAATCACATTTATTCTACGATTTTCCTTTTAAAAAATTCTGACAGAATTCTAAACAAAATAAAAACCGCAAATTCGAAACACAAAAAGGAATGTTTGAATAAATCCCGACAGTAAAAACTTGACAACAATGTCTATAGCAGTGGTCGTCAACATTTTAAAATAACAATATTCATTGTTAGAAATATGAAATATTTAAGAGCTTTCAAACTTAAAACAAACAGATAAACTTTCTTACTTTGGTTCATTAATAATCAACAAATTATACTCCAGATTATAATTATTCTACAATTTTATATTATTCTACAATCCTTGTATGAAAGCATCTAACACATTTTTTTTCCTGGCTCCAACCCAATTTATTGTCTTTGTAGACTGTTAGGGTCAGCTCTCTTCTTCCTTAGGTTGTAGGTCCTTCTATCAACGTCAACGTCACCCAGGTCATACCATCGTATCATGTTATTTTTCTGTAGCATTCATAAAATTTCTACCTCTAGATGTCTTTCGAGGAAGATACAAGAAATTTACTAATATATGTTTTTATTTAAATTTTCTATCACACTGCATTTTTCATCTTACGGATTATATAAAAATATATTTTCTAAGCACATAAAAAAATTATACATTTGCTTATTCAAAATCTTTAATCTCCTGCAGTTATTCGCCATTTGCGTTTTTTAATTTAATTTGAAAAAAGAAATATATGTGTTTTTGTTATTTACACAAATATTTCAATTTCATACTATTTCTGTGAGCCAAAGCGGTTCATTATTAGAAATTGGTAATAAATTGTGGGACAATAGTGGGTTCGAACCGAGAAACTCTGACTTAAGAGTCCGCGACACTAACCACGGAACCACACCCCGACATTTCTTTCTTTTCCATTTGACTGGATCGCAGCAACCAGTGGCCGAGAATACCTGATAAATTTTACTATTGTAAAATTCTTTTAAAATATTAATTAACTTTTTTATTTATTTTATTATTTGGCAGTCACCCACTGCAAGGATGTTTCTGCCAGTGTCAACAATTCTACAACAATGCACATATACATATTTCAAAATTTAATGGATATTCAATAATGGTCTAAATGGTGAACGTTACACAAGTTAATAAAATTATCACTAAATCCAGTCAAATTCTAGGTGGTAAACCTTGAAATGCTCGCACTTTCATTTTCATTAATATAAAAACCCATGGATACTTCACCTTAGCTTAGACACCTATAATGTGTATAAATATATTCAAAAAAAGTTTTTGTATACTACAATTGAAATATGTACGTACATTTGCTTGTATAATATAGGTACAAACCACAAGTTTTGGAGGGTTAAAGCTACGTTTATTAAAAAAATTAAGCTTCTTAGTCACGTTTAAATTAAATTAAAATTTGTTAGATAATTTCTTATCAAATACTCTTATATACTAAAATACAAAAGTTAGCATTTAACTATTCGCTATCTGATACGACAAAACTTAAAGGAAATTACTATCGCGTAAAATTATTATTTGAAGATATTTTCAAATAGGCATTGTCACCCTAAGAAACTTCTTTTTTTTACACTGTGAACTGGTAGTCTTTTGACAAAAGTCTATATAATTGGAGGGCATGTTAGACTAAATGTATGGACGTGATGGAAGCTATGATACCATCCTCTCTGCCTACTCCTGCAGAGAAACATTGTGATAGTTGTAATAATAGTAGAGGCAGTGAACTGTTATACCTGACCACTCTCAGATGGTCAGGTCAAGAGTTGGAATAATCGGTGAGATGCACGAATGTGGCAGAGGCGAAGATTGTTTGCAAAAACAGATTAGTTTAGCGTTCTTTTCTCTCTGTCTAACCTTACGGTAAGCGGTGTGATGGTTAATTAGTTAGTTAGTTAGAACTTTTAAACCGTTTCAAATAGTTTTCTTTTAATATTAGATTATGCTGTATAAAATTTATTTCAATAATTAATGTATTGTATATACATTCTTCTATACAAAAGGATATTGGAAACATAAATAAAAACATTTTGGGTATGTTGTAAAATATAAAATAGTATTTCCTCTCGTATAATGAAATGTGCCTAATAAACATGACACGTCCTTGTAATTCACTCTCAGTTCTGGTCTAAATTTTGATGATCGAATTACACATAAATAAATGAGAAAATATAAACAGCTAAGTAATCATTTTTAAGATGTATCTCTGATAAAAAAAAAGTAACGGTATAGGTGTCGACTCGCAAGTCTATTAAAAATACGTAGATAACAAAAATACACATACTAAAGTAAATAAGACTTTGGATATTAACAGTGATTCACGAACAATTTACGCGATAACACAAAAGGTCCCATGTATAAATAATATGAAGTCACATAATAAGGGCGTATTTTCTTACGGGATTCTGTAAAGAAGCGAAATTCACAAGTCAAAAATGTTTGTAAAGCAATGATTTCTCCCCTACTCCAAGTCTTTAGCAGTCGGCTCATAATTTATGATAAATATTTCCGCCAGCCTTAAATTTTCTCTTTCAGTACTTCAGTGTACAATAACGGCTGCGTACATTTTTCAGAGAGATCTTTCAGAAACTCCGGTGTGAAGTTCGTCCAACAAAGAAGGAAGAAAAAAGGATTTCAGCGATTGTTAGCGCCGTTATTTTCCTGTCTACAACGCAAACAGGCTACTTCCATGATTCGGTACACGTTATTCCCTTTAAACACTTTCAAAGCTTTTAAACCCAAGGATTACAGGACCTTTCAATATTTTACGCGAAAAATTGCCGATTTTTCAGGTAACTCCGCTTAGACACATATTGACAATCCATCTAAAAAAAAGAAGATTTTTATAAGTTTATGTATTAAGTTTTAAAATTAAACACTGATTATTACAGTCTACTTAATTGTATCTCATTATTTAAAACACATAAAAATAACATTTGTCACAGTAGTTTTAAAATGCTATAACAAGGGAAGATAATTTTTTAGCCTTTTTATGAAAAAATTTTGTTTTCAGAACTCAAGGTTGAATTTAAAAACATCCAACTCAGAAAGGAACCGGCTGCGTAAGAGGCCATAAGTGTCACGGCACACATTAAATATATATATATATATTGGATTTCGATTTTTTTTAGAATATGTTTTGAAAAATATTTTTATCCTTTTTTGTAACCTTTCAATAACTCTTTTCTTAGCAATATACTAATTTCGAAGATTTTTTTTAGTACAAAAATAAAATTTCTTACCCTATTTAGTTCGTTATATCGAGGTTTTACTGTTAGCACATATAGTATATTGAGAGCTTTTGAACTTGTATCTTATTTGACCATCTCCCTTCACCTCAATTAGTCCGTTATATCATAGTTTTATTTTACACATATGTATATAGTAAATTAAAACATTTTGAGCGGAACTTGTACCTTATTTGAACATACCCCCTAACCCCCTATAAGTCAGTTATATCAAAGTTGTATTTGATACCTCGTATGTATATGGTATATTGAAAGATTTTGAGTGGAACTTGTATCTTATCTGAACATACTTATACCTGTATCTTGTCGAAGGACTTTTACTGTGAGAACATTTGTAAGGACTTTCTGACTTGGAGCACATAAATTCACCCCATCGTCCTTCGGCTACCGGTTCCAGAACTTGTATCGCAACCCTAATCTGTCTGCGAACTTTGCCCGAGTATTAAACGTTTTATTGTCGTGCGCACCTTTAATTTACATTCGCAAAACAAACGGCGTGCTATAAAGTTAAAGAGGTTATGTAAGCAGTTAGTGTTTGGAGTGTTTCGGGGCGAATTGGGGTCCTGGAGTATCTCCCCGGGGAAATATACTCAAACAAATTGTCAACACACGCAGGATAACGGATGATAACCCACATTTGTTCAATATCGAAATGTAAATCTACGATTTCTTGTTATAAACATCTGTAACTTGTTCCGAATTGACTTAGCGAAACTCGCAAGACCGTAAAACACATATTCTACCTACGTATGTGGCTTTGGAGCTACGATAAGTACAATAAGTAATCATACATCGGTAATGTAAAGGCAAAAGGGTATATCTGTCTCAGACCAAATTTTACAGGAGAGTAAAAACAAACTTGTGAAATTAAATAACTCATTTGTTTAATGTATTTTTGTATGTTTATATCTTAATAAAACTAAATAAGAATTGCAACAACAGCTTTATCCTGTTGCCAGTTTATGGAATACACTACATATTTTAGATATTTTGTGGAACAAATTTAGAAAATGAAAAATTTGACAGATATACCCATTTGCCATTACACACCGATATATTTTGAGTATGTGTGTGTGTTTATTTAAATATATTTAAATACGCAATATTCAGAATATTTTTGTCTTGTATTTTTTTATTCACAAATGCTGGATTTGATCGACCATGATTAGTTTACTGCTATCTCAACAAATATGAGGAACAATATGTGTGTGGATTTACACGGAAGACGACTTGCTGTTTTCTGATTTCAGTGACCACATTAAGCACTGTGTAACATTCACCATTCTGCCCATGGTTGACTACCGCATTACCCAAATTTCTGGAAGTTGTATTTATACTCTAATTAAAAGATGAGCTGGCTGTTACTTTGTCTAGATATCATTAAACATCAGGCAGGTGCCGTGGTATAGTTGGGTAGACGCTCGACTGCAAAACTGGCGTCGCGGATTTGATTTCCGCCCAGTGCCAAAATTCAAGAAAGATTTCTTTTCAATTGCTCTGGGTATTTGTGATACATTTTTCACATTTGCCTATCCTTACTATTCTACCTGCTAATAAGCCTCTTAATATAGAGGCTTTGCGGGTTATTCCTTTAAAGAAAAGAAAAAATCTATATATATTTATAAGTATTTGTCCTCTTACTTATATTCGCAGCAAATAGTGCATATGGCACTGAGCCTCATCAACATAGTTCATCTTGATAGTTATTTCGTTAAGGCAAGGTATTATTAAATGTATTAAAAGACAATGATATTTTATAATTAAAATGTAACTTTGCTTTAAAATCACTTTTATAGTGATTTAATAACAAAGTTAAATTTTAATTCTTAAATGAAAAACCACAAAGTTGGTGCTTCAAATATAAATTATACAATGATATTTATTTTTATATCCTTATAATCGAACTCGGAACATTTCATTACATGATTTTTAAAAATATTACCCGAATAAAAAGCTTTCAGTTCATGAAATTGGTCACGAGGCCTAATGAAAACTGAAAGAGTCCACTCCGGATAGTGAATTTCTAAGAAGACCTCGAAAAATAGTGACAAATGTCCGTGCGTCCGAAAGAACAGAGCCAATATTCCACCCCAAACAAAAAATAAATATCTCAGTTGAAGTTCATTTCTGGAGGCTTGAGCAACCGTTCTAAGGGTTAATCTTTCCGACTGGCAGCAATAAGTTAGAAACTAGTTTTCTCTTTTGGAACAATTCAATTACATCATCCCCTAGTTTGGGGTCTTTTCTGCCGCTCGATGTCAACTAGACAAGTCATAAAAAATGTACTCACAATCCCTCCTCTACCAATTCTGTGAAAAACGTTACACTGTATTTCTACCCCGAGAAAGTAAAGTTAAGGCGGTTTTAATCATGTTTTTCAGTAATTTTACTGAAAATATCCAGTTAAATTATTTTTTGTTTATAATAAAGATTTCTTTGAACTTTTTTTTTATTTATTTCTTCTACCTTTTTGTTTATCGCGTAATCCACAATATGAAGAAATCGATTTTTTTCAAAATATTTTCAAAAGGAAAATTCTTACTTAATTTTTTTTCGTTTATACTTATTTGCAAGCATTATCTGCCCGTTTATTTTAAACGGGTATATAAAGTTTAAACTTTGATCAATATCACAAGTCTGTTTTTGGTTGTTGGGAAGATATTGCTTCTTAACAATAAGCTAGACAAAGTCCAAATGCGCATTAATTCAATACAAAAAATAAAAAAAATAAAAAATAATAATAATTGGAATAATCGGTGGGTATGCATGAGGAGATTCATGAATGCGGAAGAGGCGAAGATTGTTTGAAAAGACAGATTGGTGTGGTTTTCTTTTCTCTCTGCCTACCCCTACGGGGAAGCGGCATGATAGTTAGTAAGTGTTTATAAAAATATTCATACTACAATGGATGTAAATGAAGTTTTTTCTTTCTTTTTTCGCCTCTACTTATGTGCATACATTATTAATAACCCCTTATCTGCACCCAATGGTGCAAAAGGTACTGCATCATTAAACGCAGTGTTATCTTGATCGTTAACACATGAAGGAAAGGTGATCAGCCTTTCGCTCCAGGTACCAGTCCGGGGTAATATTGAATAAATATAAGAGTGAAAAACAAAACATATATTTATTGAACCCTCTTGGGAATCAAACCCGGGACCTTCAGTACGGTAGCCGAGCGTACTGACCATTGCACTACGGAGGCGGACATTCATTATTTACCATCTAATTATCTCACATCTGTATTCGATTTAAATTTTTACTATTCGCTGTTTTAATTATTACTTGTCTTATTTTGTATGGATGGAAGACAGTTCTTCTTAGCAATAAACCTTCCAATGTACATTTATTCCGTATAAGAAATTTAATAAATAATTAAAATATTTGAAATATTTCCAGTGCCGGTAATGAAATCTCAATATTGAAAAAGCGTTTAAATGAATGAATGTTGATTCTAAAACATCCGTTTACCAATAAAAGTTTTTTGATGGGATTTTCCTAATATAATATACTTCACGAAGATAATTAAACTGGGAAAGTTTTCGAATAGGGTAAACAAATGAGAAGTCAAATACTAATTAGGAAATCATCATTTATCGGGGCTGGATTCATAAGATCACTTACCAAGACTTCCTTAAACTTTGGTTAAATTTTCACTTGGCAAAAACTTGCCCGAACTTTTAATCGAAGTCAGATTGATAAATTATTTTTACAGTAGGTACCTTTCGATTAATTATACAAAAATCTTTTGATTTAATTGAACTTTTGTGGCAAAATACAATTCATTATGCAAATGTCTTGTGTTCCCTTGCTAAGTTCCTAAAGTTAGAGTAAAATTTACAAAATATAATAAGTAAATATAAAAAATAAACAAAAGCGCAGACTGTCCGACCATTGGATCAGGTACCGATGGATTTGACCGCAGATCAGAATTTATCAAAATTATTTTTTAAATCACACATTTACACATTTAAAACATCAATAATAAAATACGTAGGAATACCTACGTATTATTTTAAAGATTACAAAAATATTGACGAAGTTTATTTAAGGCCTAGTATTCTATAAGTCGCAACTTTATTTTCCCTTAATCTAGGTTTTTGGAATGAAAAAATAAGTTTTTCTTCGATTTAACTGTATGGTTTTGAAAAGAAAAGAATTATTGAAATGTAAAGGGTTAAAAATATTTACAAATTATTTTTTCTTCATATATTCTAAAAAACAAAAAAAGCCTATTTAAATTCTTTAAAAAAATCGAGCGTGACGACGAATTCTCTCTCCTACTGCCAGCCGCTGATTGAATTCTGTGTTTACGAATAAGGCCTTAAGAATGATTTTCTAGTTATCCAGTAAATCGCATTTTTTGGGAAATTTCTAGTCGCCTTTTAGATTCGGGTAGACAATTAAGAAATGAAATAAAAACTAAAAAAGCAGTTTTAGCAAATAAAAATCTATCAGCGAAAGCTAAACTGGCAGTACACAACGGAGTTCTGGTTCCAACCCTTATGTATGGAAGCGAAGCATGGAGTTGGCAAAATAAGGATGAAAGCAGACTGAATGCAGTCGAAATGCGATCCCTCAGACGAATGTGTGGCAAAACGATGTTTGATAGATGTTCGAATGGTGAAATAAGGAAAGAATGCAAGGCAGAGATAAGCATTATCGATAAAATTAAGAAAGGTGTGTTGAGATGGTTTGGACATGTGGAACTTGTGAATGAGGAAAGAACGGTTAAACAAATTTATGAGGCAAATGTAGTTGGAAAAAGAAGCAGAGGAAGACCGAGGAAAACCTGGCACAATCAGTTATGTCAAAACTTGAATGCGGCCGGGTCAGGAGTCGTAATAATCATCGAGTACGTATAAGGAGATGCATGAATGTAGAAGAGGTGAAGAACGTTTGCAAAGACAGAGTGGTGTGGCGTTCGATTATCTCTGCCTACCCCTGCGGGGAAGCGGCGTGATGGTTAGTTAGTTAGATAGTTAAATAAAACCAAGTCGAAATAAAACCCTGATTCCGAAATTAATCCAGCTATTTTTGCGTTAAAAAATTTATAAAATGCTTTGAGATACGCAAATTTATAAGTCGCTTGTTCTCTTTGAAGATACTAAAATGAGTTAAATGTTGGAAGAGCGCCAACCTTCAAAACATAACTTTAAACCGAGTTGTCGTCAAGCAATAAGCCGCGTCATGACTTATTAAAGATACCTGAAAACTTACTGAAACGCGCTGGAAACATTTTCCGAAACGGAATTATTCACACCAGCTCATGAATTAGATTAAGAAAGGCATTACATTTTATATGTTGGTACGTTTGTAATATTTATGCGATTAATTTTCTGGAGTTGATAAGGCATTTCTCGCGGATATTCCTGTAAATTGGATGGATGCTGGAATACAAATAGGAATTATAAGGGAATAACAAGCGTGGATGGTGGCATTATGTATAATTGTAACGGAGTATATGAAAGAGTCACTTATTATACTAACGATTGATCAAATCAATTTAAATGGCTTTTGATTTGAGAAAAAAATCTTCATGAAAAATTCAATTTTATTTTATTTTAGAAATACAAGATCACAAAATAACTTAAAGACCCCAAAATATAATACTAGTGCAGCTCAAAACCACTATTCTTTTATAGGAATAAATTTTTTTAATAAACTACCTGCAAGAATAAAAATATAATCAATTTAAAATCTTTCAAAAATGATTTACAAAAACATATAAGGCAAACTCCCGTTTGATTACCATTTATCATTTCTTATTTTTACTTCCTATTTATATGTACAAACCCTGTAAGCGAACTCCCTCTCTAAACACGAGCAATCTGCTCTCTTAGTGAGGTAGCACGTAAAAAAACTATGTATATGTAACTATGTTGATTATTTTGCCATACAATGTATCTTTGATTAAAAAATTTATAAATAAAAAAATAATAATAATAATAATTATCGATTCGGCACTCACTATATGGTAATATCTATCCATATTTTTATCATTTGAGTTTTACTTGGTAAATAAAAATATTTCTTAAATCTGTTTCGATGTCCAATTAAGTTAACTTTTGACACCACCAGATTTTAGGTTCTGATTGATCTCATTGTGCCAAGTTTGTTTTGGCCGTCCTCGCTCTGTTAATAATAATAAAATTGGATAACTTATATAGCGCCATTTTCGTAAAAAAATACCTCAAGGGCGCTTCATTCATTTGTTCTCTCATTTACATTTGCCGAATATTCTTCCTTAGCCATTCCTTTTAATCCATTCGCTTCACATATCCATTCCACCACCTCTAAGAAGTTTTTAATCTTTACAATTTATTCCTTACACTCCTTTCTAAATTCTGTTTTTTTTTTATTCTGTCATACAACGATTATCAACACATTTTTTTAAAGGAAAAATTCAATATTGTTTTCACAAATATCTACGTTACATTTCGGTATCGAAAATGGTTAGGTATTTTTTACAAGCATTAAAATGTTACCAGATATCAATCCAAAGATTTTTATCGTATCTCTCCCCTCAGTCCTGTTATATCCTTATTGCTTCAATAAAATCAGTTATAGGACAAAGATATCCATTACAATCCTTGGCTTTAAAAATCAGTCTGGTTTTATTTTATGGAAAGGATAACAAGACGTTCATAAATACAGGAAAACATTGCAAACCGTGAAATCGTTTTCAGCAGCAAAAATATTGTATTACTTATTGAGGCAAGAGCAGATGCTTCTAGAACAAAATATCGACTTCGAATCTCTGAAATGAAAACTTTCCGATAATACCGGAAACACGTTGTAAGACCGCGTAAGAAACACTGATATCCGGAGCATGTGTAAGACGGAAGGTATTTTTAGGTGGGGCCTATAACGAAGGCGATACTGGATCATTACTATGTTCATGCATGTCAACAGAATGTCAGAAGACAGACTTCAACGTATCGCCCTTCAAGGAAACCCTGAAGGACGTACACCCCCAGGCAGACCTCCAAAAAGGTGGAGTGATAGCTGGTAGTCAACATTTTAAGAGCGACAGGCTGAGGCACAAACAGATCCTGAGGATCTATAAAAAGATGAAAAAAAACTAGGAGATCTATAATTTGACTAATATCCCGAAATCATTGAGAATAAGTCCTATTATTATGCTGTATTTCAGCGATTAAGTATAGCGTTGGGTAACTAGAGTAGATAATTCAAGTTATACTTAGTTTTGCTGTGTTCTGTTTATTCTTACTTACCCCTAGCGGGAGGCTTCGCGTTTCGAATCGCTAGGACTTTAACGTTATATCTGTCTAGAGTGCGATTACTATCTAAAGCTTTAAGAAGTGTACTTTCGTGTATTGTGACTCGTTATTGGGCTATTCGTTCTTCCTGGCTCTGCGTACGATTCCACTTTTTTTATATGTTTCCTCGAAAACAGAGATACGTTTTATTATATCCTTGTATGTTATACTTCAAGTCCATATAATAAACTGGAAGCTATGAGCAAACTCATATCCCAAAATTGTACAGGAAAAATGTTATAAAAATATTAACGTAACAAAAACCTGGTGCGCTTGATGTCGTTTCCTGAATTCAGACTCAAACCAAATATAACTGAATTTTTAAAACAATTTTTTGATTTACAATATTTTAAGTGTGTTCAAATACAAGTTCACAAATCTGGAATATCTCCATTTACGAGTTATTATTTTCTTTAAAGGTCTTTTTTTAAATGTCCTTATTAAATTAACTGGTTAAGTTATAAGCTCTTACCCGCGCTGCAGGTAGTATGCTCGAAAATGAAATGACTTCAGATTTTTTAAGTACCTATTATACATGCTTCTAAGTTTCAATTGCTCAATGATAGCATGCCTTTATATTCATAATGAACATGGATATCTATACCTTTATCTACTCACAAAAATCTTACAAAATCAGTTTCTAGCAAAGCAACACACAAAACACCAAAAACGCACTGTTTTAAAACATCCATAGATCCACAATCAAAAATGCCGAAACACATCAAACAAAATGAAATATTTAGTTGTAATTACATTTTTTTAATTAATACTCATTAATTTTTTTCCTGGCAATAACGATAAAAAAATGAATTAAAATTACCAGTGTCAGTTAAGTTCAAAAATTAAGTTAAATGTTTTAGTTTGTAGTTAAACGGTATACATTCAGTTTGATTCCATCCCAGAATGATACTACTTTTTTTTAATTTCAAGAGAATTTTTGCTTCATTTTCGATGTTTTAGTACCGAGGCATTACGTTTTATATTTAGGTTTTACTTAATGTATGAATTTTAATTATTTACAAAATAATCAATCATTCTCAAATACTTTCACATGTTCCCAACTGTTCTTGGTTTAGCGCCTTTCTGCCGAAATTTTTCGTCAAAGGAGGTGAAGAAATTGTCTAAATGTTCCCATATGGAGAAAGGGGAAGAATAAAAATATATTGCCCCCTTCCAGAGTTCCCTTTTGCCTCCTAGGCTCTTTAGTATCACCAAAGAAGACCTCTCCAGAGCGTACTTATAGGGCGGTACCATTTTCATTTGAAACCTATGATTTTAACGTATTAATAAATAATACATCAAAAGTTTTTTTTTAAATAATAATTACAATATTTTGATTGCCTGCAAATCTTTGTTCACAAATGTGGGTTTGTCCGCTAAGGAGTTATTTATATTGACATCTCAACATATGGTAGATGATGAAAAATGTGGAATTTAGGGTATTTACAGGGCTTGCAACCTCTCATAAGCTGGATTAAGTGATCGCTTTATACACGTGTAACATTCACCATTCTACCCATGATTGACAACCACACTACTCAAATTTGAAAATCACTTCAGAACTTGTATTTATCGTTTAATTGACAGGTTCATTCACATGTTAGTTATCGACACCATCTATGTGTGAGAGTTAAGTTTAGTAAATTTTTTTATTGAGTGGAATAAAAATGTTTGTAAAATTCTTCCCAAATTATGTTAGACACTAGGAAAGGTCTAAAAAAAATTTTTTATAAAACTTATTATTTAACAATGCATGAATTACACACAATAAAATGAGATTTATAAAAAGATGAGGCCAATAAATCAGTTACGGAAGGACGTGTCAATTAAAGGATATTTACGAATTCCAAAATTCGAGTAATGTAGTTGTCGGTCCTGTGTAGAATGGTGGAATTAAAAAAAAAAACATTTTACATGCATAAGTCATATAAATAATATTTCCGATGAGTATTTTCTATTTCGTATTTTGGGACATAGGATTTAGGTTAACAAGACTGGAACACAAACAATAAAGTAACAAAAAAGATTTTTTTTTAAATAACCAAAACTAATACATGGCAAAATATAAAAACAATAAACAGGTATAATAAATAGGCATAAGAAGTACATTTAAAATAAATAAATGAAAAAAACATAAGACAAGAAGCATTTTGAAAATAAACAAGTGAGAAAATATAAAAAAAGAGATAATACAAAAAACACAAGGTAAAAACAAAAGAAGAAAATATGAGTAAACACTACATGTATATCTTTCCAAAAAGTACTTTTTCAGATCATTCATTTTGGATTCCCGAACGGGTTTTATTTTATATATGTCAGGCAGTTGGTTAATTTGGATATAAGCAATATATTTAAAGGACCTTACTCCAACTTAAGCAGTGTTTATCGGCTCTACATGTATTTTTTTATGTCCTCGTGTATTATGATTATGAATTTCTTTGTTAAAAAATTGATATGGTATTGCTGTGAGTCGTTTTATTACAAGTATAACGTAAGTAGGAGTATAAAGTAATCACTTTAACCAGCCTATGAGAGATAATACAAAATATTTGTTAAGATGTCGATAAAAACATACTCAATAAACTTATTTAAGATAGGCGCATTAATATGTAAGTCAAATATTTCAGCTCAAATTTTTTATTTAGTGTCATGGATACAGCCAAAAATTGGTTATAAATTATTCTTTTTTACAATGGGCTTTTAGTATCTTCTCATCGAGAATCCAATATTTATATTTAATTATGTTGAAAATACATCATACAGCTTAACAGAGTAAAATTTTCTTAGCATTTCGATGAATCAATTTCTCTGTAATAACATCGCCTGAAGACATATTTTTTAAATACAAAGATCCTTAGAATATCCTAACTCCTTTTATGTTTTCAACATTTATGTAATATTTTTGTATTAATAGAATTACTGTCATAAAGGAATAATATTAAGTAAATATAATTTAATTCTGGACTTTAACGAATTTGGTATTTTTAATCCCCTTGCCAATGAATATTGCCTCAAATTATGGTTTTCACAGAGTACAATATTTTCCGCATTTAACAGTATGAAGTCTGTCTGGAGATCGGATTTATACTCGGTGAAGACCAAATGCCGCCTATACAATGCCTGCATTGCTCCTGTTCTCTTATACGGCTGTGAAACATGGCACCTTACAAGGGCCCAGAGCAGCCGTGTACTAAGCTTTGAGAATAGGTGTTTGCGGAGAATTTTAGGCGTGCGGTGGTTTGACTTTGTGAGGAATGAAGAGATGAGGCGTAGGACGCAGCAAATCTTGGTTACGACTGTTGTCAAGAAAAGGCGATTCAGTTGGCTTGGCCATGTACTCCGCATGCCTCCTGAGAGCCTTAATCAAGCTTGCCTCTTTTACAAAGCATCAGGTTCGCGCCGCCCAGGACGACCACTGCAGACAATTCGTCGGCAGTTCTCGTCAGAACTTCGGGACGCGGATCTGACTTGGGAGGATGCAAGGGAGCTGGCAGCCGACAGAAAGGCCTGGAGACAGTTTGTGGACTCCATATGCTCCACCTAGGGAGCGGATATGGTTTATTATTATTACAATATAGTAAAATTTACGTATTTGTTTTTCACCGTACACATATTTACAATTTTCTTTTTCTTCTTCTTCTGACCCTTATTCGCACCCAATGGTGCATAGGGTACTGCATCGTATTAACGCGGTGTTATCTTGATAGTTACTCACATGAAGGCAAGGTGATCACTCCTGCGCTCCAGGGACCAGTCCAGGGTAATATTAAATAATTAACAATATCTTTTTTCAGTTTTCCAACTGCCTATCGGCCTATAAACAAACATTACGCAATAGTTTTGTCAACTAGACTTTTTATGTTATTTTTGTAATGTAGATCATACTTTCTTGTTATTTTATTTTATGTATTTGAATGTTCTGGTCTGAATACTTATAACAACTCTGTTTTTTGTAACTGTAATTTTTATTTGTAAAAGCCCTCTGGGCGTTTGTGTGAGTAAATAAATAAATTTTTAAAAAATTACGATTTTATTTTATAATAATTTGTCCTCATTGTATTTTTATTTTGTTTTGAGGAGACATTTGATATTACTTACTTGATGATTATGTTATTTGATACATAAGTATTTGTTTACTTTGAGTCGGGCAAACATGGGTGAATGATACGATCTATTTTATATTTAATCACTTATATATCCATTTGAGTTAACGGTATCCATCTATGTTTTTTTTTCAAAAAAATTATACAAGATCCTAACCGGATTATTTAACATACTGGGAGACTCCTGAAAATATGATTTAAGTTGTTATGCAGCGTATAATTCAACCAGTTTTTTTTAAATACAATCTTGATGAAAGGGTATATGATCAAGAGTTAATACTATAAAATTTATAAAATTGTTTTTTATTGTGTATATTCTTTCAAATAGGTAAAAATATAAGATAAAACATTTGTAAAAAGAACTCCACCCACAAGACACATAAGGTGTCTTGGTGTGTCTTTGCAAAAAAAATATATTATTAAGTGTATGAAATTTTTAAATGAATGTAAAAAAATGTATTTCAATAAAGTATGCCCTTAAATTATATTTACAAACGTATTGTGACGTAATGAAAAAAAAGCAGAGGTCTAAAATTAACAGTACATAGATAATGAAGTATAACAAAACAAAGATACAACGTTCAAAGTACAACATACTACATATATGTATTCCTGTTTATTTTTCAAGTTTCATCTGTTTCAGCAATATTTTTTACGAACATCTATGAGTTTGATGTAACAGAAAATGTTTCAGAGTGATAAAATGTGATCCTTCCCAAAGGTCCCTTCAATTTTATTGTTCGAGCTTTTTTAAAACCTTCGAAATAAGCTCCTTGGATCTTTTAAGTAAATAAGCCTTACCTTGTTCAAGCGGGCATATATTTATTTTTAAATTACATACTTGTCAGGTTATTTATTTAGCTTATCGTGTAATAATTACGCACATTGGGGGGTTGTGTTCTCCTCAGTTCGATAAGTTGGAAGACGAGCTTATAAAAGCTTATGTTTTTTACAGAATTTACGAGTATTTATTTCACTCTTATATACCAGGTACCAATCCAGGGTAATATAAAATAAGCTAAAATAAATTGAAAATCATGTTTCAGGCATTTCTCAAATAATCTCAATAGATTTTGAGACAAAGGTGTACTTACCAAGGAAGATTTAAATTATAATTAAAATCATCAATTGATTCGGTAGTCACTTTATGATAATATGTATCCATTTTTTAAAATAAGTTTCACTTGGTAAATACCACTAAACGGTATTTAAAAATTAACAAAAATGAAACACGTATCGCACTAGATTTTAAGACAAAGTTGCACTTACCAAGTAATATTAAAATTAAAAATATAAATAAACTGGTCCACTTTTAAATAAATCAAGAGTTGCGTTTTTAATGCAAACCGCTCTGAATTTCTGTCACAATTGTTTTATTATAAATGCAAATTTTTCAAGATTAATGCAACCCCTTATTGACCGCGGACGGTCTCCTCTAAAAAATAAACCATTTATACAAAATTATTTTTCCAAAACAAATTGCCATTTTTATTTTGATTAGCATATTAGCCAGCAAATTACCTCCATTCTTTTTTAAAACCTTTCACACAGCACGCAAAGCCCAGATTACTGTTTGAAATTTCATCCGAATACACCAGAATGGGATCACTTTGGCGGTAGGGAAATATCCTGGATAAGCTCGTTACTCCTTAAAGCAAAAAGCTTTAATGGCGCCTTATTCAAATTCGAATAATACAATCCTAAATTTACATCCCACTTATTTATGTTTTATGTAAAGGTAAACAGACGTACGGATTTAAAAGGCTAAAAAATGTTTACAACTAGCTGTACCCGGCCACTCCGCCTCCGTAGTGTAAGGGTCAGAACGCTCGGCTACCATTCTGGAGGTCCCGAATTCAATTTCCAAGGGGGAGGTCAACTATGTTGAATTGACAAAGCTTTTACTATGTAGTATGTTGTTAATAAAATAACTAATCAAATTATAAGATACATAAAAAATACAATATCATGTTTTCAGGTTTCCCAGCGTCTAAAAAAATCCGTGGTTCGGATTTTGAATACAAGTAAAAGGGTCTCTGCTAAATAAAAGCTTTTTCGATCCAACATAGATGACTTTTGTGAACTCAATCATGGAATATCATGAAATTGATCTTACGTATGACTTCCAAAATTTTGGAGTGTGGTTATCAATCATGGGTAGAATGGTGATTGTTGTGTGTGTGTGTAAAGTGATCTCTCAACCAGCCTATGAAAGGACAAACCCTATAAATACCTAGACATCCGTATTCTTTTTCATCTGTATTGAGATGTCAATATGTAAAAAAATCTTATTTTTATTTTGTCATACGTCTTTTTAAAAATCATGTTAAGAAAGCTTTCAATAACTTAAAGCTCGTTTAAAATAAAATTGCTAGAATACATTTATAAACCGGCTCCTCGGTCCACTTAAATAAGCGTTTAGTTCAGTTATCTTAGTATTCATTTATTCTCGCATAAATCTTAGAAGAATCGTAATAATTCGGCAATAAATAAGTTAAGGGCGGTACTTTACGGCAACAAAGCCTTAAGTAGAGAGAGGGAACCCTTAATTTGTAAATCTGTATCAAAATTCAAAATAATTTAACCGTACTCCGAATTAGCGATCGGAGGAAATTTAATCATCTGAGAAAAGGCTGTCATTATGAAGTGTAAAGTATTTATGACCTTGATAACAGCCCTCAGCCCTTAACTGAACACCAAGATGCCTAACGGGCATTAATGCTTGCTTTATTATTCGGATGTTATTTTACCAAGAATTAAAATTTGTAGTTACAACATTTTGAGCATGTCCAAGTACTTGTTCACAAATCTGGATTATTTTCCAATTACAGGAGCTATTTTTTTTATTATTTTTTGACATCTCATCAAAGATGAAGAAGTATATGAAAGTAAAAAATTAATATGAAGTAATATGGAAATATGAATATGTTACACTTGTTTAGAGTGATCACTAAACCACTAAACCAGCCCATGACAGTCGTCAGCCCCGTAAATGCCCAGACTTCCATATTCTTCTTTATCTTTGATGAAATGTCAAAAAATAATATGAAAAATTGTATAATTTATATTTGAAGCACTAACTTTGTGATTTTCCATTTTATTATTAAATAGGAACTTTGTTTTAAAATCACTATAAAATTATAGTGATTGCAAAACAAAGTTACATTTTAGTTATGAAAATAAAGTTTTAATTTAGGTTGCAGTAGTGATTTGGCTACAGCGTTTGGCTACCGTGCTAAAGGTCCCGGGTTCGATTTCGATGGGAGGTAAAATTAAAAATTACGTACTATATTTAACATATTTTACAAATGTAGTCGAAACGTAATATAAGGGAAGAATACAAGACTAAGGTAAGAGTTATCGATAAAATTAAGAAAAAAAAAATGATTAAGGAAATCCTTGTTTTTATACCACTTGAGTTTATAAATGACTTCTAGTTTCGGAAGCTAAACTTCCATCGTCAAGTCTGAAAATTAACTCATAAAAACAAGTGTTTTCTTAATCATTTTAACATGTCTTTTCACAAAGTAAATGCCGAAACAATAAATAAAAATTAAGAAAGGTGTGTTGAGGTAGTTTGGGCATGTGAATCTAATAAGTGAAGAAAGAAAAGTTAAAAAAAAATACGATGCAAACGTGGTTGGAAATAGAAGTCGAAGAAGACCGAGGAAACATGACATGATCAAGTTTATCAAATACTTGAAAGTGATCAGGTAAGGAGTCGGAATAATAGGCAGGTATGTGTGAAGAGATTCATGAATGTAGAAGAAGCAATGATAAATTTCTAGGACAAAGTGATGTGGGGTTTTATTCTTACTACCTATTCCTGAGGTATATTTAATATTTCCTCCAGAAATAATTAATGATTCAAATCAAGAAATACTTAACACCAAGAAATTATTAAACAAATATGTGTGCAAAATATGTTTTGTTTATCTACATTTAATTTGTTTCATGTAGGGGAGTGTTGGAGCCTACTTAAAGCTTGTAGTAATATATATGTAATAGGTAAATGAATAGGGGTTGAAAGGAGAAGATGGAAACAGTTTCCATTAGAGTATTTCCTTAGGTAAATTCCCCGTGAATTAGTCCGGAGCCACACAAATAGAAGTTTAATAAACAGTTGATTTCATCCCTAATTGCTAATTGAATACGCTAGGGGAGGAGTTCCCGGAAGCTTTCAGCATGTCCTGAGAAAATGGTCAAGTTTGGGTTATACAATACAAGATAGTTGAAAGTTTGAGTTAAATATGATGAGACAGCATTAACAAAATGTGTGTGTGTGTGTGTGTGTGTGTGTGTGTGTGTGTGTGTGTGTGTGTGTGTGTGTGTGTGGCAAATTTTATATTTTTTGATTTCTTAAGAGACATAGCAATCAAAAGGTGCCAAACAGTTCTTAAATAACACGTGTAAAATATCAATTAAGTTTTATTACTCTCTCTGTCTCCGGATTGATGTCAAAGTTTCTTTTTTTGTGATTTTCTATGTATATTCCAATTTGGATTCCAACCAATGAACATAATATTTTTTTATACGTACGTCATGATTTCAGACCAGTTTTATGATGTTTAAGGGGTGGGTAGGTCAAGTTGAGGAACACCAGCACACTTCCAAGCACTTTTTGCATGTGTGATTGATATTAAATACAATATCAAACTCCAAAGATGAAATGAAATTAATTTTATGAAACCGGAAGTTCATTATACAGAGGTCCGATATATCGAGCTTTTACTGTATTTACATTTTTGTTTATGTAATATTTACACACCTTTAAGTATAATTTTTTTTCAGAGGCTTTAACAATAAAAAAAGAGAATAAAATAAAAGTTACAAATAATAATACCAAAAAATGCTAACAATGAGTATATCGCTCACTCCTTTCAACAACGTCATATATTAAAAAACTTGATTTTTCAGGAGATCGTTTTTAAAGTTTAAAAATATAATAAAATGTATTAAAAATAAATATCAAGCCACTTATTGAACTTTTTACTGTGCAAAAAAATTATTTTTAGGTAAAACCTGAAGGTTTTTTCTCCATTTGAAAAATATTTAGTGTATTTTAAAAAAATAATTAAACAATACCTTTTCTTCAAAATGCAAAAATAACACATTCTGCCCTATAGCGGGTAAATATTAAGTTTAAAATATGCTGTTTTTTCTGAGATATAGTAAATTTTCTGGGCATTTCGAAAACATGCAAAACTGAAAATTGACTATTTTTGATTTATGATATTCTTGAAAGGAGTGAGCGATATGTTACATTGGCATTGGGGAGTTTTCGTCTGTTCGTCAAGTTGGCAGACGAACTCAATTTTTTTTTTTGTATTGATTTGACATTTTTCTTTCGAATCAACCATGGAAACATTACATAATGCTTACTGTAACATAATATGTACATTTTATATTCATCCAACTCCATGCACTCGGCCTGCGCCAGAATTAGATTGTTCCAGTTTAAAATTGCACAAGTCCTTTAAAAAATTAAGGCTTTTCCTAAATTATATAATCATTTGTAAATTTTAATATTATTTTTTATTTCAGACACTAGATTATTGACCCAACGGATAAAATATCAATATTAAAGGAATTTCAAAGATATCGTTTACGGGATGCCCAGACTTCCCAGACATTAAACAAATCTAATTGGACGTATTACAAAAAGTTGGAGGTTACATTGTATTTTATAAAAAAGTAAGAATTTTTAAAATAAATTCTAATTAATACTCATGATTCTGAGTAGTATTGAAAACCTTGTCAGTTAACTTTAGTGCACATTGGACGCACAGACTATGACAGCGCGCCGCGCAGGTTTGCCACTTGACGACTAACGCATTTGCTAGAAGTTAAACCATCTTATAAAATACAATAAAACATCCAATTTAAAGTGAAAAACATGTAAAAGGTATATAGCAGTTAAATGCTGCAGCTGTAATACGATATGCAGCAAATTTCTATGTACCTCTATGAAAATTATGTGATGACGTCAAAGCGCTCTTGAGGTAGTATTTTACAGAATTTGCGCTTAACAAATCAGTTAAATTGATTGCTGTTATTATTATCAACTACTTGCGATTGGTTGAGATCTGGTCCAACAGCTCAGGGATGAACCACGCAAAGGAACTGATCACAGGGTACTCGCGGAAATTCACCACAGAAGCTCTAAAGCTTAGCAAAAAACAAATAAGGATCCTAACCAGGACCTTGACAGCACACTGCAGACTGAGGATACATATAGCAAAAATTGGACTTCATGACTCCCCAGTATGCAGATTTTGTATGGAGGATAACGTAACGCCAATCCACATTCTCTACAATTGTGACGCACTCGCTCGCAAACGAAGTCACACCTTGGAGGACCTCTACTGGACTCCGAGAAGGTGAAGCTCCTACCACCAAGACAGGTCGTGAGTTACATGACTCATGTAGGTCTTGGCAGTGAGCTGTAATACAGAGGGAGGTCACAATATACCTAATATGGTGGCAGTGACATAAGGAATGCAAGATCCCTTAACCTCAAAAAAAAACTACTTGTTATTGGATATGTCTGAGGTTAGACTGGTAGTACTTCAGTGTGCAGTGCGGTTGTCGTTAGTTAAGAAATTTATCGCGCGCTGAGAAAAAATGAAGGAAACTCTCGCTACGTGGAAAACGGTGAGTGCATTTGAAAATTATTTTTCGTGACTTTGAGACTCGAGACGCTCGTATTGGTCTTCTTCACAGGGTGTTGCTTTTTATGTCAGAGTATCATCTTATTTATTCCGTGATATAGAAAAAAAAAGTATTTAAATTGTCAATTTATTTATGACGGTTGATGAACAACATTTTGAGTGTGTCCAAATACTTGTTCACAAAATCTGGATTATATCCAATACAAAAGGTATTTTCATATTATTTTTAGATATCTCATCAAAGATGAAGAAGAATGTGGAAGTCTTATGACGTATAAGACTTGAGTTATGACGGTCGTCAGCCCCGTAAATTCCGACTTCCATATTATTCTTCATCGTTAATGAAATGTCAAAAAATAATATGAACGGTTGATGAGTTTATACCCATGTTCGTTTTTACAACAAGTGTTTTCTGCACACAAATCATTTGTTCAGAATGGATTATCTCCATTTAGAAGTTATTTTAACATTTTTTGAGACCTCAACAAAGAAGTAAAATAATACGGAAGTCTGGACATTTACAGGGCTTAAAAGCTGTCATAGGCTGTTAAAAAGCTTTTTAAACGTGTAACAATCACTAATTCTACATAATTGATAACCACACAACTCAAAATTTTTTAATCCTTTTATTTCTAGGAGTTCCAAATTTTTTTTTTTACTTACGTATCTGAAATGAAATGATAAATACTTAATGAAAATATTTGTGTTGGTGATAAGTTATATTTTCTTTTTTTTCCTCTTTTTACATACTTCTTACTTAAGGTTTTTTTACCTATTTACTGTATGTAGCATTTTTTGCTTTGTATTTTACATTTTGCACAGTTTCGTTACTTTCTTATCTGTTTTTTAGTCTTGTCAACCTTAATCTAATGTCCCAAAACAATTCTTGCAAATTACTCATCAGGAAAATTATGTATGCGACTAATCGGCTGTCCAAATTTAAAACACATTAAGGGACATTTTTTTGTAGTAATGCAAAAAAAATGTACTACATAAAAATGTCCCTAACTGTGTTTTGAGTTTGGACAGCCGTAATTTATGAAACATGTTTAAATATATAAAATAAAAATTTAAAAATAAAAATAAAACAATCGTATCATACCGCATTGTAAATAATTATTTTTACGATAAATTATGTCATTACTTATCACAATACATGTCTTAAAATTAAGGTTACACAGAAATTTAAAAAAAATTAAAGAAATGAGATGTATTTTTTATTGAAATAATATCAGAAATTTATTAAATTTTAGTACATGGAAATATTATCCCTTAAATATCTTCTTACTTACGAGTATCGTATTATTTAACACACCATGTGTTTATCCTTCTGGAAGCGTTCGTAAATATATCCATGAGGGTTCTACGTGAGTACCTACATATCATAAAATAGAGACTACCATACTTAGCTCTACACGGTGTTCGAAAACTCATGGTTACTCAAAAATATTATATTTATATTTATTTACATACATAACATTTAAGAAACGTCTGAGACACTTCTAAACTATCCATCAAACCTCATCCCTCAGCTTTTCCCTCTACCTCCTTCCCTGAACTCCCTTTTTTCTTTGCCTTCCTCAATATCTTCAATTTGTCAAAATCAAAATATCTTTTTTTTAATGTCTTGAACATTGAAAAAAAAATTGCAAACAGATATTAATATTTATAAGGTATCAAATGTTTTAAGCAATATCACTTGTCTGTTTTTGGTTGGCTGGAACATATTGCTTTTTAAAAATAAGCCCGCTAATGTACTTATTTATTTTCTGTTCATGAAGTCTCAATAAATAAATATGTATGTGTATATATATATATATATATATATATATATATATATTTATATATATATTTATATATACATATATATATATATATATATATATATATATATATATATATATATATATATATATATATATATATATATATATATATATATATATATATATATATATATATATATATATATATATATGTATATATATTTATTTATATATATATATATCAAGGGTAGAATGGTAAATGTTATACAGGGATTAAAGTGATGTATTTTACTAGCAAATGATAGGTCGAAAACCTGTGTAAATACCCAGACATCCATATTCTTCCCAACCTCTATTGAGATATCAATAAAAAAATCTTATTTTAATAATTCAGGGGAATAAATCTAAAATATGTTTTAAAAAAATGGACGCAATCACATTATGTAATTGATTAATATTAGAGGGTTAATTTTGTTCATAATTTTAAAAACTTTTTTTAAAATTTGCTGATCATATGGTCAGAGCCACCGTATTAAAGTAAATATTTGATTCGTACATTCGTAGATTCGTAGATATGATGCGCATATACATTCAAAATACATACATTATTTTGAAGGTAGTTCAACTGCAGAATATGAGCAGTGAGCTATAGCATTCGTATTCTTAGTCTTCAGGGGTGCAACCAGCCCCTTAAATAATTTGTTATACTCGATTTCTAAATAATGAAGAAAAAAAAAGTTTTTTTACTATATTAAATTAAATTAAAGTATTTTTACTATAAATTTAAGTTTTAATAAGTTAAAAATAAATTTAAAATGGTGTAATTTTACCACAAAGTGACTGCTGAATCAATAAATGAAGAAAACGAGTTACTTACTTTATAAAGTTTATAAAAAACAAGTTTTTGTTGTTTGTACATATGTACCTTTGTAATATTTTATTGTTTTTTAATGTTGATGAATATTAAAAGCTATTACTAGACTCGATCTAACATGCATGTCTATAATATTTCTATGAATATTGCATAGAAAAACTGGTAGAGATGTACAGCGGAACCTGTTAACACCTAAAGGGCGATGCCCTCAAACAAAACGCGCCCAGCGGTGGTGGGTCTGATCTGACCCAGTACAGAAATCGCCTTTTAGGCGTTTTTCGTCGGGTTTTTATATTTTATATATTATTCAAAATAGCCTACATAGCAATAGGATAATGTGTCATTAGTTTTGTATGAGAATTTTCAAGTTTTTGATAGTTTTGAAATTAAATTATCCAAGCGCATCATTTTACATCCAAACGCGATCGCGCGCTGCGGCTCACTACCACAGACTAACTAATTTATATACTCACTACTACCGCGGAGCATGTCACACGCGCATGTAGCATGATTGGCAATGAAGCAGTGGTTGTAAACATTTTTATTTTTACTTAATTCAAATAATTTGTGTTTTTAATTTTATAACTATATTTTAAGTCAACATCATAACAGATAAATTATTAACAAAATGCAACTAAGTAATTATCTTCAAATATAAAACGTGGCAGTTAGCTCCAAAAACCACAAAATGATTCTAGGATTTTGAGTTAATATTTCAAGATAAATTTTTGTCCATAATGCAATTAAAATTCATTTTAAATACAGTGAAAATATTTAAATTTTCATTGAAAAATATATACGGAATAGCCCAAAATGGTGTAAATATTCATTTAAAGTTCACCATTTCTTACATAAACATTTTGCGGGTTTTAGAAATTATGAATACAATTTTGTACGAAACCAAATAAAACTAATTATTATAAAAAAATTATATACAAGTTCGTTAGACACAATAGGTATGATATTTAATTTTATTATTGACCAATAAATTATTACCAAAAAATAAGAGGACAATCGGTACTTTTCTTGTTGAAATCGATGTTTTTATCACTTACTGACATTTCTTATAAAACCACGTTTTCCGTTGCACTTTGAAATTCTGAATCTAAGGTTTTTGAATTCTAAATCACTGTCATCTGCACTATTCTCTCACTTTTCTTTCACTTTTAGAACTGTCCAAAAGTCGTTCAATCTCGTCATGAGATAATTATTTTTTTCCTGCCATTGTGGTAAAGTGTCGAAAAGATTTAAAAAAAATAAAACTAGAAATCGTTCAAATATAAAACAGTTTATTGTGAAGGTCTGTGTTTTGTAATATCAATATTTTTTAAATGTAGATTTACCTTATAGTCTATATATATGATATTTAATCCGTCATACAAGTAAACAAATAAATCAGTTAAAAACAAATATAAAAAAAAAACAATAAACGGAAACAATCGCCAAAGATTGACAATGTATGCTTTAGTTTTTGGGATTTCAAAATCACGGCAGACGGCACACTAACACATTGATAGCGAACAACTGACCTTACTCAATATGATTTTTGATATTTTATTTGTTCTTTTTTTTTAAATAACTCATTTGAATCTGGTCCAATAATTTTCGTTTGTATCTCAATTTGTAGGTAATTTTTTGAAGAACGATTACACTCAAGGAAAACGACGTAAACAAATTACCTATTACGTAATCAATAATTTTCCGCGATGGTAGGTCTGACCAGACCCACCATCGCAGAGGAGGTGTTTTAAGAAGCAGTATAGTTGCAGCGGTAGATGTGGAAATAATAGTAAAATTAATGTATGGAGTGAATTCGATTTGTAATAGAAGTAGGAAAGACCGAGGAAAAGTTGGCGTGATCAAGTATTTCAAAGACTTGAATGTGGTCAGTTTAAAAATCGGAATAATTGGCCGGTATGTTTGAGGAAATGTATGGATGTGGAAGAGAAGATGCGGCGTGATGGTTTTTTAGTTAAATAAAAGTTTATTTAAGTGTTTATTGACTACATTCTTTATTTAATATGACTCTGGCAAGGCTGATCACACCGTTTAAAACATTTCTTAATGTATTAAACGATCAAGATAACACTGCTTTTGTTTGTTTAAAAAAAAGTTTTAATTCTCACCCTCCTAGAAATCGAATCCCCCAGCGTTGTAACTAATAGCTCTAACTACTGCACTATGGAGGCGAATAAAAGACTTATAATCGGTATCACATGAATTTATGTATTTATTTTAAATATATTACATGCATTAGTCACATATATAATATTTCCGGTGAGTAATTTCCACTCATTTTGGGACATGGGATTAAAGTTAAAAAGACTCGAAAAACATGTTAAAAAGCATGTTTAAAGGAAAAAAAAGACAAAACACTACAAATCACTACGACAAATCTTTCCGTTAAGTATTTTGTCAGTTCATTTATTTCGGGTTATATTTTATATATTTCAGGAACCTGTTTAATTTAATTTACTCATTCTTTTAAAGATTAAGATTAACAAGACTGAAACACAAATAAAAAAGTTTAAAAAAAAAAACAAATTAACGCAGGGAAATGTAAAATATAAGACAATAAACGGGTATAGGAAATGAGCATATAAAAAACACAAGGTTAGAAGCATGTTTAAAGGAAACAAATATGTTCATACAGATCGATTATGAATAAGGTTTTCATTTGGCAAACAACTATGAATACGTATGTAGTGCAAAATGCACAGAGTAATCCTAAAAGTTTGAGTAATCGTTCTGGAAACCATTTCTACTTAGCAAGACTTTAAGTTTTAGTTTAATTGAAGTTTGCTCTTTTGATAAACTTTGTAATTATTTTCTTAATAATCCTACATGATAAGGTCGGCTAACGGTTAATGGAGGAATTATCACGGCAGAGAATACTTATTATAAGTTGCTACGGAGTGAAATACAAGTGTAGACTGGTCTCTCTTTTTACACGATTCGAAATAACACGGTGCTATTACATTTACTTTTTACTCAGTAGACTTGCTGGGAGATAAGAATGTCAATTACAGGTCCAATAACAGCATTTTCAGTATTATATATATATATATATATATATATATATATATATATATATATATATATATATATATATATATATATATATATATATATATTTATATATATATATAAATATATATATATATATACATATATATACAGTATCTACTCAATGAATTAGGGCCACGCAGAATTTCGCGCAATTTCTCAATTCAAACAGGAATAACTCAGAGAAAACCTTGAATAAAACAACATTGAATTTTATTTACACATGAACCCTTTATTACGCTTAAATTATGCATATATTTTCATATAAATATAGTTAGTATTTAGTATTTCCACCTTTGGCAGAAATAACTGCCTCAATTCTTTTTGGCATACTTAAAATGCACTGTTTTATCATGTTTTTTATTTCTTCGTCTTCTGACCAAATTTTTTGAATATTTTTTTTAGACAGTCTACTGTCGGATTTGGAAATGAGTATACCTTATTTTTTAACATGCTCCATACGTTTTCTATAGGATTAAGGTCCGGAGAATTTCCAGGCCAGGGGATCAAAGGCAGATTTTTGTTAGACAAAAACTTTATTATTGATTTAGCCCGGTGGCAAGGTGCCCCATCCTGCATGAAGGTGTATGGACCTTCTGTTGGGTCGAGTGTATGGTAGAAGGGCAATAAAATTCGTTCGAGGATCTGCTTAAAGGAATTTTGGTTCATTGTTCCTTCCACGAAAAACAACGGCCCAGGTAAATTGTTAATAATACATGACCATATCATTGTTGCAGGGGGGTGTTTGATAACTTTTACCACACAGGCCTCATTGTAACGTTCCATTGGTGTTCTCCTGACGAATCGACGGCTCTCTGTCACGGCTTCTAACCGGCACTCATCACTAAAGATGACCTGAAAAATAATGAAAATTTAAGTTTAATTCAAATATATAAGTTTATTTATTAAAATGATATGTTGAAAATTCAATTTAAATTAATACCTTTTTCCAATCATCTACCGAGTAATTTCGATGTAGCCTGGCCCATTTTAATCGATCCGCTTTCATTCGTGGTGTCAATTTTGGTACTTTTACAGGGCGCCTGCATTTCAGATTTACTCCGTAAAGACGTCGCCTTAGTGTTGATACCGATATATTTATACCCTCTTCTTCCAATTTTATTTTTAATGTTTTTGCTGATGTACTACGGTTTTTTAAGGCACTTTGAACAATTTTTCGATCAGTCCTCGGTGTTGTTTTTCTAATCCTACGACGGTTCTTTCGCCGATTGCTGGTGGCGGGTGACTGATTTTTTATTGATTTTGAAATTCTGTCCACTGTTTGACGAGAAACGTTTTCTTTTTTTGAAATTTCTCTATTAGATAGTATTCCTAATTTCAGTAGCACTATAACACTAGACATTTTTTCCTCAGAAATGTCTTTACTTTTTCCCATTTTGTCCTTTTCAAAAAAAACACATGTGTTTACAATTTTTTTTATACTTTATGAACTAAAATAAAAAATTAAGTTTTTTTCACAAGACACGATAACTATATAACCTCTCTGACCAAAACAACAACCAAAACTTAAGAAACTTCACTAATAAATGAGATAGGACTATTTTTTGAACTTTCAACTATCTGTCTACCTGTGCTAATTTGGGACCTTTCTCAGAAAAAGGGTTTGAAATTTTGTAAAGGCTTAAATAATCCAGGTATATTTTACATATTATTGAAGGTAATATACATAATATTAGATGTCAATAGAAAACTTAAAGTATTTATGTAAAATAAATATAATAATCCAAAAGATTTCAGAGTATTCAAAAAAATAATGGGTGGCCCTAATTCATTGAGTAGATACTGTATATATATATATATATATATATATATATATATATATATATATATATATATATATATATATATATATATATATATATATATATATATATATATATATATATATACAATATATAAATGTCCGCCTCCGTAGTGTAATGGTCAGCATGCTCGCCTACCGTTCTGGAGGTCCCGGGTTCGATTCCCAGGGGGGGTTTAATACATATAAGTGATTTTTTCAATCTAATATTTATTCAATATTACACTGGACTGGTTCCTGAAGTGGAGGGCTGATCACCTTTCCTTCATCGAGATAACACTGCGTTTATATGAAGCAGTGCCCTATGCGCCATTGGGGTGCGGTAATAGATTTATTATTATTATATATATATATATATATATATATATATATATATATATATATATATATATATATATATATATATATATATATATATATATATATATATATATATATATATATATATATATATATATATATATATATATATATATATATATATATATATATATATATATATATATATATATATATATATATATATATATATATATATATATATATTTATATCCATATTCCGGTGATCACAATTATAGACCTTAAATAAATAAAATTCATTAATGTTTCAATAAAGTCCAAATATCGTAAGTAAAAACGATTCATAACCTCGAATTTTTCCGTTAGCAAAATATATGCTTTGGCTAATATAATAGTAAAAAACATTCGGACATTTCAATTTAGAGTATCATTGTATACACACGTAGAACATAAATATTTACGACTTTAGCGATTCTGTATACATATTATAATACATTAGTAAGATTACATTTTGGGGTTGGCCATAAATAATTGCGGACTTCTTGTCAATATAAATTGTGGTTTATTATCTTGTTTCTTGGCTTTTCCAACTAAAAAATCGATCATTCGTGAACCGTTCTACATATCAATGGAAAGATCTTTATTGCACATAGGTATTTTATCTACCAATATTGGTAAAAAAAATCTAACAATCCTAATGTATTAATTGATTCGGCAGTCATTTTGTAGTAATCTGTATCTATTTTTAATTTAAATTTTACTTGGTAAATGCCTTTTTTAAATCTATTGTAACACTTATTTTGATGCATTCCGTTATATTACAAAGTGGTTTTATAAAATAATATTTGAACGAGTATATATTTTTTTTAAAATAAATCTTCATGTTTTTCATGAACCACATATTAAGTAGATAGTTTAAAATACTGTATTGTTAATAATTAGTTGGTTTATATAATAAAACAACAATAAAAGAGTTTTTTTCTACTTTTTTATTTCACAAATGACTAGGTTTTATTGTTACCAACATAATTAGATTACTGTTTTTTTGTACAAAAGAAATCCAGTTACTCGTGAAATAAAATAAAAGCCATATATAAAAAACCATATATGCAGGTGTTGTTTTATTGAATAAAATGCAATTCCACCAAGAAATGTCTGTACAAAACTTGAATATTTCGTTAATATTTGAAATCCGTTTATAGAATTGTAAATATAACAGCTTGAATCAACCAAATTAATAGAGGTCCGTTGACTTTGCGGTTGAAACTCGTCTGCAATTTGGCAAACGTGATCTTCGCCATATATACTCAGTGCCGGGGGCGAAATGGAAATAATAAACCCTGCTGAATATTAACGCGACTTCCCTCTCTTCCCTTAAGAAACTTCCCCTAAACCCTCCGTCTTACTTCGTGCCAATCTATTCTACCATCCAAATTCAACACCCTGTAAATCTTGAATTTATGTTCAAGCACAATGGTCCTTCCGAAAAATTTGAATTTAATATTTAAAATTAAATTGTTGTCTAAAATTTAATACCTACGCATATTTGGCCTTCATCTTTTACGTGGCTTTCAAATAGGTTCCACACCATCGATTCCTATATAACTTAAAAGTAAATAAAAGTAAAATAACTTTTACTTTATAGATATGGATATCACAACTAAGACGCAGCATATATCGTTTTTATACGAAAGAAGATGGATGTCCGAGCATTTGAGGGCTTAATTGTTAATTATTATCATTAACTTCCTAATAAAACGTATTGAAAGCCGTATTGAAAATTTTAATGAAAATGTTAGGAAAAACTTTAAAATAGTATTTAAATATTAATGAAGACTTAATAAAATTTAATCTTTTGATAATTTCAATATTTCAATATCATAATAATGGCATTATTACAAATATATAAAACAGTCAGTTTAAAAAACAAAAACTCCTCAACTTATTCGTTTTAACTCAAAGTAAACTCATTAAACATAGCCACATATAACTGTATACGAAAATGCTAAAGAATGAAGCTTTAAACGGTTATATCATTTCGTTATTTATGATTTATTCAAACGCGGAATTTATGAGATTACTTAAATTTTGTGCTCCCATTTCTCTGACAATTTGACGGTTTTAGGATACCAAATTTCCAACCATTTTTCACTCGAAATGAACATCATTCTAATTCTGAAAATAAATAATCACAAAAGATGTCGCTGCCGCTTTAAATGTACAATAATTTACCTCACATAGTACAAAGGGTACTTTTGTGCTTATTTTAATTAAATAAAACATAAAGGGATGTGATGTCGGACAAAGTAAATGTACCCGGTACTGTGAGGCAATAAGCGAGCATATTTCAAGAAATTTACTACGAAGCTTTTGTGCTGAAGAGATAGGTAGTTTCTCTTTGAATTCAACTGGTATGAAGTATGACTTACTTGCGAAACACACGGTTCAATAGTTGGCCAAGTATTGCCCAAGGCACGGTGTATTATAAATATTTAAGACATGGCTACGTAACTCATCGGAGTATAAATAATACGAAAGTCGTGGGATCAAGATAGGGTGGGGTGTGCTAAAAATGTAAATATTTAAATAAAATATGTTCTCTCGTATCTTTCATTTGAGGGGATATTTCCGCCAAATATATTTGGATGCAGCATCGTTCGATCTGTATAGTTGTATACAGTTACCATTGACGGACACCAACAGACTATCATTCCAAGGTAATTTATATTGGCAACATTAAAACATCATGACATATTGTATTAAATGCAGGGCGGACACCGCAATAACAAAAAACGCGCTAAGTGTGTCAAAAATGAAGATTCTACGGAGTACATCTGTCGATAGTCTACGAGATTAAGGAGCACCAGGATAAGAAAATATTTGCAAGATCGAAGATGTCACTAGGTAGAGAAGGCAAAGAAGAAGACAATGATATGCGCTTGTGAGATAAATGGAACCATCCAGACTCCTGCATATTGTATTACACGACCAGCCCCAAGGTAGACCCCGGGCAGACCAAAGAGATAGATTAAGAGCTTAAAATCGGCAACGTAGGAGGAATTTTTTTCTTAAAAACAGACCACAAGACTTACACAAAGAAGAAAAAAGAGGTAAAGATCATAAATACATTTTCAGAATGTAATTAAATATAATATTTATTGTTGTAAATTAAGGGTTGTCTACGATGAACAGTATAAGATTGCTAGTTCTTTATACGTACTGCTTTTAAGGAGAGTCTAATCTAGTAGTCATGAGAAATGAAAAATATCATCTTTTCCACCTAATCAAACAAGGAAAGATTGAGGGGCGAAGAACTCAAGTACGCCGAAGGACATCATGGCTGAAAAACCTACGATAATGGCTTGGCAGAAGCACCAAATCTCTGTTCCGAGCTGCTGCATCAAAAGTGAAGATAGCCATGATGATCGCCGATCTTCGTTAGAAGTGGCATTGAAAGAAGAAGAAGAAGAATCTAGTATGACCGTTTCCCAGACTACTTGGGTATTCACACGGTTGCGGGATGCTGTTATCACTACTGTCAGCAATATACTCACATTCTTTATACTTTTTTTATCTAACAAATAATATGGTATATCAAATAAATACAAAAGTTTTGTCATATTTTGCGCGAGCCACCCTAGCAAGCGAGTCGCGCTCGTAAGTCGCAGTGAGGACGGCCGCTGCGGCTCATTACAATATTCATGGTGAGGGAAGGTTGACGGAAATGCCAGTTTCCTGTTCCCGTTGGGGGCGAGACGGCTAGGCTCACGTGGGCACGTATTCGCGCTAAAACTTGATGGCAATGGACGCTGGTGAACTCTTCGCCAAACCATTTAAAATAATGACGATTGTTGGAAATAGAGTGATGCCTCGGCTAACGAAATTAATTCGTTCCAGGAGCAGATATTCTTTACGTGAAACACGTTTTCCAATAAAAAATCTTTTATTATTGTAACCCTTATCCGTACCCAATGGTGCATAGGGCACTGCATCATATAAACGCAGTATTATCTTGATCGTTTTAATAAATTAATTGTCCGCCTCCGTAGTGTAATGGTCAGCACGCTCAACTATCGTTCTGGAGGTCCCGCGTTCGATTCCCAGAGGGGGTCTAATAAATATAAGTGTTTTTTTCACACCAATATTTATTCAATATTACCCTTTCCTTCATGTGTTAACGATCAAAATAAAACTGCGTTTATATGATGCAGTGTCCTATGCAAAATTAGGGTGCGGATAAGGGTTTGAATGAATGAATTATTTTAAAAAATGGTTGTGTCTAAATCCTTTTTAACAAATCTGGGTTTCTCCACTTATATATGGTATGCATGCAATTAAAAATTAAAGGATATTCGCTAAATAAAAAGCTTACTCAAATGAACCGTATCTATATTCTGCCACGAAAATACACTTGAAGTTGCGTATGAATTATATCATATAGGAGTAGGTATGGTTGATATATCAGAATGTATGTGGGAATGAATGTCAGAATATTGGCAGAATGGTGAATGTTACACGTGTGCAAAGTGATGACTTAACAATCCTATAACACGTCGTATGCCATGTAAATACCCAGGCTTCCATATTCTTCGTCATATTTTTGAGATGTCAAAAAAGTGATTGTTTTATGAATAAAAATAAAAATTCTTGCCATCGTGTCTCATCTCAGTATACGCATTACGGACTTTACGAACATTGCGCAAAATTTACATTACAAGTTAGCAATGCGTCCTGTCACAACGCGAAGCATACGTACAAGTTTTATTTCAAGAAAATTACACAAAAAAATGAAAGGTATATCACGTTCCTTTATGAAAATATAGAATTTATTATTTTACTTGCGTTACAGACTCGTATCTTCCTTCAAACATCTCTTTCACTGAGACAAAAGTCGTTTTTGTGATAGAATTTATAAACAAATAACTTGTAAACTAGCAAAATATTAATACAAATATTAAGCTTTTTCAGCTATCTTTCATAGAATATAAAATTAAGTTCGGATTTTCTGTAAAATACGTTCATATAAAATAAGGAATAATTTTAAAATCACATTATTTATTGATTTGGCATTTACTTGTGGAATAACATGATGCTTTAAATTAAATTAAATACAAGATTTGTATAAGGCTACTATTTAGTTTATTAATAAAATTTTCATTAATTGATTCGGCAGTCGGTTTGTGGTAAAATCCATCCATTTTTAATTTAAGTTTCACTTAGTAAATACCGCTATTTTTTTTTTAATCTATTGTGACATGTGTTTCGATGCACGTAGTATTTGAAAATTATGCGGAATGTATCGAAACACGTTTTTCCAATAGATTTTAAGAAAAAGTGGTATTTACTAAGTAAAACTTAAATTTAAAATGTTTATATAAACACTACTTAAACTTTTTTTTAAATCATAACCAAAAATCCCTTTTATATCCAACACGCCAGCCAAATGACAGGTCATTAGCCCTGGTATACTCAGACTTCCATTTCCTTTCGTATAAATAACGAACGTATTAAATCAGATCTAATCATAAGCTTATTTAAAATTAAAAATCGTGTTTTCAGGCGTCACCAAGTATGTTAATTATACGGGATGAATCTTACATACATTTAGCTAAGGATCTCTGCGTAAAAATAAACCTACTCAACTCAACCATAGATACTGCCAAGAACTCACATATATCAGAACGTGTCCATTATAGGATATATATAATATTTCATTTTTCCACTAGTTTTTCTCTCTACCTCCTTCCCTAAACTCGCTTTTTCCTTTGCCTTCCTTATTATCATGAATTTGTAATTGTTTTTATTTAATATTCAAGCACTATATGCTCTTTGTTTGCAAATAGCTAAAGTATAATTTTTACAGTTTAATGTGTCAAACGTTTTGACCAATATCACTAGTCTGTTTTTGCTTAGTTGGAAAATATTGCTTTTTAGCAATAAGCCCAGCAATCAACTAATTTATTTTCTGTGAATGAAGTTTTAATAAATATTTAAATAATAACTTCAAAATATAATAATTGCCGTTTCCGTTGGATATTTGTTTTTTAATATTCAGGAATGATTTTTTTATTATAATTTAAAATTTTAACATAAATGTGGAATTGTTTAATTGCCTTTATTATTGTTAATGTAACTATTTTTGTTAATGTAATGTAATGTAATGTTTATTAATGTAACTATTTTTTTTTATTATATTTCTTTAATGTTAAGCTGTACAATTCCAGAATAAATAAATAAATAACAATAAATATCCCATCATCTACATTTTTTGCCGTTTTCATTAGAAATTTGATTCCGACACGTCATGTATCACACTTCAGGAAGAAATTTCTTTTCAGAATTTCAGGCCGTGAAACGAATTTTTCAGCAGGAAATGGAATAGAAGATAAATTCCCTGAGAGACTGATTAAGAAGAAAAAAGAAATAGGAAGCAAGGTAGAAAGCTTCATACGCCTATTATATTACCATTATCCTTCGCGAGACTTGCGTTATTCTCCATGTCGTATCGCAACAGGTGTGAGAGAAATAATTAATATTTTTCGCTCAAGGGGTGGATTCTGGTATCTTTTGTTTGTGATAATATTATAAAACAGGGTATTTAGTATATTAATATACAAACCAGAAAGCATGATTAGGATGGTAAGGAAACATTGTGACCCTATACGCGGTGACGAAAAGCTTAATTGATTTCTATTTTATAATATACATACATTGATTTTCTTATCAAAAATATTGTTGGGTAATATATCCAAAATAAAACAAGGTTTGTTGGATTGAATCCAACAGACAGACAAACGCGTCACGTATCATTTGTTGATACGTGACGCGTTTGTCTGTCTGCAGTTACAATAAATCCAAAATATTATTTGAATAAGAACGATTCGACTTCCTTTTATATGCGATGTTTTTTTAGAGGTACACAAATTCAAATTTCCCGCAATAAATTGATGGTGGCACCCGCTTTGTGACATATGAGCCATCTTGTTGAGACTACAGCTCTGACACATTCCTTCCATTTCATTCAAGCCATTTCAACTGATGTCCGAAGAAGTCAGTAATCATGGTTCTGTAGCGCTCTCCATTGACTGTAATATTCTGGCTAGCATTGTCTTTAAAAAAATAAGGGCCAATGATTCCACCATAAAGCACACCAAACTGTGACTTTAAATGAATGTAAGGACTTTTCGACAAAGACTTCTGGGTTTTCTTCATTCTTAAATTCGGCAATGTTCATTGTGATAACCATTTAACCAAAAATATACCTCATCGGTGAACAAAATTTTTCATTGAAAACGAGGATCAAGCTGAATGTTGGATCAAGCTGAATGTTGTTTTCGGCCCATTTTATTAGGCTACAAAACCTATCACGGGGGTGTAAAATAAATATCACTGATTTTTCCCTCTAAAATTAGTTTAACATTACCCTGTATCTGAAACGCACGACTCGTCACCTCGCCTTCGTGTCAGAAACGATCAACATAACACTGCATCAATACGATGTAGTACCTTACGCACCATTTGGTGTGAATAAAGATTAGACGAAAGCTATAATGCATATTTTGGGCCATATAGTGTACTGACATAAAAAAGTTTTTAATATAAATTTGCTTGAATGAAATTTAAATATTTTTAAAGATGTGTGTCAAGAAATTTCTCTAGCTTGATATATGTAGATAGAAGAATCTTAATACTACCCTGTTGCTGATATATGAGAATATCCATGCGTTATAACTTATGGCAGATAAATCTTTCTTACCTGCCGTTCCCAAAAAGATATAACGCTTAACAAGATGGAAAATTTCTCTCGAAATATATTATTTGCGTCAATAAATTACAGAATCCTGGCGCGAGAGGGTTAAATGAATTTGTTTGCCGAGAAATAATAATAGAGATGGGAGAATGGAGGTTTCCTACTCAAAATCGTCGACGTGGATAATTTAAGAAATTCCTTTCAAAAGTCGTGTCGCTTTAAGTGGGAACGATACAAGACTAGAGCAGAAGAAACGACGACTCCTTCAAATTCGATGTAACATTCGAGCTCTTTATTTAAGAAGTACTATAAGTCATTTTACATGAATTTATATCATTTCGGGTATGTTCAAATCTAAGTTTCTCCATATAGGAGTTATTTTTACATTTTGACATCTCAACATAGATGAAGAAGATTAAGGAAATCTATGTATTTACAGGGCAAATCCTTTAAATTCGAGCTCCTAATTTCAAAAGTACTATAAGCTGTTTTTATAAATGAGTTTACAGAATTTTGGGTGTTTTTAAAAAATGCGAATAAAATCCATGATTCGGACATCACATACAAATGGAAAAGTCTCAGTTCAATAAATGCTTTCCTCATTCCAACATATATGGAAGTCTGAGTATTTACAGGTCAAATTCGTTAAATTCAATGTTTCATTCGAGCTCTTCATTTTAAAAGTAGGTACTACAAGTCTTTTTTTAAATGAGTTTACAACATTTTGGGTGTCCAAATCCTTTGTCATTAATCAGGGCTTCTCCTTTAAGGAGCATTTTTTAAATTTGTATAACTCAACATAGATGAAGAAGAAAATGGGAAAATGCATATTTACAGGGCTTACAACCATATACTGTCCCAGACATTCATATTCTTCTTCATCTATGTTGAGATGTCAAAATGTAATAATAGCTCCTAAGTGGAGAGATCCAGATTTGTGAATAAGGATTATTGGCGTCATAAAATTTAATCGTTTTTCAAACGTTTCTTTAAACCTCAATGGCAGAGCCATCTGTTTAAAGAATTAAAAATACACGCAATACTAAATATTACGCATGATAGACAGCGTGCTTCTTGACGCTGCTGTCACTTGGCATTTTCAAAGTTTTCGAAATACAGTATCTACTCAATGAATTAGGGCCACCCATTATTTTTTTGAATACTCTGAAATCTTTTGGATTATTATATTTATTTTACATAAATACTTTAAGTTTTCTATCGACATCTAATATCATGTATATTACCTTCAATAATATGTAAAATATACCTGGATTATTTAAGCCTTTACAAAATTTAAAACCCTTTTTCTGAGAAAGGTCCCTAATTAGCACAGGTAGACAGATAGTTGAAAGTTCAAAAATTAGTCCTATCTTATTTATTAGTGAAGTTTCTTGAGTTCTGGTTATTGTTTTGTTCAGAGAGGTTATATAGTTATCGTGTCTTGTGAAAAAAACTTAATTTTTAATTTTAGTTCATAAAGTATAATTTTTTTTTGTAAACACAAGTGTTTTTTTTGAAAAAGACAAAATGGGAAAAAGTAAAGACATTTCTGAGGAAAAAAAGTCTAGTGTTATAGTGCTACTGAAATTAGGAATACTATCTAATAGAGAAATTTCAAAAAAAGAAAACGTTTCTCATCAAACAGTGGACAGAATTTCAAAATCAATAAAAAATCAGTCACCCGCCTCCAGCAATCGGCGAAAGAACTGTCGTAGGATTAGAAAATCAACACCGAGGACTGATCGAAAAATCGTTCAAAGTGCGTTAAAAAACCGTAGTGCATCAGTTAAAACATTAAAAATAAAATTGGAAGAAGAGGGTATAAATATATCGGTATCAACACTGAGGCGACGTCTTTACGAAGTAAATCTGAAATGCAGGCGCCCTGTAAAAGTACCAAAATTGACACCACGAATGAAAGCGGATCGATTAAAATGGGCCAGGCTACATCGAAATTACTCGGTAGATGATTGGAAAAAGGTATTTATTTAAATTGAATTTTCAACATATCATTTTAGTAAATAAACTTATATATTTGAATTAAACTTAAATTTTCATTATTTTTCAGGTCATCTTTAGTGATGAGTGCCGGTTAGAAGCCGTGACAGAGAGCCGTCGATTCGTCAGGAGAGCACCAATGGAACGTTACAATGAGGCCTGTGTGGTAAAAGTTATCAAACACCCCCCTGCAACAATGATATGGTCATGTATTATTAACAATTTACTTGGGCCGTTGTTTTTCGTGGAAGGAACAATGAACCAAAATTCCTATAAGCAGGTCCTCGAACGAATTTTATTGCCCTTCTACCATACACTCGACCCAACAGAAGGTCCATACACCTTCATGCAGGATGGGGCACCTTGCCACCGGGCTAAATCAATAATAAAAATTTTGTCTAACAAAAATCTGCCTTTGCTCCCCTGGCCTGGAAATTCTCCGGACCTTAATCCTATAGAAAACGTATGGAGCATGTTAAAAAATAAGGTTTACTCATTTCCAAATCCGACAGTAGACTGTCAAAAAAAAAATATTCAAAAAAATTGGTCAGAAGACGAAGAAATAAAAAACATAATAAAACAGTGCATTTTAAGTATGCCAAAAAGAATTGAGGCAGTTATTTCTGCCAAAGGTGGAAATACTAAATACTAACTATATTCATATGAAAATATATGCATAATTTAAGCGTAATAAAGTGTTCATGTGTAAATAAAATTCAATGTTGTTTTATTTAAGGTTTTCTCTGAGTTATTCCTGTTTGAATTGAGAAATTGCGTGAAATTCTGCGTGGCCCTAATTCATTGAGTAGATACTGTATATTCTGTACATAGATTGGAGTTGGTGGACTTATAACAATTTCGAAATACACGATTCATTTAAAGTATACGAGACAAATTTATTTGTGTGCAAATATTTTCCAGTATCAGAAGACAGCGCATTCATTTCCAGCTTTTATTTGAACGATTAAATAAATATCACATCGTAATTCTGCCATTTTCCATATGATGTAACTACCGAAGTGTGAAATCAATTGTGACAAGATTTCTCTTTTATATACTTTTACATTATTTTTTGTAAGAAAAAAATTATATCAATTGCTTATATTAAAAAAAAAATACCAATGATTATTATAAACACCTATTTTTTAAACTATCAATAAGTATATATTAAAGGCAGGGGCGTGCTTTCCAAATAGGCAGAAAGCAGTGCCTATCTTAACTTACCCGCGTGACATATAAAAACGTAACCAGTACCTACGCTACCTTACTAAGTAGTACCTAGCTTACTTTACTACTTACCTCTACTGCCAACCTTTATGTATTTTCTATGAATGCCACTGATCATATGTGTGATCAAATTGAGATGGTATGGGTACATAAAGCGCAGAGAACCTGATCATATTGTGAACGAAGCAATCGTCATGAATCTTCCTCGAAAGATATCCAAAGAAAGACCTAAGAATTCTTGGATGCTGCAGAAAGAAAACATGATACGAAGGCATGGCCTAGCGTCGTTGTCCATGACAGAAGGTTCTCAACTGACCCCAGTAGACTACAAGGACGATATTTTGGGATGGATCCAGGAAGAAGAAGATTATAAATCTGATCTCTTATGTCAAATCCTGGGATGCTGTTACTTCCATCTTCAAACGGAAGATGCTTCATCTTAAGCTAGGACACCTATATTTCAACACTGTGAACGCTTATTCTAACTTTCATGGGATGGAAATATTATTAAGAAACGCAGAATAAATGATAGACTAAAATCAGTTATTATTTTTTTTATTTAATTTTTATTAACATAAATTGTATATTTTTATTTAAATCACAATTTAACATTTTTTTAATGCAGAGACACTTTAACCAACCGGTAGGTTAAAGTGTACTGATAATAAAAAGTGGTTAGAACAAAGTTGTTTAATTTCATAAAGTTTATAAAATGTGCCACAAAGTATCTGCAAAAAACATTCAAGATAAAAATAACTACATTCCTTCAAAAGCAATTAATGCTTATTGCATTTTATTATTGGGGTTTCAGGATGTCCACGTTTTAGGAAGTACACAAATGTAATATTCATAAGAGGAACTCCGCAAATCGATTGTGGTTATTTCGGTGACCATTGTTTCGGGGATGCTAATTAAAATGGACACTTCCAGTGTGTTGTCCGATAGATGGATCGTCCATTTGCTGCCAGAAATATATATTTTTCCATTAAATTTTAATGGGCTTCCATGTTTTCGTTTTAAATTACGTTGAGCCTTTTATAATTTTATTAGAGAAACAAATATTTAAAATCCCATGTACGTTCAAAGACCTCTGCGTTTCACCGGAAATATATCTAATATTATTATGGATGTATAAAAGAAGTCAAATAATTGTACTTTTGAATGTGTCAAATTATAAGCTTAAATAATAAAAATGAAAACGATATTTTCTGACGTTTCTCATGCGTGTCATTATAATCCAGGATTCGGACCTCACATACTAATAAAAGAGTTTCTGCTCAATAAAAAGCTTCATTTCATCTCACCAAAAGATGTTTCTAGTGAAGTTCTAGTGATTCAAGAACAATGTTTCAAAATTGGTTCATATTTATAGAACTTCCAAGAATTTGAGAAGTGTGGTTGTCAATAATGGGTAGAATTGGTGAATGTTACACGTGTGTAAAGTGATCACATAAACCAGGATATGACGGTCTTCAGCCCCGTAAATGCCCAGACTTCCATATTCTTCTTCATCTTTGATGATATGTCAACAACAACAAAAATCTCACAAGTGACAGTCAACGTCGGGGGGACCCGACACGACGCGTAAAGAAGAAGAATGCATCTTTCCGGTAACCGAAAAAGTAATAGTTATTAGTCACACCTCTATCTAGTCTATAGATACTGAGAAAAAACAAAAACTACTTATTTTCGACCTGCGGAATCCGATTTTGAAGCAGGTTAAAGTATCTAGATCTTTAAATATGTTATTTGGAGTCGTCGACTTGAGGGCTTTGCGTTATAGCCCATTTAGCGGACAGTAAATCCGGCCCTTCGTCCGTTTCGCCAACAAGATTACAACAGTACAAATAATAAGTTTGTACATTATACGGTACAAACAAACAAACCTGCAGGATTAAATTAACGATTCAAGGTTTTATGTAATAAAAGTGTAATTGCTCTCATAAAAGAGGTTATTACCTACATGTAGTTTCAAAATCATTGCCAAATTTGTGAATCCTTATTTTTTATTTATTATTATTGTTTGATAAATATATATATATATATACATATATATATATATATATATATATATATATATATATATATATATATATATATATATATATATATATATATATATAATATATAAATATATATATATATATATATATATATATATATATATATATATATATATATATAAATATATATATATATATATATATATATATATATATATATATATATATATATATATATATATATATATATATATATATATATATAATATATATATATATATATATATATATATATATATATATATATATATATATATATATATATATATACTACTACTACTACTACCATCACGCCGTTTCCCCGCAGGGATAGGCAGAAAGGATGGAACGCCACACTCTTCTGTCCTGACATACACTCCTAGCCTCCTTCACATCCATACATCTAGTCATACATGCCCTCCGATTACGCAGACTTTTGACACCGCCAGATTTAAGGTTCTGATTGATCTGATCGTGCCAAGTCTTTTTCGGTCGTCCTCGTTCTGTTTTCCCTCTCACATTCACTACATATATTTTCTTAGTCATTCTCTCGCTATCCATTCGCTCCACATGTCCATACCACCGCAAAGAGCTCTTCCTAATCTTTTCAATTATTCCTCGATCAGCTTTACATCCCTTTCTTATATCTTCGTTTTTAATTCTATCCTACAATGATTTTCCACATATATATATATATATATATATATCTATATATATATATATATATATATATATATATATATATATATATATATATATATATATATATATATATATATATATATATATATATATATATATATATATATATATATATATATATATATATATATATATATATATATATATATATATATATATATATATATATATATATATATATATATATATACTACTAAACTAATCTACTACCATCACGCCGTTTCCCCGCAGGGATAGGCAGAAAGGATGGAACGCCACACTCTTCTGTCCTGACATACACTCCTAGCCTCCTTCACATCCATACATATATATATATATATATATATAAATATACATATATAAATATATATATATATATATTTATAAATATACATATATAAATATATATATATATATATATTTATAAATAAACATATATAAATATATAAAAAATATATATATATATATATATATATATATATATATATATATATATATATATATATATATATATATATATATATATATATATATATATATATATATATATATATATATATATATATATATATATATTTTTATATATATATATATATATATATATATATAATCACAATCTGAAAATTGTCAAAATATATCGAAATTCAGTGTCCTATGCGCTATCTGGTGCGGATAAGGGTTAGAAGAAGAAGGACAGAAGTACGAAGCGTGGAAGAGCTGTTTCGGACTGCCCAAAAATAGAGACACTTTCTCACAAGTGATAGTCAACGTCGGGGGGATCCGACATGACCCGTAAAGAAGAAGAAGGCATCTTTCCGGTAACCGAAAAAGTAATAGTTATTAGTCACACCTCTATTAAGTCTATAGGTACTGAGAAAAAAACAAAAACTACTTATTCTCGACCTGCGGAATCCGATTTAGAAGCAGGTTAAAGTATCTAGATCTTTAAATATGTTATTTGGAGTCGTCGACTTGAGGGCTTTGCGTTATGGCCCATTTAGCGGACAGTAAATCCGGCCCTTTGTCCGTCGCCAAAAAGATTACAACAGTACAAATAATAAGTTTGTATATTATACGGTACAAACAAACAAACCTGCAGGATTATATTAACGATACAAGGTTTTATGTAATAAAAGTTTAATTGCTATCATAAAAGAGGTTATTACCTACATGTAGTTTCAAAATCATTGCCAAATTTGTGAATCCTTATTTTGTATTTATTATTATTTTATTATTAGATTAAAACCAATATTTTTAGCTTTTCCACTTTTTTATTTGACCAGCGACCGGGTTTCGTCGTTACCGACATCATCAGACTGGGGTATGATGTCCCCAGTCTGATGATGTCGGTAACGACGAAACCCGGTCGCTGGTCAAATAAAAAAGTGGAAAAGCTTAAAATATTGGTTTAATCTAATAATAAATTAAAAATGCAATTCCATCACGAAGTGTATAATATAAATTTATTATAATTGTTATATATATATATATATATATATATATATATATATATATATAAATATATATATATATATATATTATATATATATATATATATATATATATATATATATATATATATATATATATATATATATATATATATATATATACATATATATATATATATATAAATATATATATATAGATATATATATATATATATATATATATATATATATATATATATATATATATATATATATATATATATATATATATATATATAAATAAAAATAAAACCCTTACCGCACCCCAATGATGCATAGGGCACTGCTTCATATAAACGCAGTGTTATCTCGATCGTTTACACATGAAGGAAAGGTGATCAGCCCTCCACTTCAGGTACCAGTCTAGTGTAATATTGAATAAATATTAGAGTGAAAAAATCACTTATATTTATTAAACCCCCCTGGGAATCGAACCCGGGACCTCCAGAACGGTAGCCGAGCGTGCTGACCATTACACTACGGAGGCGAACATATATATATATATATATATATATATATATATATATATATATATATATATATAACATTTATATATATATATATAAATATATATATATATATATATAAACTTCTTATGTCCGCCTCCGTAGTGTAATGGTCAGCACGCTCGGCTACCGTTCTTGAGGTCCCGGGTTCGATTCCCAGGGGGGGTCAAATAAATTAAAGTGATTTTTTCACTGTAATATTTATTCAATATTACCCTGGACTGGTACCTGAAACGGAGGGCTGATCACCTTTCCTTCGTGTGTAAACGATCGAGATAACACTGCATTTATATGAAGCAGTGCCCTATGCACCATTGGGGTGCGGATAAGGGTTTTATTATTATTATTTATATGTGTGTGTGTGTTTGTGTATGCAAAGGATTGTATTTTTAAAAAACTTTAGGGAAAAAAGAGTTTCTTGAGAGAGATGTGTGTAAGCTTATATGTATAAATATAAGAAGGCTTATAATATGTTAAGAACACTGTAGAAAAATCTGTCTTAAGAAAAATAGAACTTACTTACTAACTATATTTAACGCAGGGAAAATAGAACGCCACACTAATCTGTTTGTGAAAACAATCTTCTCCCCGTCAACATTCATGCATATCATCACACATATCCGTTGATTATTCCTACTGCTGAATTGAACACATTTTCTAATACTTCACAATGCCTTTTTTGCCACATTTTCCTCGGTCTCCCTCTGCTTCTTGGTCTTACACGTAATTAAGTACTAAATTTATATTTTTTTAGTAAATCGCCGTTTTATTTTTCTATTACGTGGTGACCTCATATCTTAGTCATTTGCATCCGCTATGTAATAAAAATCAAAATTTATTGATTGCTATCATATTTATTTTTTAATTGAATACGTCGTACATTTTTTTCAACACAGTATGCCAATTCGCATGGCAAAACAGCTATCATAAAAATAATTAATATCAATAGAAACATTAAATGTTTTAGATGTTCATTCATCATGGAATTCTACAGAGTAAATATCAATTCGATAAATACTTTTAAACTTCTTATTTCGTTTTTATAAAAGCCGAGAAAATTGGGAATGCTTTTTTTGCGAGTATTCAAAATGTTTATTCCTTTTTGAAGAGTTTTTTTTTCAATCAATTACTCGTTTTCAATGTCGAATGATATTTTTTTAAACTACAAAAAATACATGAAGTACGTAGATTTTACATAATCATGCCATAAAAAGTTTTACCCGACATATATAGAATTATTAAGAAGTCTTTTAAGAGTTTTTTTTTTATTAACACCCCTTTTTCCCTTCCAATGACAGATTCACACAACTTTTTACATAATTTTAACATTGTTTAATAAAAAACTGAAATATACAGTTTTTACTACTAAAATCATTTTATGGGTACACAATTTTGAAGACTTTTTAGGGTAAACATATTATTTGAAAAACACAAAAATAAAAAAATAAATATTCGTGACAATTGTTTCGCCTTGTTAGGGCCTTTTTAAATTACTGTTGAAAATATATAACTTAACAGTCCCTAAAAATCAGTGTTTGATCTTAATATTTAAAATATAAACTATATAATTACATATATATGTAAAATGCAGTTCCACTAAGAAGTATCTGTACAAAACTTAAATCCGATTGTTATATTTTTGTAAGCTGTGAAGGTGTGCTTTTACCTGTATAAAATAGAATATTGACCGGATTCATCCCGGGTTCAGCCTATTCGCGCACTAGACCATCTTAATTATTACAACCTTTCAGCGGAACAATTTAAGGAGGCGTGTACCACTAACTAGAACCTTCCTAGTTGGACAAAAGCCTCAATGGAAAGTTTCCTCGGCGGAGGAAATTGAATTTGAATTCACACCCACAAAGCCTCGCTCACATATAAGGCTGGTAACGAAGCAATAAAGGACGATAGACCCTGAGTTGAATATATCGTTAAGGACACTTTTGGGAAAACCTCCCCCATTGAAGGAAACTGCCACACAGCCGACCGCCCGCGTCCGAATGTAGGGTGAATTTTCTCTTACGTATAGGTAGTGTGGAGCCTGAAACCACAACGTGAAATTGGACTACTTAGTAAATCTACGGGGTACCTTTTATCGACTTAAGACTTAATTTATTACATTTCTTGACATCTCAACATAGATGAAGAAGAATATATGGTAGTCTGGGTCTTGTCTTAATCTAGTTAAGTGATTACTTTACGTGTAACATTCACCAGTCTTTTATTTTTTGATATCTCAACATATATGAAAAATAATATGGATGTCTAGGCATTTACGGGGCTTACAACTGTCATAGGCTGGTTTAAGTGATTACTTTACACACATACTCTTGATTGACAACCACACTACTCAATTTTTTTAAAGTTCTACGTATATATGTATTTGATCCAATTTCGGAACATTGTTATTGAATCACTAGAATTTCATTACAGACATCTATTGGTAAATTGAAAAGAAGCTTTTTATTGAGCAGTATTAAGACACACTCAAAATGTTGTTCACCAATCTAACCATGATTGACAACCACACTTTTAATTTTATTGAAAGTCATACATATATGATCAATCTCATGATGTTCCATTATTGAGTTCACAACAGTCATCTATGATACATATGTTTATTTAAAATTCTAAAAATCTGATGTTCAATTCTCATAATTCTCTGACCAGTCATTTTACAGGCTAGTCAAGTGACCAAGATTTAGAAAGTATGTATAGAATATGAAGTGAATACAAGTGATTTTTTTCAGTCTAATATTTATTCAATATTACCCTGAGTTGGTACCTGAAGCAGAGGGATGATCACCATTCCTTCATTCGTTGACGATTAAGATAATAATATGGTCTGCAGTGCCCTATGCACCATTGGGGTGCGGATAGAGGTTGAAGAAGAAGGTATGTATATAAATGATTTACGTTGACACATTGATAAAAAGTACATATATGTTGAAGTAACTGAAATCATTGTTTTTCTTTTTTCCCAAAGGCTTAATCAAAAGTGCCTATGCAAATGAGTTAAGCACAGTAAAACTCTGACAGGAAACATTTACACGAATCTGCGTAGCGCGGAGATTCAATTAGAACTCACCGCCGCGGGAGTACTACAAAAATTGTTTATTTTCATTACTGTCGCCTGACGCTCCATGCATTTTTCGTCAGAATTTAACCCTTTATTGCGGTCAACCTTAATGAGATGGAATGATGAATTATCATTATTATTTTCACAGGATGTTAATTTACAAATGTGTATATATTTATAGAGTATCGAACAGATTAATTGAAACAAACCTATTTTTGTTGTATTTTCGTAAATTCGCCTCCGCCTCCGTAGTGTAATGGTCATCACGCTCGGCTACCATTCTGGAGGTCCCGGGTTCGATTCCCAGGGTGGTCAAATAAATATTAGTGATTTTTTCACTGTAATATTTATTCAATATTACCCTGGACTGGTACCTGAAGCGGAGGGCTGATCACCTTTCCTTCATGTGTAAACGATCAAGATAACACTGCGTTTATATGACGCAGTGCCCTATGCACTATTGGGGTGCGGATAAGGTATATATATATATATATATATATATATATATATATATATATATATATATATATATATATATATATATATATATATATATATATATATATATATATATATATATATATATATATATATATATATATATATATATATATATATATATATATATATATATATATATATATATATATATATATATATATATATATATATATATATATATATATATAAATATATATATATATTCGTAAAAAAAGTTTTGTAAAATCTTTTGTTTGTTAGTTATATCTTAAATTAATATTTAGTATGATTTCATTTGGCCTTGATCAAAGATTTTACTCTTCTTGGCTTCGATTCCAAGAGGTTTTGGCACGTGGATGTCATTTTTTTTGTCTCGAAACCATATCTGAATTATGGACAAAATAAGCTTTTCCACCGTATTGCAATCAATTTTGGAGACCCGATGCTTACACATTGCCCGTAGATTTTCAATTTGGTTTGTGTCTGGTGAATTTCTTGGCCAGTCCAACACAGTTAACTGGTTTTCTATAAAGAATATCATCATTTTTCAGGTAAAATATTCCATTACCATTTGACCTTCGTTTTTGTATCTCTGGTAGCGTTCATTCCAGTAGAATTGGCTGATACTTCTCACTATTCATCATCTCAGTCACTGAAACTGTAATAAAATAACTAGGTACCTACCTATACATTTTATTAAGTACTTACAAAAAGTACCTACATAAAACAGTTCTACCACCAGATGCCGCATGCGTCGCTCAGAATTAAACAAAAGACTTCCGATAATATTATTAACTGTCAGAATCAGATAGATAGATAGATAGATAGATATAAAAATGATTATAAAGATAAATTAAGAATAAACTTTAATTACAAAGCAACACATTGTTTATTTTATTATTATACACCCACTTTACATATTATTTACACTTAATTTTCAAAAGGAAAATATTACCACGTTATAAAACGACAATTTTGTTTATTGGAAATGGATTATGAAACATTAGATGTATTAAAACAATTACTACAATATGTTCGGAGTGAGAGAGAAAAATTAGAAGATGATCAAAGAAAACGATTAAAAGATAATCAAAGAAGACGTGGAAATCTAAGAACTAGTGATAAAATTAAAGATAAAAGTCCATGTAAGATTTGTGAAAATTTAAATAAGGGAACTCGATATCACTCTGAAGCAACGTGCTGGTTTAAAACAAAGGAGGATGATAAGATTAATAATAAAAATGAAGATTTACAAATTACACAGAAACAGTGCTTGAAGAATGAAAATAAAAATAATGTGGAAAAAATTTCTACAAAATATAAAATAAAATATACTCCAGGAAAAAAGAATTTCGAAGCAGATTGTGTGGGCAGGAATCCAGTATTAGAATCGAAGGAAAATGCAAATGAACAATTAAAAGTTGTAAATTTGGTTAAATTAGAAGATATTTCAAAAGATCAGAATAAAAATGAAGACATACAAATAACACAGAAACAGTGCTTGAAGAATGAAAATAAAAATAAAGTAGAAAAAAATACTACAAAATATAAAACAAAATATACTCCAGGAAAGAAGAATTTAGAAGTAGATTGTCTAAGCAGGAATCCAGTTTTAGAATCGAATGAAAATGCAGATGAACAATTAAAAGTTGTACATTTGGTTATATTAGAAGATACTTTAAGAGATCTGAATAAAAATGAAGGAATTCAAAAGAAAAAAACAAATGGATTGAAAAAAACTGTGTCTACTTTAAAAGGGTCAAGAAAAAAAAAATACAAAAAAAAAAGAAAGAAAGAAAAAAGAACGGAAAAAAAAGAAAGAAAGAAAAAAAAAACAAGAAAGAAAAAAAAAAGAAAAAAAAGAAGGAAAAAAAGAAAGAAAGAAAAAAAAAAAAAAACTTTATCATATCACTAAACTTATACCAGTCCCTTCACTACAAGAAGATGATCCGGAGGACGAGTGAAAATTTTACTATGAATTTTCATCCCCAAGGGGGGAGATGTAATAAAATAACTAGGTACCTACCTATACATTTTATTAAGTACTTACAAAAAGTACCTACATAAAACAGTTCTACCACCAGATGCCGCATGCGTCGCTCAGAATTAAACAAAAGACTTCCGATAATATTATTAACTGTCAGAATCAGATAGATAGATAGATAGATAGATATAAAAATGATTATAAAGATAAATTAAGAATAAACTTTAATTACAAAGCAACACATTGTTTATTTTATTATTATACACCCACTTTACATATTATTTACACTTAATTTTCAAAAGGAAAATATTACCACGTTATATATATATATATATATATATATATATATATATATATATATATATATATATATATATATATATATATATATATATATATATATATATATATATATATATATATATATATATATATATATATATATATATATATATATATATATATATATATATATATATATATATATATATATATATATATATATAAATATATATATATATTCGTAAAAAAAGTTTTGTAAAATCTTTTGTTTGTTAGTTATATCTTAAATTAATATTTAGTATGATTTCATTTGGCCTTGATCAAAGATTTTACTCTTCTTGGCTTCGATTCCAAGAGGTTTTGGCACGTGGATGTCATTTTTTTTGTCTCGAAACCATATCTGAATTATGGACAAAATAAGCTTTTCCACCGTATTGCAATCAATTTTGGAGACCCGATGCTTACACATTGCCCATAGATTTTCAATTTGGTTTGTGTCTGGTGAATTTCTTGGCCAGTCCAACACAGTTAACTGGTTTTCTATAAAGAATATCATCATTTTTCAGGTAAAATATTCCATTACCATTTGACCTTCGTTTTTGTATCTCTGGTAGCGTTCATTCCAGTAGAATTGGCTGATACTTCTCACTATTCATCATCTCAGTCACTGAAACAAGCGGCCTTGGTCAATAATACGAGGAACACCCTCAAAACATTTTTTGAGAGGGTATTTGGTGTTTTGAATAATGTGAGAAAAGTTGAGCTTTCGTTTCCTCTGCTTTTGCTCTCAAAAGAAAACTGGACTCTCTTCCAATCTTCTATCATCCAATCCACTTTTTTTTACCCGAGTCAGTCTCTTTGCCCTCACTGTCAGAAGTTGCTCCTTCACTTCCTGTAAGCGCTTTTCATACCCATGCTTTACTAAAAATCTAAATAAACAATGTAGTGGTGTTAAATCCAGCATCGGTAAAAAAACTTTAGACGTACCTATTTAAAATATTTATTGTAACATCTTACACATATTCATTTCTGAAGTTTCATTTCTTTATCGACAAAAATATTATCCGCTATTACTTATTCTTTACACAACGCAATACCTGCTAAATATAATACTCTTCAAAAAGCTTTTACCTGGCTTCGTAGCCCTCGCGACATTTTTAAACTGGCAGTGTTTTCAACAAAAAGAAATTAAGAAAAATTATTACCATACAATAATTGAAAAAATGAACAACATTTGTAACAAAATGATCATTTTACCCTCATTAAGATACGTAGTTATCTACTACATTCAACAACAAAAAATGTTTTCTTTTCAATAACTTTTCTACCGAAATTATTTCAAATAATATATAAAGATGCTATAATGTTAAGTATTTTATAGCACAATTAACAAATAATGTTTTATGATTTTTTTAAGACCCAGATCTCAAGCATTAAAATCAGAATGCGCAAAGCCGCGCTCAGGGCTCGACGTGTCCTTACGCTCGATTTTTTAAAAATATTTTTTGTTTTTTAGAGTACACATATTTAAAAAAAATCTTTACGTTTTCATAACTCTTTTCTTTTCAAAACGAAGAAAAACTATTGTTTTCAATGCAAAAACTATGTTTTATGAAAAAAAAACACTTTCGTAAAATGTTACCTAGATATAAAGAAAGTTGTGATTCAACAAACACTTGTCCTTAAATTACAAAAGAAATGAAATACCAAACAAACCTTTTCGAGAAGATACTACTAGCGAACTCTATTAACGTTGTTTGGTACTAAAAAATATTTCATTATTGTGTTGGACCATAGATGTCATTAAAAAATCATTTTTAAAAATCTATATGTTAACTCGGTAATGTGGTATTTTTACATTTTAATTATTAATGATAACTGATTTAACTTATTGTAAAGATTCGCTATTTTTCTGTAAAATTTCAAAAATATGTAGTTGGGTACCTACCTCTCAACCACGAGTACTTTTTTTCTAGCAGCAACATTAATTCGTTGTCAATTTGACATAAGAATCGAAAAGAACTTGCAGAATATGTTTTACATAGTTGGTCATGTGATAAACTACGTTACATGAGTGAATACTTGCAAAATTCAATAATAGATGTAATAACAAATTTAATTACTGCAAACCAATTTATCCAACCTAACCATCGATCATCTTAATTCTGTAAGTCTTTATTATCTCCATCATTTCAATTCATAAATACAAATCAGTCTTGCTTATTTTGATTCAATTTGGTTATTTTTTTTCAGTTTCATAGCCCCTCGACTGTTTTTCAAATAAGTCAATATGGATCAACACGAGGTTTGCGTTTTAATGGACAAACTGACTCTTGAAATGCTAAGGTTGATGGAAGACAGAGTAAAGTGTCAAATTAACATTGGAAAGATCACAAATCAAGGCAATATGCATCTGGCCAAGTCTCGATACATCATGGGGCAGAACAGTGTTTCATCGGTGCAGCTTCCTACAGAAAATACACCAGATTTCTTAGCTTTATCGACTATTCATCCGCAAGATTCGGAAAACACAGTAAACGATAATTCTGTTACTATCAACATGAGAAATGCTGAAGTAGAAACACAGTACATCAACCCAATCAGATGGTTTGGAGTCCTGGTACCTCAAAATCTTTACAATGCGCAGGTTTCGTTCCTGAGTGCTTTCAAACACATTGCTGAATCTGTAAATATTCAAAGACAAATTGATGGAATTTGCGATGCTTTGGTTCAGTTAAAAAATTTAAAACTTAAACTTGCTCCAGAAGAGTGAATGTCTGAAACATTTATATCTTTAAATACTTTATATTTGTATTTTTTCTTGCTCTTAATATATATTTTTTAATGTTGTAGGCTATATTTTGTTTTCTTTTTTTGTTTATTAATAAATACTATGACAGTACTACAGTAAGACAATCAGTACTCTTCTTATTTAAAACATATTTTTTGCTCACATTATCTGTTTATGTCATCTGCTTTGCCAAAATACCTTTATTCTTGTGATGGACGATCAAATTTGAAGAAAAAAAAATATTTATCTTATTTAAAGGAAGTCGTTACTTAATTCGGTTTCTGAATTCAATCACTTAAAGCTAATCACGCTGATCAGTCCACAAATTTAGTCAAATATATCTAACTTTTTGACATCATGACAAAAAAAAGTAAACTAGAATGAAATATAATGGACAAAAAGTTTAGAATACTATCCCAATCGTACAACTGAAAATGCAACGGTTACACATTACTAACATCTCTATTTTATACTTTAATCATTGGATAAATAACACTCTTGAATTTTGATGTTTACTACACATTTTTTTTGTTTAGAAATACCTCTCTGGACGAAAACAGAATTAAGTTTGTTTGATTTCTATATAAGTCAATAAAATTATGACGGTTTTATTCCATAATTATTTTATTTTTTGGAAAACAAAACAATTTAATAAATAAATATATATCATTATATAATAGTTAACAATTTGCATATAGATAAATAAAAATTATATCAGGGAGACATGATGAGGGGTGGCTTCGTAGTAACATTTGTAAATTTGGAAGGCCGTATCAGCAGCGTCAACGCCTCTTTGACTTTTGCACAATTCGGTGACAACCTTTGCAGCGATTATATTTGTATCTTTCGGCATCTTGGCCATTAGAACTTCTTCGTTCAGATGTCCTTTGTTGTTCACGAGGTTTGCTTTCTTTAAGAAGCAGAAACAATATTTCTTGAGGCTAGGGTCGTCCAAGAACTCTCCTTTACGAGCCTTCTTCACTACGGCAGGATTCACCTGCGTTTCTTCCAAACACGAAGCATGGTACTGCTTCACTTTGACCTTTTGTTCTGGTGTCAATGTCAAAGCCTGCAATAAAAATATTATTATTTATAATTGTTTTTAATTCAATTCAATTAATTTATTTATAATTAACTTACACATATTACTAACTAAAATTTAAAGGGTATACATTAACAAAGAATCGTAAATAAGCAAGAATACTCTTGTTAAAGATGAGAATCCCTCTTCGGAATACCCCTTCAGACACATGTAACAGATCAATATCCAGCTTGATATTGTTCATCATAGCGGTAGCTCTTCCTACAGACAACCATCGGCAGGTTGGTCCTGTGTATAGGAATGTGAAACAATCTATGCCGACGCTGTCTTAGGTAACTATTGGGAACATACAGACCAATGCTCTGGATAATTTCAGCATTATCGATCATACCGCGCATACAATCAATAAAAATGCGTAATCAAATACACATTCCTTCTAGTCTCTAAACTATTATAGCGAAACATACCCTGGAGAAACTCCTTGGTGGCCTGAATTTTACAATACCATTTGAATTTCAGGAAAAACTCTTATTATCTAATCAATCAGACACTGGATTATTCATGCTACGGATGACATATCAATATTATAGGTTTCTCTACCTGAGATGAAACGTCTATTGTTTCTTTATATGAAGGAAGGTGAAAGTCTGAGCATCCCAGGGCTTACGACATGGCATTTGGCTGGCTTAAGTCATCACTTTATACTCTTGTGTAACTGATCCAGCCAACCTGATCGTAAGCCTGGAATGCTCAGACTTCCATCATCCTGCATATAAAAAAATTATCTCAAGTTGAGACATCTACAATATAAACAAAAATAATTAAAATTATTTATATGAATATCCGTCGCGTTTATTTACCATGCTGGAGGTTCCGGGTTCGATTCCCAAAGGAATTAAAATAAGTATGAGTGTTTTATCACTCTAATATTTATTTAATATTACTTTTTTCTTTTCAATTGGTCTGAGTGATTATGTTGATTTTTTTATATTATCCCTATCCTTACTATCCTTCCTGCAAACAAGCTTCTAAAATAAATTTAAAAAAGTCTTTTCCAGTTTATAATTACTCGTTTTAAAAATTTCAAGAGTAATGTTTTCTAAATTGTGAGGGTATAAAAGAGATATCCATCAAAATTGTTAGTATTTTCATACGATCTGTACATTTTAAATCGTATATTAAAAACAAAAATATTCGCATGTTATTTTGTATGCTTGTAATACATACTTTACATGATTAGATGCAAATCAAATTATTTTTAACTTTGTTGTTACCTAACTCAAATAATTGTATTTTTCATAATTCTGAGTCATAAACGGATATTAATTTAATTTATTCATTGTTGTGTAATTCTTCTACAATGGAGTAATTAAGACATCAAATAATTGTTTTATTACCTAGCATCTCAAAGCTAAAGATGATCTATGAATATATTAAGGTAGAATTCTGTATAAATTTATTGATGGCAAATATTTTCAGTCAGATTGGTGTTTATTTTTACAAATAGATTTTAATTAAGTTACACAAATTCAGCATTTTAATTTTTGCATTTCTGCAATAAATGCAAAATTATTTATATATATATATATATATATATATATATATATATATATATATATATATATATATAAATATATATATATATATATATATATATATATATATATATATATATATATATATATATATATATATACTCTAATCTACACATTACATATGATAATCCCGTTCATATGTAATAATGTGTGGAATCCAATAGTTTTCATCTTTTTTTTTTGCTTATTTGATTTTAACACCGGGGAAGTTAAACTAATCACCTTTATATTTCAAATCTATATAAATAAATATATTAGTATTTGTCTCTTCAAAATCTTAAATCTCCTTAAACAATTCACGGATTGCTTTCAAATTTCACACTCAAATACGCTCGTGTTTTCATAAACCTGTGACATCTGTTGAACAGCACACGCAATATTTAATATTGTTTATTGCGTATAGAGTGCTTTTCAACAGCACTATCATTTAACATTTTCAATGGTTTTGATTGCATTGTTGTTGCATATATTTTTAATATGTTTATTGCTTCACTAACATTGTGAAATTAAACATACTAGAAATGTGTGCTTTCTATTTTCACTAATATTGTAAACCAGACTTAGCCGCAGCTATGCATGGTGAAGCACAACTATGAAGAATAATATTTTTTTTTTTAAAAGTTCTTTTCCACATACAAAACATGCACTGTAAATTTGAAATGTTTCAAGATTTATAAATTTACATTGCTATTTTTTTAAATTTTTTACTTATAATTATTTTAATATAAAGAATTGAAATGGAGCTTACATGTGCTGTTATGACAACAGCTAGCACAAAAAAACACACAACAAACTTCATCTTAGGTATTACTTTAGTGAGAACTAGGCAGGTACTAGCATAACTCCTTGTCATTATCTACCTTTTTATACAATTACTCAATGTTTTATCCATCGCAAAGTTGCTTCAATTGCTACTTGTTTCTAAGGTGGACTACTTTGACTCCGTACAAATTTTCTTAAGCCTTTGACTCCTCCAGTGTTGTGCATATTTTTCTCACCCTATAATTATTGAAAATGTGTAACAGTTGAAACATTTCCGTTGTGTGTAATAAATAAAAAAATATTAATGGTATGGGTGTCTCAATTTGAGATAAAACTTCTATTATTTTATACAAAAAAAAATTAAAAGTCTGTCCATGTTAAGGCTTACAACCTGGCATTTGTCTGGCTTAAGTGATCACTATACACTTATGTAACATTCGCCATTCTGCCCAGTATTGAACATCCATTTGCATTATTTTAAGTTGTGTATATGCACTGGTCTTGGATTCATTTTATAGGCGAGTAGTTATTTAATCACTTTGGAAGTATGGCTGATAGCGGTGCCATCCTTTGAGAAATTCTCGAAGCATATATAGCTTACTCCAGTTGAGCAAAGGTGAGACTTATTCTGAATTAGTTCACACATATATTTTGGAGAGAGAGAAACGCGAAATATCAGTTCAATTTTTAAATACTTCTATTTGACCAGTTGATTATCAACAATTTATTATTTTTAGTATCAGACATTGGACTATTCAGCATATATATGATATATTAATATTTTAGGTGTCTCAAATTGTAAATAATAATAAATTTTCAAAAAATTATTAAGTTATATCAACTATCCATTTTGAGAAAAATAAAATACATCATGGAAGTAGTTGTATCTTGCTATATCTATAAATACATATATTTAAATAAAGTTCTACTTACGATACATTGCATATAACTTCTTCTTTTTCTAACCCTTATCCGCAATTAATAGTGCATGGGGAACTGCATAATAACAACACAGTGTTATCACAATCGTTAATTACAAAAAGGTGAGGTGATCAATCACACAGTTCAGACCAGTGTAATATTAAAATAAATATAAAAAAATATATATATATTTTTATTATGACTCCTACCCTGGAAATCAAACCTGGAACCATCAGTATGGTAGCTAAACACGCCTGCCATTTTCCATATAGGTCACAAAAAATTAACAGTATTTTAGAAGGAAATCATATATCAAAACAAATTTATTGAGGGGTTTTCTATACACTTAAGTCATTGAATAAGGATAAGTTCACATCTTTTTTTATCATTGGATTTGTGCAACACCACTGATGTTTATTCCATTCCAGAAGTCTACGCTTGCATTTTTCACAATAATTATTCTTATTACTGTAAATCAACATGGCTAATGTAGCAGGAGATGTCAAGGACATTTCTTGCATAAATTTGCATAAGACTTAATAGAACTGTTTTACTATTGATTGCTTGACCCCCAATCTGTAATACTATCCAGTGATCCCCAACATGTACTAAGAAAACTTGTATCTACACTGGTGTGATAAAATATGTAACAGTTATTAACTTAGGATGTACTATGAAATGAGCAAATTTGAGGATAATTTGATAGTTACTAACTAAATTGCAATGAAAAGTATTATAAGTAACACATTGACTGCCACGGTTTTCCCAAGATTCTAGAGTCAATTTTATTTTAATCATGTTGTGTCATAAAGCACTTTAATAATATTTCATAAACTATAAGACGCTACAGACACACCTAAATATTTAACGCGAGTGTTTTTGCCTAGAATTTTCACTCATGAATTACATGAAATTATAGTAACTTTAAACATAAAGAGTAAATCCACTCACGAGTAGGCATAGGCTATGAAACTTATAAAGTTGAAGCCTGAGTAGGGACATGATAAACGGTGTTGCATAAGCCGTAGCTAGATTTCAGAGTCACTTGGACGTTAGGTAATTCAAAAATAAATATTTAAATATTTTTTTTTACAATTTTATTAATAGATTGCAAAGCGATACTAATAATATTCATAGAGAAACGTAATTTTGATATTCAATTAAGATTATTCTGCATTCTTCCAACTCTTATCCGCATCGAATGGTAGGGCACTGCATCGTATTGACACAGTGTTATCTTAAACGTTGCTTACATGAATCCAAGGTGATCAATTTTGTGTGTCAGGTATCAGTCCAGAGTAATTTTAAATAAATATTGAAGTGAAAAATTACATATTCTTTTTGATCCCCCCCCTGGGAATAGAACCCTGGGCCGTCAGCTCGTTAGCTTAAAGCATTAACTATTACACTACTAAGGGAAAGTATTTTTAGTACAAATAATTGTTTTTTTATGACTTGTCATCAATATAAATTGATAGCATAGTTTTTATTCTGAATATGTTAAACTTATGTAATGCCTACATGAAAAATAACAGATTGATGACAAATGACGTTACAAAGATGCATATCTTACCTCTTCAAAATTAATTGTTGAAGACTTATGTGTAAAAGACCCACATAGCTGATTATCTAAAGTGCTCGTTAGATTTTTTTTACTTTTAACTATAACATGCAAGTAAGTCCCTAAGCATGATTGTAATTTATTTATTTTGTAGTAGTTTTGATAAAGATTTACAATTATTATCAATTTGAACTTTGAGAAACACTGAAGGTATAGTTTTTTTTTTACCTTTTTTTTATTAGACTTACTTTGCATATCCACCAAGACAGGCGCTAGTCATTTAGTTAATATGTACAAAAAGATAATCACAACTGGCTCAACATGTCAATTTACATAATATTGCCAGAAGATAAATGGTAATTATTTCATATTTGATATGGTGTGATTTTATGAAGTGTATTGCATGGACAGCCAGGCATACAAATGCCCTGATTATCCAAGTGCTAGTATACAAGAATGACTTTTAATTATGGCAAAAGACGGGTCCATTTGATTTTTAGCTCATCCTTAAAAGGACTAGATGGAGCAATGTGGTTACGGAACTGACGGAGTCATCAGTGGCAAAACTTTGATTGGAGCCAACCATTTAAAGCATTCTCTGTTATGAGAGATGGATTCAGAGAAGTATTTTATATGAGCACCTGAATATAATAATTCCTACTTCGGCTAACAGATTTGATTTATTTTGTCAGGTGATTTATAACTCCAATTTTTTTTAAAAACCTTTTTTACACTTGAATTTGTGTCTGCGTTCTTAGCATAGTAGTTTATTTATCTCATGCAATGCCCTTTGCACTATTTGGTAAGGCTAAGAAACAATTTAAAAAAGAAAGACAAATGATTTTTTTAAACTTTATTTCTCCATGAGTAACGCTTGCTAACGCTGATCTGTTTACTGGTCAGCTATGTATTCACAGATTCATCAATTCACTGATTTTGAGTTGCACAAAAAATAGGTTTTAAAATAATAAAAAAAAGACTGGTGGCTTTAAAATATGGCGCCAGAATTTCCTTTCGGAAAACATAATTTCTAGTTTCATAGTTTCATAATAGCGTAATATTTTTCCTTTTCTTTGTTGTCGAATATTATTGATCCATTTTTCAACTGATCTGGTCTTAGTGAACGGATCCCTTAAGTGACAATAATCAGCTGGTGTGGATTTTCTGAATTCCCGGATCTTATCCACCTATGATAGATAGTTACCTATTAGAATAATAGACATCCAAAATCTATAAATTACTTCTCATAACTTCATTCTATATCATTATACGAGTATAATCTTATACAATTTTACTTTATTTTTAACCTGCATCAGAAAAGATTACAAACTACGGAAGTAATTACATTCTTAAGAAGTAATGAATGATTATAAATACTACATGACTACCTACATAATATGTATTTGCTAATACGCAAGTATTTCCTTTTATGGGATATCTGTATGATTGTCAGTATGGTGTCCTTCACCTTCATATGTTTGCTCTGAATATTTTATCATTTATAATCAAGATCAAAAGTATTCTATAATATAAATAGTATTTATTTATAACACCTAATTATAAATTGTCATTTTAATAATAAAAATAGCTGTCACTTAGCTATTTGAAAAAAAATGCAAAGTAGTTTGAGAACAAGCTGTTAACTGTTCTTTAGTAGAATCCTTAATAAGATATGGAATTAAGTCTTGGGGACATTTGACGAAAACAAATTTAAAAATGGTTCAAAATCTGCAATATTCCATAATCAAAAAAATTGTACCCAGTCATATATATAATCAAAGGGACAATCCAATCTTGTTATATAAACATTTAAAATTACTGCCGGTACGTGGAATATTGTGGATGAGTATCATCGTTGAGCAACAAACTAGACAAAAATATCGAAATCTTCTAGTACACAACCATGATACACGATTTACACAAAACGAAGGTCTGATAGTCCCAAGAATCAACAATAAATATGGAAGTCGAACACTGCAATATATCGTTCCGAACATTTTTAATTTGTTGCCGACGGATGTTAGAGGTCAAAATAAAAGATGGAACAAAGGCAAAATAAAGGAATGGGTAAATGATCAAGAGTTAATTTTATGAACATTGTAAAAAAGATTATATTGTTAATTTTTCTCCTTTTTTGTGTGTATATATTAGGTTAAAATGGTTAAAAAACAATAAAAAAATGTATGCAAAAAGAACTCCACCGACAAGACACACAAGGTGGCTTGGTGGGTCTCTGCAAAATAACTTTTTATTTTTATTTTTAATATATGTTAAAAATTGTGATTTATAAAAATAAAATAAATAAATCTAAAAAAAAAAAATCTAAGCAAAAAAGATTTCTGACTTGGATAGAGTAAAACTCCCTTAATCATCGTTTTTATTCAGTCATTAAGAAATATTCTCTCCCCATGTGGAGCATATTAAATCCACAAACTGACTCCAGATTTTTCTGTCAGCTGCCAGCTCTTTTGCATCCTCTCTAGTCTGGTGTGTGTCCCGAAGTTCAGATGAGAACTGCTGACAAATTGTCAGCGGGCATCCTGGGCTGCGGAAACAAGATGCCTCGTAAGAAAACAAGCTTGATTAAAACTCTTGGAAGGCATGGGAAGTATGTACATGGTCTAGTCACCTAAATCTCCTCTTCTTAACAACAGTTGTGATCATGGGTTGCTGCGTCCTATGCCGTATTTCCTCATTCTTCATGAAGTCACACCAACGCACACCTAAAATTCTCCGCATCAACTATTCTCAAAGCTAAAAATATGAGACTGCTCTGAGCCCTTTTAAGGTCTCACAGCCGTATAAGTGAATAGGAGCGATGCAGGCATTATATAGGCGACATTTGGTCTCCACCGAGTGTAAATCCGATCTCCAGACAGTCTTTATAGCATTGAATGCGGTGCCTGCAAGTCCTAAATGAACTCTCAGTTCATTATAAAGGCTGCCTTTCTCTGTTACATACACTCCCAAGTACTTGAAACTCTCAACCTTGATGAGCTAGTTACCAATGTCAAGGATTGTTACAACACACGAGTTATTGAAACATTTATTTTAAGCCTCATGTATGAAGAATATCTCTTTCACAATTAGTTGAAGATTTAACTTTAATGTAGTATTGAATAAGAAAATAATCACGGAATATGTTATAAATGTCCAGTTTAACCTCTCATAACAAGCACCTCTTATAACGAGTAATTCGCATAACGAGCAGAAAATATATGAAAAATTTGCTACCTTAACGAGTGAAATTTCGTATAGCGAGTTATAGAGAAAGGGTAGGTCCCTTTTTCATGACATTCACTTGTAAGCGGGGACTTCCACGCCTGTCAACAGAAAAAAATCTTTCGCATAACGAGTGTTTCGCTAAACGATTAAGATTCTGGAACGAATTATGCTCGTTATGAGAGGTTCCACTGTATGGTTTCATCTTAATCTATCCACAGAGATAAAGAAATGCTGAAAAATCTCTTTTAATAACCCAATCACCCCATTGGGTCACGAGTTCAAATCCTGGATCATCAACACGTCATCTATCATCTGACTTTGTAATCTTGATTTTTATTACCATATAAGTATATTGCTGATTTTTTCTGCCATTCCGAGCCAATCACTAGACTTATTTATATAATTAATTTTTAGGGTTTTTGCATTCTACCATCATGGTTACTAAAACCTTCAAATTTCAGTTGATATCAACACCAGGTTACAAATTCCCATTGACACATATTGTAGTCGTACAGGAGAAAGTGACCAACTACCAAAACTTAAAATGTTCAGGAGGGCCATTTAAGTCATTTTTGCTTGGCAACAAAATAAACATCAATGCAGTTAGTCATTTTTACCAAGTCAATATATTATACTTACAAGTTTAAAATCCTTTGGGACGTTTTTCATGGCAATATTAAGCTAGTAAGATATCAAAAAGTCAATGATCAATGTTTTTGTAAAAAATGCACTTGGTCACTTTTTTCTGTATAACTACGATATGTTACACAAGCTTTAATGAGTACAGGTTTGCAAACTTACTATTGTTGCAAATATTATTTTTCTACTACTATTTCTCCTCCATTTTCTTTCTTACGTAGCAGAAATGTCTGTCACTCTGAACTCCTTCACTTTAATCCCATCGTTTATAGATTTTTTATAAAAATTAACATTTGTTTCCTCAATATATATTCCTTTCAAATATCGACAATTTTCAGTTTTGCATGTTTTCGGAATGCCTAGAAAATGTACTATATCCTAGCAAAAGCGGCATATTTTTAACTTAATATTTACCCGCTACAGGGCAGAAAGCGTTGTTTTTGCATTTTTAAGAAAAGGTATTGTTTAATTATTTTTTTCAATATACTAAATATTTTTCAAATGGAGAAAAAACCTTCAGGTTTTACCTAAAAAGATCTGTTGCACAGTAAAAAGTTCAATAATGATTCAAGTTATGGCAGAGTTGAGGTCAAACATAGAGCCTCTGATGCAAAGTCTATGACACTTACTAACCACAGGACCACTATTCTAAACCAATAAATCAATTATCTTTTCGTAATTAATTGTGTTAATATTTATAATTGATCCCATTCTGTGCAATCATGAGTGTGGAAAGGAGGTAGATGAAGTGAAAATTACTTTTGTATTATATTGACCCTATTATAATTCGATTCACATACTGCATGTTTGTACTGAAAACATTGATTATGTGGGTAATAAATGTTTTTTCTACTCTCTGATAAAAATTGAATAAACAGCATATAATTAAATTTGTCAGCATGTTGATAATGATAACCCCTGCAAATTGTTAGATATTACGTTTTGTTTTAAAATAATGCTTAATATCTGAGTATATTCTATCTGGACCATAATTCACCAATATAAAAGAGGATTTTTCCGTTAGTCAATTAGTTTAATATATTCAGCCAAAGCGTAACCAAACAGTTTGTCAAAATGAAAGGATTATTCCTCGTGTTTGCTCTTTTTGTAGCGGTTAACGTAAGTCAATGTTATTTCTTCTGAAAGAGTGTTGTAATTTGTTCTAGTTCTACTTATTTTTCCAAAAATCTTGTGGGGCACGGTAAAATATATATTTTGATAAATAAAAAGTGATATCCGATAGATGGTATTTTCGATTATATTTTTATTGCAATAAGAAATGAAAATAACTTATGGTACTGTAACCAACAAAAAACAGTGTATCATATTATAAACTGCAGTTAATATCAATAAAATTTTATTTGTTTTTCACTATTGTTGACAAAATTTTAAAGTTATATATTAGACATTTATTTTTTCTAAATATTACACTTAATAAGCTTTACTTTTACAAATTATAACTGTTTTGGTATGGGTTTTTTTATCTACCCATTAACAGTTTTGGTAAATGTAGCAACCAATGTGGTCACAGAACACATTTTTAGAGATCTGTGACCGTAGCAACATTCACAGTGCAAATAAAATAATCAGGTTGTAATTACATGATTTGTACTGCGCACTCTGGGTCTAATTTCTGGGTGAAGGCCTACTTTACCACAATTTCTATTTTTCAATTATAGGCCTCTTAAGCTTGCAAAAATAGTATTAAATTGAAATATTTGTGCATACAATGAGAGCACAAATGTTTCTCTATAAAAATGTATTTATTTGTTTTATTTTATCTCCTAGGCTCTGTCTGAAGAAGTGAAGCAGGCTGTACGAAACCACGGAAAGGTCTGCGCCTCTGAGAATGAAGTTACCAAGGAAGAACTGGACAAACTGAGGGCTGGAGACTGGTCAAATGATGGGGACAATATCAAGAAGTTTGCCAGTTGCATGATGAAGAAGACCATTGTGGATAAAGATGGCGTATATCAGAAAGAATTGTCAGTCAGCAAGGTAGAGGAATCGGAAAAGGAAAAGGTGTCCCAAGTCCTTGACAAATGCGAGAAACAAGTTGGCACTGTAAACACAGATACGGCATACGAGTTCGCTAAATGTTATCATTCTGAATACCCTGGACATGCAGTCTTTTAAATCACATAAAAACCTTACTGTAACTTAGTTTTATTACTACTAATAAAACTAATCTTGCTTGAATATAGTTTTTGTATTCCTTTATCATACATGATTTTCCTTCGCAAATGCATAACATTTCTGGTCACAAAGCACATTTTCAGTTCTCTGCGACCATACATTTATTAATTACCTTGCTTATTATCTACAAGGTTTGTAAGTCATTTAGTGGATTATTATTTATTCTAGCTAAAACATGTTTCATTGAAATCTGTGTTGGGAATAGGAAGGACAAACTAGTGTGGGCCAGTCAGGAACTTCTCAGCTTTTGCTGATTGCTGGGAGAAAACCACGTAAAACTCCTCAGAAAAATCGACTGTTGACTGTCTCTGCGACTATATTTGACGGCCAGAGTATTGACCGAGTATTCTGATAAATCCATACTATTAATATCTGATGACCTACCAGCTAGAGTACTTGGGCCATTTTATTAGGGGAGAGAAATACAAAGTAATATTTATTATGTTACAAGCAAAGTGGAAGGTAAACACAGCACAGGTAAATGACATATATCCTGGCTTAAAAACTTGAGAGGGAGGTAAAACTTTAGCCAATCTTCAGCATGGAGTAGCACGATAATAAGTTTGTACATATTAACATATATCAAAGTTCTTTGGATTTACCTGAGAGTATGGTTTAACTGTAAATGATTCCTTTGTTTGTGTTACAGCGTATTCAAACCTACTACTTTATATCTTCTAACTTTAAATATAATGTCATGTTATATCATACAGAATTAAATTGAATAGTAGATACAGTAAGATCTTCATAACGCTACAATATTAATATTCCCCAAAATTGTGCATGATTTTGTTGATTTCATATACACAGGTGTTTGATACTCATAGTTTGCTTATTTTCATTTCTGTTTATATTATAAATAAGTATTTTTGTGTTAAAATAACCTATTTTAAACCCGGTAGTGTGGCGTATTTTGGTAAACGCTAGACTGCGAAACTATCTTTGCCAAATGCCAAATCAGAAACCAAATTCAAGACTCTTTAATGTGTTTGTATTATTATTATTTTTCTCATATTTGTCTTCTCTAGTCTTCCTATCCTAGCTGCAGACAAGTCTCTTAGATATAGAATTGGTAAATCGTTCCTTTGTAATTAAAAAAAACATATTTCCCCATATTTTTGTCAGTTCATAATACAACATTAATAATAATATATAATAAAACCCTTATCCGCACCCCAATGGTGCATTGGGCACTGCGTCATATAAATGCAGTGTTATCTTGATCGTTTACACATGAAGGAAAGGTGATCAGCCCTCCGCTTCAGGTACCAGTCCAGGGTAATATTAAATAAATATTACAGTAAAAAAATCACTTATATTTATTTTACCCCCCCTGGGAATCGAACCCGGGACCTCCAGAACGGTAGCCGAGCGTGCTGACCATTACACTACGGAGGCGGACAAATTAGGACATAATTATTCTTTCGTTTGTTTTAAAAGCACCAAACTATGTGATAAAACCAAACATACCTATATTTAAGCATATCATTTGAAAATATGTGTTTTTATAATGATATATCTAAATTTTATAAATGCGATTTACACTTATTTAAGTATCTACATTTCATGTCAGGTTTATCACTTTTTTTTACTAAACAAGACGACAGTTATCATAATATGGAAAAGTTCAACTACATAATGACAAGTTCAAACAAATAAAATTAATTGTTTAAAAATCTATAAATGTGCATAGGTATATGAATCGTGTACACACACTTTTAGACAGTATGGTTTGTAGATATCATTTTAAGTACCTTGTTGATATAACAACATTAATAATTTATAAAAATGCATTTACCTTGAGGTTAATATCACATTATGTTTTTATGATTTATAATGAATCGTAAATGATATATATTCGTTCTTCAAACCCTTATCCACACCCCAATGGTGCATAGGGCACTGCATCATGTAAACACAGTGTTATCTCAATCGAACACACGAAGGAAAGGTGATTTTGTCCAGTCCAGGGTGATTTTGAATAAATATAAGATTGAAAACATCACTTATATTTGTTTAACCCCCCCTGGGATCTGGGAACTCAGGACCGCCAGAACGGTAGTCAAGCATACTGACCATTACACTACGTAGGCGGGTGGAATACTTGGCATATATATATATATATATATATATATATATATATATATATATATATATATATATATATATATATATATATATATATATATATATATATATATATATATATATATATATATATATATATATATATATATATATATATATATATATATATATATATACATATATATATTAATGCTAAGTATTCCTCGGTCTTTCTCTGCTTTCATTTCCAACTATATTCGCCTCCAATCTTTGTTTTCACATTCTTTCCTCACACATTTTTGATAATTCATTCTCATTCATTCTCATAGATCTGGCAACCACTTTTATAATAATTATTTATATGCCACATTTCTTCGAACTGGTGATTAATTTCAATCACAATCAAGGTCAAAAGTCACTTGGCATTTGATAAGACCAATTCTTTTATTATCATACCAAAGTGTATTTACGAACAATTTTATTTTAGTTAATTTAAATTACGTTATTCGGACAAAATATTTAATATTTATTATGTTCTCATATGACATCGCACTATGTAAATGAAGTTTAATGTACGTACAATGCATAACTAGAATGATCTGTGTATCTACCTTTATTTTCATATAAATTAATTTTTATTTTTACATTTAAATATCTCAATATAGATGATAAAGAAAATGGAGTTTTGGACTTATGACCTGTTTATAGGCTGGTTAAGTGATAACTTTATTTTATTTTTTATTGGAAGGAAGAATAACAGTTACAATAAATGATACATCGCTCACTCCTTTCAAGAACGTCATAAATCAAAATACTTGATTTTTCAGCAGAACGTTTTTAAAGTTTAAAAATATAATGCAATGTATTAAAAATAAATATCAAGCCACTTATTGAACTTTTTACTGTGCAACAGATCTGTTTAGGTAAAACCTGAAGGTTTTTTCTCCATTAGAAAAATATTTAGTATATTTAAAAAAATAATTAAACAATACCTTTTCTTCAAAATGCAAAAACAACACTTTCTGCTCTGTAGCGGGTAAATATTAGGTTAAAAATATGCCGCTTTTGCTGGGATATAGTACATTTTCTGGGCATTCCAAAAACATGCACAACTGAAAATTGTCGATTTTCGATTTATGACGTTCTTGAAAGGAGTGAGCGACATACAGAATACAAAAAATAAAATCATGAGTTCCAATTATAGTTCTTCACAACTATGCATAAGAGAGGTCTATATAAAGGAAGAGACATGAAACAAGGATGGGATAAAGAGAAAAGGAGATGGCAGTGATAGGAAATGAAGAAAAGGAAAGGACAGGGAATAGAATTACTTTTTTAGGTTTATAAGATTTCGAGCATTACTTTAAATATATATAATCATATATTTATATATATATGTATATATATATATATATATATATATATATATATATATATATATATATAAATATATATATATATATATATAAATATATATATATATATATATATATATATATATATATATATATATATATATATATATATATATATATATATATATATATATATATAATCACTTTAAATACATATAATTCTTACCATTCTACCCTTGACAACCACACTACTTTTAGGAACTCCTACATATATCATTAATCTCATGACACCGTACATGTGAGTTTGCTAGAGCCATCTATGTTGGATTGAGAAAATTTTATTTAGAAGAGATCCTTATATTTTGGATATATGCATGATCTTAATGTGATTTTTGTACATACTGGGAAACTGTTATGTTCTTATATCTTTTATCATACAAGTATTTTATATAATGTTAATACCATGTGAACCTAAGAGTCTTGCACACTTCACCTCAAGGTTTGAAATTAAAATAAACATACAAATAAGTTTATATATTTATTAATATATTTTGTAATAAATTAATTGTATTAATATATTAATAATATACCACTATCATTATAAAAATTGAACCATGATCGGAATATTTCATAACTTGCATTTTAATATAAATAATATGGTATCTCCATTTATTTTAACTGTGTTGGAATTGATTAAATCATTTATGTATCTCTCTGGGGTCTAAGGCTATTTAGAAAAGTTTCCTACCTTCAGTTTATTTTTACACCTTCCAATTAAATTATTCAATAACAACGAGATATGTAATTGTCATGAAGGCATTGGATACAATCATGACAATATCTATCCGGATGTTTTACCATACATGTGCAATATAGTAGGCAGAGAATGAAAGGTAGAAAGCCTGACTGTCCTGTTAAACACTCCTAGCCTCATCTGCATGGAATTAGGCCAAATATACGGTTAACCCTTTCCGGTCCCCCAAAATTAAAAAAAAAATCTAGGTAGACAGTTACATTCCGATTGGAAAAAAATCTTTTGTTCTCTGCTCCACATACTGTTGTAATAGATACGAGTGACAAAAATGTAAGCTCGGAATTTAAATAAATAAAACTAATGATGAAAAAAATGTTGAATAACATCCGACATGGGACCTAAGAGTTTTAATTTTTCAATTGAAAAAATTAAGTTTTTCTTCGAAATAAATATATGGTTTTGAAAAGAAGAGTCGTTGAAAGGTAAGGAGTTAAAAAAATTATATTCATGTTTTTAAAATTTATTGTTAAAAAAAGTCAAATTCCGATATACATTTTTTTAAATCGCGTACGGAAGCACGAACGACCTCTAGCGCGGTCGTTCGCGTTCTGAATTTGAAGTCTGCGAGTTCCCCCTTAACATCGAAATGACTCATAAATCTAGCGACCTCTATGTTCCTACTAAGGCTCCAACTTAAAAAGATTTTTTTTTAAAAGAGAAATACTTGTGTTTTTTTTTTATTATTTACACAAATATATCAGACTATTTCGTGAGCCTAAGCGGCTAATTATTAGAAATAGGTATCGAATTGTGGTAGAGTGGGTTCGATCCGAAAAACTGTGATTTAAGAGTCCACGACATTAACCACGCGACCACAACCCGACAAATTATTGCTAAGCGCCTCACTCGCTTTGATTTCAGCTATTACTAGGAATGTTATCTTCACAAAACTAGACGGTTTTTTTTCCGCGGTACACCACGGTACACCAGAGTGCCACGACACACACTTTATGGAACACTGGTCTGAGTGACTCAGAAATCCAGCCACGTCTATGTTTCCACTTTGGCTCCAACTTTAGCTTAAGTTTTATAGCCTTTTTTAAGTAGTCATAGTCGCGATTTTTCACAATAAAAAACGGTAGTTTAGGTTAGTAGGAAAAAGGCTTACGAAAAATGATTAAACATGTATTTTTTTTAGTAAAGTCAATAAAAGATCAATATATATTTGGATTATTTTTATTGCGCATGAATTATTCAATTATTAAATCATTCCCTACATAATTTCCTCTCTATTATAATTGTCATATGTGATAATGGTACATAATATTTAAATAATTAGTAATATATCATATCAATAAGAGTCAATACCATTAAGTACCAACACATACAGATAAATTTACAAAAAGATACCTACCAATATTCCTTTATTGCATTAACCTCCTCGAACTCGAGATATCGATTTTTAATTCATTTTTAATTTAATTTTACTTAGTAAATACCACTGTTTCAAAAAATGCTCGGTGTTTGAAAATGATGCAGAATGCATCAAAATACATGTCACAATATATTTTAAGAAATAAAAGTATTTACCAAGAAAAAACTTAAATTAAAAATAAGAAATACTTATTTGCTTCTTATACATTTTACAATAAAATATAATTAAAAGTGCAAAACTTAAATAAATTAAAATAAATTAAATAAATTAAAATAAATTATATAAAACAAATAAATAAATTAAAATAAAAAAATTAAAAAAATTATTTAAATACAAAATTTAAATACAAGTATTTAAATACAAAAAAAATCTTACAAAGGCATAGCCTGTGTGTGGGTATACCTACATTTTATTTTAGGTTATAATAAAAGGTACTGGAAATAATACAACAGATATTAAAAATAAAAATAGATTAAAGTTGCTAATACAAATTACAACTACATATTTGATTTTAACAGAAAACAAAAACTGCAAGAGTTATAAGTTTAAAAAAAGAAGCTTCTTGAATCTCTTTTTTTTTTAATTAATAATTTCGGCAAAATTTTAAATCGAAAAAAAAATAGAATTTAAATTTAGTGGCTAATAAAGCAGTATAGGGGCAATGAAAACGATTGTCTTTGAATGAGTCTGGATTTGCAAAAAGGGATTTCCAGTAGGTTTACTATTCATTATGAAAATAATTATTATGTTTCAATGCCTAAACTACCGATTTTTATTAAAAATTGTGAGGCATTTATTCGCATTTAAAGCAAGAATAAAGGGTAAATTCTTTGAAAATATTCCATACAATGTTTGTCTCGGTGATAAAAATCAAAAAACAATATTCAACAATAGCAAAAATAAAAAGTAAAATTGTAAGTAATCAGTGTTCCCATTAATAAAAATACTTCGTTGTAGGTCCTTTTGTTATTCTTATTTGTAAGAAACTTGGTATTTTTTCTATTAATTGTTAAATATCTCATTTATGATATTATACCCATATCTGATTAAACACAAATAACAACATTGACTTCATGGAAATTAAATCAGTACACAATGAATATAATAATAGGTAAGTGTATTAAATGCAAAATTAGAATTCTCCTCTAAGCGAGTTTCTATGATATTCACGAAAAACTATAAATCATTTTAAAAGAACACGCGTGGTTTTAGATGATTAATTTTAACATTTGTTATGTATCTTAACAAAGACGAAGCATCTTTCTGTACAAAGGGAAGATGGAATTCTAGACATTCACGAGATGTACGACCTGTAATTGATATGTCAATTCCAGCTGAGTAAAACAAATTTAAAGTAAATAAATTGAGGCGAATGTAGATGGAAATAGAAGCAGAGGAAGACCGAGAAAAACTTGGCACGATTAGATATTTGAAAGCGGTCAGGTCAGGAGTCGGAATAATCGGCGAGTATGAATGAGGAGATGCATGAATTCGGGAGAGGCGAAGAAGAAGCGTTCTATTCTCTTCTACCAGAGAATCGGCGTGATATATATATATATATATATATATATATATATATATATATATATATATATATATATATATATATATATATATATATATATATATATATATATATATATATATATATATATATATATATATTTATATATGTATATATATATATATATATATATATATATATATATATATATATATATATATATATATATATATATATATATATATATATATATATATATATATATATATATATATATATATATACAATATTTTCAGTGAGTTTTTGTATAATAATTTCATAAAAAAAGGTCTGTGGTAGTTAAAACTTACTAAATTGTACCATGCATTCCGTATCATTTTCAAACAACGTATTTACGGTGTTTGAAAATGATGCGGAATCCATCAAAACACGTGTCACAACACATTTTAAGAAACAGTTGTACATACTTACCAAGTAAAAATTAAATTATAAATGCATTTGATTTTTGTGGATAATTGTAAGTTTGCTTCTAACGACCTCGAATGCATATCCATCCATATATTATACATATTATTTAGATATGTATATTGATTCGTGATAGTAGTAAAGTTATTATTTATTATCGACTCAAGATACCCCCTCCTTCGGAACAGGGCAGTCTTGTGGTGGTTTTTATTACCTATATAATAACGACAATATTTATATCATTGACAGTTCTATTTCTTACATCACCAATTCGAGAGGTGTTTGATAAAATACGATTCAAGATGAAGGTTTTCATTGTGGCTTTCGCCCTTCTTGCTGTGGCTCAGGTAAGTTTAAAAAAATGTTAACATCTTTTATATTCTGTTAAATTTTGTTGTAAGGGATTTATTTTTCCTTTGCTCACTTCTTTATACTAGGAATCGAATTCTTCCTTTTTCGCCTTTTCTTTCAAAATTTCTGAGAAATCTTTTTACTAAAACCTTTTAATTTCCTGGTAACCGGTTTTCAGCCTCTGCTGTATAAAAATCGCCACCAAAAGCAATTCAAATCACCCCTCAAACATTTTAAATTTTTAATCACCTTCAATTGTCTACTGAAAAGAAATTAAAATTAAAATTAAAAATTAAAATTAAATTAATAAATAAAAATAAGAAACAACTACTACCCCCTCTTCAACCTTCAACATCCCAAGGACCCAACTCTAAAATTTAGAATTAGCTTCACATACGGTGTTTGAAAATGATGCGGAATGCATTGAAACACGTGTCACAATAGATTTTAAGAAATAGTGGTATTTACTAGGTAAAAAATTACCTCAAATTTTTAATCACCTCCCTCAAGCAACTCCAGTCACTCACGTTGAGAATCTACTATTATTATTACTACAGTGACATAAATATTATACATGGGACATATATTTTAGACAACTTTGTTAACCCCAATGGCAGCGCCATCTGTTGAATGTTAAGCATACAATACTATGCAGACAGCAGACTCGACAATTGCTGTCACTTAGCATTATTCAATGTTTTCGACTGCATTGCTGTTGGTGAATATTTCCGTTGCTTTGCAAGTAAAAATAAGCACAATGTTTAAAAATTATGCGCATTAGGAATCTTGGATTTCTATTTTCTTTCTTTCCCACTTTACCGCACTAAGTCACGACAATATGATTCATAGATTTAGTATTAACTTTGTGAAATAAGGTGATGATTTAAATATAAAAATAAAATAAAAACAAATAAATTATCAGACCACTTTTTGAGTATATTTATGTAAACACGACTAGTTTCGAAAATTAAAGATACTATCATGATGAGATGATGGGAGCATCTGTGGTTCTCGAACACAGTATTTTGTATTTATATGAATAAACTCAAAATTGTATCTTGTACCGCTATTTTATTTTTATATTTAAATGTCATAGCTAGTTTAAAATACTTACAGCTAACACTCTCATTTTTATCCATCATTCACTTTGTGTAATACCACTTTAAAAAACACTACTTTGTTACTTCCGGTCAAATCTAGACCTGTTGATTGAATAATTATTCCGAAACCGCTAGTCACGAAGTAGTGTTTTTAAGCGGTATTACACAAGTATAAGGATATATAATAGATAAGGAGAGTGTTATATTATATTACCATGCTACAAATTTATCTATGCTTTTAATATACGAAATATAAAATACTTACAGCCAGTTTAAATACTCGTTTTATTCCTCCAGGGTCTGACCGAACAACAGTTGGAGAAACTCAGAAACGACGGAAAAGTGTGCAGCCAGGAGACCTCGGTCGACAAGGCGCTGATCCAGAAGATCAGAGGAGGAGACTTCTCCACCGATGATCCCAAGATCAAGCAGTTTGCTCTGTGCATGCTCAAGAGGACCCAGCTGGTCGATGGGGAGGGGAAGTTCCACAAGGAGATCGCAGTGTCCAAGGTGCCGGAAGCCGACAGAGACAGGGTTTCTACGGCCATTGGGAAATGCATCACGGACGGAGATGTTGTAACAGACGAAATCGCGTGGAAGTACATTCAGTGTTACCACAAGGAGAAACCGGATCATGCGGTATTCTAAATGATTAAAAAATATATACGATTCTCATATTTTTAACGTTATCAATAAAATATTTAATCTATCAGCATTGCTTGATCTATAAAATAAAACATAAATCTTATTTTTAACCTCTTTTATTTTTGGTACTTTTCTCCAACCGGTTTCGACAAGCACCTTGTCATCTTCAGGGATGGATATGTATAAACCGGCTGGTGAAAAATACAAAAAATAAAAGTGGTTAAGAACAATGTTTTGGTTTTATTTTATTAAGTTTTATAAAATTTGTCACAAAATGTTTGCAAAAGACAATTAAAATTTTACTTGATGTTAATCAGGGCCGAGTAGGTATTATACTCGTTTGTATTGCAGCATAGAGTTCACATTATACACCCTTTTAAAAAACATTGGTTTTATTATTTTTCCCTTTACAAACCCTATTTATTTTGATACATTTCATTTTTGTCAGGCTTCGTTGTCCATTTGATTTGTATCATTTACGATACATTAAATCTGATTTCCTAATTAAAGTAAGTCTGTGTAAGTCTGAGCTCTTGTGCTGATATTAAAGTGAAAATATGACGCTTTAGCTAAGTAGTGCAGATAATTATAACTATTCTTTTAGACTTTTATTTCTATGTAACGACTAGGGCATTGGAAAACTGATTGTCGATCACAATTAAGAAGAAATTATTGAAAAGTTAAGTTGAATGAACCTACATTATACAGTTAAAGTTTTATCTTTCATATGAAATCGCATCCTTGGAATAATCAAAATATCATTTCATGATACAAATACGTTTTAGCCTTGTTTTTGGATCGTTTATATATGTTGCCTGGAACTAAAAAGTACCGGTAACTTCAGGGCGTATTTACATTGAATTAGTTGCTGACGTTAGTACTTGCATCTAAAACTGATATACACTGTTTACACGTAGTTATCAGTCGAGGTTCATATTTCACGGTGCCTACACACTATTAAAGTCAGCGAGGAAAAGTAATTCTCCAAAATGGTAGAGATTAATACGAGTCGACTGAGAAATGTTTCCCATCAGCCATTAGAAGAGTTCACATATGTATAGGGTTATCGAAAAAAATGCCAACATTTAAAAATCTGTCAAAAAAACTATTGCAGGTAATTCAATGATTTTGTTCTTGAAATGAGCTGAAAAAAATTGTACTTTTAGTATGTTTCGATGTGTGCACCGTTCGTCACTCTGCAGATGCCTAGGCTGTGGACAATTTCTTGCAAGGTACGTGCAATCATTTCAGGAGTAACTGTCAATATAGCGGCAGAAATTCGCTCCTGCAGGTATTACACATAAATGAATGTAGAAATCGACGAATTGCAACGATCAAAACTATTGAAATACCTGTAACTTTTTTATTGATTTCAAATGTTGGCATTATTTTTCGATGACTCTGTATAAGAAGAAATGATAAATATCTCTTTCTAAAAAGAAAGGAGTTTGGGTAAGGAAATGGATAAATGATGAACACTCTGATGGACATAACGCTGAGTCAGCGACTGACTAACTACTAATTTTGGTGTTTCGACGATGTTAGTACCGCTGGTGAGGGTGGCAGGGGAGTAGACTGACTTTAAAATAAACACCGGGAATATTGAAGTCAGCACTGACGCAACAGGCAGACGTCAAGTCATTTTGGCATTATGATGCCGAGCTTTGTCGTGCAACAGAATCACGTCCTTTCTATTGACCACTTTATTATCGTTTTGGGATGAATTTCTCATGAAGCCTTGAGAGTTGACAGTAGACCTCTACATTTACCGTATTTCCAGGTTTTAGCAGTTCATAATGGATGATTCAACGAATATCCCACCAGATCGAGTAGTATCGAGTCAGCACTGACTTGCCTTGTGTTTGAAGTCAGTTACTGACTCAATGTACACCTGGCCTCAAATGTAAATTTGTCCTCTGATGACAACGATGCATAATAAAAATCAACAAACAAAATTCAATTGTAAAACTGAAATAATATTTATTAATAAATTGAATATTGACAAAACAAGATATGGGACTTCTCGCTGTTATTGATCTAAGAATGGTAATGTTTTGTTCAAATGTTAAAATTATTATCAGGTCTGATAATGTAAATAATAATAACGTCGAATTTGTTTATGCGATATAATTGTTTATATGCAGTATTATGACAATTATTACAAACCAGCATAATAAGCATATCAAAATTTCTTATAATATTTTTTGTTTGCATTTGCGCTTGCGTTTGCACTGTTCTGTGCTGGTTTTATTGTTATGTTTTATCGCTAGTTCTTTTCAATAAAGTTGCACAATAAAATCGAAATATCGTGTTATTTCTTTACACCCACACAAACAGACTTCTACAATGTATTTCTCAACTCTCAAAAACAGTTTTCAAAATAAATAAAAATATGCGTAAAATACTTTGAGGAAAAGGTACATGATTCTTAGATAAGTGAGAAATGTATGTTTAATATACATATTTTTCATTTCGATTCAACCAGACTGAACCACAGCAACGCATGACTGGGTACAGCTGGTAAATAATAAATAAAATAACACACTTTTTTTATGAATTCATAATTTTTAATGATATATTGTAATATTATTTGACGTTTTATACTTAAAACTACAAGATCACAATATTAAATAAATAACAGAAACAAATTAAAATATTCATACATACACGTACATACATAGAAGACAAATTATATGGGAAATTATAACAAGTATCTTTTTCAAAGGCGGTCCATGGTATTAATATCTAGTAATAGCCGATTTTAGAATAGGAAAGAATAGTCGGGATATTTTTCAGTCACACATTTCATTATCACCCATGCAGATTCGTGAGGAGAAGCTCCCTTTTGGTCCATACAACCATCTAAAGCATCTTCTATGGCTTCTTTATTTTCGTTGCCTTCGAGGTATGACATGGCGACGTCTTTATTGAACTGCCCTTCTGTGGTGATGATGTCGATCTTCCGCATCATGCAGAAGACGTATTTCTGAAGATCCTCGTGTTCATTGGAGAAGTCGTCTTGTTCCAGTTGATTGACCAACTCCTGGTCAACCCCAGTCTCTTCAATACATTCATCATTGTTTTTCTTCATGTTTTCTCTTTGTTCCTCTGAGAGACCGAACTGAAAGAGTTTAAAACGCATAATTGTATATTTTTATACTTTATATCGCTCATTCCTTTCAACAACGTTATATATCAAGAATTGTCAATTTTCAGTTGTGTATGTTTTCGGAATGCCCAGAAAGTGTACTATATCCCAGCAAATGCGGCATATTTTAAACTTAATATTTACCTGCTACAGGGCAGAAAGTGTTGTTTTTGCATTTTGAAGAAAAGGTTTTGTTTAATTATGTTGTTAAATATACTAAATATTTTTCAAATGGAGAAAAAACATTCAGGTTTTACCTAAAAAGATATGTTGCATAGTGAAAAGTAAAATAAGTGGCTTGATATTTATTTTTAAAACATTTTATTATATTTTTAAACTTTAAAAACGATTTCCTGAAAAATCAAGTTTTTTGATATATGACGTTGTTGAAAGGAATGAGCGATATGCGCACAACATTTTGGCTGCTACATATACCCCAAGACCTAATAATATTTAATGATAGCAATTATTGTTAGTATAAAAGGACATTTTGTAAATATTTTAAGTCAGTGTTTGAAAATGTCTTAATAAGACGAAACGCGTCACATATTATCAAATAAGTATAAGTATGTAAATAAAAGTAAAATTCAATCCTCTAACCGCGTTTAATTTTGGATCTATTACTTAGCAATTTTGTGTTCAAATCCTTGTTATTAGGAGTTAATTTTACATTTTGAAATCTCAACTAAGATGACAAAGAATATAGAAGTCTGAGAATTTACGGGGCTTACGACCCGTCAAAGGCTGATTTAAGTGATCACTTTATACACGTGTAACATTCACTATTCCACCCATGATTGACAACCACACTACTCAAATTTTCGAAGTCATACATTTATGATCAATATTATGACGTTCCATGATTGAGTTCACAACAACCATCTATTACTAAATTTAGAAAGCTTTTATTTAGCTGAGATCCTTTATTTCTATGCATGATTCGAACCCGGATTATTACACATACTACTAAACGCCTGAAAACCTGATTTTCACATTTTATGCAGCTTATACTTTGACCAGATATTTTATTTTTAACCATAACTCAAATTGTATACTTAACCAGCCTATGACAAGTCGTAAGTCCTATAAATAATCAAACTTCAATTCTTGAAATTTTAATTATTTTAAATCGAAATGCAATCTTTTCTCAATATTTTTTTTAAAATCGAAATTCCATCTTCATTATTTATGATACCTCATATACATATACAGTTAACCCTCCTATAATGTTGAGAAAGGTACCACGTTTTCGGAAGGAACGTTATAGGGGGTTAATGTTTTCAATTGAATTTTTTTACATTTTGAATATGACTGAGATGAGTCATTATTAAATTAAAATACAATCTGTAAAACATTTTCCCCTATATCGTTCCCTCCGATAACCGATACTTATCTCAACGTTATAGGGGGGTTTAGTGTATACAGAAATAGCTTAAACACCAATATATATATTTTTTGAATTACCTAACGTCCAAGTGACTCTGAAATCTAGCTACGGCTTATGCAACACCGCTTATCATGACCCTACTCAGGCTTCAAATTTTTAAGTTTCATAGCCCATGCCTACTCGTGAGTGATTTACTCTTTATGTTTACCATATAATTACTATATGTTAAGTTACTATATGTAATTTCATGTAATTCATGAGTAACCGCCAAAACACACTGGCGTCATAGTTTTTATACCGATGGCAGCGCTTTTGGCAAAGTATACAAAAGTCAATATATCGATTCTCAACACTCTAATAGTTATATTAAAAATATGTGCCATCTAATATTATTTTTATCATTTTACATACCACTATTGTGAACAATCCGATGATGGAGAGAGCCAAAAGTGACTTTAAACACGTAAATGACTTCATTTACGTCGTTTTAGTATTATTTTATGAAATTCTTTATTCTAGTTACTAAATGTGAAACAAAGGTTTCCATGCCCTTTTATACTATCGAACGAAAGGTATTTACCATAATAATCTCCGGAATTTCTAATACCTTGTTGTAATTCTATAGATAATATCATTGTATAATACATATAAGTATACAATAAAATATGTAAATTGCACGGATAATTTGTCGAATTCTTTACTGGCCATCAAAGTTTGTTAGACAAACATACAAGGTATTTTAATGTGTTAAGCGTTATCACTCAGTATCGTTCTTAAGAATTTTTGCTAACATAAATATATTTTTTTCATTACAATATTTATTCAATATTACCCTTGACTGGTACCTGAAGGTGAGGGCTAATCACTTTTCCTTGATGTGTTAAGGATCAAGATAACACCGCGTTTATATGATGCAGTGCCCTATGCACCATCGGGTTCGGATAATGGTTTGAAGAAGAAGAAAAATACAAATACCGTCTTTTGAATATTTTCAATATTTTTTTCGAATCAAAACGACATTTTAATTACATATTTTTAATGAAGATGTATTACAACTGCCAATGCCCAATGTAGCTTCAAGAATATTGTTTATTGATTTGGCATTAATTTTATTTAATAAGATGACGACTTAATTATAAAAATTAAATATTTGTATAGGACCACATTAAATTAATATTTATGTAAACACTATTAGTTTCGAGAAATACTGATGTTCTCAGAACGATAGAGTTCTAGAAAGTAGCCGTATTTACATTAATAAACTAAACAAATTGGTATTTCTCACATAAGTGTTTTATTTTTATATTTAAACCATTTAAATTTTAAAAAATAAGGAACTATTAAACGAGCTTAATAAAACATAAATAAACATAAATATAAATAAGTTATTATACAGACCTGAATGATGGAAGTTTAACTTCTGAAACATGTAGTCTATAATAAAACTCAAGTGGTAAAAAACAAGTGTTTTCTTTAATCATTATAAAACATAAATGTGGTCAAAACAAGAATAAGTCAGTATCGAACTGATCACCTATCTTTCATTTGATTATTGATCAACTTAACACTCCACTAATCTATTGTAATGTCCTTTATACCATTCGGTGTCGATAAGGTTTAAAATAATATGTGTGTGAAAAAAAATTGAAATTTGTTTATTTATTCATTATATTTTCATAAAACAATCGTAACCAGTAACAATAAAATTTTGTATATGACAACACTTATTCCAGAAATAAAAATTTAAATATTTTTTTTACTAGGACAGTCTAAGTAAGACCAAAAAAACGATTCTTAAATACAACCTGGCGTGATTTATATGAATTATTTAAAGATGTTATTTTATAATTGAAAAATGGTACCTTTAGATTGATTGGATTAAGGGTTGAGAACAGTAGAGGCGCTGTTTAGAGCTGCCTAAGACTGGGTCACATACTCTCAAGTGATTGGGTGACCTGACATAAAATATAAAGAAGAAAAAATAAGATGATAATGAGCGAAAAATATATTTCAAAATTTTGTGAAAAATATATTTCAAGTGATCAAATTTAGTTTCCAAGATTTCTACATCAGTTAAAATGAGATGTTTATGAAAAATATTGCATTTTATTCATCTTTTTAATACAAATCGGCATTCGGTCGCTTTTCGTGATAGCATTTACACATGAGAAAGGCGTACTCGTAAACGTCAGAGGCTTTTACTCCAATGCAGGCATCGATGGCTTCTTCGATTTTGACCTTGTCATCTTCAGGGGTGAGTTTAGAGAGGTACACGTCCTTTTGGAATTTTCCTTCAGGACTCAGGAGGTTGCTCTTCATCATCATGCAGTGGATGAACTTCTGAACGCTCTCGTCACTGTTGGAGAAGTCCCTTTCCTTGCGGATTTTATCTATCAACGCTTCGTCTACTTTAACTTCAGCCAAACATTCCGTATGGTGCTTCTTCAGTATTTCCTTTCTCTCTTCTGATCCAGAAGCCTTAAAATAAGAAGAAAAAAAATTGGAAATTAACGAAACAGATTTATAAATTCATTTAAAATGCACACCAAGTCCTACCGAAATTAATTTTTAAATCGAGTCTGCGATATGTGCAATGTGCTTAATGAAATAGACATCAATAATGTTTCTTTTAATGCGTTTAAGAGAAATATTGTTCATGTCTATTTGACTAGTTGATAAAGAAAATTTCTATTGTTTGGTGAAAACATGTAATGTGAGTTTAATATATACTTATATAGTTATACTTTTATGTACATGACAGTTTATTTTTATTTTTAGATTACTTAAGTGAAAACCTCTAATTGGAATGTTATTTTTTTTTATTTTATTAGGTGATGATATTTTTGTTTAATATACTGTTGGTTTTCCAACACAAAAATAAAATAAAATATTAACGAGTAACACAATACATAAATACAAAAGTAATAAATAATATTAATGGCGGACATTTTGAAAAATTGCTGAAATGTTTGCTTCCACACCTGTCCTCGAATTTAAATTTTTTTTAGATACTAATCATCGTGCTTTCCTCTTTTTACAAACACATAACGGGCATCTATGTATCTCTTTTTGAGAGCAATGTTTTATGTAATTCATCCCTCTAGCGGATTAATTGAGAAAAAATACTAGTAGTCAGTCAATGATAGATTTATTAATTTTAATCTTAAATAAAGTTTTAGTAAACGCATGTGTGTGTGTGTATGTGTGTACACACACACATATATGTATTTACATATATGTACATAACACAATCCTTTTTTAAAGGAATTACTCGCAAAGCCTCTACTTAAAAAGGTTTTTCTGTAAATAGGATAGTAAGGATAGGGAATATAAATGTGAAAAATACATTACATATACCTAAGTATGCCTCCAATTACAAAATAAATTCTAAAAATATTTATTTCCAATTGGTCTAAACAAATTGAAAATAATAAAAAAAAAAAATTTTTTTTTGCAATTGGACGGAATCGAGCCAGCGACGCCAATTTTGCAGTCGAGCATTTACCCAACTCCGCCACGGTGCCTATCTTTATCATTCATCGATAACTTCGTGTAAGACTACACCAAAACTCTACTTCATGATTACTAGTTTCGAAATAATCATTCCCTCGTCAGTTCAACTATAGAATGTTATATAGTAAATATTACCATGCCACATAGTTTATACGTAATGAATTAAAAATGAAAATAAAATATATTTACGCATTTAGATTTTATAATTAAACGCCTTTTAAATGTGTTAACATTGGTAGCTAATAAAATCATTATCTTTGACCTGATTGGCCAATGCCTTTTGTACTTGATTATGGTAAAAGAAAATAGGTATTAGATACGTTTATACTAAGGAAATGGAATATTTTCACCGTTTTTTCTATTTTTTTAATGAATACCACCTCTTTTTTTCTATATCTGACAGCGAAAAAACTAAATACAATAGAAAACTAGTTTGTTACATCAATAAACAGGTAGGTACCAAAAAATGCAAAAATTGAAATATCGGGTACAGGTGGATAAAATACTAACTACATTCTGATGAATAATTATTACTTACCGCGATGGAAGCAGCAACCATACAAACCAAAATAAAGAATTTCATTTTAATTTTAATATGTATGTTATACTATCAGCAAGAGGACAATAAAATTACTAATGGTTTTCAAAGATTCTCCAGGGTTTATATACAGCCAATCTGTCGCTAAATATAATCGCCAAAAAAACTGGTCGTTTAATTTTTAAGTACGTTTGTTCTTCCTTGACAACATAATATGCCACTTTAGCGTTGTACAAGTATATAAAAAAAGCAAATAATATTTTAATGGATTCTGCGACTTATCATGCGCACTCAGACTTTGCAAATCAATTTATTCGTTGCTCAAAATATTTTAAAAATGAGTACCAATTGTGATTTTTTTTAATCTATCAGACTCCTTATACCAATTTTAAATTAATGGAATATGGATGAAAGACTTTGAAAATCAATATATTCATTGCTTAATATATTTTTCAAATGAGTACCAATCGTGATTTTTTAAATCTTTACGACTCCAATTCAAAATTATTGCAAAAAGGATGTTCTTTAATAAGCAGAATGGCGAACATTACACAAAAGTATAAGGTGATCACTTATACCAGCCAAATACCTGCTCATAAGCTCTGGAATGCTCAGACACCAAACAAAAGATGCATCGTCTTGATTGGGACACATATAAATAATTCATAAATAAACCCCTAGCTTTCTTTACATCCTTACATATAAGTCGTACATGCCCTTAGGTTACGTAGAACTTTAAAAAATACTTTTTGAAAAGATGTGGACACAATTTGAATACAAAATTAACCAGATCCCTGATATATAAAAAATAGATCCGAAATGAATGAACTGAAAAAATACTTTTTGGAAAGATATTTGTGTTAGGTATATTTTCTCATTTCGTTCACTCCTTTCAAGAACGTCATAAATCAAAAAACTTGATTTTTCAGGAGAACGTTTTTAAAGTTTAAAAATATAATACAATTTATTAAAAATAAATATCAAGCCACTTATTGAACTTTTTACTGTGCAACAGATCTTTTTAGGTTAAATCTGAAGGTTTTTTCTCCATTTGAAAAATAACTAGTATATTTAAAAAAAAAATAATAATATGTTTTCTTCAAAATGCAAAAACAACACTTTCTGCCCTATAGCGGGTAAATATTTGGTTAAAAATATGCCTCTTTTGCTGGGATATAGTACATTTTCTGGGCATTCCGAAAACATGCTCAGCTGAAAATTGACGATTTTTTATTTATGACGTTCTTAAAAGGAGTGAGCGATTTGTAAGGTATATTTTCTCATTTACCTTATTTACACTTATTATTTGTATGCCTATTTTCAGTCCTTTTACTGCTTTATATTTTACATTTTGCCCTGTGTTTTCTTATTTGATACTTCTTATTTGTGTTTCAGTCTTGTTGATCTTATTTCCATGTTCCAAAATGAGTAATGGAAATTACTCATCGGGAATATTATATATATGTATGTGACGTATGTATGTAATATGTTTTTAAAAGACCTATAACCTTATCAATTAAATATTTTTGTCTGCTTTTCCTTCTCCATTTCCTTTAACATATAGCAGCGTACCTAGTACCTACCCATTACCTGGATCTCCTGTACATCATCATTTGGATCGCATTATATATATTCCACTCCATCACAATAATTAGATTTGATCTTGATAAAGTAAAAACTTGCGATCGTTTAGTGTTATTTAATTGCATATACTACTCTATATATCTATAATGTAGGAGTCTATAGGTACGTCAGTGATATGAGCGGAAACGGTGTAGAATACGTTCAACATTATTTCCGCAAACCATTGCATTGGTAAACCAAATATTATGCCAAATACCAATAATATCTCTAGTGTTCATCAAGATGCGAACCGGTTGATGAAATTTTGGCATCACATCACTGAGTAAGACTCTTATTATACTTGTATTTATTGACGCATCCTTCAAGAACGTTCTGCGGTGTATGCAATGCATCATCAGTTATGTAAACAAGATTAGGCATGTGTGTTTAGCATTATTAGGAGCGTTAAATACACACAATTTTCAATGAATTGTAATTATTAAAGGTTTATTGAACCTCTACCAAGTAGGTAAGGTGTTTTATATTTTCCCATAAATTTAAAACCGACGACTTTATTTTTTTTAAATATTTAGATTAATGATAAACTGCTCTAAGTCCTTTTTTATTATATTTGTTATATCACCCCAAAATAAGTAATAAAAATGTAGATCCCACATAAATAACTTCTATCCCACATACTATAGATATATCGATCAATAAATCTATGAGTTCCGAAAATTTGTGTAGTGCGATTGACAACCATGATTGACAACCACAATTTTCAATATTTGGAACTCCTACATAAATCATTAATTTTATGGGTAGAATTGTGAATGTTGCACTGTGTAAAGTGATCACTTAACCAGCCCATGATAGGTCATAAGCTCTATAAATACCCAGACATACATATTCTTTTTCATCTATGCTGAGATGTCAAAATATACATATACATGTGTAAATATATTTTGTAAATTAAAAGCATTGTTAATTTTGTGGTGTGACACTCTACTTATCATTCATTTTTTACTTTTTGCAGTATTATGTATAAATGTCAGATTGTAACAATTTCATTTTAATCTAGATTTGACCTGATGATGGAATGATTATTCCGAAACTGGCAGTCACAAAGTAGTGTTTTTTAAAGTAGTATTACACAAAAAGAACGATGAATGATAAGGAGACTGTTACATGTGTAAATGCTTGGTAGATAAATCCACAGAGCCTTATAATTATTACATTAAATAAAAGAAAAAAAGTAGTCATGTATACTTTTATTAATGATGGTAAGACGGTTTATAATAATGCATATTGAACAAAATTTTGAAATTATTTGCCTCTGAATTCTTCAAATCTGATGTTCCCCTTGTTTGTATGATATGGATCGGTAAGTTTGTCGACTGTTTGCTCAGAGCAAGGAGTGCTTGGGGTTCTTCTCGTGGTAGCATCTGACGTAATTCCACGCCGACTGCTCCGGAGTGTTTCCCTTGTTGGCCAGGCACGCGTCGATGATGGCCTCGACCAGGGCTCTGTCCGCCTCCACGGGCACCTTGGCCAGAGCGACGTCCTTCTTGAACTTGCCCTCCTTGGTCATCAGCTCCGACTTGATGAGCATGCACAGCGCGAACTTCTTCACGGACTCGTCCTCCACCTTGTAGTCTCCCAGCTTCAGCTTCTGCAGTGCGCCCATGTCCACATCAGACTCCGTGAGACATTCCACTTGATGTTTACGCAATTTTTCCAGCTGCTCATCGGTGAGACCCTGAAAATATGAAAAAAATAACATATTAACATAATTATAATTTTTAAAAAATCTGTGGTCTTAATCCTGTGGATTGGTCTACAGCAATAAATGACACATCCTTCGCCACTCCAGTCTATTTTGCGAAATCCCTATTATCAGGTACAGGAAACCCTCATGTCGCAACACGTGACCGATCCATTTGGAGTATAAAAAATTAAACACTTATATTAGACCACTGATTGAGTTTTATTCCACACGACTAGTTTCGAAAACTACAGATGTTTTTATGAACAGGTGATCACAAAAACGTTTTTGTGAACACTTATCACTGGTGATGACCAGCTAGGCCAGTTTGACGATACCGGTAACGATGAAACCCAGTCACTAGTCAAATAAAATATATGTAGAAAAAACTATATAGTTGTCATTTTATTAAATACTAATATTTATTTAATATTACCCAGGACTGATACATGAAGCGCAGGACTGATCCTCTTGTCTTCGCGTAACGATCAATAAAACATTGCTTCTATACGATGCAGTTCTCTATGCACCATTGTGTGCGAATATGGATTATAAGAAGAATAATATAATGTATCCGTTATACGAACCTAAGAGGTCTGCACATTTTACTTAGCGATTTGGGATACGTAAATAATATATATATATATATATATATATATATATATATATATATATATATATATATATATATATATATATATATATATATATATATATATATATATATATATATATATATATGTATATATATATATATATATACATATATATATATATATATATATATATATATATATATATATATATATATATATATATATATATATATATATATATATATATATATATATATATATATATATATATATATATATATATATATATATATATATATATATATATATATATATATATATATATATATATATATATATATATATATATATTACATATAAATATACTGAAAATCACTTAAAAATAAATCATGGATATTTAGTACGTACCTACTATATATTTATCCTCTGTAAAAAAAAGTGGTTACATAAAACCCTATCATTAGTTACCATGAAGCACACTGAAATTACTATTGTACAAAATTCTCAGAACATAATTATAATTAAAAAAAAAACTACTTGTAAAAACTTACGTGAACTGCAATCAAACAGGAAACAGCAAATACGAAGCAAAGAGAATTCATTTTTAACGACGGAAAAATCGTACCACAAAAATCGACCCACGAGCTAACAAATCAAATGAAACAAATCCTTCAGGATCTTAACTCTTTATATAGGGATACCTACATACTTAATGTAACTACCTACATACTTTAGTACGTACCTAATCAAAGACAGTAGCGCTTTGTGAATGCAATACCTACGCAATTGAAAAACAATAATTTGTAATATTTTTTTTATTTTAATGATTAGTTACATAATGTTAATGTTTAATGAGGTATGGCTCCGGAGCCACGTGCGGGTCTTTAACCTTTTAGTGCGGCTTCAGCACAATTATCCGCCTCCGTGGTGTAATGGACAGTATGTTTAACTACCGTGCTGGGTAGGAAGATCCCGGGTTTGATTCCCAGGGGGGAGTGAAAATAAATATAAGTGATTTTAGACTGGAATATTTATTTAATATTACCCTGGACGGGTCCCTAAAGCCAGGAGTGATCACCTTGCCTTCATGCAAGTAACAATCAAGATAACACCATTGGGTGCAGATAAGGGTTAGAAGAAGAAGAAGACTCTTCAACTCTGTGTATTTATGAGAAAAATCTTTTTGAAGCGTGAACCTTATTACAGACACTGGAAAATGTGGGTCTTATTGGTTTTCAAACAACAAAAATAATAAGTGCATTTTATTTCATTAAAATTTACGCAGGTGATTCAAGCTTGTTCATTGTTTTTTTTTTTTCAAATGTACTTGATTTTTTTTTTTTTTGGATTGTGTCCGACTTTTGTGAATAATGTATTCATTAAAGGATTCATGCTGCAAATACTACCCAGGTGTTGATTTATATTTTTAAGCACATTCATACATAAGCATGTACGACTCCGAATATGCGACATCAAGTGCCGTATCCATTGCTGCTATTCCCCTTTTCCTTCTCCCATAAAACCTACTATTCTTCCTTCATTTATTTTCCTTTCGCAAAAAGTAGTAATGTCAACTGTTTCCACTCCTTAATCCAATAGTCTGGAGCGTAGGACCGATCACACTGCTTTAATACAAACAGATTTAATTTGCTGCCCTATGCACTACTTGATAGTGATAAGGGTCAAAAGAAAAATAAATAATTTATATTTGTTTCATTACAATCAGGCAAAAAATTGAACGTACGAAATAGAGAAATAGGTACCTAACAATAAATATATCAGAAATTCAAATAATTTATCTACTTTAGAATTTGTGGCCATATTGCATTTATAATACGTTATATGTGAGCACTTACGGTAAAATTTCGTTATTCGTTCCAGACTGTTCGAATTGCGAGTCGTATGAAATGGATACCGAATCAATGTTTGCATAAAAAATCATAATACAAATATACCTATTTAATAATAATGAATTTTATATGTATTTCTGACAATTTGTATACCTAACTATTTTTTATAGTATTATATAGTTTTTATAATTATAGTATTTTTAAAACGATAAAGGTATGGTATTGTATTCAAGTTTTAAATATTTCAGTTTAACACAGGCTGTGCCTAAGGAGTCAAAATATAGATTCATAATTTTTAATGTCGTAATCATGGTTTATTTAAATAATCATGTATTTTTTTAATTAAACGATTAAAAAGCATAAACAATGGACAAGCTGATAGTCTTAATGACCATTCCAATTTTTTGATATTACATTTTGGTGACTTATTTTAATTTTTTTTATTTATCAATTCTTTAATTTAAAGCGAATTATTTGTGTTTTTATTATTAACACAAATATTTCAATTTCATACTATTTCTGTGGGCCTAAGAGGCTCATTATTAGAAATAGGTATCAAATTGTGGTAGAGTGGGTTCGAACCGAGAAACTCTGACTTAATAGTCCGCGACACTAACTACGGGACCACAACCCGACACATTTTCTAACCAGCATTGTATAATGAGCTGTATGAATGTGTATAAAATTTATAGCATTATTTGAATTGGCTTGGATTGGACACAAGACCACAACTGAAATAATGCGAATAGAGAAGCGAACGAATAACAGGATTTTACTATACATATAATACAAACACACGTAATGTATCACAATATTCGGATCAACACTCGCTAAAGTCCTACGATGGTACCTACTACAGTGGGTTTAACATCCCAAATTGATGTCGTTAAACAATTTATCACTCTTTGTCAGGAACTCAATGGAAAATTGATCGATTTTCTGGCCAATTGCTGGTAAGTCGCCACGGGTTTGTTTTAACCCTTGCTTGGAGAACTCATGAAAATTTTTTTTTTTAAATATATGTTTTTGTGAAAATCCGATTACGTTTCCGGATTTACGCACTCGTTCTATTTCTGTGCATCTTGAGAAAAACATTAAAAAAAATCTTAGAACGAACCGTTACTAAAATAGATGCATTTAGATAATCTGGGAGACAATAATCAAAATATGAATTTTTTTCAATGCTTGATTATTTTACTTAAAAAATGTATCAGAAAGATGTCGTCGTATGCCTGCATTCTTGAATATATATATATTTTTTAATATCTTCCTCTCCACGATGAAGGCTGGCAATTATCATGGCATTTTTACTTTGTTTGCAGTCGCTTTAACATCGAATTAGCGCTACTATGGAACCACTCTCAAGTTTAAAAGCCAGGATATATGAACGTCTTCTTCCTATGCAGTATTTACCTTTTACTTTCCCTTATCAATGTGTATTACTTTAGATTCCTCTCCTCTCAATAAATGACCGAAATAATTATTCAGCTTTTTTTTCTTTATAGTGTCCATAAATTCTCTCTCTTTTCCTGTACTTCTTCAGTTTTGTACCGAAAATCGACGTTTATAAATAATAAAATATGTTCTCTTTGCAACAGCTGAAGTAAAATTCTCTGTCTACTCTCACAAGTTATAGTAAATACCTGTTCTAAGATAGGCAGAATTTATTGTACTTGTTTATAAAATACAACATATTTAGCTTTTGTAATGTCTTAAAACATTTCAGTTTTCGACTCCCTAAATCTTTGATTTTTTGGTAATTCTTCTATACCACCACATTAAGAAAGGTTCCATCTTTCTTGTGGTACATAAGGTGAGAGTTCAGCTTTCATCATCACAAAGAAGCACTGGAAATATAACATCGTGCAACCGTCATACGCAGATTGAGGTTAAAGTTACTATTACTGAATTTGTATTCAAAAAAGCAAATTATTTGATTAGTATTTTGTGTTTAAAAAAATAAGGTTAGTTTTTAAGGGTTAAGAACTGTATTGTGAATGGCATGATAACTGCGAAAGTTCATGTTCTCACCGATGACCCTCGGATGCCCTTTGGTATCAAATTAAAGAGGTGTCAAATTGAAGATATCAGACAGAGACATGTGCATAATGCACATAATTTATTAATCCGTTCTGAATAACTTGCTTGGAATGTATTGTTAAATCCTATGTGCACCTAATATGCATAATTGAATGATGCGTGAGCTGTAATCTGTTTGCTGAAGTACCTACTTATCGGAGTACATAGTAGTGCATTCTATAATCTGTTAAAAAGTAAGAAAATAATTGAGAACGCTGCCAACATTTCGTTTTTATTTTATGAAAGTTCTTGTGCAGAAATGTATATTGCTATATCTTACAACCAACCAAAAACATACTGGTGATACAAATCAGGGTTTGTATCTTATACGGATTAGTGCTTGTGAAAACAAACAAAAATATTTATAACCAGCCGTTTAGGAATGTTTATATAATTACATTTTAAAAAATATACACACACGATGAATGTGGGATTATCTAAGTATTTATTTTTAAAGTTATAATTTTAAGCTATTATGGGCGTATTATAAAAGTGAGTTTTTATATTAATACAAAAAACCTTTTGATCTTATCTTTTATAACTTTGTCACGTTACTTTATTGGATATTACCATATCATCCACAGTTTTCGAATGGTCTATTTTTTCTTACATAAAAGACAAATAAACAAATTTTAAAATTCGAATAAAAAACTATGTTTTTCATTCAAAATTAGGAAATTATCGTGATGAAATCGTGCATTTTTATGTATAGCTTTCAAAAATTCCGCCATTTCAATGTTTATTGCCAAGCTTCAAAATTCTTTGGAGTAAGTACTTTCAAGGTTCGTGTTTTTACCCCAAGTAACATTATTCCATGACGTTATCCACATCTGTCACCTGTCAGATGCTTTCATTTAAAAAGATCTGAAAATTTGTGTTTAGGATAATTAAATGGCTCTCTAAATCGTAATTTATCCTAGTTTAATATTTAAATTAACAATGGAACGAGCAAAATCTTTGTTTACATCCCGAGATCACGAAGGATACGTCGGGAAAGTTGACCATGATGTAAGTTGTTCAATATGCTGCGTTTGTACACAATATAATAAAGATACAATTCCTGTTTGTGACATAGAATGCTGTGGTTTTTTGTGAACTGGTGGTTGATTAGATGTAAATTATAATATATCATATCTTTCGTAGCGTAAAATACATGCTGCTATGTCTGAAGATGATCCCGAAGACTTCGCGGATATGGTGGAAGGTTTACATTTATCCGAGAAGCTTCGCCCGTCTCCTGGTGGTCCATTTTCAGCCCTAACACCCAGCATGTGGCCGCAGAATCTTCTGGCTAAACTAAGCCAGCCAGAGGTAGGCAAAATACTGCATTGTATTCCATAATTTCAGTCTTAGTCCAAAAGTGCTCCATTTAAAACATGTTTGCTAGTGTCTCAAATAAAGATGTTATATGTTATTTTTTTCGATGATGTTAATTGCAGAATGATCCGAATTTGATAATAAACGTTGTTGTTAATCTATTTATTCTTTATATACTTAAATTGTCTATAAATTTTGTTATATTTTAAAGCAGACAACTATGGCGTATCAAGTATTTCGTTTCATAAATCGATTTAGCACCAAACTGAAATGTTTAAATTTGTTTATAACTCTATCAAGTTTATTTTTATCTCAATGTTATATGTAAAATGTTAATACAGGAAAACTAACAATACTGTATTAGAGCCACATGTCAGCTGTCATGTGAAGCTTTTAGGTAAATCACTGTTAAATCGATAATATCAATAAACTGTAATATCATTAATAGTGTTCATTCATTATCCCAATAGATGTCTCTATATGTTCCATATTTTAGATTATTCAAATTCGTACTAGAAATGATTAAGAGACTTAAAACTGAGTGTTTGTATGGCCGGCCCCACAGCTACAAGTAAACTCACTTAAGGCACCAAACAAGTCGATGAAAAATTATTTGCAATAGCTTACCTATTCTGACACTCCGTAACTGAAAAAAAGCAAAGTGATTGATTATTCTTTCTGATTTTTTTTCAAATTATTTGAATAATTGTTTTATTGCAGGCTGAAGCAGCTAATGAACCACCAGATTACCAGTTTGATGAGTTTGGTTTCCGTGTAGAGGAGGAAGACGGCCCTGAGCAGAATTCCAGTAAATTACTCGCCAACGCATTTGTGGAAGATGACCAGCACAGGTATTTTCAACGTACAAGATCTACCGGACCTTTGTGTGAAAGAATATTAACTCTAGGCAATCTTCACTTGGTCGGCTTCCGAGTCAAGTAGAGGAAAACTCTCTGAACTCAGATTCTAACCCAGCACCGAGCCTTAAAAGTGGCAAGCCTTGCTGCCTGTAACCGTTTGCCTTCTCATTTGAAGATAACCCAAAATCCCAAACAGTTTTGATCACAACTGAAGACTCATCTTTTTCAAATCTCCTATCCTTTCAATAAAATTTAAATTTGAATTAAATTATAAATTTTAAGCCTTCTTCCTTCAAGCAATATTTCTCCTTTTTTTCAGTGGAGTATAATTTATTAATAATATTTAGATCAGCATTTAGATCCCACATTAAGATTATAATTATATTTCATGTACATAATACATAGCATAAGATATAGTAAATGAGAAAATTATAAAGCACCCTTGAGAGGATATTTCGGGAAAATGGCGCTTTATATTTTATAAAAACATTATTATTTTTATCATAAGATCCTAAATTTTTACTTTAATTCCCCCCTAAAAAAGGTGTACCAACATTACACAAGCACTAATTCCACCCAAATTAAAAATATGACTCCCTTTCCATTAGAATTAATTAAAGCTGGAATAATTTTCCTAACCTATCAATTCCACTATTGTCAACCAAATTAACTGCTTAAATGCTTCCCAGTTAGAAGAAAACTGCAGCCAAAAATACAGTGTATAAGATATAGGTACACTGACTTAGGGATCTGACTATAATAATATTTTTTTTAATATACATTTTAGGATTACCTTTATAATAACTGAAGTAAGATATTACTGCATTATTTCTAATGTTTTTTCTATTGACATTCTCATTAATAATTCTGATGATGTTTCAGATTGCAATGGGTAGCGCATATAGAATTTTCAAATAAGCAAATAGACATAGCATCGGAGAATGCTGATGGATGTCTCCCGAAAACAGAGAAACTTAGGGGCATGGTTAAGCAGGGTATTCCACACTCACTTAGACCTCAAATGTGGATGAGACTATCAGGTAAAATTATATTTTTAGTTTTTATTTAATTCATACATAATGCTAGATCGTAAAAATCCTAAAAATAATGTCAATATTTGCTGTATTCTTGTTGGAATACCTCTTTGAGTTATTCTCCTAAATATCTAGTAAATGCTACTAATCTTTAGGTTCTATATGGCAGTATTGTACATTGTTTTACTACACATTTCTCTAAAAATACTACTTTTTAACACTCTCCTTATCATTTTATTATTCATTATACTCCACTAGTCTCTATAGACAATCTATATGATCTGATGAGATAATGATTATGCTGAATCCGGTAATCATGAATCAGAATTTTCGAGTGGTATTACGCAAAGTTAAAGATGAATGATAAAGAGAGTTTTATATACCATACCACAAAGTAAATAATGCTTTTAAAATACAAAATAGACTTTGCTTTTTATTTATCAGGTGCACTTCAGAAGAAAAATCAGTCAGATGTATCTTACAAGGACATAGAGAAAGCCTCCAGTGACGATAATCTCATGACGTCCAAGCAGATAGAAAAAGATCTTGTGAAAACACTCCCAACTAATGCCTGCTTCTCACATCTCACCAGTACAGGAATTCCACGTCTGAGAAGAGTCCTCAGAGGCTTAGCCTGGTTATACCCTGAAATTGGGTAAGCGTGAATTGCAATTTGTCAGCAAAGTAAAGAAATATTATTGATAAGATTGAATTAACTTAATTACCCTTCTGATTGTAGGTATTGCCAAGGTATAGGCATTATTGCAGCTTCTTTATTGCTGCTGTTGGAAGAAGAAGATGCTTTTTGGATGCTGGCGACTATTGTGGAAGATTTGTTACCCGCATCTTACTATTCTCCAAATCTTCTTGGTAATAATATAACGCTATCAATTACTATTTAATAAACTTAACATTTTTTCTTTTATACATTTTAATCTGGTATCCAGTATAGATGTTCCTAATGCGTAATAATAATTTTTTTTAGCTACCCCATTGGGATGTTACTCAATACTTTTCTTAGGCCATATTTCTTTCCAGCTTAAGTTTTTATACCAATTTCTCGAAAATATTGTTTATTCTTTATTCTCATATCTTATTGGCGTGTTTAGCTTTAAGTGATCTAATTCAAAAATCAAATTGAAAAATTATGTATAAGAAGTCATTATTATTAAAAAATTAAGCTAATCGCTCATCACTTGAGCAATTTTAGGTCAAAACCTATTTACACTGTATATACAAATATATTTTTAATATAAATTATTATTATTCTTTTATGGCTTCTCACCCTTTAAGAGTGTTATAGTCAGTGTCTAGTTATTTTTGTTCACACTTTTTACATTTATTTTTAAAATATTTAAAAATTTCGAATGGTGAATTATATATAAAAAAAATATGTATTATTGCAGTTACATAATATTTATACAAGTAATATAAATACACAATTTTTTTTCTTAAAAAAATTATTATGATTAAAAATAACAAAGAAAGAAATGTGACCATTGACTTCTTATGGCCTATAATGCTAGTTTTGTAAACTAGTTTTCATATATACTTGACAATTTTTTTACTGTTTTTGCATTAGCACAAGGGTTTTCGTTGTTGTTATTTTCTAAGATATATATTTTTTACAGGGATTCAGGCTGATCAAAGGGTTGTCAGAAGTTTAATATCAAACTACCTCACTGCAATGGATCAAGTATTGATTTCCCATGATATTGAACTTTCACTGATAACAATCCACTGGTTCCTGACGCTGTTTGCCAATGTTGTACATATGAAAATATTGCTGAGGATATGGGATCTCTTCTTTCTCGATGGCTCCATTGTATTATTTCAAGTCACTCTCGCAATGCTAAAAATTAAGGTAAATAAAAATACTAGTATGTCCGACATATCGCTCACTCCTTTCAAGAACGTCATAAATCAAAAAACTTTATTTTTCAGGAGAACGTTTTTAAAGTTTAAAAATATAATACAATGTTTTAAAAATAAATATCAAGCCACTTACTGAACTTTTTACCGTGCAACAGATATTTTTAAGTAAAACCTGAAGGTTTTTTCTCCATTTGAAAAATATTTAGTATATTAAAAAAAAAAAATTAAACAATACCTTTTCCACAAAATACAAAAACAACACTTTCTGTCCTGTAGCGGGTAAATATTAAGTTAAAAATATGCCTCTTTTGCTGGGATATAGTACATTTTCTGGGCATTCCAAAAACATGCAGAACTGAAAATTGACGATTTTTGATTTATGACGTTCTTGAAAGGAGTGAGCGATATGTATGGATAGTGAAACCTGGAGTATATGTCATTATATTACATGAGTACATTTAATGATTTCTGCCAATTCCATATAATTATTTCAGTTCCTATATATGTATTTTAGAATTTTGAAAATATTCCAAATTTGTGAGTTACGCACGCTTGATGATAAGTTGTCACAGTACAACAAACTGAAAGAGATATTAAAAGATTGGTAGCTAGCAATGTTACCGTCAGCAGTTCCATCATTTGTAAAAAGGTGCTGGGCATTACCAGTATCAAAGGGTTTACTGCATCAAATGCACAGATAGATCGCAATAAAGTATATCATGGGTCTTAAAACATATTTTTCAAGCAACGGTGTCATTCAAAACGAAATTTTTAAATGTGTATAGGGAAAAATCCAATGGCTTATTATATGCAGATATTGCTTGCGAATTAAAAAAATAACACATTATTTTCGGGCAGTTTTTTCCATCAACGCTGACCCTAATTATACTCAAACAGCCTGCAGCCCGACCCTCAGTATACTAATCACAAGTAACTGCAAACCTAATTCCAATCTAGACAATGTTTTTTGGCATCTCCCGTGCTCTACCAAAAGTAAGCAAATAGAACGTTTTTAAGCGTCTTCGGCTCTCTACTGACAGTATATAAAAGACGGTTTTAAGCTTTTCCCGCAAACAATGTGTTAATAGACCGAATTTACAAATGTATTGATTATTTGGAGTCGCTCACTGACCGCCGAAGGGAACAGTCGCGTGCCGATACGCTCCGGGTTTCACCCGCGTTACGATTAGTACGGGTTTTACCCGTCATTACAGTGCTCTGTGTTTCCTGGAAGTGTTTCGTTTTCGGTTTTAGTGACAGGGTATTACCCAGTGGTGTTTGTGTGTGTGCTGTGACTCAATTAGTATGTAGTATATAATAGTTAGTAAGTTGTGGAATGCGGGAAAATGCCCATAAATGGCCACGTTGAGGTTCGCCACCCAGCTGGCCGCTTTTCCCGTGGAGGCGCAAAGAAGAGGATAGCGCATGAATGCAGGATTGCTACGTGGAATGTAAGAGGACGTATGGATGAAAAAATGAATGAACTGTGTGATGTAATGGAAAGTAAGTGTTTGGATTTGTTATGTGTGACTGAAAGCTGGAAAAAAGGTAGTGGATCGATGGAACGTGACGGCACTTTGATTCTCTGGTCTGGACTCCCGGAGTCAGATAGAGCTTGTCGGGGCGTCGCCGCGTTTCTATCACCCAGGATGGTAGAATGTATGAAAGAGTATGTGTTCGTCAACGCAAGACTCATGTTTGTCAGATTCAAAGTCGGGTTAACAAAGCTACTTGTTTTAATAGGATATGCCCCCGTCAACTCCGACAGCGAGTCTGAGAAGGATGAGTTTTGGTTGAATGTAATGAGTGTGATGAATGGAAAAATGAATAATGAAAAGGTAATTCTGGCCGGTGATTTGAATGGCTGGGTTGGTACAAGGAGAGACGGTTTTGAATCAGCGCTCGGTTTGTATGGAGATGCGAGAGTGAATGATAATGGGAAAAGATTGCTAGAGGTGTGTCTGGAATGGAATCTCTTTGTGTCAAATACTTTTTTTGCACACAAGGGAATCCATCAATATACTTGGGAGAGATGTGAAGAAAGGTCTATTATCGATTATGTCGTCATTGACTCTAGATTGAGATCCGCCACAGTAGACACAAGAGTGTTCAGGGGGGCCGAAATGGAAACAGATCACTTTTTGGTGGTTTCAAAAGTGATTCTGTTACAAGGGTGGAGGGCCAAAACGAACAAGGTGGCGGCTCCTTCTAGAGTCAAAGTAGAAAAGCTACAGAATGATGACATAAGAGTTAAGTTTGAAACAGACGTATGCAACAGGTTGATTGCGGAAGATGTAAATGAACTTAGTATAAATGAAATGTGGGAACATCTGAAAGGTAGTGTGTGTGAATCCGCAAAGGTAGTGTGTGGTACAGCGGTACAAGGAAGGAAAAAAGGCGATGCGTGGTGGGATGATGATGTTAAAGATTTAGTGAAAGAGAAGAAGAATGCGTGGTTAAAGTGTTTGGCAGTGAGGAATAAAAGCTCCGCTGAGTATGAATCGGTTAAAAAAGTATACAAGGATTGTAAAATGAAAGTTAAGCAAGGGGTGAGTGAACGAAAACGTTTGTTGAGGAAGGATGAAGGAGTAAAAATGACAAAAAATTTCCAAGAAAATATAAAAATTTTCTGGAAAGAAGTCAAAAACTCCCGAAGTCTAAGCTTGAATGGATGTACGAAATCGATTGCAGCGAAAGATGGAAAAATGGTGACGAATGAAAAAGATATAAAAGAGAGATGGAAAGAGTATTTCGAGGAGGTGTATGAAACACATACGATTAATAACGTTAGTGACGTAAGTACATTTCCCCGAATATGTGTGAATGATGTTTCAAGAGAGATAAGTATGGAAGAAATTAAGAATGCCACTAAATCTTTGAAAAATGGAAAGGCTCTAGGATTCGACAATTTTGCCGCAGAATACGTCAAGAATGGTGGCGAAATAGTTCTCACATGGTTGCATAGGCTCTTTAACCGTTGTCTGGAGGAGAGTTATACTCCGGTGGATTGGAGAAGGGCAGTTATAATGCCTCTCTACAAGGGTAAAGGTTCTAGGGTGGAATGTGGGAACTATAGAGCAATCAGTCTATTGAGTGCTGTTGGCAAGATGTATGGTCGAATCCTTATTGAAAGAGTGAGAACCATAACAAAGGACAAAGTGTGGGATGTCCAGAGTGGATTTATGAATGGGAGAGGATGTACGGATCAAATTTTTGCCTTGCGCAACATTACTGAAAAGTTTTTGGCCAAAAACCAAAAGCTTTTCTGTGCTTTTGTGGATTTGCAGAAAGCGTATGACCGAGTTGATAGAACGAAGCTATGGAAGGTGTTATCTGAGTATGGGGTAAGCAGTAAACTTATCCAAGGCATAGCATCCTTGTACGAGGATAGCACTGCATGCATAAGGGTAAGTGGTTCATTTTCATCCTGGCTTAGCATCTCTAAAGGTGTTAAGCAGGGATGTGTAATGTCACCGTGGCTGTTTAACCTATACATGGATAATTGCATGAAAGAACTGAAAGATTTAAATGTTGGAGCCAGAATGAATAATTTGACTGTCTGTTGCCTTTTGTATGCTGACGATGCTGTTCTTCTTGCCGATAACAGAGAAGACCTGCAGGCGTTGGTGACAAAAGTGTATAATGTGTGCAAGGAAAGTGACTTATTGATGAATGTTAGCAAATCCAAGATTATGGTTTTTGAAAGAGAAGAATGCAGATCTGAATGTGAAATATTGGTAGACGGAGAGATTCTGGAACAGGTAGATGATTTCGTGTATTTGGGTAGTATGTTTTCTAGGGATGGAAAGATTGATAAAGATATAGAAAGGAGAACTGCCAAAAAAGTCATAAAGCAGTGCAAAAAGAAAAAAGGGTCAAAACTCTCAGACAAAACGATAGCTCTCATGGACGAACGTCGTAAAAGCAGAAGCATCCAAGACTACAATACCCTGAACAAAAAAGTGAAAAAATCCATGAGATTTGACATTCGTCGTTCAAACACACAGTATATCATGGAGATTGTTGCACAAGGCCGAGGGTCAAATGCATTTAGCAGACACACCTCTATAGGACAGGCCCAACTTTCCAAACTAAAGACACACGATGGGAAGATAACAACAAATCTTAATGATATACTGAAGGAAATAGAACATTTCTATGGGTTATTGTATTCATCTACGATACCAAGTCCTATTGACAGAGCTGCGGACGACAAGAGGGCTACTCTCACAAAGCACTGGTCTGAAGACATCCCAGATATAAGTATATTCGAAATTAAATCGGCCCTAAAACAACTTAAAAACAACAAAGCCCCTGGAGAAGACGGAATTACATCTGAGCTCCTGAAAGTAGGAGGAACCCCTCTGTTGAAAGAGCTTAAAAAACTATTCAACAAGGTAATAGAACATGGAGAAACCCCGGCGACATGGAGTACGAGTATTGTGATATTGTTCCACAAAAAAGGGGATAAATCACTACTCAAAAACTACCGACCCATTTCCCTTCTTTCCCATGTATATAAAGTATTCTCCAGAATTTTAACAAATAGGCTTACGGGTCGATTTGATGAATTCCAACCTCGAGAGCAAGCCGGATTTAGGAAAGGCTTTAGTACTATCGATCATATCCACACGCTAAGACAGATCATACAGAAAACCGAAGAATATAATCAGCCACTCTGCCTTGCCTTTGTAGACTATGAAAAGGCATTTGACTCAATCGAGACATGGGCAGTACTAGATTCACTACAACGCTGCAAAATAGATTATCGGTATATAGAGATAATAAAATCTCTATACAAATCTGCAACAATGATGGTCCAGCTCCATGATAGCACCAACAATATATCTATAAACAAAGGTGTTAGACAAGGAGATGTCATATCTCCAAAACTCTTTACAAACGCCCTAGAAGATATCTTTAAACTGCTGTCCTGGACGAAACGTGGAATAAATATTAACGGAGAGTACATTTCTCACCTCCGATTTGCAGATGACATAGTGCTAATAGCCGAATCACCCGACAAGCTTCAAGACATGCTCTACGACCTTAATGAAGTATCGAATAAAATTGGTCTGAAAATGAACATGGATAAAACAAAAGCCATGATCAATAGTCATATTTCCCAGACCTTTGACCCTATTTCCATTGGAGGAACACAAATAGAGGTTGTAAACGACTATACCTATCTGGGACAAGTAATACAACTTGGGCGAAATAACTTCTCAAAAGAAATCGACAGGCGCATACAACTGGGATGGGCAGCATTTGGAAAACTAAAGTACATTTTTAAAGCGAAAATTCCGCAATGTCTAAAAACTAAGGCATTTAACCAATGCATCCTCCCTGTATTAACTTACGGCGCAGAGACGTGGAACCTAACAGCAAGTCTTACTCATAAAATAAAAGTCACCCAGCGTGCTATGGAGAGATCCATGCTCGGAATATCGCTAAAAGATAGAATCCGAAACGAGGAAATACGCAGAAGAACTCAAGTAGTGGATGCTACCCAACGAATAGGCACACTCAAGTGGCAATGGGCAGGACATATCTGTCGAAGAGACGACGGTCGATGGGGAAGAAAAGTATTGGAATGGCGCCCAAGAACTGGCAAACGAAGCATCGGCCGACCCCCTACAAGATGGACTGACGATATAAGAAGAATAGCGGGAGTGACCTGGATGCGAAAGGCGGAGGATCGAAGAAGATGGAGACTCATGCGGGAGGCCTACGTTCAACAGTGGACGGACACAGGCTGATGATGATGATGATAGAAAGGAGAGTGAATGCTGGGAACAAAGTGAACGGTGCACTGAAATCAGTTATAGCAAATAAAAACCTATCAGCGGAAGCTAAACTGGCAGTGCACAACGGAGTCCTGGTTCCAACTCTAATGTATGGAAGTGAAACATGGAGTTGGCAAAAGAAGGATGAAAGTAGACTGAATGCAGTCGAAATGCGATCTCTCAGAAGAATGTGTAACAAAACGATGTATGATAGATGTGCGAATAGTGAAATAAGGAAGGAATGCAAAGCTGAGATAAGCATTATCGATAAAATTAAGAAAGGTGTGTTGAGATGGTTTGGACATGTAGAACGAATGAGTGAGGAAAGAACGGTAAAACAAATTTATGAGGCGAATGTTAGCGGGAAAAGAAGCAGAGGAAGACCGAGAAAAACATGGCACGATCAGGTATGCCAAATACTTGAAAGTGGTCAGGTTAGGAGTCGTAACAATCGGCGGGTATGTATGAGGAGATGCATGAACGTGGAAGAGGCGAAGAATGTTTGCAAGGACAGAGTGGTGTGGCGCTCTATTCTCTCTGCCTACCCCTGCGGGGAAGCGGCGTGATGGTTAGTTTTTTTTTTTTTGATTATTTCCTAATATGTTTTTTCTCACTCATTTGCATTGTTGTAGGAGCCAGACCTAGAAAAATGCTCAAACTCCGCCCAGATCTTCAACTCTCTGTCGGACATTCCCGGGCGCCTGGATGACGTGGAGCAGCTGATGGCCATGTCGGACGAGATGGGCGCCGGCAACCTGACGCAGATCCTCATCGACACACAGCGGCGACGACATCTGGCGTACCTGATGGCCGACTATGGTGCCATGCTGGGAGGAGATCCGGGTCTTTCTGCCAACCTACCTAAACAGCATTTGGCAAGGTAATTTAATATTTTCCTCTTCCTTTTCGTAATTAATCTGCCCGGGCCGTATATGGTCACCTAAACAAAACTTTCCTCAAAGAAATATGGGTATACATGAATGCCTGCGCTTATAACTAAAACCTAGTAACATTCATTTCTAAAATGACACTTGTACTGCCATCTGTGGTTGTATTTAAACACTAAAACCCACAATTTTACCCACGATGCCTGTAAAACATGGCTAATTTAAAAATAAATCTTGTTTAGATGAGTAAATATTTTTTTACTTAAGAAAATATGGTGCTTGTAGCATTGACTATGATATAAATAAAGTTAAAATAAATAGGGATAAAAACTCGCTCCCCAGATACAGTTTTGTCCGCAAAAACTCACTTCCGGATAAAAAAATACTCCCTTATTAATAGTTGTACATAAACTAACTTTGTAACTAACCATCACCTCACTTCCCCTCAGAGGTAAAGAGAATAGAATGCCACACCATATTAAATCAGCTAGTTTGTATATATTTGCATATATATATGACCAAATGAGTATAAAAAATAAACATATTAATTTAATGCAATATCTATTTTCCCTTTACAGGAGGCAAGTTAAAAAAACCAAATCAATGATACAGATGCTGTTATTTGGAGATGAGGATGGGGATGAAGATGCCAAGTGTAAAAATGTCAAACAGACAGAAGTGCTCGTTGATCTTAGAGAAGCTATTTTACAGGTATGTGTATTTGTTGTAGTCAAGGCCCCATGTTATTCCCTCCAAAAAAAATCCTAGGATAGACCAGCCTATAAAAAATACCCCTATCTAAGTCTTACAACCACTATTGAAATAAAATCTTACCTAGTTAACTATCTTACCACACTTTAAATTTAGCAGTGATTCAGATTCATCATGTTTAAATGCATTCATTCATGTATATTTCAGATTTCAAGGCATTTCCTGACAATAGAACCCCAATTGTCTGGTCAAGTGTCACTTGTGGCAGATTATAACATGCACAGTCATGCCAAAGACCACGATAACTTCATAAATGTTTCACGCAACAGAAAGCGGCGGGCAAAAGCTCTATTAGGTAAGTCACTGGCATAATTTATATTTGTAATGTTTTATTTTTCAGACATCATTTTGTCCGCCTCTGTAGTGTAATGGTCAGCGTGCTTGGCTACCGTTCTGGAGGTCCCGGGTTCAAATCCCAGGGAGGGTCAAATAAATATAAGTGATTTTTTCACTTTGTAACTTTGTGTATACCATTAACCCTTTCCAGACCCCAAATTTAAAAAAAAAATCTAGGTAGCATTCCAATGGGCAAAAATTCATTTGTCCTCTACTCCACATACTGTTGTAATAAATACAAGTGAAAAAAAAATGTGAGCTCGCATTTTTACTTGATAATACTAATGATGAAAAAAATGTCGAATGAAATTTGACATGGGACCTACAAGGAAAAAATCCATGTCTAATGAGATTCGAAATTACACCGGCAAAAGTAAACAGTATTTGTTAACAACATTTTGAGTGTGTCCAAATACTTACATACTTAATACACAAATCTGGATTATCTCCAATTATAGAGTATTTTTCATATTATTTTTTGACATCTCATCAAAGATGAATAAGCCCCGTAAATGCCCTGACTTCCATATTCTTCTTCATCTTTGATGAGATGTCAAAAAATAGTATTTGTTAACATTGAAATGTTATAAGTATCACCTGAAATGGTTTTCGCCCGTTCATTTGATTTTTTTATTTATTTATATAGATTTTGAGCGCCATGATGACGATGAACTGGGATTCCGCAAGAACGACGTGATCACGATCCTGTCCCACCGCGACGAGCACTGCTGGGTGGGCGAGCTGAATGGCCTGCGCGGCTGGTTCCCGGCGCGCTTCGTGCAGCCCCTGGACGAGCGCAGCAAGCGCTACTGCACGGCGGGGGACGACGCGGTCTCGCAGCGCGTCACGCACCTGGTGCGCGGCGGCCTGGCGCCCGCCTTCCGGAAGGTCCTCTCGCACGGCATCCGGCGCCCCACCTTCCTAGGTAGATATTATTTTCATCAATTGATTCGGCAGTCACTTTGTGGTAAAATCCATCCATTTTTAATTAGTGTTACTTAGTAAATACCACTATTTATTAAAATCTACTGTGACACGTTTCGATGCATTCCGCATCATTTTCAAACACCCTATGTGAAGCTAATTCAAAATTTTAGAGTTGGGTCCTTGGGACGTTGAAGGTTGAAGATTTGTTTCGTGTCACAGTAGATTTTAAGAAACAGTGGTATTTACTAAGTAAAACATTAATTCAAAATGGATTGATATTATTTTTCCTCAACGCTTTAAGTGCCACGAGATATTAGTAAGACTGTTCCCGGTATGCCGTAACATTTTGAAAAAAGTAAAACCTAATAATAATAATAAAACCCTTATCCACGCCCTAATGGTGCATAGGGCACTGCGTCATATAAACGCAGTGTTATCTTGATCGTTTCCACATGAAGGAAATGCAATCAGCCCTCCGCTTCAGATAACAGTCCAGGGTAATATTGAATGAATACTATAGTGAAAAAATCACGTAAAACCTAACTAAATAATCTTTTTTTGTTGGGTTTTACTTTTATATTTAAAGGATATTATGAAGACTTGCAAATATAAATACTGTGTGGTGTTAAATATGTACATATTTGTTCCACGTTTCGAATTATTTTAAATAGTGCTTGACATTGGGAGAAACAAGCACAAATATAAGCGCTAATTTTGTATGGCCGGCCTGGCGAGCTTGGCGTTGGAAACTGCGTAAACTTGCTCAAGTCAGGGAACCGGTTAATAGATTTGAAAGTCATTCTCAGGTAATAACTGTACATTTTTAATTCAAATTTTATTGTGTAAATACCACTATTTCTTCAAACCTACTGTGACCAGTGCTTTGATGCATTACGTATCATTTTCAAATACTGTATATGAAGCTAGGTGTGAATTTTAGGGTTGTGTCCTTGAGATGTTGAAGGATGAAGAGGGGGTCACAAAATATAAAAAAAATTCTTGACCACAATGGTATATTTTTATATAAATTAAACTGCTACGATGGAATAAATAAAGTGTATAAAATGATCGCTTAAGACAGCCAAATGCCAGGTCGTAGGTCGTAAGATGCTCAGACTTCCATCTTCCTTCATATAATAATAAACAAAAAAACAATAGATTGAGTTGAGACATCTATAATAATTTTTAAAATACTTGAAATAAAATAAAAAGAAAAATAGTTTAGGATATCTCTAAATGACAAAAATGCAAATGTAGTTCTTTTGAATTGCGTGATTAAAATGACTTTGATTGACTGTAAATATCAAATCAGCGATTTACTGATCTTGTGACAATTTTATCGCTGTTTCCAGGTGGACCTTGTCACCCCTGGCTCTTCATCGAAGAAGCTGCTTCGAGGGAAGTGGAAAAAGACTTCAACTCTGTCTATAGCCGACTGGTGTTATGTAAAACGTATCGCTTGGATGAAGATGGAAAAGTTCTTACTCCCGAAGAGGTTTGTATTTTTAATAATATTTTTTTTATTTTTTTTTATTTATTTCATAGATACATACATTTTTTTAAATTATTATATGTATTACGGCTCTTTAGGCATGGTCTGTGTTGAGCCGAAATACTTGCATGTTGCTATACAATCATTTTTTTTATTTTTTTATTATTAGATTATATACATTACATATAATAGATACAATAACAATTTACAGTAAAATGGTTTTACTATAAAATAATTACACCTGGACTTTAATTAATTCACCTTCTACCTTGTCCCTTCCAACGAGAAGCAACCATCAACGGACACTGTTCTTAAATACATGATCACTACTGAAATTCTTAATGGTTATGGGCAGCAATTTAAATATCTTTGGCGCAAGGAATGAAAAGGTTTTTTGCGCAAAACCATCAACTTTTTTTCGTTTTGTTATTATTAAATTGTCGCCGGTTAAAACTTTAAGTTTTTTCATCCAGATAGAGAATCAAAATATCTACTCTAGAATACTTTGCCAAAAGTATACTTAAGTCGATATTGTTTACAATGTCGGATTCGTCCAATAGTGATTAAATGTTTTACTTAAAGTAATGAAAGCGACAATGAAATTGGAATGTTTACCAATCGGAAGTACCTATGCTATTTTATCTGAGTAGTTTGATGTTCTCCACTAATGCCAGATTGAAAAACTAAAATCTGAGAAACTAAAATTTGAAAAAAATATTGTTGATTTTGTACACACCTAATGAAAAGGACCAAAAATAATAAATTTTGTATTATTTTTTGACATCTCATCAAAGATGAAGAAGAATATGGAAGTCTGGGCATTTACGGGGCTTACGACCGTCATAGGCTGGTTTAAGTGATCACTTTACACACGTGTAACATTCACCAATTCTACCCATTATTGACAACCACACCACTCAAATTCTTGGAATCTCTATATATATGAACCAATTTAGAAACCTTGTTCATGAATCACTAGAACTTCACTAGAGACATCTATTGGTGAGATGTAAAGAAGCTTCTTACTAAGCAGAAACTCTTATATTAGTATGTGAGATCCGAATCCTGGATTATAATCACACACATGAGAAACGCCAGAAAATACCATTTTCATTTCTATTATTAAGCTTATAATTTGACCAGATAATTCATTTACAACATTTTGAGTGTGTCCAAATAATTGTTCACAAAATCTGGATTATCTCCAATTACAGGAGTCATTTTCATATTATTTTTTGACATCTCATCAAAGATGAAGAAGAATATGGAAGTCTGGGATAATTCATGAACAAGGTTTCTAAATTGGTTCATATATATAGAAATTCCAAGAATTTGAGTGGTGTGGTTGTCAATAATGGGTAGAATTGGTGAATGTTACACGTGTGTAAAGTGATCACTTATACCAGCCTATGACGGTCGTAAGCCCCGTAAATGCCCAGACTTCCATATTCTTCTTCATCTTTGATGAGATGTCAAAAAATAATATGAAAATGACTCCTGTAATTGGAGATAATCCAGATTTTGTGAACAAGTATTTGGACACACTCAAAATATTGTAAATAAATTTTGTAAATATTTTTTTATGTTATAATTGAAAAGATTTACTGCATGTTGTGTCGTCGGTGACATCTATGGCTTAAAATTTACAGGTCGCTAACCCTGTTAATGCCCAGACAAGTATATTCCAACTTCTTTGCCACAGTGTGCATAAGAAGTATCATTACTATTTAATAGAAAAAAAGTGTAATCTCTTTAAAAGTGATAAAAAAATCTATTTCATTATTGATTTGACAGTCACATTTTTGCATTTTGAATTTAAATTTCACTTGGTAAAATCCACCATTTCTTATCAATTTCGACATGCATTTCGATGCATTCGGCACCATTTTTGAATGCCGGTTTTTTAAATTAATGCGGATTGCATCGAAATGCATGTCAAAATACATTTTAAGAAATAGTGGTATTTTTTTTTTGTAAAAAAAGCCTTCAGCAATTTTAGCATACATAAGAAGAAATCTCAACACAAAAATGGTTGATATTGTTTTTACTTATTTCATGGTTAATTCACGTGTATTTTTTAAAAATTATAATTTTGAATGTGTACATATATTCGAAATATGTAATGAATACACGCATAAAATTTATGTGATCTCTCTTATTTTTTACAGTTATTATACAGATGTGTACAATCTATCAACTTGTCTCACGATAACGCACACGCTCAGATGGATGTCAAGTTGAGATCTCTCGTGTGTCTTGGATTAAATGAACAAGCCTTACATTTATGGTTGGAGGTGCTCTGTTCATGTGTGGACGTTATCCAAAAATGGTAATCATATATTATATGTATTCACTTATTTGCTGACTGTACTGTGGCTCAGTGTGCTTAAATGAAAAAAATAATATTTATAAAGCACGCATTTCTCACTTACCTTTTCCTCAAAGTTTTTGCACATATTATTTATTTGCCCATTGGAAAATTATTTAAAACCTTTTATTCTTGATATTTTACTGTTTTAATAGTTGAAAAAACAGTAGAATATCACTCCATTTGCTTTGAACTAAATTTTGTTCCAAATTCAATTAATAAAAAAAATGCTATCTGTTTGATGAATGCATGAATAAATTATACAGTACCTACCTAGGTTAAGTAGTAAAGATTGGCATATTCAAATCTATCAAACATGACATATTTAAAAAAATATATATTTGCGCTATATTTACTATATAGCGCAGCCGCTAACGGTAAACTGAATAAAATTTTAGAAAAAAACCCTCCTTTACATGATACAAAAACAACTGTTAACACAGTTGGTAAAAAAAATATGCCACAGATTACATAAAAATACGACGTTACTTATGCATCAACTTATATTTTTCTTCTCTTCACTTCTTATCATAGACTTACATGTGCTCATTTATTATTGTTTTTTGTTCATTCATGACCGACAGTATCAGTCACAAATAAAGAGTTCGACATCAAGATGTGATTACTCTACCATTGATTGATGATAAGAAGAATGATTTAACCAACTGACATTTTTATATTGCAGGTATCACCCGTGGTCCTTCATGAATTCCCCTGGATGGGTGCAGATCAAGTGTGAACTCCGCATACTATCGCAGTTTGCCTTCAATTTGAACCCCGACTGGGAACTCCCGGCCAAGAAGGAAACCCAAAGCCAACCACTCAAGGATGGAGTTCGAGATATGCTCGTCAAACATCACCTTTTCTCGTGGGACTTGTAAAAGTATCGTTGTTATTGTGGACCTCTTCCTTTGAATGTTATATATATATATAACATTGTCAAGTACCAACCAAAAATATAGAGGAAAAAAAAATATTCGAGCTGATTTATGTCATGCAAACACTCAGAAAACCACTTAACGGAAACATCCATGAATATCTGTCAAAATTTTTATTTATACATCTTTGAAATATATACATATTTTTACATTATTTGTTCACAATAATGCTAAAAATAATATATAAACATTTTCAAAAAAGAGCCACCAAATATACTGAGGTATTAAACGAAGAGTTTTCGTCTTATTTTTTCAAATACATATGTTCTCTCGGATCTGGAGCATAGGACTGATCACCTTGCCGACATTTAATTAACGATCAAGTTAACACAGTGTCATTCTGATGCGGTGCCCTATGCATCATTTGGGCACAGAGAAGAGCATTTTTAAAATTCAAATCCCTTTTTTTCTTCACCAAAAGTAGCATAAAGTTTTTAATTAGACATATTTTTCAATTTGAAAATATACTGAAGAGTTTTGCTATAATATTGTTTTTTAAATTCATCCTTTTTGTTTTGATTTTATTTTATTTTTTAAATATTTTTTTACTCATTATATTTATTTTTTATAATTTTACTTCTGACGTACTTAACTGCTTATTTAATGATGCATACTTAATTATTTTATTTATTTATTTTTTGCTTATTTAATTTGGATTATTGTAAGTGTTCATTAGAGTAATTATTTTTATTTTTATTTCTATGAATTTATGTAATTAGTTTTGTACTATTGAAAATACCCATTTTGGGTTTTAAAAACAATACATATATTGTAATTTGCACCAATATTATATATGCTTATTAATTAGGTTGCAATTATTTGTAAATGAGAAAATAATTTTCTTTATGCATAATCAAATTGTATTGAAGTGATATAGGTTTTATGAATTCGTTCCATTTTTTGACGTATGTATATAAAAGATCTAATAAAATTTAAATCACCATCAATATATGTAGTAAACTTTAGCATATTATTTAAAACCCTACAGACTACAATCTAATTTAAAAATCAATTTAGATTTAGGTGTTCTTGGAATGCGATGCAATCTCTGTCCGGAGAGATCGTATTTTTTTTATTACCTAATTTCAAGTGACTCTGAAATCTAGTTACAGCCTTTGCGACACCACTTATAATGGCCCAACTTACACTCCAATATTATAAGTGTTATAGCCTATTCCTCCTTATGTTCCTCAGAACAACACTCGCTCAGAGTTCTCATTGCCTTTTTCTCACATGTTATAACCCATAAACCAATTTTTTTAAATCTGTTAAGTGATATGATTTATTTTATTACCTAAGTTTTATATTTTGGAAAAAACAGACATTTTGTGAGAGGTATTTGGAAATGCGGTCCAATAATGCAGCTGATCAGCAGCCCTATATGGGCACCTATAGGTTACAGAGATGCATGTATTCAAAAATCGGATCACAGACTGTGGGTAGAAACCTCTAGACAATGTCTCATATTTTACTATAGAATTATATGCAATTTTACCTAGAAATGTCTGAAGATAAAAAAAATTGTCATTTTTTTATAATTTCATTATATGTATTATAGAAATATTTGCAAACACCCGCTAAATTTAAGAAGTAATATAACTTGTCAACGTAATATGAAGTAATATTATTTTCACATTTTGATGACTAACCGTTTTTGGGTAATGTTAATATAATATAAATAAATATTATCAATAAAAATACAGGGAACCCAGATTATGATTGCAAACAATTTGAGTTGTGAAAGAAATCCCAATTATGAAATGCAATACTTTATTTAACCTTTTAACCGCGTTAACTTTGTTCCTGAGAGACGCCCGTGCGCTGCGGTATTTCGCCGTTTTTTAAATGATTACTTTTATCATGTATTTAGTTAAGAAATGATTTATTTTCCTAAACAAAAACGTTCAATGGGATTCATTGTGCCTTTTTGGTACTCTATAGTACACTGACGTCACATTATTCTTGAAATATATCGTAATATAAACAAATAAGATCGTAACATAAATAAATCAAAGCACGCATCGTGTGTCACTCTTACCCACTGGCGATGCGTAGCGTCGAGAGTGAGACAGATATAGGGCATGATCATGGCGCGGATTAATTACCGACCGCAAGAAAAATCAGGGATCTGTTCTTTTATTTATCCTTGTGATGTTATAAATTATTAGTCAGATATTTCAACAGATGTCATAAGGCCAAGGATTGACGTATTATTTTATCCAAAGTTCCACACCATGAAAAAATCCCTCCAAGTTGAACTGAGGTTCGAAACTTGGAGCAAAGTAAAAACACATACGGTTATGTCAGCCGCGTACGGGGAATGTTTTGTGAAAACACATACGGTTATGCGAGCCCCGTGGATCCGGTTAACAGAATTTCGGAATTTGGATTAACCCAATATGCTGATCTTAATGTGAGACATTTTTTGTTCAAGATTTTTTTAATGCTCACATTATTTGTCACCCCGAGCGTTCATAACTTGACGTTCCACTGTATATTTTATTACCAGTTTCCATTACTTTTGTGTTTGCAAATGCATATCATTCATTAATGATACACTATATGTAGTTTATTTTTCTAATACCAAAGCACTCACATTTATTATCATATGTATTAGTGTTAATTTCTAGTATGTTACACCTACAATATTTTTATGTATAAAAAGTACTTTAATATTTTTAAATGATCACAAAAGATTTTGCTAGAATTTTCTTTGTGTTCATTTAAAAAAATATATGTATATCTATCCGAGTTTATTAGAGTTAAGCAATTTTTTTTACTATTAAAAATTATTTAATTGAATCATGACTTCCAGTTTATGCAAATTAATTTAGATATTTATTAAAACGTTATATAAATGAGTCGTTAATGATTCAAAAATAATTATATTATTTTTAATGCTTATAATAAACATATTGTGAATCAATTTATGTATAACTGTGCAATCAAATCATCAATATGTAAAATAATAATAAATAAAAACACGTCCAGTTATATACCTAAATTAATATACACTTATCCATTTTTTTAATGGATTCGAAGAATTGGATAAAAAAGATTTACAAATATACTTTTATTTCTATAAATATATTTTGATAATCAAGATTTCTTATTCACTACATATATAAATCAGAATATTGAAGTTATAAATGTATGTTCTAAATGTAATATTATGTATAATTTTAATCTATTGGTAAATCAAAATGGTCTATTGCTGTATTGAAATAATATATTAAAGTAAACTTACACATTGATAATGTTTTAATATGCCCTGGATAATCCATAAAAAACATTACGTTACTAACCCTCCCTGTTGTGTACTGTTGTGTACCTCGTACACATTGCTTCTAATAACCATCTCATTGCTTCTAATATCTCTATAAATAGTAATAAAAATAAGTATATCTCTATAAATAGTATAGTATAATAATCTCTATAAATAGTAATAAAAATAAATAGTAATAAAAGTAAATATAAGGCTAAGATATTCGGTATTCCTCCATAACATATTTACGCATTGATTTAATTTTTTTTTAAAATAATAATCAGAATTGATCGGGTACATCGGAGGTATTTTGTGAATATCGGAAACAAATTCACGTATAAACACCGCGTGAAGAGTGTGTGGTAACCGTGATACTATATTCGCATTTCACTCTTGCATATTTGCACTGTGGAAGCGTGAGAAGCTCAAAGCTCAATGTTCTCTGGCTAGATAGCGAGTTAGCGCCAGTAGCTCTTGAGCTTTGGACAAGAGTGGTCCTATGCTTGTTCCGTGAGCGTTGCCAGATGGTTTTTTAATGTTTTCAGCAAACAAATCTAAATTATTTAAAAATATTATCTCATTTAAAATTAATTAAGGGGATTAGCTATGAATGTCCGTATTTTTCCGATTTAAAATCGATAATTTTTTATTGTGTAGTGACTACCAACACCGGGCGGCGCGTTTTATTTTAGCACTGAAAAGGAAAGGTTAACCACTCAATGCCGAATGGTCAAGCATCACTCACAAAAAATGTACTGTAATTTATGATAAAGCTATATATCGTAGTCGTACAGGAGAAAGTGACTAACTACCAAAACGTTTAGGACGGCCATTTAACTCACTTTTGCTTGGCAAGAAAATAAACACCAATACAGTTAGTCATTTTTAACAAGTCAATATATTATACTTCCGAGTTTAAAATCCTTTGGGATTTTTTCAGGGCAATATTAAGCTAGAAAGATATTAAATAGTCAATGATCACGTTTTTTTTAAACAATGCACTTGGTCACTTTCTCCTGTATGACTACGATATGTTTCTTGTATGTGGTGTGCCATTAAAAAAAATGGTATTTGACACCACACCCAAAAGGTGCACTAAATAAGATTGACACAGTGTTAAATTGTTTTTAAATTATATTAAGGGCAATATGATCAGTCCTGTATTCCAGATTCTTGGATTTAGGAGTTGAATATATACTATGGGGAAAACACATATATTTTATGACAATATGTCTTATGGGAAGAGTATTACTGTAACGTGGGAATGAAGATAGAGAACAAATAGTTGATGGGAAAACATTTCGAAGATGTATGCATACTCATTGAAAAATCCTAGTACCTACCTTTCCGTATAATTTTGACGTTTAAAACTGTTTACCAAAATAATTCTTACTGTTAAGAAGAATAAGGACTGTTTTTAAATAATCTAATGATTTAATTCGAAAAGCTTTAATTCTGTGTTTTTCTGAATTAACGAAGATAACTATAAAGTTTTTATTTAAATAATATTTGAACAATTAATATGTGTTATTTTCCATAAATTTATGGCCAAAATAATAAATATTGAGTAAAATAATATTTTGACATTTGGTTTCCTCTGCCTGGTTCTCTTTTCTGATTGGCTATAAAATAATTCAGCAGCCAATCAGAGAATAGAACTGTACGAGACTTCAGCCGAAAAAAGTTACAGCCACTCGATCTTGAAGGGTGTCGTTGGCGTACGTCGAATAATAATTATGTAGCTAAAGCTGGGCTGTGTTTTAAAATAGTTTTAAATGTGCGAATGCCTTTACGGTTTATAAGTTAAATAATACGAAAAAATGGCGTCACGAGGCGGGCCGATGATTGTCGGAACGGACGGCGCCGATTTTGAGCACCGTCAGAGAGTAGCAGCCCAGTATCAAGTCAGGTAAGATATTAAATCATCTGGTACCAGACATGAAATATGGATTTTTGTAAACGTGTTTGACAGTTGTCATGAATACAAGGTGCTCGGAAAACTTGAAAAATTAATTTAGTCTTACCTCATAGAAACCATGGCTTATTTTATTATCAGCTTTTTCTTTTTTGACATTAGGCATATTTATACATTATGTAGAAGTAATGAGGAAATGTGATTTGTTTCAGTGCACTCAACAAGTCCAGACTAAAATATTGCATATTTTTTCACCACCTTCTGTTTTTTGTTATGCTTGCCAAACTATCTGCAGATATTCTAGACAGATTAGATATATTTGTGTTAGAAATTGAAGAGCTACAAATTCCCCAGGTAAACAGACAGTTTATAATATTATTTTATTTATTACTTTTAAGTTTTTTTGACATTACCCCTTATCAACAACTGACATGACAAAATAGTATATTCATTGTATTCCATATATTTTTTTGGCAAGACATTTTTTCCTTTCCTCGTTTATACCAGTTGGCATTCTAATAACAAAATAAAAATTATAATTGAAAAAAAAGATTTTTTCAACCCTTTAATTTCAATTGAATCTGTTTAATACCCTTACAAAGTGAAGCAGCTGTTATTGAAATCAAAATAGATCTATGATAATTTTAAATAATAGTTTTTTTCAAAAAATACTCCTGACTAGTTCTAGATATTTCATTCATCTACCTATATATCTGTAAATAATAAAATATAGTATTTTTATGTATGTGAAATTGAATATTTTTATATTTTGTAGATCCCTTAGTGATAGAACTAAATATGATATATGAATCATGTATTGAATGGTTACATTAAGCAATTGATTGGCATGTTCAATTAAAACCTGTAATATATTTGAAAACCTTAAATCCTCTCATAAAATATAAATTATATTTTAAATGCTAATTATGTTTCAAGCTAATATATTTATATTTTATGTACATTTATTGTGTTTAACTGACGTGATTCACAATACAAATTATTTGTTTATTTATTAAAAGCCGAAGGCCAATTGCAAATACATGGGCATGGTTAAAAGACATAGTTAAAAAAAATAAGTTCAAATAAAAATAATGAAATTTATGAAGAAAAAAAGTAAAACACAAAAGAAAAAGTCAGATAGCAGATAGAGTAAGTATAAAAAACGATAGATGTTTCATCCCAATTTAAGATACCTAAAACAAGTTACTTCTCTAATAGAACATATTATACTTAACATATCATATTTCTCAATATGTTTTTTATCCACTTGATGCTGTTTTTTTTTTGCACAAAAATAGAACGAAAAATTTCATGTAATTTTTTTATTTATTTAATAAATTAACATATACTTATTAAAAGTTATCCAATCTTTTATTAAAAATAACATACCCCGATATTTTTAGTTCTTTGTTTTTGAAGAAAAGAAACCAGCATGCAGTGGTTGATGACTTTATGGATAATGGAAACAGATTGCACATATGAACTGGTATAACTGACCCAGTTTTTAAAGTGATTTTTTATATATCTATTTATTTTTTAAATCGCTCATATTGTCACAAATAATTTTGAATGTTTTCATTGTCATTGAATCAATAACAGTTTTATGTTCATCAGTTGTCTTGGTAGTGATAATATATGATATGTTTGGTTTAGTGGTCACTTTAGTGATATACATCACTATAGTCAGGTAATGGGGGTGATGGATTCAAAAATTTTGAGTTTGGTATATATTTATCTTATCACATTTTTTGCGGGCTTTGCGGCATACTCACTGGTACGTTCAGCAGGTAAAAACTAGCAAAAGTACCAAATGTAAACCGAAACTACATTAAAAAAAAAATACCTATATTTAATTTCTTCAATACCGATTTTCGAGACAAGTCGTAGTATATTACGTATCAGATCGCTTACGAACTTTTGTCTTCTCATTCTTTCATGTACGGATAATAGAGTGCGAGAAGAAGGCAGATATCATTATCAGAAGAAAGCAGATATTATGTTTATGACAGGCGCCATGGCGTAGTTAGGTAGACGCTCGACTGCGAAACTGGCGTTGCGGGTTCGATTCCTGCCGATTGCAAAATAAATTCAAGAAAGATTTATTTTTGATTGGTCTGAGTGTTTGTGATATATTTTTCACGTTTGCCTTCCTTATCCTTACTTTCTTACCTGCAGACAAACCTCTTCAAAGTGGAAGTTTTGTTCGTTATTCCTTTTAAAAAAAGTCATAAAAATAAATGCCTATATATACTACATTACAAGTACAATGAACAAACTATGTATGAGAAATGCATTCGAGAAGTGTCACCTTTCTGCTCACCCATCAAAGAATAATCACATATCGCTAACTCCTTTCAACGTCATATATCAAAGAACTTGATTTTTCAGGAGATCGTTTTTAAAGTTTAAAATTATAATGATATGTATTCAAAATAAATAACAAGCCACTTATTGAACTTTTTACTGTACAACATATCTTTTTAGGTAAAACCTGAATGTTTTTTCTCCATTTGAAAAATATTTCGTATATTATGAAAAATTAATTAAACAATACCTTTTTTTCAAAATGCAAAAACAACACTTTCTGCCCTTTAGCGGGTAAATTTTAAGTTAAAAATATGCCGCTTTTGCTGGTATATAGTACTTTTTTTGGGCATTCCGAAAACATGCACAACTGAAAATCGGCGATTTTTTATTTATGACGTTGTTGAAAGGAGTGAGCGATATGTAAAAAAGATGGCTCTAAAATGAAAAATGTCATTGTCAACGGAATTTTTTTCACTGATTTATTGGCTTTAATAATTGATCACCTTCTTACGCAGAGAGCATCACAAGGGTTTGTGTGTATGTAAAATGAATGATGTGTTATCATATCTTTAAGTAGATGTGTGCATAGTTTGGAATGTCTTCAAGCGCTAAAATACTCATACAAACAAAATCAAGTAGAAATACCTTACCTGCCTTTAAAGTGCAGCTAGAGTAAATTGCAAAACTACCCACCGCGCAGATAAGCACCAGTCATCCGCGCGGGTACAGAAACCCTTCTCGCACAAAATGTGTTGATAAATAAAATGGGAAACTAGCCTAAATGGGAACTTGCTAATTTTTTATAACTAACTAACTAACTAACCATCACGTCGCTTCCCCCGCAGGGGTAGGCAGAGAGAATAGAACGCCACACCACTCTGTCTTTGCAAACATTCTTCGCCTCTTCCACGTTCATGCATCTCCTCATACATACCCGCCGATTGTTACGACTCCTAATCTGACCACTTTCAAGTATTTGGCATACCTGATTGTGCCATATTTTTCTCGGTCTTCCTCTGCTCCTTTTTCCAATTACATTTAATATTTTATTTGTTTAGTAAAATGTATGTTTTGCACAATTTCAGCCGTTATTATGGGAATACATTTGGTGTCTATCGCTACTGTCCTCGTACTTGGGGCTGGCAGCCATCAAACGCAATAGAGTTACCACAATGAAGCAGTACCTTCTGGGAATAATTCTGTTCGGATACCTCCCCATCTTGTTTTGCTTGTTTTATTATTCTTCCGACTGCTGGCGCTACCTAACCGGAGACTACAGCGATGTAGACGATTCCTCGGAAGAGGATGGCTCAGATGAAGATTCTATCCAGATGTGGCAGGTTTGTTATATAATTTTTCTAATAAAGTACCCATTTTTATTAAAGTCCTCCCTTTACAATTGTCGTTTTCATTAAATCATGGTATTTGGTACGCGTTCATCTTTTAAAGTAGTTTTTCAGTAGTTAAAGTCACAAACCACTAATTGATAAACTTACTTTGATTAATAAAAGTACCCATTGAAAAACAGTACTTTTAAATTCCTTAATATGGGTCTGCCTCTACGGTGTCATGGGTAGCACACTTAGCTACCATGCTAGAAGCCCCGGGTTCAATACCCAGGAGAGTCATTAATTTTTTTTACATAAATATTTAATTGGTAGTACCTGAAGTGCAGGATTGATCACCTTGTCTTCATGTAAGTAATGATCAACATAACGTTGCGTCAATATAATGCTTTGCACCATTGGGTGCAGATAAAGGTTAAAAGAAGGATATGGGGGGAGTTTCTCTTAACACATTGTTGTTAGGTAGTTTTTCATCAAAGCTGACCCTAATTATACTCAGACAGTCTGCCGCCCGGCCCTCAACATACTAATCACAAGTAACCGCAAACCCAATTTCGATCTGTACAATGTTTTTTTGGCATCTCTCGCGCTCTACCAAAATTAAGCAAATAGAACACTTTTAAGCGTCTTCCGCTCTCTACTGACAGTATGTTAAAGACGGTTTTAAGCATTTCCCGCCAACAATGTGTTAATAGACCAAATTCACAAATGTTTTTATTATTTCCTAATATGTTTTTTCTCACTCATTTACATTGTTGTAGGAGCCAGACCTAGAAAAGAAAAGATTGTAAAATACGCTTGCAAATGTTTCCCGCAAACAATGGGCTTACATGTTTTATTTCCAATTTATTAATTGAACAACTTTATTTTCAGGGCTATCCTTACGGGCTGCTTTGGATGGGATTTGTCCTTCTGGCCTCTCAAGTCCACAGCTTCTCCATGTGCTTTGCGTGGAATTTAGTCAACGCTTGGAAAGCCCGCGGAGCACTCAGAAAAGAGCAGTAGGAACAGTTAACCTAGATCATTGCACAAAATATTTTGATATTCAACAATTTTTCGAGCTTAACCACCTCAAAATTTTCGATATTATCGTACACGATGCATCATCGCATTTCAATGCCTCTTCAAATTTTACTTAATAGAATTATCGCATCTTTTTGTGAGTCGTAAAATTACCGCAATGTGTAGTTATTTATTTAATTACAACGATTTTTTGCAATTTCTAAATAACTGTTTTCTCACTATGTAAAAAAATATTTAAAGTATATGTCGTGTTATTTGAATATTGTACTGTAAGCATGTTTGTATGCTATTTTGTTCCTCGTTTTTCCTCATGTTTGTATTATATAATGTTATCCTAATGTCGTACGAATCTTACTTTATTACAATGGAATTTTCGCATTAAAAAACTACTCGTTTGATAGTTAAAATGATCATTAAAAATATTGATTTTATATTGTTGGCCTAAATTGTAATTTTTGTCAAATTTACCAGTAAATCGGATGAACTTTTTGAAATTTGAAATTTTTAATAAATAATTTACATGTCGAAAAGTCTTCTTCGGTGAATGCTTTTTTGCAACCAAAAATTATTGAATTACTATAACTTTTCTATAGACAATTTGCACATTTATTTAAATTGTCGACATGTCTAGAAAATTGAGTCAGATCAACAGAATTATTACTTTATAGGTGAGTTGATGTATTCTACACCTTTTTTTTGACAAAAATAATGTAGCAACGTTTGTTTAGTCAATATGTAGAATGTACAACTGTGTTTTATAGATTGAGTTAAAAAATAGAATACAGAGTTTTTGTATTCAAAGAGTGACGTAAATAAATAGATGTCTCTATCACTTGAAAGTACTAATGATCGTTAAAATTGTAGGATCAACAACTCATGTATCCCGGTTTTCTGAAGATCTGACATTCGTCAGACATGTCGATGTATGTTGATATTGAACATCACTAGTATTTAATTTAATGTGTAGTTGAATTTTTAGATTTTTTTACTCGCAAAGGCTGATTGCCTTTCTTTACTAATTTATACAAAATAAAAAAAATACTTAAAAGCAATTACGCATACCCACTCAATAATTTTCAGTAGGAAATAGTAATACATGTTTAACTACGCGTAAGAATGTGTTAGATGTATGCGAATTTATGAATTAACTGTTCTTTGTACATAACTTCCCGACGATGGGGTCTTTTTCTCAAAAATTATATTGACATTGGAAATAAATTGTATGTTCGACAAAAGCCAAAAGTTTTTACATTTAACATGGTCTATGTACTAACCTTTTCTTGTAGATTCAAAATACATCCGTAATCCCTCTGAAAAGTTGTAAGTTGTAAGCTGTGAAATAATGATACGCACCATTTTCTTAATATTATGCTGTAATAACCCAAAAACTATGCACTTTCATCAGCATTTAAAAAAAAACACTTCTTTGTTTTTAATTTGATACCACCACTATGCCAATTTATACTTTGCCAAGACAAAAGTTAAAAAGTATAAATAATACACATAAGTATTAACCCTTAGCACTCGTATGTAGAGTGTGGCTCAAGACTGTATTTATTACGCCAACTCTCATGTCGACTTTGGCTCCACATGTTCCAATACAGAACTAATGTTAGACACCTTTTTAATTTATTTTGTGAATCGATTTACTAATTTACGTAATTTATTTTTAAAAAATTACAAAATAGTAAGTGCTAACGGTTTATATGTTACATATTTCTTTTCTACAAAACTAGAGTAGGTTCTGCTTACATCCCTTACAAAACGCACCGCACTAGTAGGTATGAGACTTCTAAATTGCATTAAAAAATATGCTTGTTTAAAAATCACAAATTTTTAACCATAGTTCAAAATACAGATAGTATTTTGAAATGGAAAAAACTCTAATCTTACATTCTAGGAGCTATTCATTGAAAGAAATTTGTGTAATATTTGAATTTCTTGTCTTAAAATAACAAGGTCTCTTTGTTAAAAGACCCCATTGTACTATTAATTTCAGATAATAGTAGAATACGTGTAAAAGTATTTATAATATGAATGAGCTAATGTTTGATGTAGCAGTTATTTATATCCCTTTTGATAAATGTGTTATATACGACAACCCCCCCATGTGACCTGTACATATGTGTTTTAACACTAACATTGTGGGGTTTATACTATTAAAAGAGCAATATTACCCATTTGAACTGTAAATACATGTCTTATCTAGTATAATATTAATGAATTTTACAGAAAATATATCATAAAATTATAATGTAACATATATTTACCCTCTTAATATTTTGCTCGTATGTTTCCTTTAACCGATCTGGGAGTATAGCCATGCATGGACGTCCAAACAATAACTCGAAGAAGTACGGGCGCACGTGAACGGACGCGCTTATAACTAAAGATCAGTGACATTTCTAAAATGGCATTTGTACTATCATCTGTTCTTATATTTAAACACTAAAACCACACTTAGATTATTTTCCTGTTCTACCCATGACATTTTACTTAAAACAAAGTCTGTGTGATGTCATCGTAATGACGCTGTCAAAGAAAATCCATGAAACAAAACATTATTATTGATTATTTTTATATAAATCATGTTCATTGGTCTAAATACATATTTTTTATTCAAGAAAATATGTTGCTTACAGAATTGAATATAATATAAAATTATAAAAAGTAAAAAAAAAGATTAAAAAATCTCATTCTCCAGATACAGTTTTGTCCGCAGAAACTAACCCCCATACAGGTTAATTTATCAGCACAACATAATCTAAATCGAAATTACTTTTATTAATGCTTTTTTATTGTTGATATTCACTACCATTTGATTACTTTTATTTATATTTTTCTGGGTAGTCAAACCGTGTGTCATTACTCTTCACTTTATGCCAGAGTTTGTAGTGTGTTGAAAAAGTGCTAACATATGCATATTTTACTATTGTTATATCCCACTCTATTTATTTTGCTGTTTTTTTTCGGTTTATATAAATTTTAAAATTTGTAGATTTGCTTGAGGGATACATAGTAATAACATAAATAAGCAGAAAATTATAATTAGGGTTTAAGAATAATATGTACTTAATTAGTAAAAAAATGTAAATTATTTCTTTTTGGGTACACAATGTATGCTATATAAAAAAAATGATATTGAATAAGGATTAATAATCTTTTCTGACATATTAATAACTGGAATATTTAAGCAGAAGTTATTTGATAAATGTCATGTTTTAGTATGTATTTAAATATTTTGATTCGCTAATTCATTTACATAATTTTTTGATTTGGCATGAATTTTTCTGAATAACATTATGATTTAAATATAAAAATTAAACACTTGTATAAGACAACATTTTGAGTGTGTCCAAATACTTACATCTCACCAATAGATGTCTCTAGTGAAGTTCTAGTGATTCAAGAACAAGGTTTCTAAATTAGTTCATATATATAGAACTTCCAAGAATTTGAGTAGTGTGGTTGTCAATAATGGGTACAATTGGTGAATGTTACACGTGTGTAAAGTGATCACTTAAACCAGCCTATGACGGTCGTCAGCCCCGTAAATGCCCAGACTTCCATATTCTTCTTCATCTTTGATGAGATGTCAAAAAACTTGTATAAGACCTCTTTTTTGAGTTTATTAATATAATCTCGGCTAGTTTTTTTTTAAATTTTAAGCTTGACGCATTTTAAATCTATCATTGTGTACCTTGAAAGAAATAATTGCTACAATAACAACTAAAGACCTCTGGAATCATATTTTTTTCTATATCAAATGCATTGTTAACTTTGTTGTATGGTAATATAACACTCTCCTTATCATTTATCGTTCACTTTGTATTATATCACTTATAATACTTTGTGTAATACCACTTTTCTAAATTTTAAAATTATTCTTCAACCATTTCGATTCTACATGCATATTTTAATCGGATTTAGAAATATTTTCTGTATACTGATTTTTCATTAGGTATTACAATTTAGATTACAAATATAATACATGTTTATTTTTTCTTCATTCTTGTATTTCTGTGTATAATTATTATCAGATTTTCTGGAGGTCTATACTACATATGTAAGTATATCTAAATGTCGTGTAATTATATTTCACAGTGGCAAAAATACTTTAGCAACATGTTTTTTTAAAAACTTGCTTAAAATAAATTATAAATGACAAATTTGGCAACAAAATAAATTCATCTTTAAAAGGTAATATTTTAATCACTAATCAGTAAAAGCTTTCAATGCTAGATGTTTATTTTACTTTACCTTGTGTCAGTTAATACATCCACTAAAATTGCTAATCAATATTCAAAGTACTCCGTAATTTTCCATTTTTTAACTTATAAAATATGTAAGTTAGTTTAAAATCATTATATATTTTATAATAACTATTTTTTTATTCTATGACCCTTATCTGCTCCCAATGTTACATAGGGCACTCCATCATACAGAAGCAAGGTTATCTTGACCGTTATATCAGCTATAGATCAGCCCCGCACATCAGATACCAGTCCAGGGTAATATTAAATAAATATTATTGTGAAAAATCACATCTATTTTTACCTCCCTACCCTGGGAATCGAACCTGGGATTTCTAGTGCAGTAGCTAGATGTGTGGAGGAAGACGTACTTATTATTATTGACTATATCAACATAATACATTATAATAGCCTTAGAAAGCATTTTTGGCAGTACAATCCGTAAGATGGGCTTTTTTTTATTAAACTTCATAATAATACTTGAAAATTATCCTTTGTTTTGATCCAAGATCCAAATTCTGCAGTATTTTATACATGCCTAATAGTATTTTTGCCACTTAGATGTTTGCTGTTGTGATTAATTTGTGTATCTTATTTTTTTCTCTTTACGGGGCAATGCCCCGCATTGTCAAGAATTGTCGAAACAATCAGTTGAATAGTAGTTTAGGCTCGTAGAAACTATATGGCAGCTGTTCTGTTTTGCGTGACGAGTGTTTTCTTGTAGAGGAGCATTTGCCACACGAAAACAGGCAGTCATCTGCCTTACGCAACTATATCATATTCATAACCTCGGCCGGTTGATGTCATTATAATCTGAATCCCAGTGTCAGCCGCAGGTGGTGAACCTATATTACTCGATACTTCTTAGCACTATCGTATTTCGGTGTTGTATTGTGTTAGTTAGTACGACATATGTATTCTCACGTAGTTTCACCTTAATTTGTCACTTAACATTGAAGACAACGATGAATGACATAATTATAATTTTTTTGGAAAAAAACTAAAATTATGATATTGATACATATAACAAATAATTCATTTGCTACATTCATTGCTCATTTGGTTCTTATTTTATGGAAATTGCATCTTTATTCTTCAAAGTATGTGCATGATTTACCAGTGTCCATGTTTTTAAAAAATTTTTAATTATTATTTTGAGAATCCTATACTTTTGATGGTGGCAATGTAGTCAGGAATAAGTGAAGAATGATGGTTCCATCATTCTTCACTCCATTCTCATTGTTCAATCTTTGTCTCGAAAAATATTTGAGTGGGAATGGTGTCAATTTTTTATGCTTTGTAATATTTTTTATGGTGCAAAATCACCTGTATATGATGGATAGCTAAAAAAACACAATTTTTTAAAATTATTAAAAACATTAATATCTCGCATCAAGTAGTCCTTATTTAAACAACCTTACAGCAACAACTACATATAATACTCCCCTTTTTAATCTTTCATTGTTCATTATATCTTAAATGCGCACAATTTGCTTTATAAGTTTAGCAATTTGCTATGTTTCGGCATGGGCTGCCCTCATACCAATTGTGATCAGTTAAATATGTTTTGTCAGAAACTTTTCACTAAATATGCCATTCATTGTTGTTTGTGTAATGTCTTCAATTTGTCAGTTTTTGCATTCTAGCTGCTGGCTATCTTTAGAGAGGTACGCAACTTGTTTTTGCTAAAATTGTGATTGTGAATTGATAGTACTTACCATAGATTATAAACTTGTGGAGCATCGACGTGTAACCTAAATGTTGTGTCGCAATAAATACTAAAGTTAATCTGTAGTCGTACTTTGCTAATAGAAGTAATGTACCCGCTTGCAAATATACTCGAAGCAATGTTCACCCTATAGAAATGACGTAGAATTAAAGTAAAAAAAGGGAAACTTATAAATTGGTTGTGAAAGAGTTACTAGAACTAATTGAATGGAAAAAGGGTAAAATAGTGTACCTTTCGATGCATGCTAGTCTTATGAATAATGAATTATTTATACACCTTTAAAATGACCTGTAGGTGAGAAAACTCACTAGTTTATACCCTGATGTTTATCCTTACATGGATGTTGTGCCTCTGTCTATGATATACAATACATATTAAATTATATATCTTTGTAATATTGTGGTTAACAATTATTTATCCCTGGAAAATTGCTGTATTTTTATCTAGAATGAAGACATTAAATGTGACTTATAAACCCAGTGAGTGTTTTATTACTTTCGTTTGAAAAATTGTATCCCCTTTAACATATTCTGTGCGTCGAACACGGCTCCTGTATCCATACAAATAATGTAGCCACGCATCAACAGGAGTCGTTTTAAATAAAACTTTTGTTTTTTACCACTTGAATATTATATTTTTAAGACTAGTTTCAGAGGCTACAGACGCTTCCATCTCCTTCTACGGGTTTGAATATAAACTTAATATTTAAACCCGTAGACGGAAGCATCTGTAGCTTCCGAAACAAGTCATAAAAATATAATACTCAAGTGGTAAAAACCAAATGTTTTATTTATAATTTAATCATGTCTTACCACAAAGTGAACGCTAAAATAATAAATAATATAATGCGAGTCGTGTTGAATAAAGATAAGGATTCATAGCCGGTTTTATGTGTTTTGAAAACACAAAGGAATACACTTACTTATGGTGTTAAAATAGAAAGTAAAATTTGATATTGAACAAAGTTATAGGTTTTCAAAAATTTGCACTGTATAACATTATTTTATACGTATATCATGTTAATTTTTCTTCGATCATGGAACATATACAAAATTGAGAAAAGTGCACCAAAAAGTGGATACGAAAAAAATGGTCACCAAGAAAATAAAAAGTCGAGGTAAGTTTTATTGTATCAAAAAATTATGTTGACTTATTTATGGGCGATGATGTGATCCGGCAGGCTCTATATGTTTTTCAGTGAAAGAAAGCCTTTTTTTTCGAAAAATCGTATAAATAATTCTATTAATATTATATTTCAATACCTACTTATTATTCGATTTTAGTAGTCTGTATATTATAGCTGTCAACTTGAGAAGAAGCATCTATTGTATTTTTAAATTAGAAGATGTAAGTTTGAGCATCCCAGGGTTTATGACTTGGCATTTGGCTGGCTTAGGTGATCACTTTGTACACGTATGTAACATTTACCATTATACCCATTTCAAGTAATGCAAGATAAAAAATAAATTGTGCAAATAAGTGTATGTGTTTTTTTGCAACATTTTGAGTGTGTCCAAATAGTTGTCCACAAAATCTGGATTATCTCCAATTACAGGAGTAATTTTCATATTATTTTTTGACATCTCATCAAAGATGAACAAGAATATGGAAGTCTGGGCATTTACGGGGCTAAAATGCCCGTAAAACTCCGTAAATGCCTAGACTTCCATATTCTTCTTCATCTTTGATGAGATGTCAAAAAATAGTATGTGTTTTTATTTATTTATTATTAACTAAAAGGGTTACTAATCTTTTGGGACGACCATCAACATTAATAAAAGAATGTATTTTATACAATACTTTATTTAATGATTCAAATCTAAAAAAAGTCTGTACAAAGAGATAAATATATTTGTTTATGAATTCATATATATGTCAAAAAAGATGTGATACTACAATAATTCTATATTAGTTTATGATAAAATGTCTCCATCATAAAAATATAAAAAAATACTATGCAGGAGTATATTAATGATGTGCTTAATGACGCGTTTCCAGCAATGTAGATTATATTAATCTTTTATTTACAATTCAAAGAAATTTACTTTGTGTATATAATCACCCTCGTAGTTCAATTCTGCTACCACTCTGTTTATGTTAAAGTTAAATGACAAACTGTCCTTCCATGGTGTTAAAATTATGCCTTTTCTTAACGACTTAGCCTGGTACATGAAGGAATACATGTTCCAAGCAATTCAATATGGCGACTTGTCGGTATTATTTAAAAAATATTGGTTAAAATATCTTCCCTTTCCTTACTATCCTACCTGCAGACAAGCCTCTATTATAGAGCTTTAGCAGGTTATTCCTTAAAAAAAGTTGATATATCTGGGATAAAACATTTTGTCATCAAGAATAAGTAAAATGACAATATACATGACCAACTATGGGGATTGTTCAGATACAACTATCGGACGATTGAGTACTTTTACAAACGAGTGTTTTCCACTTTCCAAAATATATTAAAAAAATTAATGGTCATTTATTCAAAATCTTAAATCTGTACCAGGCACAAGTAATTCATCGATTGCTTGGAAATTTTAACACAATATTGCGTTCGAATAGATATTTTTTATACTTGTGACAGATGAAAAATCATGTTTTTTTTTGGAAACATATTTTTTTCTGCAATGGCAGCACCATCTTTTTAAACATAACAGCAAAATACGCAATACTAAACGTTGTCATGGTGGACAGAGTGCTTCATGCATTTTTTATATTATTGTTGTTTCATGGATTTTTAAAATATTTTTTTTACTTCAGAAGCATTGAAATATCAAATATAATAGAACTGTGTGCTTTATATTTTCTTTCTTTTCCTCTTCATCAGACTTAGGCACAGCAACGCATGGCCGGGTACAGCTAGTAGTATATAAAGTTTGTCTTTAAGATAATTTTTAACATTAAACAGAGTGTAGCAGAATGCAATCTACTGATAATTTCAATTAGATGAATTTATATGCTCTCAAGTGATAATGGTATATTGTCTGCGGGGTAACAAATTTAGTATGTCATCATATTTTTAATAAGTTGGTAACAAAGTGACGTGTTGTGATGATGAGGCTACGACTAAATTTATTTACAAGTTATTTAATAATGCTCTTGAGGAAGTGTACAAAGTCTTTCTTTCTTTTTTGCTGGAAACGCTTTTCGTCCTAGGAAGACCCAAAGTCCTCCATCCAAGACGTGTATTTCTTGACGTCGCTGTCTGAAACGGTTTTCCTGCATTTGGACATGGCTTCTTGGAAGTCTTTGGCCGTGACCGGCAGATCTATCTCTTCGATCTTTATCCGCTTTATTTCTTCCGCTGTTCGTCCCGTGATCTTCCTCCTCATGGCCATCATCGCTGCATCTCTAAAACATCAAAGGAATATCAAAGTTACTAAAAAACATTTTGAAATTTAAATGATTTGTAAGCTTAATATAATCGAACCCGTGTTCAAGTGAAAAACATCAAACACAAACTACTATACTACAGAGGCAGACCGAACCACTGTAAAGTTGCGTTTAAGATATATTTTGTCTTCACAACATTTTAGGTGTGTCCAAATCCTTGTACACATATCTGGGTTTCTCCACTTAGGAGTTATTTTTACATTTTTTGACATCTGACACCATTTATGAAGAAGAATGAATGTTACATGTGTATAAAGTAATTATTTAAACCAGCCTGTGACAGATCATACGTCCGGTAATATCCCAGGCTTCCATATTCTTCTTCATCATTGTTGAGATGTTCAAATGTAAAAATAACTCCTGAGTGAAGAAAAAAAAAGAAGATTTGAGAACAAGTATTTGGACACACTTTCATTGTTGTGAATAGTGTAAAATAGATTTTTGTCCTAAAAATTTCTACTTCTTATAGTGTAGACTTGAAACATGGCTACGCGGCAACAGTTCAGTACACAGACCATAGATTCACAAACATAACAAACACTAAGACCAATTATAAATCAATATTTCTTGAATTTATTTTGTAATCGGCGAGAATCAAACCCACGACAATAGTTCTGCAGCCGAGCACGTACCTAAAAGTACGTCACGGAGCCTGTCATAATAAAATATAAATCGGGAAATAAACAGCTTTTTATAAGAACCCAACTATAAACAAATGTTATGTAATTAAAATTGAATTAAAGATCTAAGAAATCCATTTTTTTAAATTACTTTTTGAATTTTGGTCTTATTTATTACAAATATTTTATAAGAGTTATTATTGAATTTATATGGTTGCCTACCTGCAGACATTACTGATGTCAGATCCTGTATATCCTTCCAGTTTCTTCACAAGATCATTTGTATCAAGCCCTTCCTCTACTCGAACATCTTGCATACAAAGCTTCAATAAGGCTGTTCTGGTTTCATCTGAAATGCATTTATTAACAGTTAAAAAATACCCCTATAAATCAAAGTAAGTTAAAAAACAGAAAATGGACATCGCTAGGACACGTCCTGAGAATGCTGCCTGAGAGTATTAAGATGTGAAAGTTATCCATTATTTATTAATTGCTTACTAAAAACAGGGTGACATTTATTTAGAATTTTAAGTAGTTTTTACATTAGCTAACTCCAAACATACTTCCATTCTTTATTTGAGAATAAATATATTTTAAAATATGTATGCATTTTTAATCGAGTTACATGATATTAAATTCAAATTATAAATTTCCAATTTTTTTGTTGTTGTTGGTATAATGTTAAGATATTTTAAAATATTTTAAAATAAATGACATGTAGCTTGAACTCTGTTTAAGATACAAGCATTAAAAAACATAGTAATTTAGTTAAATTTCCCTCATGTCTCTTCTTCCTATTCTGAGGATTCCAGCACACCAGAAGACCACTGAAGACCATTTACCGACTATACTCAGTGGAATTTTTCGTTGCTAGACTGAACTGGGAGGAAAACAAGGTGATTATGGGGCTTCAAGGTGGCTCAGAGACGACTTGTGGTGGCCATGTGCTCCACCTAGGGAGTGAACACGGATGAAGAAGACAAGGTTACTTACCATCGGGAAGTCCAAGGTACACTCTCTTCTCAAAGCGTCTTCTAAACGCGTCATCTATATCCCAAGGATGATTAGTTGCCGCTAAGACCATAATCACTTTATCTTCATTCCTAAGGACAACAAAAGGTTTTGATATCAGTAAAAGTTTCATTTTATATATTACATTCTGTCCTTGAAATAAATAATTGGTTTTGTAAATATATCTACCATACAAAATATTAGCATATTATTTGCGAAAAATTGTTAAAAATGTCTTTTTAATACTGTTGGTAAAGAGCGGGAGACGCTTATAAGCGTTCTATTTGATTACTTTTGGTACAGCACTAGAGATGCCAAAAACATTGTACAGATCTGAAATTGGTTTGCGGTTACTTGTGTTTAGTATACGACCTTAATTAGGATCAGGTTTGATGAGAAAACCATCCAACAATAATGTGTTCATATTATGAACTAAAAGTAATATTATTTATTGATTTGATATTTACTTTGTGCAATGACATGATGATTTAAATACCGTAATATTAAAATAAAGCATCTCAATATAGGTGAAGAAGAATATGGAAGTGTGGGTATTTACAAGGCTTTTGACTTGCCACAAGCTGGTTAAGAGATCAATTTACACACATGCAACATTCACCATTCTACCCATGAGATTAATGATATATGTAGGTGTTCCAAACATTGAATATTGTGGTTGTCAATCATAGGTAGAATGGTAAATGTTGCACGAGTGTAATAAAGTGATCACTTAATCAACCTATGATAGGTCATAATCCCAGACTTCCATATTCTTTTTCATCTGTGTTATTTCTTTAACTCTAATAAATGTGGTTTTACCACGAGGAGAGAATGAGACAATAAGATTACTCCGCTTTCGTTTCAACCGATTTACGGCTTCTCAATTATCGTCTCGCTCTCGCTGAGTCGGCACTCGGCTGCACGCTAGAAAGGACGTGGGATCTGTGACCCAGCTCGCTGCGTGTTACGAGTTGCGTACTACGCTCCCCATACAAATGTAAACTGGGGTCTTTTGGTACCCCGCTTCGAATCACATGTAATTTTTGGATAATCAGAACGGGAAAGGTTAAAATGTGTGTCCTTACAAGGCGGCTCCTAATCCATCCATCTGTATGAGCAATTCAGCTTTGAACCTCCTGCTGGCTTCGTGCTCTGTGTCGGTGCCTCGGGCTGCGCACAGGGAATCCACTTCATCGATGAAGATGGTGCTGGGCGCATGGAAACGTGCCTAAAAATATAAATTTAAAAATGTAAATATTCACATATACAAAATCTTAAACTCCTAAAGTTACACACCGATTTCTTTGAATATATGAGTTCCAAAAATAGAAGTATGGTTGACAATCATGGGTAGAATGGTGAATGTCACATGTATATAAAGTGATCACTTAAATCAGCCTATGATGGGTCGTAAGCCTTAGTATCCCTAGTAGCCCTAATACCAGGACTATTTAGATAAGATATTTCTTTTTAATCATATACAGATATTGATTCAATACTATATTATATTATGTAACAAGTGATATGTAATTTTTTAACAGTTTTTTAATGTTAAGTTTTTCAATGGCTGTGTCAACTGTTGAACATAATACATAATAGCCGCACACACAATACTAAAGCTCATGGAAGACAGCATGCTTTTTACAGCTGGTGTCAATAGCATTTTGAAATGTTTTAGATTGAATATTGTTTCATAGATTTTTGATATTTCTGTTGCTTCAATACATATTTATTTGAAATATGTGCTTACTTTTTTTAATTTTCTATCTCACTAATTTGAGCCATTGCAACGCGTGGCCAAGTACTAGCTGTAAGTTGATAATTCTGTTTTTTATTCATTAAACACCAATAAGTAATCTATTGTGCAAAGTTTAACAACACATTTAACAACATTTAAACAACACCTCACATGTATAATTATAATTTTAATATTTCTTTTTACTTTGTGAAAAAAACATAACTAACTAACTAACTAACCATCACGCCGCTTTTCCGCAGGGGTAGGCAGAGAGAATCGAACGCCACACCACTCTGTCTTTGCAAACATTCTTCGCCTCTTCTACATTCATGCATCTCCTCATACATACTCGACGATTATTACGACTCCTGACCCGACCGCTTTCAAGTATTTGACATACCTGATTGTGCCAAGTTAAAAAAACATATTATTACTTTATTCATAATAATAGCGAAGCAAAAAATTAAGTGTTTTATTATGATTTAAATACCATTTCAAATAGAAGTCTGACAAGTTTTTCAGATTCTCCTCTATATTTCGAAGTGAGGGTACTAGAAGACACATTGAAGAAAGTTGTTCGACATTCTGTAGCCACTGCTTTGGCGAGCATTGTCTTTCCCGTTCCAGGTGGTCCGACCATAAGGATTCCCTTCCACGGCCGTCTGATGCCCTGAAATACAACAAATGTATTGAATAAGACAATCATTGAAAAGCTCTGACATAGGGCGCTTGTCCACTACCCGGAATTCCGTGTAATTTTACTGTCCGGCACGTCAGTTAGCGTTTTAAAATGACGATTGGCTTGTGCTTTTGTCCATATTTATTCGGATCGGAGCTCTTGATCGGTGCGTGAACACGTTGCGCGTAAATTCGATCGTAAAATCGTCGTTTTAAAACGCTAACTGACGTGCCGGACGGTAAAATTCTGTGTAATTCCGTGTAGTGGACAAACGCCCATATTAAGTTTAATTACAAATTTAGTATCTACTTCTATGCTATTTACAATGCCAGATTAAGAGTAGTGGCAGCTTTAAGCTAAAATATAAATGCTACCTATTCGTGTATTTATATGTAATTTATAAAAAGTAATGAATATTCAAATTCAAATTCTCGCTTTAAAATTTGAAAAATTTGTAAAAAAATAAAATCCTTGAAAAAAAAACTGGTTGGTCGGAAGATATTGCTTTTTAGTAATAAGCCCGCCAATGTACTTATTTCTTTTATGTACATAAAGTTTTAAAAAAAAATTTTTTTTAAAATCCTCAGTTACGATTTCAAAGTATGATTGTGTCATTTTGTCAGTTTCAATGCACAGCACCGCTAAATCTGAAGGCTTCCGTTGCTTTAATTAACGTGGAACGAGATTAATTTGTTATTCTTTTAAGGTGGCTGAAAGATCGTTCTCGTGTGCAAATCATTATCATAAGACTTTATAAACATTTCAGTATTATCTCAATATTAGCAAACGCAGTTTCGATTTTATCATGAAATATAATATTGTACAAATATTGAACAATTATAACTGTACCGGGATAATTCATTTTCGAGGTTTTTCAACACTACTGTTGCCAGATATTTGCCCGTGTGGCTTTCTAGAGGATTAAAATTTAGAAATATTTCCACTAATTCTCCATCCGCTGGTGATATACATCTGATAATTATTCTCAATTAATCAACACGTGAAATATCTGGTGTGAAATATACTGATTAGTGAAATATTCCTCGATAAAATTTAAATGGAAAAATTAATGATGAGAAAAATATTACGGCTACCAATTTTGGGACCTAAGATGGAGCTTATTTAGCTTGTGTGTAAATCTAACACTGGCTGTTGACAGTATTTTATACATGTCTCTTAAAAGAACGCTTGCAGGTATGAGTGGGTCCTGGGTCCTGTTTTATGTTCGTCCCTCAGGACCTCAAGCAAGGTTGTTCCTACACTAAATAAGGATATATAACTTACCTTGAAAAACTTGGGCATTATAGTGGGAAGGACCATAGCTTCCTGAAGAATAGCTTTTGCTTCAGTGGAACCGGCTACATCATTCCACTGAACATTTGGATTCCTCTGCAATATTTCCTTTTCGAGAGTTTCAATCAAGTGAGCATCAAACCCTATCGGGTTGAACATCTTTTCTTCCTTTATGCTCTTCGGGGTGCTATCATCTGATATCCCGGAGTCGTCACCGGAAGATGACTTCTTCACGTGCTGCCTGATCGGTAAGAGCGCTCCGATTTTTCTGTCTTTGAACGCTTTTGGTAATCGCTCCACGGATCTAGATTTTCTCGACAAGTTTGAAGAGGTCGTCCTCCCGCGAAGGAATATTGACGGGAGTGTCGGTTGGATCTCTGGATCTCTTTTTCTAAGGGATGCGATCCATTTGTCTGTAACGACATCTGTTTGAGGAGTGGTGACGGGTTTCGGTGTTTCGACATTATTTTCTTGCTGCACGTGAACTGGCCTTTGTTCTGCAAAAACAAAAGATTTTTTACAACCCGATCACCGTATTTTCAATTTTGAATAAATATTAGATCTGAAGAGGACGAATCTTGCCCTCATGTTTTAACAATTAAGATAACAATGCGTTAATATGATGCAGTGCCCTATGCACCATCGGGTGCAGTTAAGGGTTTGTAGAAGAAAGCGTCATAGACTGTGTACCAGGGAGTATGCTGTGTATTCAAGGAAGATTGGCAATTGCCTGGCTCACTATTACAAATTATAACATCTGATCATATTTGATCAGTGTGTATCACTCAATGTATTACTCAATTTTGGGTGCTTTGCCAATAAAAATGAAAAAATTAATCAGGTGTCATAATTTGCAAACGATATTGCGACGATTGGAGCGCTACGCGCAGCGCAGTCAAGGGATAACTGGAGAAGAATCATTGCTTCAACAAGGGTCACAACCCTCAGTATTGAAGACTAAAACGGGAAAGAAGAATTAACGATATACCTTTGGCGACGTTCTTGAAGTGTTTGGCGGGTTGGGTGGCCTGCAGCTTGGTGGGGGCGCCCGAGGGGGCGCGCTTGCTGGGGGCGGCGCGCGGCCCGCGGTGCGTGGTGGTTATCTTGGTGAAGGAGAAGGGCTGGAAGCTGTCCAGCAGCAGCGAGTCCATCATACGCGCCATGTGGTGCAGCCCGTGGCCTGGGGTTGGACTGGAACAATGACACTTCCCAACATCAGCAACCGGAATGAATGCCAAAAAGATACAAATGCGCGTTGATCTCAGGGAAGCTATTTTACAGGTACAGTAGAACTCGCCAAGAAAACGCGCCAAGAGTGTCAGAAATGAACACTCTAAGGAGCATATCTGGCAAGAGTCTACGAATTATATTTATTGAAAGCTGTCCCACCGCATTCCCAGATCTGATACAGAAGCATCTAGGCTTCCTGACAGACCTTCTTTTGAAAAGCAATTTTGTTTTTTTATGAACTAAGTTACGAATTTTATGGAAAAAGTGAAACAAAATTGCATCCCGATTTTACTGTGACTTCTTTGACCGAGGTAGTTATTCTTCTTTTTTCCCTCTCCGCGTTAAATGGTGCATAGAACACTCCACCACATTGACGCAGTGTTACATTATTGTTAATTACTTGAAGGCAAGATGATCAATCCTGCGCTTTGGGTACCGGTCTCGGGTAATATTAAATAAATATAGCTAGCAAACTAACAAACAGCACGCTGCTTCACTACACGGGTGGACAGAGATTATAAAATGCCACACCACTATGTCTTCGCAAACATTCTTCGCCTCTTCCACATTGGTACATTTTTTTCCAAATCAATAAAGTCACGTTCAAAGTTATAAATTTGGTATAATTTATGTAACCAATTTACGATTAACGTATAATTTTGAAACAAATCAAAGAATGGGTTCTTTATAAAAAAAATATATATTGCGTGCTTTCGAGGAACACTTTCTGATTCGAGAAGCAGTTAGTTTGTAGCCATAAATATTAGGCCTCATTTCAAATAATCTACTTTACTTTTTATTTGCATGTCTAAGGAACTTACATAATTTAAAACGTGGTGGGTAAAAAAGCTTGGTTTAGTTACGTCAGTGTGATACTTTACATTTTAATCTTAAAATTTTGGGATTTCTGTTGTAATATTGTAAAGGAAAAATAACGTCGTATGTCTAATCAGAAGGCGCAAATAAATCTGGTAGCTGTTTTGGAGAAGCATTGCATCTGGGTACGTAAAACGTCTTGTGAGTGCTGTACTGTTAAGGGTAACAGGGTACAGAAATGGCGTAATCGAATACACAACTTTAAGTTGCTCCCACTCAAACGTACTGCCGAGCTACGCCTCTTTGAACACCGTGTCCAATATGAGAAGGGGAAAATAAATCGGGTAGCTGTATTGGGAAAACACCGCAGATGGGTCCGTAAAACGTCTTGTGAGTGCTGTAGTGTAAAGGGTGACAGGGTACAGTGGTATAATAAAATACACAACTTTAAGTTGCTCCTACTCAAATGTACTGCCGAGCTACGTCTCTTTGAACGCCGTGCCCAAATAAAATAAAATTGACGTGGTGTTCTATTCTCTCTGCCTACCCATGCCAGGAAAGGGCATGTGTGTACTGTGTGCTTTGATAATTCAATATTAAATCCTTGACTTGCTATATGTACGTTGGTTTCATTGAAGTTCCACATATACTACAACGTTTCGTAAATATTATACACCGCGGAAAATGCTATCAATCACGTTTACGGCTATCCGGCGTATAAACTGCCCTTGATTCTTTACGAGAAAGTGTAAGTTATATTGACCCCCCTAAATGCCTACAAATAACCTCTCTCTTCCCGAAATAACCTCCTTCTTTCATACCTTCACTCTCTAATCGCACCATTATATTGATTTTGTTAAAGGTTTAAGGTTCAAGACTTCTTATAAGTTATGTTTAAATATTATAAAAGTACTGGACTAAAAGCTGGACTAAAAAACCGAATGAAATAACGACTTTTTAAAAAAGAAGTCATGTTATTTTTTGACATCTCAATATAGATAAAGAAGAATATGGGCATGTCTGGCATTCATATAAGTCTGGGCATTTACGGGGCTTACATTCATGTTGAGTGTCAAAAAATATTATGAAAAATAAATAAAAAATCCAGATTTGTGAAAAAGTATTTGGCTCACTCAAAATGTTGTAAAAATAAGGCGTTACGAAAATTTATCATTTGAAGCTAACATACATTACATCATTCAATACACACGTTTGGTCGCGAATCATGTTTTACATATTTTTAGTTACTTAAATGTTTCACAACATTTGGTGTGTCCAGATCAGGTTTTCTCCACTTAGGTCAGGTCAGGAGTCGGAATTATCGGCGGGTACGTATGAGGAGATGCATGAATGTGGAAGGGACGAAGATAGTTTGCAAATGAAGATTGGGGTAGCGTTATATTCTCTCTGCCTGCCCTTGCGGGGAAGCGGCGTAATCGTTAGTTAGTTACTTAGTTAGTTTCTCTAAAAATGCGAATATATTCCATAAATTCTCTTAACCTATTATTACCCTACCAACCTCTGTATACATATACGTACCATAATATTTTTTTGCACGTTAGTATTACTATCGATGAAAGCAAATCTAGCTCTCGAAACTGATCGTTAGAAATAAATACAATACTCAAGTGGTTAATAACAAGTGTTTTCATTTACAATTTTACCTATGATAGTATTCTCCTACCTACCTAAAATAAAATAAAATTTTCTAGATGAATCATGAATCCATTGAATGATTTATAAACCTTGCGCATTATAAGCAAGGTAAATAATAAATGCAATTCACATCTAAAATAACCTACCTGAAAAAGCTCGGCTCGAAAAAGCTCGACAAGTTGGGAAAAAAATCATCCATTTTGTGCGACCTCTCGCTCTCCGGATTCCGACAAATTTCTTTGTTTCTTGAACCCCGCTTCTACGCGGATAATGAATGTATGTTAATGTAATAATAATCTTTTAAAAATCCGGGCCACTCTCCCATTGTTTGCGGTGAAAATTCCCTTGTTTACTGTTTGTTGCCATGGAAACAGACTAGGGTAGGTACCGGCCGTTTTTTAAGTGTGACGGCCGCGAGCGGTCTTGGTCAATGCTAGGAGATTTCAAATATTTCAACTGGTCCTTGTCTAGATAAAACTTATTACTTCCCTTGAGTTATTTATTCGACAAGTTTTGGGGCAAAATGTATACATACACACACACACACACACACACACACACACACACACACACACACACACAAAATAGACCAATCATTAAAAATATATGTTCATAATACATAAAAAAATACGACATTAAAATGCTAAAAAATAAATTAAATGAATTTTATATATGTGAATCTAAGAAAGAAAAAGAAAAAGAAAAAAACACACAAAAAATAATAAATTTTAATGAAAATAAATTGTTCTATCGTGAAACATCACTAACAAGTGTAAGTCCCTCTCCAAGCACAAGAGCTAGTCTCTTTATTGGAAAGTACTGCGTTTTGAATTTAAGTTTGTGAGTAGAAATGTTTAGAAAATGAATCATTATTTAAAAAAAACTTTTGTAACCATATAAAATAATAAAATAATAAAAATAATAATATACCTCGTTAAAATTAATCCAAAAAAATTAACATTTTGTTTTGAAAACTCAACAAGGATGAAGAGGAATATGAATTAAATTTTATTTTTTCATTTTTAAAATTAAAAATATGTAATAATAAATTGTCGGGTGTGTTGAAATCCTTTTTCACAATACGGTGTTTTTCTACTTATGAGTTATTATTATATCTTGACATCTCATCAAACATGAATAACAATATGGAAGTTCAAGTATTTACAGGGCTTACGACCGTCATAGGCTGGTTTAAGTGATCACTTTACACACGTGTAACTTTCACCAATTCTATCCATGATTGATAAACCTGTAAATGTCCACACTTACATATTCTTCTTCATTAATGTTGATATGTCAAAAAACAACTCCTACTTAGAGATAATCCAGATATGAAAACAACCATTTGGACACACTCAAACTGTTTAAAAAAAATCAATTCCAAAATCTATCCATGGGAAATATTTAGGGTTTGAAAGGGGTTTAATTTCCAGATAAATCCGATTTCAGTTCATAAATATTTTTATTTTTATTTTGAATATTTGTCTTAAGTTTTACTCTCATAAGTAGAAACGTAAAGACTATTTTTATTCTACCTACTAAAATTTTAATTTAAAAAAAATATATCGGAGAGAAATGTTAAAAATCTAACCTTAAGGTTTGAAGAGGTGTAATTTCCAGATAAAATAAGTTTCAGTTTTCAAATGACTTTCCGTTTTTAATATTTGTCTTAAATAAAAAATTTACTACCTTTTAGGTTGAAAAATAGTGATCGTTTCATTTATCAATTCGGCAGTCACTTTGTGCAATATTTATCCATTTTTAATTTAAGTTTCATACGTTACGACGTACCGGGAACAGTCTTACTAATATCTCCTGGCACTTAAAGCGTTGAGGAAAAATAATATCTATCCATTTTTAATCAATGTTTTACTTAGTATATACCACTGTTTCTAAAAATCTACTGTGACACGAAACCCCTCTTCAACCTTCAACGTCCCAAGGACCCAACTCTAAAATTTAGAATTAGCTTCACATACGGTATTTGAAAATGATGCGGAATGCATCGAAACACGTGTCACAAAAGATTTTAAGAAATAGTGGTATTCACTAAGTAAAACTTAAATTAAAAGTTTTAAGCAGTGTTTTTAACAGGCTTATATTTCCTTATATTTTTCATCACTATTTTGAACTGATACTCTTAATAATGACTATTTCATTTTTAAAGTGCATTGCACTTAAAAACATGTTATCATATTTGAATGTGTAAATTGTTGATGAGTTTTCCACAATAGTATTGTGTGAGTATCGTGGTAACTGCACTCGAACATACGGGAAAACTATTCACGGAAACACGTGTGCTTTCCCTTGCATATACAATGAGTAGGTGCACTGACCCTTTGCGATCGATATTTTAATGAAAATATGCAAATAGGTTATATTTCAAATTTTCTAACATTTTATACGAACTAGACACTTTTAACGTAATAGTTAGCGTCTTTAGCTACCGTGCTCGACCTCAAGGTCCCGGGTTCGATTCCCGACGGGGGTGAAAATAAATATTGGTCATTTTACACTAAAATATTTAATTTTAAAAATAAGCAGAGAAAGACCGAGGAAAACTTGGCACAATCAGGTATGCCAAATACTTGAAAGCGGCCGGGTCAGGAGTCGTAATAATCGTCGAGTATGTATGAGGAGATGCATGAATGTAGAAGAGGCGAAGAATGATTGCAAAGACAGAGTGCCTCTCTGCCTACCCCTGCGGGGAAGCGGCGTGATGGTTAGTTAGTTTTTATTAACAATAGTTTCTCATCATTTTGAGCTTGTCTTGTGCATTTACTTGTTCACTAATCTGGGTTTTCTCTACTCGTAAGAGTTGGGAGTATTCGTTTATTTACAAAAAATAATCAAATCACGATTTTGATTTTATATAGTTTTCTAAACAATATCATAAAATATATTGCCGATTGAATGATTAAGATAAAAAGCGATGACACCCAGTTTCAAACAGTTTCATTATATACTAGTGCTTGTGAAATGGATGATTTAGCCCACATGACAATTTAACCAATTGTTGGTTCATTGTCAGCTCAGATGACCAAACCAGAGTAGACAAAGAAAATTACAGTTGATTGGATAATGGCAACGTGACAAGGATGGTAAGATTCACTTAATTCGACATGATATATTGGATTTTTGGCTACCTACATTGTATGTAGACCCAAAAGACCGAAACTCACTATTGTAGACCCAAAAGTTTGGTATAATAAAATAACAACTAAGTAGTTTTCCACAAATACTTTATTTGTCCAGTGACCGAGTTTCGTCATTACTGACGTCACTAGTCTAATGATGTCGATAACGACGACATTCCGTCACTGGTCAAATAAAATATATGTGGGAAAATCTATGTTGTTGTTATTTTATTGTATAAAATGCAGTTCCACCAAGAAATGTCAGAACAAAACATAAAATTAACCAAAAGTTTAATCTCAATTGATATTTTTTTTATGTGTTTATTTATTTTGATTAAAGTCGATCAAAGATATATGTTAAGATATTCGTTTCTTCTAAACCTTTTCCGCACACAATGGTGCATAGGGCACTGCGTCGTATGGTAGCAGTCTTACGTTGATCTCCAGTTATATAAAGGTGAAGTCCTGAGCTTCAGTTACCAGTTACAGGGTGATAATAAATATTCACAACATTTTGAATATGTCTAAACCTTTTTTAACAAATCAGGGTTTGTCCACTTAGGAGTTATTTCAGGAAGGTCTTTGCTTGATAAGAAACTTACTCATCTCTACCTTAGATGGTGCCGAGATCATGAATGTGAAAGAAGGTTAATTGAAGTATAAATACAACTTCCGAAATTAGAGAAGTGTGGTTATCTATCATGGGTAGATAATGGCGAATGTAACACGTGTATAAAATGATTAATAAAACCAGCCTATGATATATAAGATCGTAAGCCCTATAAATATTTAGACTTTCATATATATTTTTTAAATGTATGTTGAGATATTGATATTATAAATTTCATAAATTGATTCGGCAGTTATTTTGTGTCAATATCCATCTATTTTAATATTCAATTTTTTTTATTAGAATTTTACTTGATTATTACTACTTTTTCTTAAAATATATTTTGACACGTGTTTGCAGGTGTTTGATCATGACTCAAAATGCACCGAATCACAATATTTTTTTAAAAAAAAGTTGAGGTATTTACTAAGTAAAAATAAATTATATATAGATAGATATTATACCACACAGTAACTGGCGAATCAGTTTATAAAATCAAAAATATATTTTTTTATGGTAAATGATCACAATTATATTTTTATTCTTTGACAAATAGATTCATTAATTAAAGTCTAAATTTTAGATTTTTCCAAGCATTATTTAAGCTATTTTTGTTATTTAAAAAAAAAAAACAAACGTATTTTCGAGCCATTTGTGTAGCTATACTACCGTTCATCTCAATTAAATATTTATATGGAATTAGAAAGAAGTTAGGGGTATGTTGTTTATTTTGGTAAAGTTATTCGGAACTAATCAGATAAGTGCAATATAAGTAGGTACAATCAATTCCTACACAGTCTTTCTTTCTTTCTTGAGAGAAGGAACTCGTAAAAATATATATATATTTTTTTAAATTAACTTTCATACAAAGATGAAATGACAATAATATGCAATATTCATTCAAAAAACACTTTAGTTGATATAAACAATAATAATTATTTAGAAGGCTATCAGAAGTAGGTACTCACTCAAAACAATTTTAACTTAAGTGATAATTAACTCATACTTAAAATTACTAGTAATTGAAAATAAATAAAATGAAGACTTATTATTTATGTATTGAACGTTATGTACAATTTTAAGTCAATTGAAATAAACCTAATATCATTAAAACTAAAATAATAAACATCTGATAGCTAAACTATATCATTATTTTTTAAATGCAGTAAAAGTTTCCCGATTTGTATACATATGTGTAAAAAAAGACGTCAAAATTTTAAAAAATGTCAACGATTGTAAAAAAATACTGTTGTTTTAAAATACCAAATGTTCGTTTGAAAACAAGTAACCTGTATTACAATTTTTTGTACATTTTTCACGAGGTACTGAAAATCAATGACTCCTAAGGTCATTCATATTTTTTAATATCACGAGCAGCGAAAAATCCAAGTGAAAAACATTATTGACCGTTTTGCTTGGCAATGGAATAAGGGTTGATATTTCAGTTAACATAATTCATATGGGTAGGCACTTAATATAATTCAAAGTCGTGAGTTGTTTGAATTTTTTTTTAAGATTTCATTAATTGATAAATTTTGGTAATAACTATCTACGTTTTTATATTTTACTGTTTTCTAAAATCCGTTGTGACACATATTTCGATGCATGTGATGTTGAACACGTGTCATGGTACATTTTAATGAATAGTGGATAATAAAAATGGGCAGATCTGAAATATATACATGTCGTATTTGATTGCACAAACCATTTTGTTACATTATATTTTATACATATTGTAAAATGTGTCCTCGGCACGGGAAAACTCAACGAGTTAGTAAAATTGTCATCTTTTATTTGTACAATATACGTATAATGAAATAAATGAAAAAGTAAATATGAATTTCAAATGTGGTATCAAATCCTCACAAACGATGTATGAATATTCACAAATTCCAAATGATTTATCAAATTCTCAATAAGACATACAAATTTCAAATGTGGTATCAAGTTCTCAATAAGACATAAACAAAGTTCAATTATGGTATCAAATTCTCAACAAGAAATACAAATTCCAAATGTAGTATCAAATTCTCAACAAGACATATTCAAATATCAATTGTGGTATCAAATTCTCAACAAGAAATACAAACTCCAAATGTAGCATCGAATTCTCAACAAGACTTATACAGATTTTAATTGTGGTATCAAATTCTCAACGAGACATATATATTCCAAATGTGGTATCAAGTTCTCACCAGGAGAGGTCCCACAAGGACTGGAAGGGTGGCTGGGAGTTGAGGGGCACGGTGAGCCTGAAGTCGAACTGGAGGCTCTGCCCCGAGTCCTCGCTCTGGGCCCCCCTCGGCCCCCGCTCGGCTTGCTCCTGTCCGCTAGGAGGTCCCATGGCTACTGGCGGTATGGCCAGCCACCACTGCTAGTGGACAATGCCACTGCCGGACAGCGTGGGGGGTGCGTATTATTGTGACCATAGCTTTATACTTTCTGATACTCTCTGTAAGCTTCCGCCATATTCCCAGATCCGGTATAGAAACTCTTGGTTTCCATTCGGACCCATCCATTAAAAAAAAAACTTTTTTTGATCTTTTTACGGTATTTAACAGGTTTGCTGCCACGAGCGCGTTTACGCGCTCTCTAATTCCTTACTCGCCAGGCCGGCCATACAAAACGAACGTGTAAACGCGTTTAGCTTGTCGCAAGCCAATATCGAATTGAATTAGAATATTTTTTCAGTTAACACAAATACATAAATGAATAAACCTTTTTTTATAAACACAGTTATATTCCGCTATGTTTACAAGTGGATATATTTCCTGTATCGAATTTTGACAACCCTGACATTTTTTGAATATTTATATTGTGTTTTTCTGAGTAAACGGCAGCTCAAACGCCACACGGTGTATATATTTGGTAATTTTTCAAAATATCTTTTAAATCTGTATATAAAAAAATATACTTTTTATAGGTTTTATTTTTGTTGAAAAAACACGGCCTGCTGGGTACGGCCATATTAATACCTTCCGGCATTGAAAGGGTTAATCAATCATGCAAAAAATTTCGCGGTCAAAGACAAATAATTAAAAAATGTTATTTATGCGTTCAGATTTCTTTTCACTCTCAGCGGGGCATGTGAGTTAATACTAATAAGTGTAATATAGGAAATTTTGTTATCCTAGGGGAACTCATAGAAGGATGATTGAGAATGTCAGTATTAACGTTTACAGGACTGAAGTCGTAAAAACATGTGATTATGGCACTGCACTCGATTGATGCAGTGTAATACTGTAACAAATCCTGTAATAAATGTTCGCTTGATCAAAATCTTTTCTCAAAGTTTCCTAAAGGTATAAAAAAATCACCAATTGCTTTGAATTTTTTACAAAATGTTACAGATGATTTCTACTATTACGAACAACACGCCTTTTCTCTGCGGGGGTAGGCAGAGAGGATGGAACTCCATACTCTCCTGTCCTAAGATACACTTCTACCTTCCTACACATTCATACATCTAGTCATACATGCTCTCCGATTACGTAGACTTTTGACATCATCAAATTTTTGGTTTCAATTGATCTGGTCGAGCCAAGTTTTTTTCGGCCGTCCTCGTTCTGTTTTCCAGTTCTTGTTTACCAAGTATACTTTCTTAGTCATTCTCATTACAGATAATGATTTACAAAAATATCACAGATGACCAAAATGCTTTATTTTAAATCTTTAATTTTATGAATCAATGGTCACCCTACGGTTCTTTGCCCTATCGACTATTTGGAGAAACATAATTGGCGGTCAGTGTTGGCTGTTGACTGTCTGACCGCACCGTTGTGGGTAGTTAAAGGTACTCTAGCGGATTACAGGCGAAGCTTTTTACAAGCTCTTCGCAGAAACTGAAATTCAGTTTTTACTTTTCAGTAATATTTCAGTGAGTTGGTATTTCATGTCAAAAACGTTTTAATTGGAATAACGATGAGTTCTTGTAATTTTCCTGAAAAAAATATTAGCGATATAATTAATTAAGGGTTAAATGCTTTTTATTCGACGCCGATGTGGCGATCAATTAAGGGCCGTCGCAACGGTGTGTTTTTATAGATATTAATTTTATTCTTTGAAAAAATTGTAAAAAGAAAATATTCTCTCTCTTGATCACTATCCTGAATATTTCACTACCCGCAGTAAAATGATGCATCGGGTAGTGTAACGAATCGATGCAGTATTACCTTGATGGTAATTATATTAATGCAAGAAGACCAGTATTATTCTTCATAAACCAAGCTAGGACAAATATTGTCGACCCTCTTCTAGTGAAACGGAAGTTCTGTTGAAGACAGTCAGCAGTCACTAATAACATTTTTTTTAAGTTAGAAGAAACAAAAATCCACTAAAGTCAATAAATCTTGTACGAAATATGCAAGGTAAATAATAAATGCAACTTTCATTTAAAAAGTACTTTAATTCAGATTTATTATTTTAAGAGAGGAATATGTTTGCTAAGATACAGATTATGTGAGTGAAATACAGAAGATGAAAATAGATAATATATATATATATATATATATATATGTGTGTGTGTGTGTGTGTGTGTGTGTGTGTGTGTGTGTGTGTGTGTGTGTGTGTGTGTGTGTGTGTGTGTGTGTGTATGTATATCGTAGTCTTACAGGAGAAAGTGACCAACTAATAAAATGTAAAATGTTCAGAAGGGCCATTTACGTCACTTTTGCTTGGCAAGAAAATAAAAATCAATACAGTTGGTCATTTTTAAGAAGTCAATATATTGTTCTTCCATGTTTAAAATCGCTTTGGGTTTCTTTAAGGGTAATATAAAGCTAGTAAGATATCAAATAGTCAATAATCACGTTTTTGTACAAAATGCACTTGGTCACTTTCTCCTGTATGACTACGATATATATGTCATAGATGAATGATTCGGTGCCTTCAAACGTTGCCATGTTTTGATCGTATTTTTATTGAGAGTGTGACTTGCAAGTAATCACACACATTAAAATCCACGAGTTTCTTTTAACAACCGGAACAGGCAACATGATATTTTCAGAAAATGACCGCATGCCGTGAGGAAAACGAAGAAAAATACATGGCATTTTTGACGGGTTGGAACTACCTTTGTTTAAGGGTACACTGTTATGGAGTTACACGAAATATTGCATCCATATTATACTTTATGCATTGTTAGTTCTCTTTCATGGGGGTAGTATACAATTTTTAATGTAACACTGCAATCGCCAAGGAACATTTTAATCGCTCAAATACTGTAATAAATATTGAATTAAATTAAATTCTTTTTCTTTTTCTCAGAAAGTTTTTACAAATCTATGTATATTTACCAGCCCTTGCCTTGTTGTGTATATAACAAAGAATTTTGTTAAGCTGTAATGTTCTCCACTATTCAATTCAATTCAATTCAATTAATTTTATTCAATAATTAATATATACATTACAAACAAACATTTAAGGCGTATACATTAAAAAAAAAAACAAATTAAAAATTACGCAAGAAGACTCTTGTTAAATGTGTAGAAGAATCTCGCTTCGGAAAACTCCTTCGGACACATGGAACAGATCAATATCCAATGTGATATTGTTCAACATAGCGGTAGCTCTTCCTACAGGCATAACCATCGGCAGGTTGGTCCTGTGTATAGGAATGTGAAACAATCTATGCCGACGCTGTCTTAGGTAACTATCGGGAACATACAGACCAATGCTCTGGATAATTTCAGGATTATCGATCATACCGCGCAACAATCGATAAAAATGCGTAATCAAATACACATTCCTTCTAGTCTCTAAACTATTGTAGCCAAGCATACCCTGGAGAAACTGGGTCGGGTAGAGCCAAGGATAATAGCCGTACTCTCTCATGTAGAGATACCTCAAAAACTTCTTTTGGACTTTCTCTACCATAAGAGAGTACAGCTCGTGTGGCCCCCAAATCATCGAGCCACTCTCGAGTCTACTTCGCACCAAGGAGTTATAAAGAGTTCTCAGCACGCGGGTATTTTCGAAAACCCTGGCAGTACGCAGAACAAATCCTAGCATTTTCAATGCATTACTACTGACTGCCTCTATATGATCGTATAATACTAATCAAATAGTAACAACGAAACCCGGTCACTGGTCAAATAAATAAAAAGTGAAAAAAGATAGAAAGTTGTTGTTTCATTATACTTTATTTTCGATATTTTGAATAATTTTTTTAGAAAGAATTTCGTTTCCCAAACTTTTTTATTGAAAAAAAAGAGAATTTATAAAAATTTATCGGTAAAACCTAATGACGTTATTTAGAACGATGTCATCATAGTACACATAGCTACTATGACACCTGCATACCATGTTAAATATTTGAATTCAATTGGAGTCTGAAGTCTGGATGTTTTATAATTCAAGAGAAAATTCGCTTTCTCAGTCATAGCTATCCAGACACGGTACAAGGAAAATAAAGTTTTACGTATTTTTATTACTAGTTCTCCATATTTATTCAGCACAATGACAGCTTTGCAACAGAGCTGAATTAAATCAAATAAACCGATAAATTCACTTAAAATATTTCAAATTAAAATAAAACACTCGTATGATACCACTTTTTGAGTTTATTAATGTAAGCACGACTAGTTTTAAAAACTACAGATGTTCTCATCAACAAGAGAAAATATAAACTGACAAGGAATTTAATAAAAACTGAAAAAGGTGGGTGCAGTAATAAGTAACTCAAATTGGTAACTCAAAATCAAAAGTAAACATATTATTGTTTTAAAAAACCAGTGAATCATATGATATTTCTTGTAGATATTATGATAGAAATGTTTGGATTCTCTTTTTACTATAAGTCTAAACATTCCAGCGCTTACCACCTGGCATTTGGCTAGCTTAAGCGATCGTTTTATATACTTATGTAACGTTCATCATTTGCCAATTGTTGAACATCCATATTGCGAAAATATTTCAAATGCTGTGGTCAGTGGTCAGGTCAGGAGATGCATGAATGTAGATGAGGCGAATTTTGTTAACAAAGACAGACTCCATGCCTAACCCTGTAAGTTGGTTATTTGTTTATTGGATAATTTACATATCGCCCTTTTCGTGAGAAATCACTTCAAGGTGCTTGACAATATACAGTAATTTTGAAATTTAAAACGATATAATAAAATACTTAATCTTTACAACAATATATAAAATATAATTTATATTTCAAAATATAAAATTTCAAAGTTAAAATCTTCAAAGGTAGTATGTTGTATCTGAATTGCATCGATTTTTAAAATTTATATACATATAAATATATAAATATAATATATGTATATATATATATATATATATATATATATATATATATATATATATATATATATATATATATATATATATATATATATATATATATATATATATATATATATATATATATATATATATATATATATATATATATATATATATATATATATATATATATATATATATATATATATATATATATATATATATATATATATATATATATATATATATATATATATATATATATATATATATATATATATATATATATATATATATATATATATATATATATATATATATATATATATATATATATATATATATATATATATATATATATATATGTGTATATATATATATATATATATATATATATATATATATATATATATATATATATATATATATATATATTTATATATATATTGTATATATGTGTACATACTCATAAATGCAATAGTCTTGGATCCCTTTCACGCGCGTGTAGCATTTCAATAGGTTCAGAAATACGGCTGATTGCGGCGCTATCAGTTGACGTATTGTTCTTTAAATTAGAGTTAATTGTCCTTAAATGCAAATAGAGCCTCCAGTTCAGCCCTTGATGAGGGGTCGTGAATGTAGGGGCAGTGGTCGGTTCTGAAGTGGGTCGCACGCAAGAAGTTGTAACTGAATTGTGATTAATGTACCTCCAGGAAATATGGACTGACCAAATGTCGTACTTTTAATGACTCAAGAAAAGTATGCTACGTAAGGGTTATAAAAAAAGAAAACGTACTTTTGATGCTTAGTGAGGAAGTAGCACGGATCATACAAACTAGTTTTTCATTTTTCATTTTTATTTATTTATTTTACTACAATAATTGTTATGAATTCATTAATTTGCTAGAAATTTCTACTTTTAATATATAATATCTTAATATTATATTATCCTTATCATCCATTGTTTACTTTGTGTAATTCCACTTTTATAAATACTTATTCGTGACTACCGGATTCTGAAAATCATTCCATCATCAGGTCATTAAAAAAAATTATTACGATTTAGTAGTTGTATAAAAATAAAATTTTGATGATTGAATTTTGAGTCAGGAATAATTGTTTATAAAAATGGTTTTAAACAAAGTAAACAATGGATGATACTGATGGTGTTTTGTTAATATACCACTAAATTATCTATGCTTTTAAAATACAAAATATCTTAATATTAGTTATGCTGTTCCCTACAATAAAGAGACTAAGCTCTTGTGCTTGGAGAGGGACTTACACTCATTGTTTATTGTGTATTAATGATATAATTAATTTTTATTTTTGTTATGTATAGTATTCATTTTGTATTAATTTGTATTTTCGATTGACATGTATGTATACAAGGCGTTGAATTTATTTTTTAAGAAATATAATATTTTCTATTTTTTTATATCCGAAGCAAGGTTTTTGAAATAATTGGTTCTCAAATATTTGAAGGTCTGTTGGAATTGGTTTTCTCGAGCTGAGGGTACATTTTACGATATTTAAAAATTGACATCTAACATAGATAAAAATAGCATATGAAAGTCTGGACATTTACAGAGCTTTGTACATGTCACAGGCTGGTATAATAATCACTTAATACACTGATACACATTTGTATGTGTATCAGTGTATTCCGACACACCTCTCATTTTTTTAAACATGAGTATCTATTATTTCATTCAAACGTTATAATTAAAACCATTCTCTCACCAATCTATAGTAAACCTGACGAGAAATGGATATTGTGAAACTGGTAGTTGTAAAGTAAAGTTTTTAAGTGGTTTTACTCAAAGTGAACAATGAATGATAAAGAGAGCCTTAAGTACATTTATGCCCATATACAATTTTTTTTTCTTTGGTTAGCTTATGTTTCATTTAATACAAACTATTTTTTACACATAATTTACTTTTTTACGTCCTCTTACAGCAAACAAAACATTTTTTATTCAATTCTTTCAGACCTTTTTCATTCTTCATACATTCAGGCATATCCTCATACATTTTCAAACCCTCATACATCATACAATTTTGGACTCTCATATTCTATAACTAGGTAACCTTATTTAATACAATTGAAAATACATTTAATTGAAATATACTCACGCTACTGGTGGTAGAAGCAGCCCTCCACTCCTGAACTCCATGTGCTCCCTAATCACCTCTTCATGACGCATTCTGACCTCATCAAATGTTCACCCCTAACCCAAATTTGTCCACACTTCTTGCAAATACTTTTAAACTTTGATTCTTTTGTTATAACATAAAAATCCTCAAAACTCTCGCATTATTATTATTACTTTTAAATTGATGTATTTAGCTCAAAGAGTTAAAATTAATTAAAAATGAGTAATATTTCAACAAAATTATTTATTTGCGCATGGCTGATCACTTTCTATATTATATTTAACGACCGGAATAACACTGTTTATATACGATGTAGTGTCCTATGCACAATTGGGTGCAAATAAGGGTAAACTTGGCAATTTGCAACCAAAACTATTGAATTCACTCTCATACAGTTTAAAAAAGCACAACTTAGTTCAATCACTTTTTAAAATTGTTTATTTGTTTGTATGAAAGAAACTCGTGTGTAAAAAAATATACACGAGGTTTTCCGTTAGTTCGTTCGTAATCTGTACTCGATTTTAATCTTATACGTTATTTTACAACGAGGATAATACTGCTTAAATACAATTATGCACAATTGGGTGCAAACGAGGGTTGGTTTTTAAATTGTAGCCAAAAATAATGAAAGCACCTCATACAGTTTAAAAAAGCACAGTTCAATCACTTTTTGAAACTGCTAATATTATAGTTTGCAACTTAGAAAACTTAAGTCAAACACTTTTTGAAACTGCTCATATTATAGTTTGTATGACTCGTGTGTAAAATATACGAGGTTTTCCGTTAGTTCGTTCGTAAGGCTGTACTCGATTTAACTGATCGACGTCCGTTCCTACGGGGTGGCAATATAACACTGTGAGGAGTTAACGTTCCGGGGCCATTTTCTACGTTGCCTCACGTCACAAGTGTATTTCATTATTTCAGGAGGACCGCTAAAAAAGTCGGTCAAAGTATTTTAATCTACGTGAATGAATATGTAACATAAATTACCGTCAGTGAAAAATCTTAAATCTCATAAACTTTTTAATCGATTGCTTCGAGATTTTAGTATGTTTCATTCGAATTCGCACGTATTTTATCTATTTATGTATATTATTAAAAATGTACATTTTGTCTCTTAAAAATCTAAATTATCTTAAGTAATTCACCGATTGCTTTGAAATATTGACACTACGTTGCAATTGAAAACTTTGGTATTCTGATATATCGGTGATAGGAAAAAATAAGTTTTTCGATCGCAATGCCAGCGCCATCTGTTGAACGTCAAAACACACTATATTTAACGTTGCTCGTGGCGGATAGTATGCTTCTTGACAGGTGCTGTCTTTTTCGAAGCATTTTTGATGTTTTTGGTTATATTTTTGTTTTATAGATTTTTTTGTTTATCGTAGTCATACAGGAGAAAGTGACCAAGTGCATTTTTTACAAAAAAGTGATCATTGACTATTTGATATCTTACTAGCTTAATATTGCCCTGGAAAAAAATCAATAGGATTTTAAACTTGGAAGTATAATATATTGGCTCGTTTAAAATGACTAACTGCATTTATTTGTATTTTCTTCCAAAGCAAAAGTGACTTAAATGGCCTTCCTGAACATTTTACGTTTTGGTAGTTGGTCACTTTCTCCTGTACGACTACGATATATTTACGTTGCTTTACAAGCACTGTATTATAAATTGAGGCATATTTGAAAGGTGTGAAATTTTTCCATTTGAGCCGACTGAGTCACAGCAACGCGTGGCTGGGTAGCAAAATATTTATTTGCAATATTTTTATCTCGATCATTTTTTTTGGATTCCTCCTTCTTCTCCAAAGATCTGAGCGTTTTCAGGGGCTGACCAAATTGTGGAAAAATTGGGTCACATATTTTGATCATTACTGAACAAGGTGACCATGAAACCCTCTGTTCCCGGGATGTGTGTCAAGAGAGCACTGCTCTGTAATTATTTCTGCTGCGCAAGTGGTCATTACATCGTAAAGCATATAAAACACTCATCCAAAAATGTCACCTCATTAGGTGATTAAAATCATTGCCTGAAATTACAATACGAGAATTAAGGCTATTTTCATTAAATTTTATTTTTATTACCTTCAGTTTACTCAGTCTTTTAATAAATTTATCCTTTGAAATGCAGAAATGTTAATTTAATCTCAAAGTGTACGTTTGATTTCTTCTTTTTCTATTTTGTATATTAAAAGCATTGTTAACTCTGTGGTATGGTAATACATATAACAGACTCCTTATCATATCATTCTTTGACATCTCATCAAAGATGAAGAAGAATATGGAAGTCTGGGCATTTACGGGGCTGACGACCGTCATAGGCTGGGTTAAGTGATCACTTTAGACACGTGTAACATTCACCAATTCTACCCATTATTCATACTACACTAATCAAATTCTTGGAAGTTCTATATATTTGAACCAATTTTTTAAACATTGAATCAATAGAATATCACGTCAATTCGAGTAAAGTAAAGTTTTTTCTACATAGAATAAAATAACAACTATGACCTGAATTTTATTTGACCAGCGACCGGGTTTCGTCGTAACCGACATCATCATACTGGTCTAATGATGTCGGTTACGACACCAGTCTGATAATTTTGGTTACGACAAAAACCCGGTCGCTGGTCAAATAAACCTGTGGTAATACAATGCAGTTCGACGAGAAATATCATTGCAAAACTTAAATGTTAATTTATTTTCAATTAGCCTGGGTGTTTTTGATATATTTTTATATACCTATCTTCCTTATCCTTACTATCCTACCTGCAGACAAGCCTTTAAAATACAGGCTTTACGGGTTTTTCTTTTAAAGAAAAATTCTTCGATGATGTGGATGGTATAGATCAGCCCCTATAATCATCCCCATTTTCAAGGTAATTGTTAACATAGTTTTATCTCTTAGTAAAAAACCTTGATAAATTATTCACATGAAAAATAGTCCGGAAATCATCGACCCCAGTCGAGATCGCCTTGGAAAATAATTCAAAAAACCCCATCACCCTTGAATACCATTATTTGTTTGACTTTGAAAATGAAAACGTGTGAGTCTAGTTTACGCGGAAAGTGTTACAATATCTCTTGAAAATTCGGTAAAACGGTGAAGAGTTCAGTAGGTCGGTTCAATGTTCGAGGTTTGGACGATATTATAATTTATTGCTTCGAAAGAGAATACAGCTCTAATGTATTAAATTTGGGAAACAATTTGTCGCATGAAATGGAAGGTCATGTGTACTTTATTGGTCTAAGGGTTCTGATATATTGATTGCTATTATAATGAGGGTGGACATTTTGCTGAAAAAGTTCCTTAATAGTAGTTGTTGTATTTATTATTCATTTCAGCGATACAAGAAAATGGGACGGAAAATATACGTCTTTGCTTTATTACTTACTTGTATGACGTAATATTTTTATTGACATTAACTTAAATAAAGATTAATATGGAAGTCTGGGTATTTAAAGGGTTTACGATTGGTTATTATATCAGGTTATTATGATATTATAACTGGCTAGTTTATGTGATCACGTATGCCCTATAAATATCTTGGCTTATATATTTTTCTTCATCTTTGACGAGATGTCAATACAAATAACTTATATGTGGACAATCCCAGATCGGTGAAAAAAGGTTGATTCTGAACAAGATATTTATAAATCCATGACAGGCATAGTAACGGTTTTTTTTCTTTTGATCAGGAATTTATAAAATTACTAATTTAAATTAAATAACTTCAAACATACATACTTTTGAATTTTTATAAAACGTAAAATTTGACAATTATTCAATATATAACTGGTCATATTTGACGTTTTATAAAATTTCAAAATCATGTTTTCAGGCATATCTTAGTACTTAAAATATTTCAGGAATAGTCTTACATACATTTAACGAAAGTTTTCCACGTGACAAAAAAACATATTTAAAAAAAATTATAAAACAGTTATTTACCGTGATGGCAACGTCATCTATTTCAATGTAAAAGCATCGCACTCTAAACTAAACATTGATCTTGGTGAAAAGCGTACTTCTTGATAGCTGCTAAAATATTCAATACCCACAAGCATTATGAAATTAAACATATTAGAAATACATGCTTTCTTTTTCTTTCTTTTCCATTTAACCACAGCAACGCGTGGCCGGGAATAAGTTTATAATATTTTCATTCTAAAGTTTTGTAATGCTACCATCATAATATTGTGTTGATAAAAGGATTAAAAATCAGTTGCAACACAATGATAATGCGTTTAAAATTTCCTATATCGACCTACTTTCTTTTGACTGATTCAGGGTTACCCAACATTTTCGTTTTTAGACCAACGAAGATTGAAGTTTTAATAAAACACAGGATATGTCAAACTGGATCAATTTATGTACATATTATACATTATTGTACAATATCTTCAAATTTATTTAAATAAAATATTCGTAAATTAAGATTAGCTATATTATATTTTGAATATTATATCATTTACATTTCAGTATAAGTATTTTTTTATTCCTTAAAAACATATTTCCTTGTTTATTATAATATCGTATTTTGATTTACTAAATAAATAATAAAAAAAAATTAAATAAACATGAACAGATGTGTTTTATGTTTTATTACGGGTTTAAATAGACACGTAAAAATATTAATATTAATTGAAAAAATATTTTATTATTTTATCTGTATAATCATAGTATGATATTTTCGAATATAATCATAATTTAAAATATTATTTATTATATCAGATAAAAAATTATTAACAATATTACAGATGTCTGAACTTGATATTTTATTTTTGTTTGTTTTTTTTATTTAATTTTTTATTTACATAAATTGTATACATTTATTTATATGACAATTATAAACATATATTTTTTTAAATTGCTGAGACCCACCAAGCCACTTTCTGTGTCTTGTCGGTGGGGTCCTTTTTACATACATTTTTATTGTTTTTATCCATTTAAATCTAATATACACACAAAAAAAGAGAAAAAAATTGAGAATATGAACTATTTTACAATTTTTATGGAATTAACTTTTAATCATTTACTCATTCCTTTATTTTGCCTTTGTTCCATATTTTATTTTGACCTCTAACCTCCGTCGGCAACAAATCAAAAACGTTTGGGACGATATATTGCAGTGTTCAACTCCCATATTTATAATTAATTCTTGGGACTATCAAACCGTCGTTATGGGTAAATCGTGTATCATGATTGTGTACTAGAAGATTTCGATATTTAGCATCTTTGATATGAAACATCTATTTTTTCATACGAAATAAAAATTAAGTCTGAACATTTTTTGACTAAGACTTGACTTATGAATGGCTTTCTGCCTTTTCACCATTCTACTTGTTATTGAATATCCATAGGGTACTCAATTTTTTAAAATTTGATATTTGACACAAAAGTACAAGTATTTGATACAAAAGTATTTGGACACACCAAAAATGTTGTTTTAAAATTTGTTTTATGTGTATGTGCTGTTGTTAGTCGAAATAGAGGTGTAATATTATTTCAGGCTCTTTTTCTTTTAATAAATACATGTTAAATAATTCGCAATGAATCTCACGTACGTGTAATTGGAGAAAGCTTTATACTATATACATTTTCAACTGATGATGACAGCCCTTTTATGTAAAATTTGACATTTACCTAAGAATAAATAAATTAATAAATCTGTTTGGTTAGTTATAATTGTGAATTCTAAAGAAATAGAAAAAATCTACCTCCTATAACGATGAAGAAAAACTGATAATTAATTCAGGACTTCATTCGTTACGAGATTATTTATACTTCTATACACCTGACAGAAGACACATACTCGTGCATAATACATTAGTGCGAAGGGAGATTCCCCCAAAGGAGTTCGATAGCACTAAATAGTGTCAGACCATTGTGCGGGCATTATATTGTGAAAACGCCCAAACTAGTTCAAGATTACTAAACTCTGTACTTGAACTACTTGTAGGTCGGAAACACCAATTTCTAATACCCTTGAAATGGCTTTACTAAAACTAAAAACATTACTGATTCTACACAATTTATGGAATTATATATATTTCTCCACCTTGGCCGAATTTAAGGGTGTTTCCCTTTAAAATGTGTTACATCTCACCCTTTTTTCAATTCTGTCCTTCACGACCTCACAAATTGATCGTCTGCAAAAGTGTATAACATTTTATTAGTAGTTGAATTATTATATCAAAATTGTAAACTTTCCTACAATATAAAAAAAAACAAACAGCAAAAAATTAACCATTATTTCTCGTTTCTTTATTTCAAAATTGATTAATATGTAAAAAAAGCATTTGATATTAAATTCAGATATTTCTGAATTTAATATCAAATGCTATATTATCTTCTAGCAGATATTCTGATGTTCAATTGAACTTATTCCCTATAAGGCAATAAGATTGACTTAAAATAACATATAATACATTATTATGATAAATTTTTAGTCACTTGTGTTTGCTATGATATTAAAACTTGTATAGGACACAACTTATACTATCCTTTGCTGAAAATAACCTTTTCTTGACCTACCCCTAGCTATTTTCCATCAGCGATGTGCTTAATTTTTTCTTTTGAAGAAAAAAATCAAAGAAAATTTCTTTGTAATGTGGCTTGCACTAAAAAAAATGTTGAATTTATGATACCTACATAAATAAGAAATATTTTTTGTAAGTTAACTCAAGTCCGCGATTGTCTATTGTACAAGAGGTCTGGGGTTCCAATCCCAAAGGGGTCAAAATAAATGAAAGTTATTTTTAAAAACATTTTATTTATTTAACCATTCTGGACTGATAAATGGTGCGCAGGGCTTCTTTAACTAAGCTAAAAAATGGGAGTATCTTTTTTTATGTTACAGAAGCACATTTTATGCTATACAAATAATTTTTTAAATGTATTGGTATGGGAAAACGCGTTTTGCTAAAACACTGTACATAAAAAAATCATATTTTATGCACTTCGTTTCATTGATGTTTTACATTATTGTAAAAATGTATTGTGTATTATTATGTATTGTGTAAATGATAGAAAACATGTTTTAAATTATTGACAAATATAACAAAACATACTTTTTGCCATCGATACAATGCAAAATGGAATTTGACCACTTTATAACTTTAGCGGAGAACACAACCATTATGTTACCATTTTCTCAAAGCTTAAAAGAGTATTTAGTTCGCGTAACCAAGCTTTCGGAAAATTTCGCTAGATGCGCCTTTGTATTATTTTATACATTATAGAATAATACATTTTTTGTAAGAAATGATATAACTTTCAAAATTTGAGTAGTATGCTTTGTCAATCATGGGTAGAATGGTGAATGTTGAAGTGATCACTCAACTAGCCAATGATAAGTCGTAAGCCCTGTTAATACCCAGACTACCATAGTCTTCTTTATCTATGTACTACTACTACAACTACCATCACGCCGTTTCTCCGCAGGGGTAGGCAGCGAGGATGTAACGCCACACTCTTCTCTCCTGACATACACTCCTCGCCTCCTTCACATCCATACATCTAGTCACACATGCCCTCCGATTACGCAGACTTTTGACACCGCCAGATTTTAGGTTCTGGGTGATCTGATCGTGCCAAGTCTTTTTCGGTCGTCCTCGTTCTTAATCTATGTATGTATGTTATAAAAATAACTTCTAAATCGAGAAAACCCAGATTTGTGAATAAGTATTTGGACACACTCATGTTGCGAGCTCAGAGTGTTATTACATTATTACAGTATTCACATTATTCCCATATAGGAAGAAGAAAGGATAAAAGCTTAAATAATAACTAGTACTAAAATAATTGTGGCATTAAAAACAGCATACTGTAGAGGCCATTGGCTTTAGAGTTTTGATAATTGAGAGGAAATAAAAGGAAAGGCGTGAAGAGGTTAAGGCGTGAAAAGGCAAGTGTGCGATAGATAATACATAGATGCAGGTGAGGAAGAAGATCTTGGCACCATTAATAACTCGACTTCTTCATAGATCAGAGATGGCAAACCGTTTTTAAAAATATGATTATGATTTAGTTTTTATTGTATTTTTATTGTGTTTTAATTAGTCCATTTTTTATACATTTTCATCAAAATATAAAATAAAAGAAACAAAAATTTATATTCTTTTTTAGTCGACAATTCGTCAGTTGTTTTAAAACTTTTTTTAATTATCATGTTTTAAATGATAATATTAAATAAACTCAAAGAAAGCCTTCTTAGCACAGTATTTAATTTCAGAGGGGGGGGGGGGTAAAAATAAAAGTAGACATTTTCAATCTAAGAAATCTAATTTTAAATACTCAGAACTGAGGACAACCATGTTTTTCTTCATCTATGTTGAGATATCAAAATGTAAAAATAACTCCAGATAAGTGGAAAAAATCCGGATTTGTGAACAAGTATTTGGATACAATCTAAATTTTGTGAAGACATAAATGATTTTTATTGACTCATATACCTTAACTTTTTTTCCTGCAAGTTATTAAATTTGGATAAGAGATAAGACCAAGATGAAGTAGCTCAAAGGGTCGAGGAACAAAAGTGAAACTGGGCAGGTCATGTGGCACGAATGTCTGAGGATATATCGACTAAAAAGGTGATTGACTGGGAGCTTATAACAGGATGCAAAAACGTGATTAGGCCCCAGACAAGATGGTCCGATGATATCAAAAAAGTGGCGGGTCTGCACTGAAAGAGAGTCGCGCACCAATAGAGAACTGTGCAAGTCCAAGAGGGAGGCCATTGTGCAGTACTGGACACAAGAAAAAGGCCAAGGTAATTAAGTAAGTCAGTACAAACTAAAAATATTTTAAGATTCATATTGTGGCTCGCGTGTCAAAGGTTCTCGATGTCTGCGTAAAGATCATTATCATTTATGTACCAAATATTATTCTAGATTCATATTATGACACGCGTGTCAAAGGTTTTCTTTGCCTGCATATAGATCATACTAGTATGCATCCAGATTATTATCATTTTGTATAGGTAGGTACCCAAAATGTTCCTAGATTTATATTGTGATACGCGTGTCAAAGGTTTTTTTTCCCTGCAAATAGATCATACTAGTATGCACACAGATTATTATCATTTGTATAGGTACCAAAAATGTTTTAGTTTCATATTGTGATACGCGTGTCAAAAATTCTCCATGGCTGCGTACAGATTTTATCACATCTATGTGTACACTTGCTGTGTAGCAAATAGTCGTAGGTAGTGACCGAATTTACGGAGGTCAAGTCCACTACTGCAAGGCGCCAACATCGATCCGGTTACACCAAGGTCCACTCACGCCGCACGCTGATTCTTGTAATTATTGTATGTTTTATGGATCCGATTGCCCAACATCCGATAACCACATTATACTGCCATAATTCTCTCGCAGTAGACGATGTAATAACTAATCCAAAAATACAGCGACTACAGGAATTACTATATTCTTCTTGCCGATAGTAGAGAACACCTGCAGGCGTTAATGACAAAAATGTATAATGTATGCAAGGAAAGTGATTTACTGATGAATGTTATCAAATCCAACATTTTGGGTTTTGAAAGAGAAGGATACATAGATCTGGGTGTGAAATATTGGTAAATGGGGAAATTATAGAACAGGTTGATGATTACATATATTTGCGAAGTACTTGTATGTTTTTAGAGATGAATATATGAACACTGTATTTATAATATGTAAATAAACAATACAAAACAAAAACAAATTCTATCGATTGTCGTCGGAGACTCGTGATGGGCGTTTCTGTTTGATGTCGACGCGCTTGCTTTCGGTAAACCTGCTTTGAAAAAGGAATCAAGTTTTGTTTACACTTTTGAAATTTTCTGTTTTTTATATATTATTTATATTCTACTCTCTAAGATTACGAAAAGGTTATGATGTAGTTGAATTACGTCAATTAATTTTATTATATCGTTTTATGTGATCTTACCACTGACTTTATGTGAACTTTTTTTGGAAGTGCTATTACTCCGGCTAGGTACAGTCGACAACAAGACAGCATTGCCTCAAATTCTAGTGTAAGACGTTCGACGTGATTAGCCGCTAAAAATTGTTTTCATGCGGTGACACTTGAATTTGAGCATGTATAATACTAACAGGACCTCTTTTAATTTGTTAACATTTGATTGGATTTTTCGTCCGTTATATCCAAAGTTCGTTAAACAGAGGTCCGTAATATCAAGGTTTCAGTGTACATATAAGCTAAAACTGTTCTTACGTATGCATTTAAGAAAAACTTTTACAAAACATAAGGATGAACCTAACAGCAAATCTCAAAAATTAAAATGGTGCGTAGTGCATGCATTAAATTATCTTTTTCTAACCTTTGTCTGCACCAAATTGTGCTTTGGGCACTGCATCATATAAAAGCTCTATTATTTTGATCTTTAAATACACAAATAAATTAAATGTTAAAACTTTAATTAAGAATAAGATATTATTAAAATATAAATTAGTTTTAAAATCACTGTAAATATTTTATTATAACTTCATTATAATGTCTAACGGTTTCAAAGCTAACCTCTTCTTTATCAAGACTGATTAATACTAAAAATTATTTGAATGATTTTTGAGGATGGAAGCTTAGATTCCGAAACTAGTAGTCATAAATAAACTCAAGTGCTATAAAAACAAGTGTTTTTTTAATAATTTTAAAATAAAGTTACATTTTAATCATAAAATCGAAAATCACGTTAGAGCTTAAAATATAAAGATAACATGAAAATCAAGTTTTTATTTCAGTACAAATATGAAACCAATAATGAATGAAATCATTTTGATAACACAAGCACATATTTTAAAAACTTTTAATTATATTTTGTGAAAAATACTCTGATATAAATAAAACAAACGAGAAACATATTACTCGATTATGAAAATGTTTTTGAACTGTATCCTCTCGAGGATTCTTCTAGAATATTCTTCGAAAATGGCACCAAAAGCTCCCTCGATAGCGGATTGAAGCTCCTGGAAGATTTCCTGCCAATTGGCGTTCAGGAATTTATTCATATTATCCCCCAAAGCTTTGTCCCCTTTGAAAAGGTTACCAAAATTCATGTATATTCTGAAATTAAACGAAAAAAAAAATTTAAATACTGGATTTTTCACCCGAATGATGACATATCATTATACATATTAAAGGATTGTCAAATAAGATAAATCATCTATTGTTTTAATTACGAAGTAAGTAAGATCATTGAGCATTCCAGAGCTTATCGGTTTCTTTATACACTTGTGTAATGTGCACCATTTTGCCAATAATAAAACAAAACTAATTCAATTCCATTGCGACATAAGAAAAAAATGCAAGGCTGATATAAACATTATCGATAAAATTGAGAACGTGTGTTGAGATGGTTTGGGCATGTGAATCGAATGAGGGAAGAAAGAATTGTAAAACAAATTTATGAGGCGAATGTGGTTGGAAATAAAATCAGAGGAAGACTGAGGAAAACTTGGCATAATCAGGTACTTAAAAGTGGTCAGATCAGGAGTCGAAATTATTGACGGGTTTGTATAAGGAGCGTATGAATGTGGAAGTGGTGACGATTGTTTGGAAAGCCTGATTGGTGTGGTATTCTATTCTCTCTGCGTAACCGGAAAAACGGTGAAATGGTTAGTTGATTAGTTGATTTTTTAAAAAATCATTATTACTTCTACGTTACTGTAATATGTCAAATATCAGTTTTAATTAGTATAAGTTTTTCAATAATAAGTTTGTTATTTATTTCATATGGCTATTTTTTTTTTTGTTTCTTAATAAGGCTTACATTAATATATTAATTTCTGATTTCTTAAAAATGCAAAATTGTGTTTTCAACGATATCAGTTTCTGTTATTTTTGTGGAATTTTATTTGTGGCCCGATACAAAATTTTCATCATATTTGGACCAGAAAGGCTAAAGATCATCCTAAGAACCTCACCCTAAGATCATCTTTCGATAATTTACATTAGTATAAATTAATGTAAAAAAGTCTATCGTATATTGCTACATTTAAACATTTCATTTGAAAAATCATGTAAATATATATTTGTAACTTGTAATAAATTGCATAATTTCTCCATCATTTATAATTGATTTAATTGATATTTAAATGTCGAGTCTTTAATTATGTATTCCATTAAATCATATTGGTCTCAGCATTTATCAGACCACTAAGAAATCATTTGCACGCAAGGGAATCCAATTTAATTTATGAAACGGTAATGAAATTCAAGCTGGTGTCATTAATTATCTCAAGACTCGCATATCGCTCACTCCTTTCAAGAACGTCATAAATCAAAAATCGTCAATTTTGAGTTGTGCATGTTTTCGTAATGCCCAGAAAATGTACTATATCCCAGCAAAAGCGGCATATTTTTAACTTAATATTTACCCGCTACAGGGCAGAAAGTGTTATTTTTGCATTTTGAAGAAAAGGTATTGTTTAATAATTTTTTTGAATAAAGTAAATATTTTTCAAATGGAGAAAAAATATTCAGGTTTTACCTAAAAAGATCTGTTGCACAGTAAAAAGTTAAATAAGTGGCTTGATATTTATTTTTAAAACATTGTATTATATTTTTACACTTTAAAAACGTTCTCCTGAAAAACAAAGTTTTTTGATTTATGACGTTCTTGAAAGGAGTGAGCGATATGTCAGATTTATACTAATAATAAATAATATTTAAAACAAAATGTAGATGCGAATATGGTTTATATTATAAAAAAAAATCGAATCCTTATCCGCAATCCAATGGTGCATAGGGCACTGCGTCATATAAACGCAGTGTTATCTTGATCGTTAACACGAGAAGGAAAGGTGATCAGCCCTCCGCTTCAGGTACCAGTCCAGGGTGATATTGAATAAATATTAGAGTGAAAAAATCACTTATATTTATTTGACCCCCCTTGCAATCGAACCCGGGACCTCCAGAAAGGTAGCCGAGCGTGCTGACCATTACACTACGGAGGCGGACATATTATATAAGAAGAATTATATATGAATAGGAGAATTATATATAAAAGAATTATATATATAAGAATAATTATATTATAAAAGAGAGTTAAAATATTGAATGAAAATTGATTTTTTGATTACCTGCCTTACTTAAAAAAAGTGTTTTAAAAGTGTTTTTATATGAATCTAGAACAGTGCCCCTCTGCCTATTTTAGAATATATGTAGAAAAAATCTTTCAATAAACCATATAATTATTTCGAAGAAAAATAAATGTTTTAATCCTAAAACGGTGTTAAAAAAATAATTATTGTGATTTTTTGTGTGGTTAAAGAATTCACTCACCTGCCTGGATGAAGTTTGATTTTGAAATTTTTAATTTTCAAATATTCTTTGTCATTTTTCATCAGCTGTTCTCCTTTAATGGTGATGTTCGCTATCAGGTTAACTGAAAAATTAAAACAATGATTTAAAGTGTATTGCAAAATAAATTAGCAGCACGTAATGATCAAATCAGGGATAAAATATCACTTGTATTTTATTTATTTTTTATATTTTTGTTTACATTTCACATCTTAATATTTCATAGTCTATGCATTCATTTACGGTACGGATACGATGTAATGCACTATACAATATGATAAAAAAATGTGTTTTTTTATACTGAAATCGGTATTTAAAGAGCTTATATGTATGTTACATAGTTCTCTCCATATATAACCGTAATGTAGATATGCTCTATAATTGTATAAATTGAAAAATATTTATATATGTTTGAAGTATACCCATAGTCATGTTGCTAAATCCATCCCCTTGAATTGGCAGAATAAGGACCTTCCCTCGTACATTGTAAGGTCCTGCCAAGTTAATTCTAGGTGCTTGAATATTCATATGAAGTACGAAATCCTTAGGACTCGAAAGCTTTCCACTGAAATCATTAATAATAAATTCATGTAAACCTTTATATTTTTTTAATAAACTCCCTTTTTCCTTTGCCTTCCTTACTATCATCAATTTGTAATTTAAGTTTTTGTAAGTACTATGTACCCTCTGATTGCAAACAGCTATATATGGTATCGAACGTTTTGATCAATATCACTGGTCTGTTTTTGGTTCGTTGGAAGATATTGCTTTTTAGGAATAAGCCAACCAATGTACTTATTTCTTTTCTGTACATGAACTTTAAATATATTTAATAAATGAGCACACAAACAGAATGTCATGTCAAAACGACAGGCGAAAGGACAAATAGATATATATTTATATATATATATATATATAAATATATATATATATATATATATATATATATATATATATATATATATATATATATATATATATATATATATATATATATATATATATATATATTTATATATATATATATATATATATATATATATATATATATATATATATGTGTAATAAAATACCTAGGTACCTACCTATACATTTTATTAAGTACTTACAAAAAGTACCTACATAAAACAGTTCTACCACCAGATGCCGCATGCGTCGCTCAGAATAAAACAAAAGACTTCCGATAATATTATTAACTGTCAGAATCAGATAGATAGATAGATAGATAGATATAAAAATTATTATAAAGATAAATTAAGAATAAACTTTAATTACAAAGCAACACATTGTTTATTTTATTATTATACACCCACTTTACATATTATTTACACCCAATTTATAAAGAAAAATATTACCACGTTATATATATATATATATATATATATATATATATATATATATATATATATATATATATATATATATATATATATATATATATATATATATATATATATATATATATATATATATATATATATATTTATATATATAAAAATACACTGACCTTATCGACTCAGTTACTACTCCAGACAGCCCCTCGAGGATGTTGTCAGTCAGATCGAGCTTGACAGCCACTGCACCGGTCCCCTTGTCGATGAATATCCTCTTGATGGTCATGGGGTCCATGTCTGTAGCGCCGAGCTCTGCATTGCCCCCGTCGGTCAGCTGGTTGACAGCGTTACCGACCGCCTCTGTCAGGCATTGGTTCACCGTGCCATCGGTTTCAGGGGAAACCTTGCATCGTTTGAAGGAGTCCGCTGAAAAAGCGTTTTATTTTAAAATCCCAATCACAAAATTTTAAAATAATGCTTAAAGGGTAACTCGTTATCAGGATGATTCGGTATGTGATCGGTGGCGCAAGAAGCCTGACTTTTCTTAAATTTTATATTATTTTATATTGAAAAATATTTTATCATTTTTTCGTGTCTCCTCGCCTTTCAATAACTCTTTTCATTTCAAAACCAAATACTTATTTCGAATAAAAACTTATTTTTTAATACCAAAATGGTATTTTAAGCAAAAATTTCAATTACATAAAAATGATTTATTGCGATTTATCGTTTATAGGGCCTTAAAGTTTCGAGACGGAATCCCACAGTGAAAATATTCAACGAATTACAACTTACGACTGTCAAACATCCATATGCTTAAACTATCCTTCCATATGAACCTAAGATTTACTTACGTAACACAAGAAATTAACTTCCAAAAAAAACACAAAAAATTACCATTAACAAAGACACTTGGGTCTGTTTTTATGCGGATCTTTTTTATGCGATTTTGAAGTAATGCGATTTTCAAATTTAATGGTACCTATCCCTAATTTTTGTATGTAGTTCTTTTTTTATGTGAATTCGTATTAAAAAATCTAAAATTTAGACTAGTGCAGGTTACTGCCCTTAAAGTGTTATTGTGTCACTTGCACAAAGTTAAGCTCAAATCTTACATCGTATTTAAGAGACGCTTTATTGAAAGAAAAAAAACAGAAAAAGCACTTGTGGTTCGTATTGAAGATTTATCTCAAAAACGATTTCCCATATGTAGATATTTAATTAAGGAAAAAGCTCCTCTGTTTTCATTTTTATGATTATTTTATAAACTTTTTTAATGCGTCTTTTGGTACATTCTTTCATTTTGATTTGAAGTTATGCGTTTTTTAAAATAATAGAACCTTTGTTTTGTATGTTGTTTAAGTCTTTTTTTGTTTGCGAATATTTTTATGTTACTCCCCGTGGAACGTATCTATCGCATAAAAAGAGACCCAAGTGTATTATGAAAACAAACATAGAACCACAAGATTCAAAACATAGAAGCCATCACATAGAATCTAAAACTTACTACGTTTGGAAAAATAAATTTAATACTATGCAATAAAATTTTATAACCTGCTTCCATTATCCCTGGGAAGCGAACTCCTTAACCTGGAGGTGCTGGAGCACGGTAGCCAAATGTGCTAACCACTACACTATGGAGGCAGACTAAATCAGTATTTAAAAAAAAAACAATTATCCCACTTACGAAATTTGATTGAGTATCCAATGTCACTAATCACAGCTATTAAAATAATTGACGCTATCCAATTTGACATTGTGTTCATAATTATTATAATACTCCGTCTTTAGTTAACTTCGACTGCACAATGCCTCGAGTAATAAATAAATGAAGAGCAAATCTCGGAGTTTCCTTTTTATATGTTAGTTAGTATAATGAAATAAATTGTCGCTGTCTTATCGACTTTATTCATTATAATTTGCTCCTTTGTAGTTACTTGGAATGCAAATTATTAATTATTATTATTTAATACCAGTATAAAACTACAATAAACAAGTATTTTTAGTACGCAGGAAGATATGTATATTGCATATATCGCTCACTCCTTTCAACAACGTCATATATCAAAAAACTTGATTTTTCAGGAGAACGTTTTTAAAGTTTCAAAATTAAATACAAAGTATTAAAAATAAATATCAAGCCACTTATTAAACTTTTTACTGTGCAACAGATCTTTTTGGTAAAACCTGAAGGCCTTTTCGCCATTTGAAAAATATTTAGTTTATTTAAAAAAAAATAATTAAACAATACCTTTTTTCAAAATGCAACAATACTTTCTGCCCTGTAGCGGGTAAATATTAAGTTAAAAATATGCCTCTTTTGTTGGAATATAGTACATTTTCTGAGCATTCCGAAAACATGCAAAACTGAAAATTGGCGATTTTTGATTTATGACGTTCTTGAAAGGAGTGAGCGATGTATTTTTTATTTTTTTTCATCCTCCACACATTTATAATTTCAATCTTTTGATAATGTGACCTTACTGTTTTATTATTCGTTCTGAGGGCCCATTTTACATTTTTCGTTTTTAACAAGTGAAATCATTTGATAAATTGTCAATTGTTTTTCTTCATGATGACCTAGACTGGAATCGAACCCGAATAATCATCCATGGGAGATGAAAACCGTAACTGCTACACCACGGAGAAAGTTAGGGAATTACAAATGGGTGAAGAAATATAATAAAATATTATTAATATAATAAATATTTATTTATAATAATATTTACATTTTTATCACAATACATTCTTAAATAAAATATTATATTCTATCCTACACGCACACAAATGGTGCATAAGGTATGGCGTCGAAGCGATCCTTAACTATATATGGAGGCAAGGCTATCAGTCCTTTTCTCCAGGTTCTTGGATTAAGGAGTGGAATATATGGGATACAGATAACGTAAGTGAAGGAGATCAGGATGAAGGACATTACTGCTATATAGAAAAGTAAATGGATTCGAATGTTAGGTGGGAAAAGTAGAATAACAGTAATGGCTAGGGCACTCGGGGTTGCATACCCGTATCGTACAAAGTCCCTCGAGAAAATTTTCTTAATAAATAGTGAACGTATAAAACTGCCGGTTTCATATTTTTGGTTTAAACTACCTACGAAAATAAGTATACTTTTTCTTTCTAAACTTAACATAACTTATATACTTATATGTATTTTATGCAAGATATAATATTTTTCTAACACACTGTTTTTTTTAAAGGATGATTAACACGAAGTATTATTGTATAAAGTTTTAAAAAATACATTTTCGTTACATTTAAAAATTCTACATGGTGAAATATCCTTGAAAAAACGATCTCACAGTATTTTTTTTTTATACGTTGCATATTTAGATTTTATTTTTCTATTATTGTTCGAATAGAAATCTATCGGAAATTATTTGTGTGTATTATTTGTTTCTAGTTCAAGCATATTTATTTTCTTTGTGATATTAACAACATTCGCCAGTTTTCTCCGAGCGAGTGACATAATTTAATTGCTCGTAAAAATATAAATTAAAAATATAATTTATATTTGAAGCACTAACTTTATGATTTTCCGTTTTATGATTAAAATGAAACTTTGTTTTAAAATCACTATAAAATCACTTAAACTTTAACATAACAAAGTTACATTTTAATTATATAATAAAAATACTAATTTATATAAATCGTCTTTGATACTGGCTTTCTGTTACAAATAAATCCGTTTAAAATTTTACAAACTGTACAGAATTTAAAAATACTTTTATAAGACCTCTTTTTTAGCTTATTAGTGTAAACACGACCAGTTTTGAGAATTACAGATGTTCTCATCAATCGTTGAAAATACAAAACATGTTTACATTAATAAACTCAAAAAGTGGTATTAAAAAAGTGTTTAATTTTTATGTTATTTCCAAATCGATAAATTATACAGTAAGTATATAAATATTTTCATAATTATTAATTCGTAAGACCTAAATATACCTATAGTTACGTTTCTATGTTAATCCTATTGAGATCCTTATTCGAGAATAAATATGTTTTTAAACTGAATTCTTTCTAAAATTCGTCTCGTGTACAGTTCGAAGAGCTGACTAATTGCTTCTTCAATAGATGGTCTCAAATCGCTGTAGATTTCTCTCCAATTATCGTTCAGGAAATGATTCATGCTGTCGGCTATGCTTTTGTCTCTGAACAGTTTCTCGAAATACAAATGGGTCCTGAAAAAAATAACATATTAACTTGATAATTTTGTATATTTTTATTTCATTTTCATTTCAAAATATAGCTGTGTTTCATTTCTCTTTTTAGGATATCTTACTCAATGTGTAGTCAATTTTTTGTAAAATAAATGGTGCAAAGGCGGTTTTTTTAAAAACTTTTTAAACATTTAGATGTTTATTTATATTTAAGACCACTTTCTATAAGTGGCCAACTCTGTTTTGAGTTAATTGGTTGTTCATTATAAATAGACAGTTTTACAACTCATGTATGTTTTTTTGAAATGCAAAAATAAATCCCTTGTATAAGACCAACTTAGAAAATTGTATAACTCAATTTTAAGTTAATTGGTTATAAAGAATCAATCTCACATGTGGTGGTATTGATTTTTCTCCATCCCTCAACGTCCCAAGGACATAACTCTAAAATTTAGTTTCACATACGAAGTTTAAAAATGATGCAGTATGCATCAAAACACGTGGAACAAAAGATTTTAATTAACATATTCTGATATTATTTTTTGACATCTCATCAAAGATGAAGAAGAATATGGAAGTCTGGGCATTTACGGGGCTGACGACCGTCATAGGCTGGTTTAAGTGATCACTTTACACACGTGTAACATTCACCAATTCTACCCATTATTGACAACCACACTACTCAAATTCTTGGAAGTTCTATGTATATGAACCAATTTATAAACCTTGTTCTTGAATCACTAGAACTTCACTAGAGACATCTATTGGTGAGATGTAATTGGAGATTATCCAGATTTTGTGAACAAATATTTGGACACACTCAACATATTGTGATATTTACTTAGTAAAACTAAAATAAAAAAATCAGCTATATTTTTACCTTTGTAAGTCAATGGACATTTTGAAATCCTTTATTTTGAGATATTCCTTTCCATTCCTTATGAGTGGTTCGCCAGTTATTGTCCCTCCTGCTCTTACACCCTCTGGAAAATATAAACACGAATAGTTAGCATATTTTTCTTTAGATCGGCGAACTTCCTCAACCGGACTTGTACAGATAACAGTTTACAGATAGCTACAATACATAATAATAATTGAATCGCAAAAAAATCTGATCCTGACAAGATAATGAACAAATAGCTGGAATTTAAAATGATATTATGTATATTAACTATTATAATTAACGAGCATCGCTTATTATTTTATTTTATGAACTATTTCAATACCAGGAGTACATAACTTGGTGAATAAACAAATAACCGGAATTCAAAATGATATTACATATCGCTCACTCCTTTCAAGAACGTCTTAAATAAAAAAAAACTTGATTTTTCAGGAGAACGTTTTTAAAGTTTAAAAATGTAATACAATGTATTAAAAATAAATATGAAGCCACTTATTGAACTTTTTACTGTGGAACAGATTTTTTTAGACTAAACCTGAAGGTTCTTTCTCCTTTTGAAAAATATTTAGTATATTTAAAAAAATAATTAAACAATACCTTTTCTTCAAAATGCAAAAACAACACTTTCTGCCCTGTAGCGGGTATATATGAAGTTAAAAATATGTCTCTTTTGCTGGTATATAGTACATTTTCTGGGCATTCGGAAAACATGCACAACTGAAAATTTACGATTTTTGATTTATGACGTTCTTGAAAGGAGTGTACGATATGTTTAACCATTGAATTATTAATGACCATCGCTTATTATTTTTTATTTTAACAACTATTTAAATACCAGGGATACATTACTTGTTGAATGAACAAATAACAGGAATTTAAGATGATATTACGTAGGTTTATTTGACATGATGATTATATGATTATTTAAAAAAAATGTAATAAACCACTTAATGAGTTTTATTTTTTATTATACACGATTGGTTTTGAAAACAGGTGAAAATTAAAACTATTTATAGAGGTTGATAGGGTGATAAATAAAGAGAAGGGGGGGGGGGTTAAGGAACAGATTTTCAGTAAAAGGAAACAGATAATAATGGTGACATATTTTGAAACAGTATATTATTAATTAACTCATTAAGTGGTTCATTACAAGTGTTTTTTTTTATATAATCAAATGTCATTCCACAAAGTTTATGCCGAATCAAAAAATAATATTAATTATCATCACTTATTATTTTATTTATTAAACTAAATTTTAGTATTTGCGCTATTGTACTTATGTTTTTAGGAAGAAAAAAAATAGAAGATAAAATGAATTTCAACGAAATATTCATTCTAGATTGAGTGTCAGCGTGTAAGGGTTAAGTTGATACCTATTACGTTTTTCGTTTATGATTTAGTTGAAATAGATTTTATCTTTCTTCGGCTGTTAAATTATAAATAAGGTTAAATTTTATATGATGTTTAAACCCATTTTTTTACTTTAAAAATCTATCTAGGCAATTGTAAATAATTTTAGTTCATTAAATGTTGACCTATTTTATTTTTATACTAACTACAGGGTGGTTCGTTACTATTTTTAATATTTTACTTTTTAGGAAGTCTAGAAACAATGAAATCACAAGTAAACAATAATAAAATTAAAAAATACATACCTAATGTAAGGTTGCAAGCTCCAGCGCCTTTCACTGGTAAGACAAGTATTTTCCCATTCATACTGTATTGTCCTATAAGCTTGAGGCTGTCAATCACACCATCTATGGTGAATCTGAAGTCTTTCGGAGACGATATTTTCCCCCTAAAAATAAAATAAAAAATTCGTTAGGACGTAAAAATTATTCAACATTATTTTATAAAGTTACTTCATATTTTCATTGATTGATTATTTTCCTACTTTGTCCTACTATTTATCGAATTTTTTAACTCATACTTGGTAAATATAACTACTTATACACTTTTATCATGACACGAATTTTTATATATTCAATTTCATTATTAAATATCGTATACGGTGGTAGAAAATGTAATTGTATAAATAATCTGGTCAAAAAATAAGTATCGTAGATTGTATAAAACGATATAATAAAATTCGTCTATCGAAAATTGATTTTCAGCAAGTTGCTTTGGTAGTTTGCAGTGTAATAAATAACACTCTTACATAAATATGTTATACTGGATCAAATTATGTATAAATTATACATTATAATATAATTTGTTTAAATTTATTTATACCAAATACAGCAGACTAGGTTGATAATAATTTTGTGCTTTAAATATTATATTATTTTCGTTTCATCAAAGTTTTCAGTATTTTAAATAAGTAATATTAAATGGCCATTCTTTAAAAATATATTTCCGTATTTGCTTATAATATTTAATATTTTTGGACATTTCATTGATTTTTTTAAAACATGGTTTACAGATGAATTCTTTACCTTTTACACAGTTTTATACTGACGCTTTAAAAATACCAATATTAAGAATTATAAATATAAAAAACTACATTTAATATAATTTGTTTAGCCTTATTTTTATAGTACGATACTTTTCAACAATCAAACAATGATTTTTTGCAATTAATAACATTTTTTCAGCGACAGAACACTCGGACTACTAAATTTTAATGTACAGGACAAAATGTTTTCAAACTATTCTGATAACTTTATTTTTTGGTTATCGAAGGTATATGCAAAACGGTAAATTACTTTTATATGTGTAATTATTATTTTATATGTATGATAAATCAAACCTCATTATTAGAAGCGATTAACACTGCTGACTATTAAATACAACACTTAATCAATTAATTAATTATTGTTGATTTCCAATGAATTAAATAATTATAATATTTAATCAAATACATATGTATTTATAATGTAAATAATAATGTAATAAAATCCGGTAAATCCAGTGCATCCCGTAAAATCCATCACATTATTTACGAGAGCCGGATAACGAGTCGAAAAAAGCTTATTTTTTTCATATCATATCGCCATATAGCATTTGATAAAACTGCAGCCCTGATTTTAAATAATGTGAGGGCTCTTATAACAGCCAAAAGATAATTAAACTGATTTTCTCAACAGTTATTTATTCACAGTATTCTGAGTGTTTCTAAATAATTATTTACAAATCTGTGTTTTTCCACTTAGAACTTATTTTATATTTTATCACATAAAAAATAACTAAATGGACAAACCCAGGTTTGTGACCAAAGACTTGTATAAACTTATAATACTGTTCCATATTTTTCTTCATATTTGTTGAGATATCATTAATTTCACCTGAAATATGATTTTTATTTTTTATGAAACATATAATTTGACTACATTATTTCATACTAGTAGCTTGATTGTCGATCGTAGGTTGAATGTTAAATGTTTCACGTGTATAAAGTGATCACTAAACCAGCTTATGATAGGCCGTAATACCTTCAAATTCTCAGAGTTCCATATTCTTCTTCATGTGCACTAAGATGCCAAAAATGTAAAAATAATGCCTTAGTGGAGAAACTCAGATTTGTGAACAAGGATTCAGACACACCTAAAATGTTATAAATAAGAACTTACTTGAAGGACTTTAACTTGTAGTGTGATATTCCAAAGACGTCGATATTCTTGAAGATGATTTCTATGGCGACTGGGGCGTCCTTACTCCCTTGTCTGATGGCAATCTCGTTAACCCTTAGCGGGTCCAGGTCTGGCAGACCCAGTTCAGAGTCTCCACTCTCACTGAGATAAGAGATGGCATTCTGGACCGCCTCTTCCATGCACCTGTTGGTCTTGTAGTCTGTCGACGCCGACACTTTACAGCGGTGAAACCTTTGAGCTGCAAACAAAAGAGAGCTTATTAAGATATACTTGTAAGTAAACGTATATTTCAGGGCCACATGTAACAAATCTCACATATTATAAATGAAATGAAATAAACTTAAATCAACCCCAGTGTAATGATGTCGGTACGACGAATCCCGGTTGCTAGACAAATAAAGTTCATGTGGAAAAGACTACATAGTTGTTGTTTTATTCTATGAAATGAAATCAATATCATACATGAAACACACACAAGACCAATGATAAAAATGCAAAAATTGACGGTTTATAGATGGATAAAAAATCACATGTTTTAACAACAAGATAATGAGTAAAATTAAAGTCACTATGTAATAATATCTTTCCATTTTTAAATGAAGTTTTACTTGGTAAATACCACTATTTTTTTTAAATCTAGTGTACACGTGTTTCGATGCATTGCGCTACATTTTCAAACACCGTATATGAAGCTAATTTTAAATTTCAGCGAATTGTCCTTGGGAGTTTGAAGAATAAAGACGGGGTAGGGGCTATTTCTTATTTTTATTTATTAACAATAATAATAGTGTGTAAACGATCATGATAACACTGCGTTCACATGAAGCAGTGCCCTATGCACCATTGGGGTGCGGATAAGGGTTTTATTATTTTATTTTTATTATTAAAAATAATAAATAAATACGTCCCAAGGACACAAATTTAAAATTTAGACTATGTTTCACGTACGTTATTTGAAAATGATGCGGAATGAATGCCAACACGTGACACAATAGATTTTACCAAGAAAAACATAAAATAAAATCGATAATTATTACCACAAAGGTACTGCCGAATCAAGTAATGAATAAATCTTTAATGAGTACGAGAAAAAAGGTTTGGCTCGCCTGATTTACTAAGTAGGTAGGTATTGAACTTGATAAGAGTCAGAAGGTTGTTTTATAATTGATAGCATTCACCTGATCGTAATTAAATCGCCTCGATGCGATGATGATGATAATAAACTCCTGCATTTGTAGTTAGGTGATTACAAAGTCTTAAGTATTTATATATGAGATGACATTTGCACGCGATACAATTACGGTAATGTTTAATAATGCGTTATTAAATATTTCTTTATATTTCAAATTAGCTATAAGTTAATTGCGTTAATTAAACCTTATAATCAGTATTTCAATATTTATTCCACTTTGCAGTACAAAAGTCAGCCATTTCTAAGTGCAAAAGTCAGACATTTCTAAGTATAAAAGTTGGACATTTCTATGTAAAAAAAAGTCGGCCATTTCTAAGTGCGAAAATCGGACATTTCTAAGCATAAAAGTTAGACATTTCTTTGTAAAAAAAGTCAGCCATTTCTATGTGAAAAAATCGGAAATTTCTACGTTTAAAAGTTAGACATTTCTTTGTAAAAAAAAGTCAGCCATTTCTATGTAAAAAAGTCGGACATTTCTAAGTATAAAAGTTGGACAATTCTATGTAAAAAAAAAGTCAGTCATTTCTAAGTGCAAAAGTCGGACATTTCTAAGTGTAAATGTTGAACATTTCTATGTAAGAAAAGTCGGCCATTTCTAAGCACAAAAGTTAGACATTTCTAAGCACAAAAGTCGGACATTTCTTTGTAAAAAGTTCCCCATTTGTAAGTACAAAAGTTGACAATTTTTTAGATATAGTATTTTCATACACATATTTAATAATATGATTAAGTATTTCAAAGATAAAGGGATCAGATCGGGAATCAGGATGATCGGCGGGTGTGCATGAATGTGGAAGAGGCGAAGATTGTTTGCAAAGACAGATAGATGTGACGTTCTAATCTCTATGCCTACCTCTGCGAGGCAGCGGCGTAATTGTTGGTTGTATTTAACGATACTTTGCATAAATTTATTTTTAGATTAAATAAATTATTGAATATGCGAGATGTTCAGGCTGAATTCTCACATAAAAGACATTAACACTTTGTATAAATAATGTATTATTGAAATTAATAGTCGAGTTGTAGGCCCGTGGTAAGTGTCGCAGACTCGCAGTCTAACTTTGTGGGTTCAAACCCACTCTACCGCAATTCGATACATATTTTTGACAATGAACCTCTAATACTTACGAAAAATGGTATGAAATTGAAATACACATAAAAAAATAAACAAATATTTGTATCAATATATATATATTTTTAAACAATGAATATCTAACAATGTCTAAAGGCAGCCGCCGTGGCGTGGATTTGATTCCCACCAATTGCAAAATGAATTCAAGGAATATTTATTTTCAACTAGGCCATGTTTGTGATTTATATGCATATGCATGTGCATACATTGTAAAAATTAAAATGTTAATAACATGAATTCGAAAAAAATAGAGAGATAGTATTATTATATTTTTGTAATATCTTTTAATTGTTTATGATAATTTAAATATAGTAAAATTAATTTATTATTAGGAATCAAATCATTATCAATTAAACACTCTTCTTATCATTCATAGTTCACTTTGTGTAATGCAACTTTTATAAACACTTATTCGTGACTACCGGTCAAAAATAAAATTATTAGGATGAATGATAAGGAGAGTGTTATATTACCATACCACAATGCTTTTAATATACAAAATACATTATCAAATTTTATATTAAAAGCATTATCAACACATTAAGGTATTTTATATTTCAGTTTTCAACGCATGCAAAATATATAATAAGTGTAAGAATAAAATGAAAGAATTGGGCCATTTTGAGGAATAATTTTGATAATAATAAAAAAATACAGCATGATAAAAGTGACAGTAAAAACTAAAGTGTTTTTTCAAAGGTCATTAAAATATTTTTCACCAAAAAAGGTTACCTGTTACAAAAGATTATAATCTAATACGTTGAATTTATGTGTTAGAATAATATGTTTGAAATGACCTAGAATTATTAGTTGGTTGCCTTGGCGTGTTACTTACTTCATTTTAAGGGGCATCGCTACATAGTATTTTGAGAGTTCATAGATTTTGAGCTCTTCAAGTACAAATGATATCTTTTTTAATCAGATAATAAAATTTATAAATCGTTAGATTTATTTTCAATTTTTACGGATTTGTAAGTTGTACATAGTTAATGGTATTAGATTCATGTATATTACTTTTTGTAATTTTTTACAACTCTTCACATACAAATAAAATATTTTTTAAATCAGTCAACAATTCGATTTACTTGAAATTTGTCTGGATTTGACAGTACCTAGTTTGATATAGTTAATGATATTAGATTCATGTTAATATTTTTTTTACAACTCTTTACTTACAAATGGTATATTTTTTTTAAATTGGACAAAAAAGTATACAAACGATTCGGCTTATTGAATTTTGTCTGGAGTTGACAGTCGTTTGACATAGTTAATGATATTGGATTAATGTCAATTGTTTTTTGCAATTCTTTACTTGCAAATGGTATTTATTTTTAAATTGGACAAAAAAGTATACAAACAATTCGGTTTATTTAAATTTTGTCTGGATTTGAAAGTAGTACATAGTTAATGGTATGAGATTCCTGTAAATCATTTATTGTATTTTTTTTGATAAACTGTTCACTTACATACGAGTGTGACTTATTTTTTTTAACAATTCGATTTATTTGAAATTTGTCCGGATTTGACCGAAGTACATAGTTGATGGTATTAGATTTATGCAAATTATTTTTTGCAACTCTTTACTTACAAATTGTATATAATTTTTAAATTAGACAAAAAGTATACAAACGATTTGATTTATTTAATTTAAGTTTGGATTAGACAGCAGAACCTACATAGTTAATGATATAAGATTAATGTCAATTTTTTTGTTGGAATAATATATTTTATTTTTTAAATTGGACAAAAATGTAAACAATAAAATCATTTTTTCTGGATTTGACAGTACTATTAAGTTAATGGTTCTGACTCATGTAAATTATTTTTTGTAATTCACGTTTAAATGATATATTTTGAAAATCCGATCAAAAATGTATATAAACATCTCAATTTCTTCGATTCAATTTTAGTAACGTGCTATTGTTCAAAAAAATTTCTGTATTTGACAATATTACAAAATTAATGGTTTTAATTTCATGTTTATTATTTTCTATATTTTTTTAATATTTTTAACTTATAAATGATATATTTTAAAGTGTGATAAAAAAGGTAACAAACAATTCGATTTCGTCGAATCAATTTTATTGACGTACAATTTTCTAAAATTTGTGTAGATTCGACAGTATTTAATAATATTATATTCATGTAAATTATTTTTGTCATATGTATTTTTTAAAGGTAATAATAACTTAAACTTATCACTTAATGATAAATTCTTAAATCAATAATATTATAAGTAGATATTTCACATAGAAGTTCAAATTTAAAGGTACACTTTGTTTTATAAATGACTAAATGACAATTCATATAAATCAAATTATTCATAAGTCTTGTATTTTTTTATTGATTTGAAGTTAATTTTGTTAAATAACACGGTGATTTACATATAAAAAAATAAAACACTGGTATGTATACGACCAATTTGTCGAGTTTATTAATGTATACACGACTAGTTTCGAGAACTGCAGATTTTTTTATCAAGAGTTGAAAATACAAACTTACCTTCAATAAACTCAAAAATTGGTATGGTAAAAGTGTTTACTTTTTTTGTATTTAAAACTTGTGTTTTAATAATAATGAAAATCAAGTACCGAAATTTCATTTAATTTTTTACTGCATGTACATTAAATGATATAAAATATTTTTAAAGCAATTGAAAATACAAGTGTGAGTTTCTTTCAAAATAAATGTAAGAAATACTTTTTATGTTTTTTATTTTTCTATTTATAAATGAAAAATAATACTCACAAAGTTTTGCGCCATTTACAACAACATTACAACAAATGATAGCCCAAATAAAACAAATATAAGCTTTCATTTTGCAACGCGAAAAATAAGCTAGCACTGAATATAACAACAACTGGGTAGCCTAGTAGCGGAACAACTACTTCCTTTCGATTGGGCCAAGTTCGGAACCCAATTTCCTTATATACCAATATGCTAGAATTATTTTTTAAGTTCATTCGACGGGTCGAATCACAACCTTGGCAAGTTCGACCGTCCGAAATGTACATGGCACGTTTTTTAATTGCGTTTAATAATAATTTTTAAATAATTAATTAATCGATCATTAATGTCACAAAATTTTGAGTGTGTCCAAATATTTCTTCATAAATCTTGGTTTCTCCACATAGGAATTATTTTTATATTTTTGACATCTCAACATAGATGAAGAAGAATATGGAAGTCTGGGTACTTACAGCGATTACGTCCTGTCATATACTGATTAAATGATCACTTTACATACGTGCAACATTCACCATTCTACCCATGATTGATAATTAGACTACTCAATTTTTTAGAACTTTTACATATATCATTAATCTTATGACACCTGCATGTGAGTTCACTGTGAGTCTTCTTGACATTGTTGATTTGAGATTTTTTTACTTAGCAGAGACCTTTTAATCAAACCAACCAATGACAGGTCATAAGACCCGTAAATGTTCAAACTTCTCAATAAATTTCTATAGTGTACTCCATCAACTCTGTTGAAATGCCAAAAAATCTTGATAGAACTATTTAAACTCACAGTACGATATGTTATCCGAACTCATGTAAAATACTCCAAATGAAAGATAGATTTCAGGATTACCTATTTAAAAAATATTTTTAACCGACCACTTTCCAGTATATGAAATAACAGTCATGCCAAATTTTTGATGTGTGCTTTACTGTGAAATAATTGTTATCTAATTCTAAAGCACATTAATAATCAACATTTCCAAATAATGTCGTATTCTAAGATTATTTTGTATGTCGAATTAATAAAATTTGGTTCTGATAAATAATTTGCTTCACGGTTTTGACAGATTAGAATGCTTACTCTTTTACTCGACAAATGTTAAAACTTTGATTGACAAACTGAGCCACGTGCATTTTCCATTTTACGTCAGAATAAACATATGGGACCAGTTACGTATTTGATTTTATAATAATAACAAATATATACCATAACATAGATGACGCAGAAACCAAAGATAAATTTTAATTATTTGGGAAAAAAACCGACGATAATATTGTTGTGTTGTTTTAGTAAAATAGTGTTATATACAAATTAAAATATTTGATAGGTACATTATTTTGACATTCAAAGGTTTAAAAAAATCACTTAATTTTCAACGATGAAAATTTTATTTGAAATAATATTGAGAAGTTGATTTAATATTAAATTGAGTAATTTAAATACTTTTTCATGTATATTAATAATAATATTATAAAACTGGCCTCGTTGGATCAATGCAGAAAACATTTTCATATAATTCACGGTCTTAAATTCACGAAACAAATTAATTATCTATTTTTTTTTAATATGGTACAATATCTATCATAATACAACATATGTGCATCTTACTGCACGATGTTTCGACACACATTATACGTTTTTCAAGGCTCAGAAATAAGCAAACGACAAAAAACTAATATTATTTATGACATCTCATCAAAGATGAAGAAGAACATGGAAGTCTGGGCGTTTACGGTGCTGACGACCGTCATAGGCTGGTTTAAGTGATCACTTTACCATTTCACGAATTCACCAATTCTACCCATATTATTGAGAACCACACTACTCAAATTCTTGGAAGTTCTATATATATATGAACCAATTTAGAAACCTTGTTCTTGAATCACTAGAACTTCCCTAGAGACATCTATTGGTGAGATGTAAAGAAGCTCTTTACTAACAGAAACTCTTATATTAGTACTTCCATATTCTTCTTCATCTTTGATGTCAAAACATAATATGAAAATAACTTGTGTTATTGGAGATAATCCAGATTTTGTGAACAAGTATTTGGACACACTCAAAATGTTGTACACAAAAAACTCATTTATTTTCAAAAGTTTTATTAATAATTTTCTTCTTTTTCTTCTAATTCTGCTTGGTGAAAGCCTTGTGGCCTGTTTTTAAGGGGGATTAGCCTCCCGCAATGTTAATTCCCAGCTTTCAATTTTATTTATTTATTATATAATATACATTCATTAATAAACTAACTAACAAACTAACCATCACGCCGCTTCCCAGCAGGGGTAGGCAGAGAGAATAGAGCGCCACACCACTCTGTCCTTGCAAACATTATTCGCCTCTTCCACGTTCATGCATCTCCTCATACATTCATTTATAATGTAATATATATTCAGAAATTTGAGTAGTGTGTTTTTCAATAATGGGTAGACTTATCTAGTATTTTTCTTCACCATTGCTGAGATAAAATCAATAAAAAAAATATTGGTACAAGTAGCGATATAAAGCATTAAATGATTATAAATACATGATTTTTTTTAAATAATAGATATCGGAATAAAAATAAGATGTTTTTTTAACAAATATCATTAACAACATTTTGAGTGTTACCAAATACTTGTTCACAACATCTGGATTATCTCCAATTCATGAGTTATTTTCATATTATTTTTTGACATCTCATCAAAGATGAAGAAGAATATGGAAGTCTGGGTATTTACGGGGCTTACGACCGTCATAGGCTGGTTTAAGTGATCACTTTACACACGTGTAACATTCACCAATTCTACCCATTATTGACAACCACACTACTCAATATTTTTTTTTTTTTTTTTTTATATATACAGAACTTCCAAAAAATTGAGTAGCGTGGTTGTCAATAATGGGTAGAATTGGTGAATGTTACACGTGTGTAAAGTGATCACTTAAACCAGCCTATGACGGTCGTAAGCCCCGTAAATACCCAGACTTCCATATTCTTCTTCATCTTTGATGAGATGTCAAAAAATAATATGAAAATATCATTAATTTATTCGGTAGCCTCTCTGTGGTAATTAATATCTATCAATTTTCATTTAAACTTTTACTTGGTAAATATCATTTTTTTCTTCAAATATATTGTGACATGCGTTTCGATGCATTCGACATCATAATCATAACATACGGTGTCATAATGAGGTTGAATGCATCAAACACGTGTCAAATTAGATTTTAAGAAAAAGTAAGACAGTGTTTTAACCTGTCGCAGGTATATTCAAACACGCGCTCACTCGAACGTAAAGTTTTGTTAAATTTTGAAAACAATCGGTGAATATTTAAAATGTTGAAGAAAAAACATTCTACTTTTTATTAACATTAATGTTTATTTTTTAAATTCTGAATAACGACATTCATATTTTTGGCACGTATATAAACATAGGATTTATTTTTCACGAGAATAATATACTCGTACAAATAAAAGAGCCGTTTGTTAATTCAATATTTATTTAAACTGAGTTACATACGAGTAGTTCCCCTTATTTAAAAAATTTCCTTTTATTTTTGATAGGTACCTTAATTCTTTGTATAACGAGCCCGCATCGCATGGCTAAATGCACGTATCGCATATAAAATCCTTATGGTGGACATTATAAGATGTAAGTATATCATTATTACGAAGGGGAAAACAACAAACATTTGGCGAACTTGTAAAAATAAATCCTCCATTATCATAAAGTAAATTTGCATTCATCGCCAACACGGAGGACTACGAAAGAGGCTGCATAAACTTAAATGATACCATAATTTTTTATTTCATTTTTTACCATTTCTTATAAATACCACTTTAGAAATAGTGGTATTTACTTTTTATATTAATATATATATCTAGCTGTACGCGGCCACTCATTCTGTGGTTTGGTTAAATATGAAATAAATAAAATTGAAAGCACACATTTCTAATTCATATAATTTCACAATCCTTGTGAACCAATTAAAATATTAAAAATCTATGAAACAATACAAACTAAGAAATATGCCAATCGATAGCAGCAGCTACCAAGAAGTTCGCTGTCCGCTATGAGCAACGTTAAGAATTGCATGCTATATTACAATTGATGTTACATTTATCGGATGCTATGCTATTGCGGCCATAAAAGCTGTTATAAGAAACACACCTTTTACGAGTGTAATATAAAAACACGCGCTTGTTTCGAAAGCAACGCTGTGTTATTATTTCAAAACAATTAAACTTTAGAAAATTTAAAATTTTGAGCACTTTAATTTTTTTATTTATACAGAATTTATTGTATTTGAACTACGATCATTCTAAAAATTGTGTGGAAAAATAAGCCAAAATATTAAAATTAACAAAACATAATTACTTACTTCACTGAGCAACTCTTCAACGAATTTACCAAAAAATAAACAATGAAGAAAATAATTTATAGCATTCGAATACTAAAAACGTGTGGTATGGTTTCCGAAAATTAAGAAATCTCGAAAACTAGGCGACTTAACTAAGGTCATGTTTTGTTATAATCGGTCAGGACGAGGTCTATCAAACGGTTCATGGTTTTATACATATATATATATATATATATATATATATATATATATATATATATATATATATATATATATATATATATATATATATAATATATATATATATATATATATATATGTATATATATACATATATATATATATATATATATATATATATATATATATATATATATATATATATATATATATGTAAATATATATATATATACCGTAAAGTGGGTATCAAACGGTTCATGGTTTTATACATATATATATATATATATATATATATATATATATATATATATATATATATATATATATATATATATATATATATATATATATATATATATATATATATATATATATATATATATATGTATATATATACATATATATATATATATATATATATATATATATATATATATATATATATATATATATATATATGTAAATATATATATATATACCGTAAAGTGGGTATACTTTGCACCATGGGTGATACTTTGCACCACCTTCTGTAAAGATATTGTGGAGCTGGTCATCTCTGATACATGTCATTTTTCATTCTACTTTCTTTTGTTTCTGATAGATGGCACTTCAATCTACTTTTTGGTTTATAGAAGTAACAGTCGGTCGCTATTGCTTCAATGCGTTTTTCCTGTCCGAATGTAAAGAAAGTTTTCTGTCTGAAAATTGTGTCCGAAAAAATCCAGTGTAATCAGTATACTGAAACAAGTTACAATAAGTGAGTGGTCTCTAAATCGTAGGTAGGTAAGCCCTGCTTTTCTCAAATGCTGTATTTTTTAGTTACGTTGTCAAGTTTATGTAAAAATAATATTTTTTTAAGAACTGACTTGTATTGACCACATTTGGGGTAACATTGCACCAGGTGCAAAGTATCCACAAAAGGCCATAGTTAATTAATTTGATGAAAAGTCTTAAAACGGCTAATACAACTTGACATTTTTGCTAAATATCTATAGGTTTTGTGTACTTACTTAATTCCTGATGGTATATTTTTTTCAAAAATCTCAAGAACACACAAACAGCGGCCTTATGCCAGACGATACTGCGATTTTACACCGAAGAGAGTGGAGCAGTGTTTGGAGGCCATTCGAAATGGTACAATCAGTCAAAGAAAGGCTGAAGAAATTTTAAAATCCCCAGAAGGACGATTAACTATAAGCTCAAAGGACCTCCGATATGTGACAAGGGCGAAGAGCAATCCTTCGTAAACTGCATAGTAGACATGAGTGAGTACGGTTTCCCAGTGAGTGTTTTTAACATCCGCTACATTCTTATAGCCTATTTGGATAGATTTGGCAGAAGAATACAAATATTAAAGAACAACGTACCAGGCTCTGAATGGATAAGATCATTTTTGCAAAGACATAAAACCTTGACTGTTGCTAAAACTAGTCAGTTGCTTAATCGGTTGCCATTAAAAGCGTACGACGATGACGTGCGCCAGAGTTTTCAACAGTTTTTGGAAGAAAACAGATTCAACCTAAAGAATTCAGTCTTAAAACGCAGGAAAACGATACCGATAGAACCAGTGTAACGGACCAGACGAAATAAGGTCCGAAAAAGGACCACATTTTAGGATATATTTAGTATATTTTGTATTGTGATAATAAAACGGAGCGACTCTGTCCGAGCAGCTGTCCCCATATTGAAACCCGCCAGACTGAGCGGGGAAAGGGGGCGTGGCTCCCACTACTTACGCTGGGGCCAACGGGAACCCAGCAGAAAAGTGGTGGGGGCCGCGCACGTAGGCAATAGGGGGACTAGCCCGGCAGATTAGCTCCGTATGGGTATAAATGTATGTATCCTTTGTAAAATAAATGATTCCATCCTGGACGACTGAACTTGGTGTTTTATTTCTCCGCTCGCTCTACCCTTCGCTACTCTACTGGATTCTCCCCCCTGGACTTGACTCATCGCTACGACCACGGACTACGAACCAGTACACACCTCGACCTACGCATCGGAATCGGATTTTGATAGAATATTTACTAGTAAATATTCTCACCTCTCGCCGCAGGACTTCAGAACTTCTGGGACTTACGCCCCCAGAAGCGAAGCGCTGCAGAAGTCACACCGCACCTATCAACAGTCTAAAGTGTGAGGTTTGGCGCCCCACATTTTTGGTCCTTCGAGCCGGATCGTGATCTTCTACAAGCTGGCCCACCCTGATCCTGCGCTACTACGATGCCGGCCTCCCTACGCTCTGGGAGGAACGCCGAGGAGCAGCCACTGAGACCCGCCTCGGAGCCCGAGGCCCCCGCTTCGGATGTGGATTCGGAAGCGGACAACACGCTGCATGGAGAGACGCGCTCTCACGAAAGCTCCAAAGGAACCGAAGACACCATTCGGAACCTGCGAGCTGAAATGCGGCGCGAAAGAGAAGAACATCGGAAGCAGATGAGCCAGCTGATGGCTCTCTTGACGGTGAAAGCGACGACACAGCCGGAGCCCGCGCAAAGTGGAGCGCAGGCTGGCCCGGGGACGTCGCGGCAACCGCATCCCGCGCAGTATGGAGCGCGGGCCCCCTCGGAGACGTCGCAGAATGGAATCACGGGTGCATCTCGGCAGGATGATGCACAACCGCGCGCCTTGAGCGTGCGCTCCGCCGCAGAGGATATGGATGCGGCGGCCAATGAAGACACTACACGCCGCACTACAAAGAGATGGGTCGAGCAACATGGCCGTGCAGAACCGCGCACGGGTACACACGATGACTCGACGGTGCGCCGTGAAAGGGACCGAACAAGAAAGGACGAGGACCCCCGCATCAGCGCTATGTTTGCGCGCCAGAGTGCGGGAAAGGCGCTGCCGGAGTTTGCCGGCAACCCAGTTGACTGGCCGTCATTCTACGACTACTTCTTGGATTCTACAGAATTATGTGGATTCTCAGACCCCGAGAATTTGCTTCGCCTACGGATCGCGCTGAAGGGGCGCGCCCGGGATGCAGTCGAAGCATTGATGGTGAAATCCAAGAACGTCGCAGAGATAATGGCCGCCCTCGAAAAGCAGTTCGGTCGGCCCGAAGTGTTGGTAAACGCAGTGTTTGAACAAGTGAGAAAGTTTCCGCGATTGACAAACGAGTCATCTATGGACCAGATAGTGGACTATGCACTGACGGTCAGAAATGTGAAAGTGACTATCGAGAACGCGAAAAGTAGATACGTAGAAATGCCGGGCGCCCTCGGTGAGCTTGTGTCGAAGCTCGGGCCGGTGCTCCGCGCCATGTGGGTCCGCGATCGCGCAAGTGTAAAAGCGATACCAAAGATTGCCGACTTTGCAGACTGGATGATGGGATTCGCGGACAATGCCGCGGAATGTGGCGCTTTGGAACCGGTGAAGGCGGTGAAATCTACGCGTGGAAAGGAAACAGTGTTCATGACGGAATCGCGTCCGTCCGCGGAGAGGAAGTGCGCTAAGTGCGGCCGCGGAGGACACAAGATAAACGCTTGCTCCGAGTTCGCTAAAATGGAGACAGCGGCTCGGAGGGAATTCGCGAGAGAGAAGGGGCTGTGCTACCGGTGCCTGGACGGTAGACATCGCATGCCCCAGTGTAGGAGTAAAGTGAAGTGTGGTGTCGGCTCGTGTACAGCCTCACACCATAATCTCCTACACGAAGCTTCGCAAGAATCAAGCGCCGCCGGTAGTTCGAGTTACGCCGGCGGAAATCCTACGAACGACGCGTTCGTAGGGGTAATGGCAACAAACGATTTGGTACTATTAAAGGTGATACCAGTGGAAATCAGTGGGCCTAAGGGTCGTGTAGTGATCGACGCCATACTAGATGAAGGCTCTACAATTACCTTAATAGACGATGCCATAGCCAATCGGGTCGGCGCCCGCGGGCGCCGTGATACGATCTCGATCCGCGGGATAAATAGGAGCAGTAAATCTGTTGACACTCGACGCGTGCAAGTGATGATAAAGGGAAATAGCGAAATCTCGTACGCTATCAGTGCAAATACCGTACGAAATTTGAATTTACCCCGCGCGCCGTGTATGCGGACGGAAATCAAGCGGATTTCCAACGAGAACATCGTAAAACACGTGAGACCGAAGATGATAATCGGTCAAAACAATGCGGATATAATCGTGTCGCGAGAAGTCACCATCGACGACGAAGAGATTATGCGATCCAGGACATTGCTGGGCTGGGTAGCCCATGGAAAGGTCGCCGGTCCACCGGAAGGCGAAAATTTAGCGCTCGTGGTTACAAGTGAAAGGCAAAATCCCCGCGAGCGAAGTGATACGGTGTCGAGTCGGGCCGCCAGCAAGAGCGGCCGAGATAGCGGTTTGGTGGTGCCAGATCCGACCGCCGAAAGACACCACAATGGATGCTGCAAGAAGATCGAAGAATTGGTGAAATCGAACTTCGCAGTGGACTCCTTAGGAGTAACTGGCGCCGTGCGTGAAGATAGGCAAATAACGCACGTGCGAGCAATTATGCAAGCCACATCGAAGCCCCTACCAAATGGCCATTGGGAGATGGGACAACAGTGGAAAGAAGAAGGCGTGTGGTTGCCCGATAACAGGCAACACGCTTTGAGCCGCCTAGAAGGCGGAGAACGGAAGCTGAAAGGAAATAAAGAGCTTACCGCAGCCTATCATGAGAAGATGGAAGCATACCTTCAGAAAGGGTACGCTACGGAGATGCCCATGTGCATCACAGACAGCCTGGCACGGGGGGAGCGGCTGCCAGCACACAGCCGCCTCTACAAATTGGTCCCGCGGTCGGAATTGTTGTCCGACCCACCTTGGATGCTGCCGTGGAGCCATCTGATTTTTGGCGCGGCGCATCGCTTTGAGTGGCCGGGACTGCCCGGCCCTACTTGGATGCTGCCGTGGAGCCATCTGATTTTTGGCGCGGCGCATCACTTTGAGTGGCCGGAACTGCCCGGCCCTACTTGGATGCTGCCGTGGAGCCATCTGATTTTTGGCGCGGCGCATCGCCTTGACCGGCTAGGGACGCCCGGTCAACATATTGAGCGGACGGAATTGCAGTCCGGACCGTCGATGCTGCCGTGGAGCCGCTTGGATTGTGGCGCGGCGCATCATAGCGACACGTCGGAGTTGTTGTCCGACACATCGATGCTACCGCGTGGCCACCTGTTTAGTGGCGCGGTGCATCGCCTTGAGTGGTCGGAGCTGTTGTCCGACCCCCTGATGACGCTGATAGGCCACCTGGATCGTGGCTCGGCTCATCATAACGACACGCCGGAGATGTCCGGCCCTACTTGGATGCTGCCGTGGAGCCATCTGATTTTTGGCGCGGCGCATCGCTTTGAGTGGCCGGGACTGCCCGGCCCTACTTGGATGCTGCCGTGGAGCCATCTGATTTTTGGCGCGGCGCATCACTTTGAGTGGCCGGAACTGCCCGGCCCTACTTGGATGCTGCCGTGGAGCCATCTGATTTTTGGCGCGGCGCATCGCCTTGACCGGCTAGGGACGCCCGGTCAACATATTGAGCGGACGGAATTGCAGTCCGGACCGTCGATGCTGCCGTGGAGCCGCTTGGATTGTGGCGCGGCGCATCATAGCGACACGTCGGAGTTGTTGTCCGACACATCGATGCTACCGCGTGGCCACCTGTTTAGTGGCGCGGTGCATCGCCTTGAGTGGTCGGAGCTGTTGTCCGACCCCCTGATGACGCTGATAGGCCACCTGGATCGTGGCTCGGCTCATCATAACGACACGCCGGAGATGTCCGGCCCTACTCGGATGCTGCCGTGGAGCCAACTGTACTCTGGCGCGGCGCATCGCCTTGACCGGCTAGAGATGCCCGGTCAACATATTGAGTGGCCGGAGCTGCCCGGCCCTACTCGGATGCTGCCGTGGAGCCAACTGGAACTTGGCGCGGCGCATCGCCCCAACCGGCCGGAGTTGTCCGGCACCCCGATGCTGCCGAGGGGCCACCTGGATCGTGGCTTGGCGCATCAAATCACAGAACCGGAGATGTCCGGTCCGCCGATGCTGCCGTGGAGCCACCTAGATTCTGGCGCGGCGCATCGCTTTGACTGGCTGATGATGCCCGGTCAACACATTGAGAAGTCGGAATTGTTGTCCGGCCCACCTGGGATGCTGCCGGGAGATAATATGGATCTTCGCGAGGCGCATCTTCTCGACCGGCCGGAATTGTTGTCCGGCCCACCCGGGATGCTGCCGGGAGATCATATGGATCTTCGCGAGGCGCATCTTGCACCGGAATTGCAGTCCTGCCCGCCGATGCTGCCGTGGAGCCACCTAGATTCTGGCGCGGCGCATCGCTTTGACTGGCTGGAGATGCCAGGTCAACACATCGAGCGGTCGGAGTTGTGGTCCGACCCACCTGGGATGCTGCCGGGAGATCACAGGGATCTTCGTTACGCGGCGCATCGCATGGACGAACGGGACGTGATCAAAATGGGAACGCGTCTTCAATACATAGGGGCCACAGAAGGCCAGCGGGTGCCGGTAATTCTGGACGGCACCCACTACTACACAAAACTCCTTTTGGAGGACTATCACAAGAGGGCAGGACACCCTGGGATAGAGAGAGTCCTCAGCGACGTTCGGCAAAACTTCTACGTCATAAAGCTGAGGAGAGTCCTGAGAAGCATTGGTCATAAGTGCGTGACATGCAAATTGCGCCGAGGGCGGGCCAACATCCCGCAGATGGGACAGATACCGCCGGCGAGAGTCGCCAGCCACATGAGAGCATTCACACATTGCGGGCTCGACTATTTTGGTCCGATGTGGGTAACAATTGGGCGGCGCCGGGAGAAAAGGTACGGAGTGTTGTTCACGTGCATGACAACGAGAGCGGTGCACCTCGAGCTGGCATCGTCCCTGACGAGTGACGCGGCTATCCAGGCCATAAGGAGGATGACCGCCAGAAGGGGCCAGCCGAGGGTGATACACTCCGACAACGGTACGAACTTCCACGGCGCCGATAAGGAGATGCGGGAGGCAATAGCGGACCTCCACGCCAACTCCAGACTACATGCAGAACTGGCCAACATGCAGATACGGTGGGAATTCATTCCACCGTCCTCACCACATATGGGTGGTGCATGGGAGCGGTTAGTGCGCTCAGTGAAAGTGGCACTAACGGCCGTACTTCGGGAACAGGCCCCGAGGGAAGAAACATTGCAGACAGCGTTCGCGGAAGCGGAGTTCAGCGTGAATAGCCGTCCACTGAGTCATGTGTCAGTGGACCCAAAAGATGAGACCCCGCTGACGCCGAACCACTTTCTGATCGGATCTGCAGGCGAACGAGCACACCTAGCCTTCTACCCGAAGGACGCCGAGACGGTGTGTCTAAGGAAGCAGTGGAGGATAGCCCAGCAGCTAGCAGATAAATTTTGGAGACGCTGGCTGGGCGAGTTCCTCCCAACGATGGCGCAGAGGCGGAAGTGGCTCGAGCGGGCGGAACCACTACAGGTCGGCGACGTGGTCGTCATCGCCGACCCAGCCTCACCGCGCAACCACTGGCCCAAGGGAAGAATAACGGGAACGCGCCTCGCAGCGGATGGCCAGGTCCGGACGGCGCGAGTTACCACGGCAACCGGAGAGTACGTGCGCCCCGCTGTACGACTCATCCCACTGCTGCGGAGTGATCCCCCCGCTGATGGTCCTGCAGAAGAAAAAGATGCCCCGACGACTTCGCGACGCGGCATCGGGGGGAGTGTAACGGACCAGACGAAATAAGGTCCGAAAAAGGACCACATTTTAGGATATATTTAGTATATTTTGTATTGTGATAATAAAACGGAGCGACTCTGTCCGAGCAGCTGTCCCTATATTGAAACCCGCCAGACTGAGCGGGGAAAGGGGGCGTGGCTCCCACTACTTACGCTGGGGCCAACGGGAACCCAGCAGAAAAGTGGTGGGGGCCGCGCACGTAGGCAATAGGGGGACTAGCCCGGCAGATTAGCTCCGTATGGGTATAAATGTATGTATCCTTTGTAAAATAAATGATTCCATCCTGGACGACTGAACTTGGTGTTTTATTTCTCCGCTCGCTCTACCCTTCGCTACTCTACTGGATTCTCCCCCCTGGACTTGACTCATCGCTACGACCACGGACTACGAACCAGTACACACCTCGACCTACGCATCGGAATCGGATTTTGATAGAATATTTACTAGTAAATATTCTCACCTCTCGCCGCAGGACTTCAGAACTTCTGGGACTTACGCCCCCAGAAGCGAAGCGCTGCAGAAGTCACACCGCACCTATCAACAGTCTAAAGTGTGAGGTTTGGCGCCCCACAACCAGGTAAGAGCATTGCTCACGATCCAAATGTCGAAATGAATGTTGACGAGACACAAATGCTACCTGAACCAACTACATCAATGATCCCATTTTCCGCATCGAAACTTCCAGCATATTTAGCATTAACTGATAACAGTTCACACGGAAGCTTTGAGGAAGAGGGAGAAGAACAAAAACGATGACTGAAACCAGTTATCGTATTTGTTCTTCCGTTTCATTAGGACCAGTAAAAAAGAAGGTGGGAGAATATGTTGTATTTCATTATGAAGGAGAAAAATTTCCGGGACAGATTTTGGAAATAAAGAAAGACAGAGCTGTTAAATCTATGCAGGAGAGTCTCAAATCGTGGAAGTGGCTGATGAAGGATGACTTTCTTCAATATTCTTGGAAGGATGTAGTGGGTTCCATAAAAGAACCGAAAATGCAATCCAAAAGAGGTTTCTTTACCGTCCCGGAACTTGACCATATTTAGACCTAATTTAATTTTAATTCCTATTACCTATGTAGTACGATATGTTTTAATATCCACCTTTTATTTTATATAATTTTGAACCTTCAGTATTGGAAAAAAAGATCATTTTTGTTGGATTTTTCAATATATTTTTTTTTTAAATTTCTATCAAGTGTCTTATTTTTCCATAATTATACAATATTATAATCTGCATTTAGCGAACTGTGAGCCAAAACCCTTCATAAAGTGCAACGAAACTTGTAGGATAGCCTTTACTTTGCATCAATTTGGATTCTAGTACAAAAAGTGTAGAGAAAATATCATGGTGCAAAGTTGTACATTACCCCGGGATACTTTGCACCAAAATATAAATATAAAAAAAAAATACAGGCAAAATAGATAAAAATTTAAAAATGTATCAGACATGTTACAGGTATTTGTGTTATTACATTGCAATAGTTGAAACCTCAGAAAAAGTAAAAAACCTGATCTGAATAGACAATTTTTTGAAAAAATGCAGTATTTTGGTGCAATGTATACCCACTTTACGGTATATATATATATATATATATATATATATATATATATATATATATATATATATATATATATATATATATATATATATATATATATATATATATATATATATATATATATATATATACATTTATATATATATATATTTATATATATTTATATATATGTATATATATATATATATATATATATATATATATATATATATATATATATATATATATATATATATATATATATATATATATATATATATATATATATATATATATATATTTATAAATCATTTGAATGTTCATTACAACACCATATTTTATCACTTTGACGAATTATGTAAATAAAGAAAGCCCTGTATATGTATATATTGTATTATAAGAGAAAAAAGCCTTGTATTCACACAAAATAGTGACTATTGAACATACATATATAACATAAATAATTTGTTATATTTTATTCTTTGAAATGCCTAATCACTTTAGTATTTCTCTCCTCGATAATGGGACATATTATAGAACGTCACAAGCTCTTGGATTGGGAGAAATTTATCGGTCGATAACATGATAAATACCTAATATATATGTATGAACTGACGTCAAAATCTATATACACGTGATTCCGTCTAGAATTGTTTGGATATTTCTTGGATTCTTACTATATATGCGCATTAGTGGTTATGTATGGTAAATTAAAATCCACATAAATAAACATGTGAATATTCGTTTGTTCAAAATCTTAAATCTCCTTTGGTTATTCACCGATGGCATTGAAATTTTCACACAAAGTTGCATTTGAACATGCGGATTTTTGTGTACACATCTGTGACAGGCAAAAATATGTTATTTTTTAATACAGCTTTAATCACCAATGGCAGCGCCATTTATTGAACAGTATCGCAATAATAAACATTAAAGAATATGATGAAATAAAAGTTATTGTTTTTTAATAAGTTATAATTTTTTTACCATCTGTATCTAGCAACGCGTGGCTGTGGCTCAGTCTGGTTAAATAAAAAAAAGAAATTTAATAGTGCATTACTAATATATTTGCTTTCATAAAGCTTGTAAAGCCATGAAAACATTAAAAATATATGATTATAATATATGTTATAAAAATAACATCAATTAAAAACATTAAATATGATAGGAATTTTTGGTATTGTGTAATTTTGGTGTTACTTCAAATAAATAGATAGAGCTGTCATTGGCTGCAAAAAAAAATATTTAAAAAAATTATTTAAAAAATACCCATCATAGACGCACATAAAAAAAACCTGCATATTCGAATACAAGGTTGTGTTAAAAAATTCTAAGCAATCGGTCAATCATTGATTTTTAGAAATTTGAAATATTGAACAATCGAAATATTTGCAATTTTATTTACATATATGTTTTGAAATTCGCTTTTGTATATATATATTTTTTAATTTTGATACATGTTTTTTTTCCAATGTACAAATTCGTATGGGTTTCTCGATATGATGTTATTTCATTTAGAAATTGAAATAATTTAATATTATGTAAATCTTTTTACTAAGAATAAAAATGAACACGGTTTTTATAATGTATGAAAAGACGTCACCATCCTATTTTTAAAAACAGGTTCATATGTGAATAATTTGCAACAAGTTTAAATTATGAGAATGTATGACGTATGCGTGGATAATATATTGGGCATTAATGAAAAAGTAAAAGTTTATAGTATTTAAATACAAAATGAAAAAACAGATTGCAAAATTTTACGTAAATAACAAATTTCTGGAAGAATTAAATGAATTTTTAGACTAAACTCTTTAGAATTTTTTGTATACTATATGCTATATACAATAACTATAAACTGTATAGCCATATACTATTGTATATACAAATTCGTACATAGCATAAAGAAAATTTAAACACGTAAGACACTCTTCAGGCGATATTTTGTAAAAATAGCGCTACATAAATTACAACATTTTGAGTGTGTCCAAATACTTGTTCACAAAATCTGGATTATCTCCAATTACAGGAGTTATTTTCATATTATTTTTTGACATCTCATCAAAGATGAAGAAGAATATGGAAGTCTGGGCATTTACGGGGCTTACGACCATACATCTCACCAATAGATGTCTCTAGTGAAGTTCTAGTGATTCATGAACAAGGTTTCTAAATTGGTTCATATATATAGAACTTCCAAGAATTTGAGTAGTGTGGTTGTCAATAATGGGTAGAATTGGTGAATGTTACACGTGTGTAAAGTGATCACTTAAACCAGCCTATGACGGTCGTAAGCCCCGTAAATGCCCAGACTTCCATATTCTTCTTCATCTTTGATGAGATGTCAAAAAAAAAAAAAAAAAAAAACTACATAAATTAGTGAGTAGTAGTAGTATGTAGTAGTTAAGGCGGGATAATCGATAGCCCGCAACTTAATTTTCTTTAAACCCAGGTACCATTTAATGTGATTGAATTTTTTGCTTAACGCCATTTTTGTATTACAAAAGTAAGTTTTCATCGAAATAAATATATTATTTTAAAAAGAAAAGAGTTATTGGAAGGTAAGGAATTAAATAATGATTTTTTTCATGCATATTCTAAAAAAATGTTCGCGGAGACACGTGTGGCTCCTCCTGGTAATGAATTGTGTGCTTGCGAGTACACCCTTAATACGTAATCTATGACGTTACAGATAGATCACTTATAATAATAATAAAACGTCCAAAATTCACTAACTTTGACAGCGTCCATCTGTGAATTTTTATCAATACAAATATAAAAGTAGAATGATTTGCGTAATATGGATAAAAACGAAATCGCTCACTCCTTTCAACAACGTCATATATCAAAAATCGTCAATTTTCAGTTGTGCATGTTTCGAAATGCCCATAAAATGTACTATATCCCAGCAAAATCGGCATTTTTTAACTTAATATTTATCCGCTACAGGGCAGAAAGTGTTGTTGTTGCGTTTCGAAGAAAAGGTATCGTTTAATTATATTTTTAAACATACTAAATATTTTTCAAATGGAGAAAAAACCTTCAGGTTTTACCTAAAAAGATCTGTTGCACAGAAAAAAGTTCAATAAGTGTCTTGATTTTAATTTTAATACATTTTATTATATATATAATCAAAATATAACTTTGTTTTAAAATCACTATAAATAATTTATTATAACTTAATTATAATGGCTACCCGAGAAAAATGTATTGAATATATATATAAATACATAATATATATTAATCAGTTTTGATAAAGAAGTGGTTAGCTTCGAAACCGGTAGACATTATAATTAAGTTATAATAAAATATTTATAGTGATTTTAAAACAAAGTTACATTTTTATTATTAAATGGAAAATCACGAAGTTAGTGCTTCAAATATAAATTATATTTTATTATATTTTTAAACTTTAAAAACGAAATCCTGAAGAATCAAGTTTTTTTTTTATATATGACGTTGTTGAAAGGAGTGAGCGAAATGATCTCGTAATAATAAGTCTTAGAACTGTAAAGCGGTTTCATATCAGATGTACCTTGAAACTACCCAAGGTTGGTCGATGATCTTTATCTTACTGACTCATAAATATAATATCTCTGACGTAGACTTTTTAGCAGTGCAATTTGCCATGTAACAGAAACAATACTTTACGGTCGACCTAGAATATCAAGAGTAATGGACTACGTACAATGGACTAAGGCTCCACATCCTGACGGGATCCTTTTTCGGTCAAGGCGAAACTGGCGGTCTCCTTTTGGTTTTAAATCTGTGCTACGCGTAATTCGGTACCTTTAAATTATTCAGTCCCTAAAAGGAGGGGAGTAATTCAAATGTACTCTTTATCAAGCAGAATAAAATGGGCGACGGATAAGATGATTGACGCGTATTGATAGCCTGTCAGGCATCAAATGCGATGATGAAGTATTACGAATTCATGACCAAAGACAGCTGAATTATTATAAATTATATATGAATACTATTATACGATACATTATTGTATATTAAATTGTAATTTTAAACGTATTTGAGAAGGTTTTAACCTTTAATTTGTGTAAAGCCCTTAATTATTTATGCTATCGGCACCTTGACCGAGTGATGAAATAGCATTTGTTGATAAAAGCATAAGTCATAAAAATATTCACTTTAAAGATATCCAGATACGTACGAGTAGTACATAGGTAATTAAAAAAGACACGCAACCTTCATTTATCAAAACACTTTTTATTTATTTCATTTTGTAAATCGTGTTTCTTTTTAACAGTGTTGTTTTACATATTTGAGAATACCATTGTTTTGGGGAGCCTACCAAACCACTTGATATAATTTACCTGTAGAGTTTTTTTTTATTATATAGACACATATGTATATGTATTTTTTACTTTCTAATTTCTATAAAAATACCGATAAGAAAGAAAAAAAGCTCTTCCTCAAACCTTAACACATGAATTCTTGATTGCTAACACATTCCTTTATTTTATTAACTAACTAACCTTCAAACCACTACCCCGCAGAGGTAGGCAGAGAGAATAGAATGCCACACCAATCGGTCTTTATAAACAGTGTTTTCCTCTTCCATATTCATGCATCTTTTCATTATATGTACATAAACGCCGATTATTCAGACTCCTGACCCTTCAAGTATTTGAAATACTTGATCATAAAAAAATTCAACACTCGTCTCACTTATAACAAATGTTTTCATCTACAGGTGAAAACATCTGTTAATTTTCGATGGTAGTCGTGTGTCATGAAATAAAACTTATTCAGTGGTATTAAACGAGTGTTTTTTTGTTGTTTTTGTAATTTTTTTTTAATAATCCAGAATCTATCGAGTAAGCTTTATTTAGAAGAGACCATTTTAAATGTATACAAGATCCTTACCAATTTATTTCACATTCTGAGAGATGCCTGGAAGCAATGTTATAGCGCTTATAATTTGACCTGATGTAAAAAATATTATTTTTACTTTCGATTTTTCCGGTAATAAATTCATAAATTGAAAAGGACAGTCGGAAATAAAAACAGCTTCCCGTTATTTAGCATTATAAAAAAGGTAATATACATAAATACGACTGATCAAATCACAAACACAATATCACAAATGTTTGTATCTTTGTGTCCGCTTATTATAATATATTCAGGGTCGAGTTCAGGCTGCAGTAGGGCATGCATCACCGATTCTCGGTAAACTGGTTTTCTGGTAAATGTGACTAAATATTAATTCTTTTAGGAATCTACCGGTAAATATATTTTTAAGTACCGGTTGTTTGTGTAAATTATTTGGCACTTACCAGTAAATAGTGATTTTTAATAACTCGAGGGATTGACATATTTGTAAAAAACACAGATAATTATTATTTTTTAAATCACGTGCTTACTTGCTTCGTTTCGGCATGAATTTATGTTTGAAGTCTCATATAATTACGATTTAAGTCAAATAATATACTATGAATTATATAATTTTTATAGATGTACAAAGCTGCAATGTCTTGAATAATTTAGGGAAGGAATTTCTTGAAGGATTGTGGTTCGATTTTTTTGGTTTAGCGTCGCTAATGGTGTTAAACAGGGATGTGTAATGTCACCATGTAATGCTGAAAAATCCAAATGCAAATACTATGGTCAGTCGAAATAATCGCCGGGTATGTATTATATGAGGACTTAAAAAAAAGTATTTATAAAGTAACGTCCCGGTGACACAACTCTAAAATGAAGACTAAAGCTTCACATACGGTTTTTGAAAATGATGTGGAATGCATCAAAATACACGTCACAAAAGATATATTGGTAAAAAATATTGGAATTTACCAAGTAAAATGTAAATTTAAGTTACTGCCGAATAAATTAAGGAAATTTCTTTACTTCAACTAATTCTTCTTATGCGTTTCATCGATTAGTTTTAGAGAACACCATCAAAAAATTCTATAAGTAAAATAGGTTTTTTTCATTTTTAACACCTTAGTTTGGCTTTATATTGTACATACTGGTAACTTTTAACGTATTATTTTACCGATTGCGATTTTCCGGTTATTTTGCACACCCTAGATTACGGTGTCTCGAAGATACAATGTAGCAAGTAAATAAAACTTGCATATTTGAGTTTCATAATAATATGTAGATGTTCCTTTGGCTGAGCAGTCAGAATCTTCTATTTCCGTATAGCTGCCGACTATTACAAGTTTAATGTGTTGACGTAACCTATCTAATAAGCTTGAATCATGGAAAATTGCTGTTTTTTAAATACAAAGGAAATTCTGGTTGAAATTTAAATTTTAACATAAACCTCAAGATTATTGTAAGGAATCCTTTGATTTTGTAAAAATACAATAGTTTTCTTTAAATTTTAAAAGACTAGCCATCTTAAAAAATTGCATTAACCATTTAAATTGCCTTGACAAAATTTAACGAATTTCATAAATTTAATAAACTTAGCAAGAGTTTTGTATTTTCCATGTTTTGTATTTTGACTATACTTCTTTAAGGGTCGTTAGGAAATTTTAAAGAAAAACGTAGTTTTATGACAGCAAAATCTATGAATTATTAAATAATGCAGATGGTACTATATTCACATGATTTCATATGAAATTTATATAATTAATATAATACTCAACGTATGATGTAATTGCATAACATCAACGTAAATGATATAAAGACAAAATTAAATAAAAAATTGCACATCTACTAAAAATCTAAATTATCAGTCTATTGGTGGACATGGTAAACAAATTAATTTTTTTAGATTCACGGTGTTAAAGGATTAACGTTACCAGGAAAATAAATACTTAAGCTAAAAAAATATTATTACGACTGCCGAGAACATTTAAAATTTAGATACAAGAGCAAATGGCTATTCTTCAAATTATTAAGAATTTATAGTCTTGATTCTCGAGATTTGTCAAGGCCCAAAATAATTATGTCTATGTGTAATTTTATTTATCACTTTTATTAAAGAAATATATTCACGGAAACAGTTTTAAATAGGAAGTTAATTTATTTTTTCGTAAATCTAGTGTTAAAAATATTGTCACATATTTTTTATAACGTGTTTATCCTCAAGTCCGCCTCCATAGTGTAATGGTGAGGACGCTCGGCTACCGCACTGGAGGTCCCGGGTTCGATTCTGAAACTCTCGAATTTTTCGAATGATTTTTTCACTCTATTATTTATTTAATATTACCCTGGACAGGTACCTGAAGCGGAGAGCTGATCACCTTTCCTGTGTTAAAGGTCAAGATAACAGTGCGTTTATATCATGCAGTGCCCTGTGCACCATCGGGTACGGATAAGGGTTACATGTATGTTATCCTTAAGTTACTGTTACTAGTTAAAATAATAATAATATTTTCATCATATAAGACTCAATATACTTGTGTTACTTTGAAAAAACAATGAAACGATATTTTAAGTTATTAGCTCACTCTGACGTTACTGCGCCATGTTGGTTCTTCTCTGTCGCACATTGTTTTATCGGCTGAACAGTTTTTAAATTCAAATATTAAAGATAAACTAGTTAACTAATATTTTTTTTTTAATTATTTGATTATTGTAACCAAATCAACTAACATATCCGATTAAATTAGTAATATACTCGAAACATGCAGTTTATCATTCTTCAAATTCGATATTAACTTAAAGACCTCTAAAAGTATTAAGAACAAAAAGTATGATGATGTCGGACAATGTGTGTAAAATCAATTTAACAGTATCTAGATTTTTTTTTTAACTGTTAAATATATTTTTAAAATACTAATGACTTAGAGAACAGAGACCTTTAAGACTTAAAGAACAAATAAAAAAAGGTCATAATTTATTTTATTAAGATGTTAATTTATTTAGTGATAGATGCAGAGAGAGACCGAGGAAAACTTGGCATGATCAAATACCTAAATTTGGTCCGGTCACGATTTAGAATAATCGACGAGTATTTATGAGAAGATGCATGAAACTGGAAGAGGCGAAAAATGTTTTTGAAGACAGATTGTTCACTCTGTATATTCTGCAAATTTTTTACAGCCAAATATTCAATTGACGACGCTGTTTATGTTTTAATAAACTATTATGATTTCTCGATTATTGACATAAGTCGGCTATACACCCTAGCTACATACCAGTGGCGGTACTTCCCTAGAAGCCCAAAAGCCCGGCTTGCCTAAAAACTCCAAATAAAAATGACTAAATCTAGACCAAATTATTAAAAATACATAATTAAGTGGTCAGGTTAGGAGTCGTAACCATCGGCGGGTATGTATGAGGAGATGCATGAACGTGGAAGAGGCGAAGAATGTTTGCAAGGACAGAGTGGTGTGGCGCTCTATTCTCTCTGCCTACCCCTGGGGGGAAGCGGCGTGATGGTTAGTTAGTTTTTTTTTAAATTAATGTGTGACTGTTTTTAAATTATCGCGCGCTTATTTGATTATAAACCACTATGCATGCCATTATATGGTGATGGTACTTATTGGTAATGGTTGATATCTGAGGAAGATATTTTATTAAAGTGAACATTTTCTTTATTTAAAGGTGATGGCTATACCTTACAAAAGCTACATGTATGCATATTTTTACAATGATTACAATACATCGTTTATATTTATAATACTTTTTTGGGTGCTTACTATACTGGGAATGATATGAGGTGAAGAAATTATAGGTACATCATATATTCACGAATGTGAAAAATAATGGGTTTGCCTTACTGGTAAACCCTAGGCACGCCACTGCTACATACATACATACATATACAAAGGGCTTTTCTTACAAAAAAGGTCCCGGAATCCACTTCCTGTTAAGCTTTTTACTAAAAAAAAATCATATTCAAATATCACTTAAATATTTATTACATTATCATATTTTATCATTTTGATAATTATATTAATATAAATTGCAATTACGTAAGCGCAAACATTGTTTTGACTAATTTATTTTGAAAAAAAAAATTAAAAAATATGATTGAAAAAAGCTGCCGGAACGCTGTTCCACCGCGTAACATGGAAAAAAGCCCCGCATATACTTAACGCATTTCAAAATACCAAATTTTGCGGCACATCCACTAATACTATTATACTATAAGACGCAGAGTTCGTCGGCTTTAAGATGTCTGACCTCTAAGATGTAAGTTTTTATATGTATTTTTTTTACAAGGCGAATTACTTATTATGAATAATGTTTTATAGCATAATATTATTACTATTATTTCTAATGTTTGACATACGGTAGATGTTACAATATATATTTTCTTCTTCTTCGTCTTCGTTTTTTACACGCGTAACTATTCAAAATTTAAATCCCTTTAGGATATTTTTTTTTGTTTTTTATGTGGATTTTTTTCGACTGTTAATTTTTTTGGTATTTTTAACCTACTGATTCAATGTTAAATACAAACTTATGACTATAACTGCTAGAAGAATAATAATGTCTTAAATATATTTATTTTAATAAGCATAAATGAATTTTGAAATATTTTGAGTGCGTCCAAATCTTGGTTTTCAATCTCACAAATCTGGATTTGTCCACTAAAGAGTTATTTATAATGTCATCTCAAAATTAATGTAAAAGAATATAGTAATTCTGGTAATTACAGGGCTTGTGAAATTTCATAGGCTGATTGAACATAAACTAGTGTAATATTTACCATTCTACCCATGATGATGATCCTAGGGTGTAAAATAATTTGGGAAGAATCATATATACATTTCATGAGTGCCGAGAACTGACATGTGATTAAAGGAAGGTATGATTTAAGGAGTCATAAACAACTTCATGGTTAAGTCATTCCGTCAATCATGGGTGGTAAAAATAGGCAAAAAACAACATCAAGATTTGAAATACCAACCAATACTCAATTATGTAAAATAAGAATCAATAATAAATGCTATATGCATATTACACGTGGGCAAAGCAGCATTTTCATTGTATGTCTTCTGAGATACATTGTTTTTAATTGTAGCCATATGATTACCTTGCAAATAAATGATGAAAATTAACATAATTAACACAAAATAGACGTTATCATGTGATCATCAAATAAAAACATCGAGATAATAACATATTCATTGTATGGGGTCATAAATATATACATATATATATATATATATATATATATATCAGTGGCGGACCTTCCCTAGAAGCCCAAAAGCCCGGCTTGCGTAACAACTCCAACAATTATTAAATTTTAAATTGATTAAAAATACATAGTTAATGTATGCCTGTTTTTAAATTATCGCGCGCTTTTTCGTACTACCCGAGATAGCCGAGTGTAAACATTCGGCTTTCGCCCTGTCTGTTGCAAGTGCAGGCGACACAAGATTAGCCATCTCGCTCGCTCTCATTGGCTTCAATTTGGGCTTCTGGTTCCGGCAATATGTCTTATATTTTTGCTTAAAAAATATAACTCTAACCATAAAATAGTAGGTACATATATGGCATTTTGTATGAAATTTGGAAGCCGGCTTCCATTGGCCTGAACTTAGCCACACACGTGGTGCACAATTTACAATCGTATCGAACGTATTTCATAATGGTTATCTGTCAAACTATTCTCAACGACTTTTATGCCTTTGTATTTGAGTCTATTATTATTCATTGATTATTTGCCTAATCTACACTTAGTACATATTTATTTATTATTGGAAATTATCTAATTATTTCCTTACATATTCATACGTCATAATGAGTTCGGAAATGGCCGATGTCGTTCCTTGTAGTGATTTGAAGTGTCTAAAAGAGTTACTTCATAATGGAAAGGTTAGCGCTTTGAATTTTATTAAAAAAAAAAAGAAATGATTACATCTCTAAGACCAACTCCCAATTTAAATATATCGCAAACTGTTAAATCGCATAAAAGGAAGTTTAATCGGTCAGTATACAAAACTCGATGGATTGCCGGTTGCTCTCATATTAATAAATTATTTTGTTGGTATTGCGTATTTTTTTCTAATGACAAAAATGTGTGGAATTCATCCGGTTATGATGATTTAAACAATTTAACAAACGCCATAAAACGACATCAAAATACACAGAAGCATTTGAACGCTGTAATAAGTTTCCATAATTTCGGTAAACATAGAATAGAAACATCCATATCTCGGCAATTATCTGAGGAGGTAACTAGACATAATTTAAAAGTAAACCATAATCGAAGTGTTTTTTAGCGGTTAGTCGATGTTGTTTGCTATTTAGATCAGCAAGAACTCGCTTTTAGGGGACACGATGAATCCGAAACATCACTTAATAGAGGAAATTTCCTAGAGCTCATTTCAATGTTGTCTAAATATGATCTTGTTTTAGAAAAACATATGCAGCAAAGCGACAAACAGGGTCCTAGTTACCTTTCTAATAAAATACAAAACGATATTATTTGCAGCGTATCGGAAGTAATGAGGAATCAAATAAAATCGGAAATAAAAATGTCCACTTTTGTATCAGTAATTATAGATGAGACGCCAGATATTAGTAATAAAGAACAATTATGTATGATATTTAGATATTTCTCTGGAAATGATATACATGATCGATTTTTAGGATTTATTGATGTATCCGAAAATCGAACCTCAGATGTACTTGCCGAGATTATCATGCATTACGTAAATATTTATGACTGCAAAAATAAATTAGTCGCGCAAAGCTACGATGGCGCGAACGTCATGTCTGGGGTAAGAAACGGGGTGCAACAAAAAATTAAAGAGTTTTGTCCTCAGGCTATTTATATTTGGTGTAATGCCCATATATTAAATCTAGTTTTATCCAAGTCTTGTAGCAGAATTGGTGAAATAAGTTAATTTTTTTCTGCTGTTCAGGCTTTGGTTCATTTTTTTAGCAACAGTACAAAAAGATCCGCTCATTATGATAAATTTTGCAATAAAAAAATACCACACATTTCTGCTACTCGTTGGGCGTACTCATCGCGTACTGTAAATATTATATTTGAACAAAAAAATAATCTAATTGGCTTATTTAGTGAAATGGCTGACAATTCTCAGCAATGGGAAGGCGATACAAATTTGTCGGTGGAATCTTTTTATAATTCTTTACAATCTTTTAATTTTATTTTTTTTTTACAAGTATTTCACATAATATTTGAAAAAACCGATAGTTTATATAATATCATACAAAAATCGCAAATCGACGTTGGTTACTGCAGCAATAAGATAAAAGAATTTCATAACTGGTTGAGTACGGATTTTCAATCGCAATTTGATCAAATATATGTCATTGCATCTCAAAACAATACTGCCCCTCGCTTAAGACGAAATGTTTCGTGTGCTCGTACGGAATACAAAAGAATTTTCATCCAAATTATTGATAACATATCTTCCGAAATTAATGACAGATATTCTGAAATATTCAAACTTCATTTTTTTCAATTGCTCAACAACAAGCTTTACGACAGATATAAACTGAATTTTCCAACTGACGAATTAGAATCTTTAGAATTTCACTACGGTACTCATTTTGATAAACAATCATTAAAAAATCAATTAATATGTTTGTACTCTTCTTCGGACTTGAAGGATTTAAATGTATTTCAGCTTATAGATTTTATCAACGAAAATAGTCTTGAAGATGCATTTTCAGAGTTGCTAAAGTTAACTCATTTGGTGATCACTATACCAGCTAAAGTGCTTCAGCAGAACGCGCATTTTCAGCATTAAAACGAATACACACGTACTTAAGAAATACACAAGGACAAAATCGCCTTTCCGAACTCTCTATGATTGCCATAGAAAAAAAACTATTAGCAAATCTCAAACATTCAGTGACTTTTTATGAGGATATTATAAAATCGTTTTTGAAAAAAGATAGGCGGTTTTAGAATACAAATAAAAATGTTTCAGTACGTTGCGGGGGTATTTTTCACTAATTTCAAATATGTGTATATTGCTATTCTATAACATTTAAGCAAATTTATTTGTATGATAAATAATTCTCGAAAGCTTTTATTCATAATTCATAAAAAGGTTTGAGCAAATATGTTTTTTAGGGTTATTATTTTTTTAAATCCTATCAAAATTGATAAACATACCATATATACTTTATCAACCATTATTGTTGTATGTATACATATCTATGGATTCCGATGATGATTATTAAACACTATGCATGCCATTATATGGTGATGGTACTTATTGGTGATGGTTGATATCTGAGGATGATATTTTATTATAGTGAACTTTTTCTTTATTTCAAGGTGATGGCTAAACCTTACAAAAGTTACATGTATGCACATTTTTACAATGATTAGCATACATTGTTTATATTTATAATACTTTCAGGGTGCTTACTATACTGGGAATGATATGAGGTGAAGAAATTATAGGTACATCATGTATTCACGAATGTGAAAAATAATGGGCTTGCCTTACTGGTAAACCCTAGGCACGCCACTGATATATATATATATATATATATATATATATATATATATATATATATATATATATATATATATATATATATATATATATATATATATATATATATATATATATATATATATATATATATATATATATATATATATATATATATATATATATATATATATATATATATATATATATATATATATATATATATATATATATATATATATATATATATATATATATATATATATATATATATATATATATATATATATATATATATATATATATATATATATATATATTTATATATATTTATATATATATATATATATATATATATATATATATATATATATATATATATATATATATATATATATATATATATATATATATATATATATATATATATATATATATATATATATATATATATATATTTATATATATTTATATATATATATATATATATATATATATATATATATATATATATATATATATATATATATATATATATATATATATATATATATATATATATATATATATAAATATATATATATATATATATATATATATATATATAATTATATATATATATATATATATATTTATGTATATATTCGGTAGGAGCTGTTTCTTTTTTATAGAACTCTAAAAATCACACTTAGCTTCACGCACGGTGTTTGAAAATGATGCGGAATGTAGTGAAACACGTGTCACAGCACGTGTAAATTTTAAGAAATAGTGGTAAATACAAAGTGAAATTTAAATTAAAAATGTATAAATGCCGAATCAATTAATGATTCCATAAAATTCATATTTTTTTGTTATTATTTTTAAAAGGTTTGAAATATGATATTATATTTTGGGAAAAAAATGGTGATTTTTTTGGCCAAAAGTGTTGGGCGTATTTTCAACATAAATATTGTAGAAAAAAATCTTTGACCCAGTATTAAAAAAGTGCCAATGTCAGAAATATATTATATAACAAATCATCCGTTTGTATATTGACCGTCAGAGCCTTACACAATATTAGCCTCACACTACATACACTCGTATTTCAATGTACGTAAATCAAATTCATTTGTCACTTAAAAAGGCAGTTGGCAATGATATTTTTATATTTTATGGCAACATATTACTTAATCTACGATAATAATTTACTTTTCTATTGAAATAGGTACATTTTTTGATATCTCAACACAGATGAAGAAGAATATAAATGTCTGGGTATTTACAGGGATACGACTTGTCATAAGCTGGTTATGTGATCATTTTACACACGCGTAACGTTCACTATTCTACCCATAAATGACAACCATAATTTTTTTAAATTATTAAAAAGGGATTTTTTTAAAAAATGTTTACACTAATTTCTGTTACACTTATTTCTGTTAGCCTTAGCGGCTCATTATAAGAAATTGGTATCAAATTGTGGTAGAGTGGATTCGAACCGAGAAACTCGGAGTCCGCGTCACTAACCACGGGATCACAACCCGACACAAAAACTACTTCCACTAAAACCCAGACTTATATAAAAAAAAATTATAAAATAACTCAAAAGTAGTATTGTAAAAGTAAACAAGAGAAACTGTTTTTATTATTATTTTAACTAAGATTTTAGAATAAATTACTGATTTTCAGATAGAGAAGCTGTTTTTCTTTAAAGAAAAGTTCTCTCGACTAAATATTTGGTTGTTCGACTCAATAGTATTATAAACTTGGACTACTAGACAAGTGTTTTCCCCAATATTATTATTTTATTAAATTTTATGAAGTTACAATAATTATTACAATCAAATTTATTTACCAGACATTATCAACATATCGACATTATCAACATATCTTATACTAGTTACGCTGTGCCTCTCCAAAAAAGAGACTAAGTTCTTGTGCTTGGAGAGGGACTTACACTCAATATTTATCGTTTATGCTTTATTAATTTCATAAATAGAATTTTTTGTGTGCGTTTTTTCAGTAAATATGTATTAAAGTCATTTTTTATATCTGTAGGGAGGTTATTGAAGTATTTGAATAAGTTAAATATATATTTATTTATTTGAATATATGTCACCCACGTGAAAAGAATTATTTATTCGACAATGTATTGTATGGTGATTTATGGGTAGATATTACGTACTATGCTAAGTTTTCCTTGTACCGATTATCGATTAGGTAAACGCTCAAATAAATTAAATATTATGTAAACCATTATGCGAATTTCGCACTAAAAATAAATCTTTAGCGCCTAAATCAATTTCATAATAAAACGTAACGGTTGACCTTTAAGTAATAAGAATAATTTTGAGGACGTTATGGAATTACGTAAGAGTTTTTTTTCTCTATTTTAAAAAATAAAAATAAATGAAATAAAAAATTCCAAAAAGTAATTTATTATATCAAAAGTTTCGCATTGAATCCTCCAATATTTTATAAGATATACACCCCTATTTACACTCGATGGTGCATAGGGCGAAACAATGTTTTAAACATATATATATTTATATGTATATATGTATATATTTATATATATATATATACATATATATATATATATATATATATATATATATATATATATATATATATATATATATATATATATATATATATATATATATATATATATATATATATATATATATATATATATAATTGTTAAATACATGAAGGAAAGGCGATAAGCCCGGCGCTTCTGGTACCAGCATAGGGTAATATTGAATAATGAATATAGTGAAAAATCTTTTATATTAATTTTGATTCCCCCTGGGAATCGAACCCGGAATCTCCAGACGTGCTGATTACTACACTATGGGAGTAAGTAGGACAAATTATTTAGTAAATAAATGCTCAAAATTATTCAGTTTTCTAGTTACTACATTTAATAAATAACTGGTGAAAAGAAAAAGTTTTTATTTGGCTGTCGTGGAATCATTGCCATTTAATACAATTTATACAAATCAAAATGTTTTATAAAGTTACGATAACGACTCCAAATATCAATACGTTTTCAATATATTTCCGCAGTCATAAAAAAGTTTTGAGTTATTTTCATGTCAACGCAATGGGGTAGTTTCATGATTTTCTAAAATAAAATATTTCAGCGACTTGAATGTATTTTTTTAAGAAAGTATTTTTTTCAATCTTGGTATTCTCAATTTAATTTCGCTCTACTCGTGTCACTTTTTAAGGGATCTGTTATGATTATTTCAGTTATCATATTTTTTATATCTGTTTCTATAAAAGGGTCCCAGCGACATGAATGTGGATTTTTTTTCGATCTTCTTATTCTCAATTTAATTTCGTTCTAATCTTATCACTTTTTGAGGGATATCTGATGATTTTTCATTAATCATCAATTTTTAATTTTTACAGATACGTGTGCGTCAAATCGGACGAATATTAGTCAGTTAAGTTTATCAATACTTTGATTTCCATAGCTTAATATAACGAATTGCTCGTTTAATTATTTTCTATGGAAACGTCTATCCTATCAAAATTATATCGATTTTCTTTGACGTTTTACGTTGTACGAATGTAAGCCATTCTTGCGTGTTTAGTTATGAGAATACGATGTCTATAATTCAGTGCGTTTTGGACAATTTAGAAAAAAGAGGTTTGAAATGTATTCTTTTTTTTTCCTTTAATGATTTAATTTGTTTATCAGATAAAAATAAACAGATTTCAAGGCATCAATTCCAAACATAAGTTTTATTTAGTTCAAACGTTTTAACTATGCAGAAAAGATAACTTTAACTTTGATTAAAATTTTATTGCTAATTGGCTGTCCGCCTCCGTAGCGTAATGGTCAGCATGCTCGGCTACCGTTCTGGAGGTCCCGGGTTCGATTCCCAGGGGGGTCAAATAAATAAAGGTGAACTTTTTCACTCTAATATTTATTCAATATTACCCTGGACTGGTACCTAAAGCGGAGGGCTGATCACCTTTCCATCATATGTTAACGATCAAGATAACATTGCGTTTATATGATGTAGTGCCCTATACACCATTGGGTGCGGATAAGGGTTTGAATGAATGAAATACTTTTATTGCTAATTGGCTGTATCCGTCCATACAGGGCTAGGCAGAGAAGATGGAGCGCCATATTTTTATTGTCCTGATATACACTCCTAGCTTCTTTCACATCCATACACTCAGTCATACATTTTTCCAACCTTCCGATTACGTAAACTTTTGACAAAACTAAATTTTAGTTTCCGATAGATCTGGTCGTGGCAAGTCTTATTTGGTATTCCCAATTCTGTTCTGCCATTTACATTTTCCAAATATATTTTTTAGTCATTCTCTCGTTATCCGTTCGCTCCACATGCCATACCACCTAAAAGAAATAAGTTAAACTAACTAACTAACTAGCTGACTTTGTCAAAGTATTAGAAAGACACAACTAAGGTGAAAGTATGAAAGTGAAAATCGTGCTTGAGTTAGTGGCCCGTAAAATGTTGGCAACCACTGATTTAGATCTTTTAAGAATATTGTCTATTTTCATTTTCACTTTTGACAGGCGCTGTGTCATAGTTGGGTAGACTCTCGACTGCGAAACTGGCATCGCGGGTTCGATGCCCGCCAATTGCAAAATTAATTCAAGATATATTTATTTTCAATTGGTCTGGGTGTTTGTGATGTATTTTTCACATTTACCTTCCCTATCCTCACTATCCTACCTGCAGACAAGCCTCCTAATTTTTTTAGTTATGGCTTTTAAAAAAGGTTACAATTTTGTAATTGCAGTAAGATGGTCACCCTAGTAGAATATATATGACCACTAAGAAGGGTGTAGGTTAAGAATCATTGTTGGTGAATAGAGAAGGGATGCGTGACTAGGGCTAAGGGTTTATTTTCCCTGATAAGAGAATTGACAGATGACAAGTAAACCTCTTTGATCGAATGCAGAAATAAACCCGCCATCAGATAACAATCCACATAACAACCCACCCTAACACATTAAGAAATACTTTGTGTTTTAAGTAGATATGTAAATGTGTTGGTGTAATCGTATCGGTGATTGGTGATCACATTTAGTGAACGTAGCTACAGTACTTATATAACTAACTTACTAACGAGAGAATAGAACGCCACACCACTCTGTCTTTGCAAACGATCCTGACTCATCGGCGAAATTCCGAGTCCTGACCTGACCACTCTCAAATATTTTAAATACATTATCATGCCGAGATTTTCTCGGTCTTCCTCTGCTTATATTTCCAACTATATACGCCTCATAAATTTGTTTTACCGTTCTTTCCTCACTTATCCGTTCCACATGTCCAAGCCATCTCAAAATGCCTTTCTTATTTTTATCGATAATGATTATCTCAGTCTTGGATTCTTTCCTTATATCACCATTCGAACATCTATCATATATCGTTTTGTACATTCGTTTGAGAGATCGCATTTCGAGTACACTCAATCTGCTTTCATTGCCACTCAAACTTGCATAATCAGCTAGCACGTATATGGAAGAGGCGAAGATTGTTTTCAATGACAGATTGGTGTGGAGTTCTATCCTCTCTGCCTCTGGCGTAGTGGTTAATTAATGAGTTACAAATGACATAGGGGATATAACGTTTACATAATGAGCTGAGGTAATCAAATGCTAATTATAAAATAAGTATGTTGGTCTTTGAGAATAACGAAAATGGCGTGTAAAAATCACATTTTCCTTTAATTTTACTGCATTTACAGTACATAGTCGTTTAAGCATTGTTTTAATACCTCGTGGCATTTCAACGGTAAGAGTTCACATATATTAAGAGGGGAGTCTTTATCAAATGATGCTCTAACATATCGCTCACTCCTTTCAACAACGTCATACATAAAAAAATCGTTAATTTTCAGTTGTGCATGTTTTCGGAATGCCCTGAAAATGTACTATATCCCAGCAAAAGCGGCATATTTTCAACTTAATATTTACCCGCTACAGGGCAGAAAGTGTTTTTTTTTTGCATTTTGAAGAAAAGGTTTTGTTTAATTTTTTTGTAGAAAAACCTTCAGGCTTTACCTAAAACGTTAAGTTGCACAGTAAAAATTTCAATAAGTGGCTTGATATTTATTTTTTATACATTTCATTATATTCTTAAACTTTAAAAACGATCTCCTGAAAAATCAAGTTTTTTCTATATATGACGTTGTTGAAAGGAGTGAGCGATATGTTTTTCATCATATATTTGTAATTGTTACTAATACGCATATACGAGTATAAATAAATAAAATATCACAAGAAAAACCTCCTAGCTAAATGACAAAAATCACCAATGACACAATACATTAACACATTCATTAAACCGCACCATTAAACACGATAAAAAACGCATCAAATAAAATCAAACACTCTTGGTAAATAGAGCTTTAAGGTGTTAAGTAATAAAGTTCTTCAATCTACTCCTGTTGTCCATAAAGCCATTAAATAACGTTATTATATATAATATAGCTTTTAATCATTGAATAATTGAAATAGAAACATACGAAATGATATGACATGACTCATACTAACATATAATTTACTATACAATTATTTTAAAATGTGCCGTAAGCTCAGGAAAACCCAGTAAGGACACATTATTGTAAAATGAAAATTACTTTAATGTGATATCAATAATTAATTCGGCAGTCACTTTGTGGTAATTTATATCTCTTTAAATTCAAATTTTACTTTGAAATTTTAAATATTGCTATGCATTTCAATCTATTGCGAGACTTTGAACACCAATATTAAACATCGGTACATTGGTATCTTACGGTATTTTAAGAAATAGTGGTATTTATAACGAAAAATTTTAATAAAAAAATGTTAATATGTGCATAATAAAAAAATAGGTTTTTAGTTAAAAATATATAATAAGAATAAAGCACACAGCTTCTTTCTAAACAGTAATTAATACATAAAACTTTTTACCTTACTTCTTCAAATATTACTTGAATTTTTTTATTCATAATATTTATCACTTGGTACTTATCACCTTTTTATGTACTTACCGTCGTAAAATCTCAACTCACACAGACATTCTGGTTATTTCTCGAATTTTTAGCGTTAATATCAAATTTATGGCTCCATTGTTAACATGCTATTTCGAAATACCTATGCACGAGGTCGCGTGCTCTAGGACTCGCTCCTTAACATTTTCTTCCTACTGTCATAGGACTCCCTTGCTATGGCAAAGTTCGCGTGACGAGGCAACTAGGTTGACTTTACTTTATTAGATTTTCATACTAAAATTCCTCCCTTTCCCACATAATATTAGCATGTCTCGCTTCACTACGGACAAGATACCGCCCGGTGGATGTCACCAAACTTACTCTACATAACTCTACCGTTTTCTATTAAAAAATAGCATCATCGGGCAAATTGATTTGCGTTTAGTCCGTTGCTAGCTACGCTTGAAACACATCAGTGCTTCTTCTAATAAAAAAATAAACAAATTATAATTTATATTTTAAAACCTTAAAACGCAAATGTGGCTTGTTTTATTTCAATTAATCACCTTCATAATTAACAATATTTCATGGATTGAAGAAGCTTTATCTGTTTTTAATCATGATTAAATTTTCTGCTCAAATGCTATAAAATGTCGAATATTAAAACGGTTTCGATGTTATGTAATAATTATTTATTGAATAATCAATTAATACCGTGTTTGTGTACCGTGTCTTTAACATATATAATTCAATCGATGAAAAATAATTTAGACTTCATTT